>NC_090332.1:3403330-4003330 GCF_035084215.1 Heptranchias perlo
AGAATTAGATTGAATTACATAGAACTTACAGCACAGAAACAGGCCATTCGGCCCAACTGGTCCATGCCGGTGTTTATGCTCCACACGAGGCTCCTCCCTCCCTACTTCATCTCACCCTCTCACCATATCCTTCTATTCCTTTCTCCCTCATGTGTTTATCCAGCCTCCCCTTAAATCCATCTACACTATTCGCCTCAACTACTCCTTGTGGGAGCGAGTTCCACATTCTCACCACTCTCTGGGTAAAGAAGTTTCTCCTGAATTCCCGATTGGATTTATGAGCGACTCTCTTATATTTATGGCCCTTAGTTTTGGTTTTCCCCCCGTAAGCGGAAACATTGCACACACATGCACGCACGCACACGCAAACATAAACATTTTCCAGCTGGGGGGGGCCACTAGGTAATGATCAAAAGTGGGAATCTGAATCGTTTCTTCCTGTGGCTTATCGAGGATGCCGAGACCAATTAAAACGTTCCAGCACAACTTGACTGAGATCAGGTAGCTCTAAACCAGGTCAGAAATTGAACCCGCGGCCTGTCCTACTCTGTATGTCACAGTGACACACCACATAGCCCATTTGTTCACTGACCACCCCGGAAAGGCTCACTGTTGCTGTTTACACAGTTGCTTTAAATAACTGCTGATTTTCGCACCAGTTTAAACTAGGCATCTATGAAAGAAAAAACCAGTGTGAAATCTGAGTAAGGTCTCCAGAGGCCCACAGCAATCACCCCCTGGCAGCCAACACCAAATAAAGTTGACGCGCCCAATCTCAGTAACACAATGACTTCTGCGAGCCTTTCTTGTGCCCAAGTCATGTGAGCCTTTTGTTTGGAACCGTCGACAAATGTGTAAGTTTGCAAATGAACTGACCTTGGCGGGGGTGGGGGTTGTCAGCCTGTCAGTGCTCAGCAAAGCAAAACATCAAGTGCCTCCTAGGTTAAACTTAAAAAATAATGCCACCAGTCAACTGTGAAGTTTAATTGTAGGAAGCATTATAAACCACCACTTTGTGTCAACATTGCAGCGAAATGAAGAAGAGGCCACATCTGTTTGACACAAAAAAAGCCACGCGCTATCAACACATTGGGATCTTGGATGGAGAGGCTCTCATGCATTCTTCCATGTAACATGCATCTACCAAAAATAAGGAAACTAAACCGAGTGAGATTGATCCAAGATGAGTTTTCACAAAAGAAGGAGCTGATACAGATTGTGCCATTGGGCCGTGCCCTCTGAGGAACCTGTACCCACACTAATCTTTTAATGTAAATGCCCCCCTCCCTCCCTCTCCCAAAAACAACGGACAGGAGTAGGCCGTTCAGCCCCTTGAGCCTGTTCCACCGTTCAATTAGATCATGGCTGATCTGCGTCTAACTCCATTTACCCAACTTTGATCCATGTCCCTTGATACCCTTACCCAACAAAATGTATCCCTTTTACCCGCCCAAAGAGCTTTGTATCCGCAAGGACGCAATGACTTACCTTCTATGCTTGCCCCAAGTCTCCTGACAGCCACCAGTGCGATAGTGTAGTGCTGAGGATACTGGACCAGTAACCCAGAGGTCACGACTTCAAGTCCCACTGTGGCGAGTTATGAAATTTGTAGCCTTGTATTGGAGAAAAATCAGCTGTGGAAGTTGCTGAATTGTTGTAAAAACCAAACTGGTTCTCAATATTATCTTTCAGGAAAGGGAGCCTCCTGCCCCTAATGCATTTTGGCATCTATGTAACTCCTGATACCCTCTGAAGTTGGTATAGTAAGTCATTCGGATCTATTCTGTGCCACTAGGAAGGGACTGGGCAATAAATGTTGTGATGCCCACAACCCGAGATCAAATTTAACAAATAACGTCAAGCGTGGTGCTACTCAAGAGTGCAGAATTGTGCAAGTTCTGTATGTGTGTATCTGTTACTTGCACCAGTTAAGAAAGCAAATATGTTTTGCACAGTTCAATTAAAAAAAATTAATGATGACAAAAATAATTGGGTTAGGGAGCACCCTAATATTTTCTCAGCACATTTGCTGTATAAGCAGTATTCACTAATACAGGTATGACGTGATATTTATACAACCTGTTTAGCTAATCCCATAAAACACTCAGGATGTTGTGGCCATGTTATTTGATTGTGGTCCACTGACATTAATGTCATTTTTTAAGGGTAAATTTGTGATTGTCATTATTTTAACCTGCTTAGACTAATTTGGTACAAAGGTGTCGAGCATTTATGGGACTGTGGAATGTTCCTGCACAGTGACAGGCCATTCAGCCCATCTGATCTGTGCATTTTATTTCTGCACATGAGCCACTCGGGTAGATCTTGATTTTGTGCGATTGTGTCAAACAGGTGATGGCAGCCTGTTTTACATCTTTTCCGATTTTCATTCCCATTGAGACTGGCTCTCTCCAATGCATCAGTGTTGTTTTGAAAGTAGGGCTCCCAAAACTGCTTGCACTATTCCAAGGTTAAAACAAGATGCTTGGACTTTAAATTAAACATCCTTGAACTGTATCCCATTTCTCAATTTGGCGTTATTGAAACTTGACTTTGTATTGACTGGATTCGTTGAGTAAATGGTCAGGAATTGCACCCAAATATTTTGTATAGACACTAGTTCAGTGTGCGGACATTTTATATACTTACTACCAATGTGCATTCGCTCCTGTTTATTACCCGGTCATTCTGTAATCCATCCATTTAATTTCTCCAATTCACTTTGAAGATCATCAGCCTTCCCTATCACTTGACCACATGGTTTGGTCCCTTTGCTCAGAGTCTCCTCCTCCTCATTACTCGGGAAAGACACAAACAGCAGGGCCCAGATAAGGTCCCCTGTGGAGCTCCAATAACCACTGCCCCGCACCAGTTATCAGTGCCATGTGTTCTCTGGTGCCAATCTAGTGTTCAATCTAATTAATTAATGAAGGATGCACAAGAGGGTTAGAGTTGGAGGAATGCAAAGTTCTCATAGAGTTGTAGTGCTGGAGGAGGTTACAGGGATAGGGAGGGGCGAGGCTAAGAAAGGATGAGAATTTTAATTTCAGGCACTGGGGGATCGGGAGTCATTGTAGGTCAGCGAGCACAGGGGGTGATGGGTGAACGGGATTAGGTGCGGTTTAGGATACGGGCAGCAGAGTTTTGGATGAGCTGAAGTTCATGAGAGGCCAGCCAGGAGAGCATTGAATTAGCTAAATATTAACTTTGATAGAAGTCTGGGAGCAGATCGTCTAATTTCCCCTCCTGGTCGCAGGAAGTGCATGGTCTGGAAAAGTCTGTACAGGGAGGGGGAAAGAAAAAAGATGATAATGAGGAATTCCTTGTTTGAAGAGAAAAGCTTTCTGGATCATTGCTGCAGCTGGATGTTGTTTGACCAGGACTCAGTTTTAGTGTCCAACCTATATTTGCAACAGATCAAGGCTTATCCCAAGGATTATTAAACTTTCTCTTTGGCAAGCCTACACACTCGTGATGATGCACAGCTTGAGCTGACCGATTAACAACACTTATGGGCGGCCTCTGTAATATAACTCATGACCCTGTCACTCATCAGGTTATGTGGACTTTTCTTCCGGGGAATACACATCGTTTTCTACAACTTCCTGTGGAGTTCCACCTACGTCTCTTGGTAAAGATGACAAATTCATGCTAAAATCTGCACCTGCTTCAATAAAAGCACACACAGAATTTATTTGCAGCACAAAAAATAAACAAAAAGTATATCATTTTTCAGACTGAATGATTGAATCTCTGAATGTCCAGTTCCCCTAACCCCAGACATCTATATAGCTCTATTACTAACACCCATCTAGTGATTATAGCAGTTAAGGATTGACAATGAACTATTAATATTATTATAATGGACAGAATTTACATTACTCCAAGGAAGTTATGTGAAACCTTTATAAATCACTGGTTAGGCCACAGCTGGAGTATTGTGTCCCATTTTGGGCACCACACTTTAGGAAGGATATTAAGGCCTTGGAGAGGGTGCAGAGGAGATTTACCAGAATGATATCAGGCATGTGGGACTTCAGTTATGTGGAGAGACTGGAGAAGGTGAGATTATTCTCCTTAGAACAGAGAAGGTCAAGGGGAGATTTAATAGAGGTGTTCAAAACTATGAAGGGTTTTGATAGATTAAATAAGGAGAAACTGTTTCCAGTAGCAGAAGGGTCAGTAACCAGAGGACACAGATTTAAGGTAATTGGCAAAAGAACCAGGGGGGAGATGAGGAGAAATCTTTTTACGCAGCGAGTTGTGATGATCTGGAATGCGCTGCCTGAAAGGATTGTGGAAGCAGATTCAGTAGTAACTTTCAAAAGGGAAAAGGATAAATACTTGAAAAGGAGACATTCGAAGGGCTATGGGGAAAAGAGCAGGGGAGTGGGACTAATTGGATAGCTCTTTCAAAGGGCTGGCACGGGCACGATGGGCCGAATGGCCTCCTCCTGTGCTGTATGATGCTATAATAATCTTCTGGGAGCAAGTGTAAGGGTGTTCTAATATACACAGACTGGGATGTATCCTGGAATACAGTTTGCTCTTCACAATTAAAGTCATTTATGTGCTAAAAAAGAACGGAACTATTCAGCAATTGGAATGAATCAATGTAAATAACATAGAAAAGTAGGAATTACGATCAGACGGTATCTTGTAATGTACTATAAAATATAATATCTGGTACTACTGCAGACCTGTTGAGTTATCTATCATGTCCAAGACTTAAAGCCATCCTACCACCCTCATTTATGAATGTACCTTATGGGAGGGGGGTGGTGTATTGTATTTAATCCTAAATTAAAAGCCCTGCCCATACCGCCTTTCCAAAAGCATCATCCTTTCTGTGGAAGCGAAGAGGCTGTAACATACAAACGTGTAGAACGTCATTGCAAACCGGTATCCATCCAGTTAATAACCAATGCCTGCAACTCATTCGCTCTATTTACAGACAAAAAAAAATCACAAAAGGGCCCTTATTCTGTTTTTTAAAAGAAAAATATGTTAAAGTACTCATTGCTCCTGGCTCCGAAACAAGTAACAGTATCTTGGCTCCAGCTTTAGGTGTCATGGGGGTCTGCAAACTTTTTTTGCCAAATGTATCACTAGGACATCGCACATAAATCATGGAACAGTCAGTGAGAAAACCCTCTAATGTACACCTTCATACCAGAGCACAGCAGCTCAACACACAGCCTGTATTTCTTCACTAACTACAGCCTTCAGATACTCTAAGGTCACGTGGGGAGGGGGAGTCAGGCATTATGTTGATCAAGCACGCTGCCAAATCCATTGCATGAGCTTGCAAATTACAAAACAGAGTATAGCATAATGTCTGAGGACAATAGTTCAGCGTCCCAGCATTCACATAATCGCCCCTTTAGGGCTGGATATGAATGAAGAAAGGATCCCAGGTTTTAACAGCTAATCAGCTTTCAAAAGGGAATCAGATATATATTTGAAAAGGAAAAATTTGCAGGGCTACAGGGGAAAGAGCAGGGAGGAGTGGGACTAATCGGATAGCTCTTTCAAAGAGCCAGCACAGGCACGATGGGTCGAATGGCCCCCTCCTTCTGTACTGCAAGATTCTATGATTCATTTTTTAATAGCGGGCTACATTTTAACAAGATCAGCTGCTCAATCCTTTGACTAATTCAATTTAAAGTTAAAGTTGCGAATATTACTGTCAACTGAGGGCATCGAGCCATCTCTGAAGTACAAATGTACATTGCTTGTTTTACCCCAAACTAATCCTCCGAATGTGTGTGTGTGTGTGTGTGTGTGTGTGTGTGTGTTTAAAACAATGTCATAATATAGAGGATGTTTCCACATGTAGGGGAGACTAATACTAGGTGTCATAAAATATGATAGCCATTAATAAATCCAATAGGGAATTTAGGAGAAACTTCTTTACCCAGAGAGTGGTTAGAATGTGGAACTTGCTACCACAAGGAATAGTTGAGGCAAATAGCACAGAGGCATTTAAGGGGATGCCAGATAAATACATGAGGGAGAAAGGAATAGAAGGATATGTTGATAGGGTGAGATGAAGTAGGGAGGGAGGAGGCTCGTGTGGAGCATAAACACCGGCATAGACCCGTTGGGCCGAATGGCCTGTTTCTGTGCTGTAAATTCTAGACCACGAAATATCCTGTAATCTTCTTGAATTAAAATATTTTGCACACAGGCTAAGGATGCTTTATCGGCATATCACCTCTTTCAACAATCTACCTTCTCAAAATTAACTCCAGTAATGTGACTATTTGGAGACACCTGTTCTCAACCAAAGAATGCCGATGTCCCTTTTACTCTAACTCGTGTTTCCTTTTCTTTTTTGGATTTAAAAATGCTACTTTTCTATGTCCTGCCGTAGAGTTTGGAACACCGGGTAACTTGGAGGTATTTGACGAAACCACGAGCAGTTTCAAGGTCAGCTGGTCAGCTGCTCCCGGGAACGTTCTTCGATATAGGCTGGAGTACAGCCCAGTTTCCGGAGGGGAGAAAAAAGAAGCGACTGTCGGAGGGATGGAGACGTGGGCAACCCTTGAAAACCTGCTCCCAGACACCAAGTATTCTGTGAAGGTTGCAGCCGAGTATCGAACTCTTGTTGGTCAACCGCTGATTGGAGAAGGCAACACTAAAGAAGGTACAGTTTGCACCAAAATACTGAAGTAATAAATAATTGGCAAACGTTTAGTAATCTTGTTAGAATCAAAAAGATCCCCTGATATAATTAATACTCATATCTTATTTCCTGGTAATTAGCTGTTGGTTATCACTCAATAGACCTGCAGTTATTGCACCACAGTTATTAACCCTTCACTAGAAGAACATGAACAAAGCACAGTCAATCAACACATCAAGACCGCAGACAATTTATTCTCATGAACGGCACCCAACTCAGTTAGCCCTTTGAGGAAAGATTCTGAAAAGTCTTGCCCTACACTCTTAACCCTTGCAAGAGTAAGTTAAACAAAAGAGCAGACTATCTAACATTACGTCCCACATTCCTTGGCATGAAATTCCCATGGCCTCAGTCATTAGGATGACAAAGAGTATTGAGGAACCAGGTGCACACTGGCTGTTGGAGACTACGAGGAGTCCTGCCGTCAGCCCAAGAAGAGAATCCAGAGCTGAGTTAAACCGCCCTTTACAAACTTCACAGCAACATATGAGAAAAAGTAAAGATTGACTGGAATTATTTCAAGGGTGTAATCTCATCTCTGGATGTTGCAAGCCATTCAAACTTCACTGTTATTGTTTGTGGCATCAGCTGAACTTCTGAGTTAAAATTACTGCCCTATAATCATTCCCAAGTACCTGCTATTATCTACCGATGCCTAACATATGTGCAGGCAAGAAGTGTGTTTGACAATAGAAGAAAATGAGTGGAAAATTATGTAGTATTATTACTGATGTTCAGTAATCGCATCCCTTTGAAACTTAACATTTTACAATTTATGTCTGCCAAAAATTGCAATTTACTATTGAGGAGTAGTTGATAGTTTGGAGATATGGAGATGGCAGGAGATCTCAGATATGCAGGGAGAGTGAGGAGGTATGTCAGAGGTAGTGAGAGGCTGGAAATGGAGCTCTCAGACATAGAATAGATTGGCAGGGGATCACCGAGACTCTTAGAGCTGAGGGGAGGGGAATCTTGGGGACATAGTGAAAGCATGAGAGGGTAATCTCGGGCCCTGGGGACACTGGAAAAAGAGGATTCTCTCCGTGAGGTAAAGCAAGCTGGAGCTGGAAACGTCAGAGGTATGGAGCAGACGGAGGAAGGGGGGAGGGAGCAGCTCGTCCTGCCAAGTCCATCTCACTTTCCAAATTGAGAAAAGTCTCCAACTGCTTCTTAGCTCATCCCTATTCCTACTCCAGAACTTGAGCACGTAAGCCAGGCTGACACTTCAGTGTAGCACTGAGGGAGTTCTGCAGCATCTATTGGATGAGATGTTAAACTGAAATCCCATTTTCCCTCTCAGGTGGACATAAGAGATCCCATGGTACTAGTCAAAGAGGAGCATGGGGAGTACGCCCGGTTTGTGGCCAATATTTATCGCTCAATTAACATCACTATAACATTACTGTTTGTGGGATCTTGCTGTGCACACATTGGCTGCCGCTTTTCTCTACATTACAATAGCGACTACACTTCAAAAATACTCCATTGGCTGTGAAGCACTTTGGCACGTCCTGAGGTCATGAAAGGTGTTATGTAAATGAGGGGATTTTCCTGTTCAATATTATTTTAACACCACCGGTAACCCACACACCGATTGCAAAATCCAGACTTAGAACTCAGGCTGCAATCATCCATCAAGGGGGCACAGGCTAAAACAGGTGAAAGGTCAATTTAGGACAGCTGTTGATAAGGACATCAATACTTGATCAATAGGGCGATCAATACTTGGTCTCTGAGTAGGGAAGTAGGGGTGTTTCATTCAAGATTCAGTTAGATGACATGACAGGGGCATGGCAGTTTTTTTACCCTCCTGGATTAATGATTAAGATGGGCCAAATGGCCACCTTCATTGACACTTACCTTGTGAACTCAACCCAAGGCATATTTGACTAATGAGATATTCTAACCAAGACAAAAACAAGGATGCTTTTTGCTTCAATTTATGGGTATGGTGGTGTAATGGTTATATTACTGGACTTGTAATCTAGAGGCCTGGGAATCTGAACTTAAATCCCACCATGGCAGTTGGGAATTTGAATTCTGTTTAAAAAAAATCTGGGAATATCAACAAAAGTGACCATAAAGCTGTTGAGATTGTTGTAAAAACCCAATTGGTTCCTGAATGTCCTTATCTGGTCTGGCATATATGTGACTCCAGTCCCACACCAATGTAATTGACTCTTAATTGCCCTCTGAAGTGGCCTAGCAAGCCACTCAGTTGTATCAATAGGGATCAATAATAAATGCTGGCCTTTCCATTGACTCCCACATCCCAAGGATGAATAACAAAAATATCAGGAGCATGATACTTTTGAGAGTTCTGCACATCCAAACAACAAAGTTGTTTTTTGTGTTCCTAACTGAAAAAAATATCTGATTGTCCAGCCCAAAACCAGGCAGGTGACAACCTTAACCTGCCCTGTTTAGTCTCAGATAAAATTGCCCCTGTCCAACATGAAAGTTATTGTGAGCAAATTTTTCTTCTGAATTTTGACATATGTCAAGGAGCAGTCGGAGGCGTGAGATACAAATGGACACAAAAGAAAGACTTGCATTTATATAGTTTCTTTCACGTCCCCAGAATGTCCCAAAGCACTACACAGCCAATGAAGTACATTTGAAATGTCGTCAATGTTGTAATGTAGGGAAACGTTGCACACAGCAAGATCCCACAAACATCAATGAGATAAATGATTAGATAATCTGTTTTTGATGATGCTGGTTGAGGGACGAATGTTTGGCAGGACACCAGGGGGGACCTCCCCTGCTCTTCTTCGGAAAAGTGACATGGGTTCCTTCTACCTCTACCCGAGCAGGCAGACGCAGTCTCGGTTTAACGTTTCAACTGACATCCCGAGCAACAAAGCACTCCCTCAGTAATGCGTAGATTATACACTGAAGCCCTAGAGTGGGGTTTGACCCCTACGACCTCCTAAGTCAGATAGCTAAGCTGACACTAAAGAACATGCAAAAGAAAGTTATTTTCTTCAAGTAATTTTCTAAATTACGACGCACTAAAAGTGAGAGTTAACGGGATACTTTACAAATCAGCAACACTTGCACTTTTCCTTTTGAAGGGTAAGATCACATTACATCTACTTGCCAATGCTTTCAGAAAGGCTGCCTGCAATTTATGTCCCGTGTCCGGGATAAACCCACTGACCGAATGTAAAATAAGAACCAGGAGATCCCCATTATAATGTGAAATGTTGGCACGCGTGTGTGTGTGTGTGTGTGTGTGTGTGTTGTCTGGTACCTGCACGTCTGTCCGTGGGACCAGGAAAGTTGTAAAATCGAAGAAAAGACATCTGCGGAGCAGGCAGTGTGGCATGTGCTGCACTAAAATGAGGCCAGAAATAAAATTAGAACAAGGGAATAAGACAAATAAGCTCCACGCAGACCGCCATCACTCAAATGCTATTTTTATGGGGTCTTTCGGGAATTAAATATGTGCTGTGCTAAGAATGTCATCCCAGGGAGCTGTTAAACGCAGCAAGGGATATGTTGCGAGAGCTTTGACGATGCTGTAGTAGTTGGAGAGGGAGCTGTAAACAGTGAGCGTTACATCACAGGCCATCTCACCACACATGCCACGTATTACAGAGAATGTACAGAACAGAGACAGGCCATTCAGCCCAAATTGTCTGTGCTGGTGTTTATGCTCCACACGAGCCTCCTCCCTCCCCTCTTCATCTCACCCTATCAACATATCCTTCTATTCCTTTCTCCCTCATGTGTTTATCCAGCTTCCCCTTAAATGCATCTACACTATTCGCCTCAACTACTCCTTGTGGTAGCGAGTTCCACATTCTCACCACTCTCTGGGTAAAGACGTTTCTCCTGAATTATGTATATATATAATAAATATAAAAACAGCTATTGAAAGCAGTGGACAAGTAATTAAAAAAATTAATTATAAAGAAATTAATTTAGAATATTGTAACATCATTGAAAAGTTTTAGTTGATGTTTACACAGAGGGTTGTGAGGTCGAGTTAGTGACTGACGCAGAGACCATGTCAATACAATATTTAAGAATAGGTTAGCTAGGTGGTTGAAATAATGAGGGATAAAGGGATATAGGAACAGAGCAGGTACATGGGATTAGGACTACTGCAGATGTGGAGGGTAAACACCAACACGGACCTGGTTGGGCCGAACGATCTGTTTCTATGTTGTAATTTCCATGTATTTAATGAGCAACCAGAGTCATTTAGAAGCTGTTTTGTACAGGCATAGAAGCATAACAATGGGTTACAGATTGTAATGTGCTCCGCACCAATTCATTTTCAAACCCTCTTGTTTATAGTCTATTGCTTTGTAAAAATAAATTACTTTTCTTTTATTTTTTTTTGTCCCTTCATCACTGAAGGTTTTGACTAATTCTAGGGTAAGGTTCCACGGGCAGCAGCTGTCCCTTGGTAACCAAGGCAGTGAGTGCCAACACACAATTAAAGCAGGAGAGAGCGCCTCCAATCTCAGAAAAAGCACCCCAATGTCACCAGTGTGACATTTCCACTTCACACAACCTGCCATGTGGTCTCTCTGAGAGAAATTGCCAGTTTAATGCCAAATGAACATTGCAGTGAGGACATGCCCAGAAGTAATTACGTTGAAAATGATTAAGCGTATTTCAGTTAGCAACATAGGGACAGGAGTAGGCCATTCAGCCATTCGAGCCTGTTCAATGAGATCATGGCTGATCTGTATCCTAACTCCATCCACCCGCCTTGGCTCCATCTCCCTCAATACCCTTGGCAAGCAAAAATTTAATGATCTCAGATTTAAAATTATTGATTGAGCTAGCATCTACTGCTATTTGTGGGAGAGAATTCCACACTTCTACCACTCTTTGTGTGAAGAAGTGTTTCCGCACTTCTCTCCTGAATGGCCTGGCTCTGATTTTAAGGTTATGTCCCCTTGTCCTAGACCCCCCCACTACCAGCGGAAAAAGTTTTTCTCTATCTACCCTATCAATTCCTTTCAAAATCCTAAAAATCTCAATCAAATCACCCCTTAACCTTCTATATTCCAGGGAGTACAGGCTCAGTTTATGTAAACATAGGATTCTAATGCATTTCACATAAGATTCTGATGGACAGTAGGCAGACAAAGCTTTCATCCCAACGGTCTAAGTTGGCTGCAGAACCAGCTCATAGAGGTCAAAGGACAGTATGTCAACACATTGCATCACCCAGTCTTCGGAACATAAGGAATGTAAGGAGACCATTCAGCCCCTCGAGCCTGGCTGATTTGTACCTCAACTCTATTTATCCGACTTTACTCCCTATCCCTTGATACCCTTACCCAACAAAAATCTATTGATTTCAGTCTTGAAAATTTCAATAGACCCACAGCTTTTTAGGGGGAGAGAGGACCAGATTTCCACTTTCCTTTGTGTGAAAAAGGGCTTCTTGATTTCACTCCTGAATGGTCTAGCTTTAATTTTAAGATTATGCCTCTTGTTCTGGATTCAGAGGAAACAATTTCTCTCTACCTACCCTATCGAATCCCTTTATCATTTAAACACCTCGGGGGTGATTTTAACCCCCAAAAACAGGTGGGTTGGGGGCAGGTGGGAGTTGAAAATAGTTATCTTTTGGGTCGCGACCGTAATCCGTCTTTATTTCCGGGTTTAACTTGGGCACGTAAAAGTACAGGCTTCCCACTGGGAATGCAAAGTCCAAAAATTTTGCAGTTGCGACCCACAAAAACAACTATTTTCAAGTCCCAGCCGCCCGCAACCCACCCGTTCTTGGGGGTTAAAATCACCCCCCTCAATTAGATCACCCCTCAACCTCTAAACTCCCCCATCTTAGTGTCTGAATTGAGGAACACAGGAAAAATTGAATTATTAATGGAGTATATGGATTATTAGCCAGAAATTTACTGAATAATAATGCTTCCAATATAAAATGATGTCCAAAAGGCCTGACTGATTCAGTTAAGTTGGTTAAAAGTTGGTAAAGTCTTTAAAACTCAAGCCTCAGCCATGGTGGTATTTTGGGTGATGCAGAATCCTGGCCAGTGACCATTGCTGTCCAGTGACCATTGCTGTCCAGTGACCATTGCTGTCCAGTGACCATTGCGGGCCAGTGACCATTGCTGTCCAGTGACCATTGCGGGCCAGTGACCATTGCTGGAAATTGTTCAAATCCCACCATAGCAGTTTGAGAATTTGAATTCAGTTTAAATAATTTGGAAGTAAAAAACTGGTACCAGTAAAAGTGACCATGAAGCTGTGAGATTGTTAAAAACCCAACTGGTTCACTAATGTTCTTTAAGAAATCTGCCGCCGTTACCCGGTCTGGCCTATATGTGACTCCAGTCCCACACCAACATGGTTGGCTCTTAACTGCCCTCTGAAGTGGCCTAGCAAGCCTCTCTCAGTTGTGTCAAACCAGCAACTAGGGATAGTCAATAAATGCCAGCAATGCCCACATCCTGAGAATGAATAAAGAATTAAAAATTACTAGCCTGCTGAAGCTCAATATCTAGGCTCGCATATGGTGAATGGTGACTCGTGCAAGGTCCCAGACGAGGGACGAGGCAGTATCTGGAAGGCTACCTCAACAACTTTCAGCACCGTCGGGAGAGAAGGAGAGAATAAGGGAGGAAAATTAGAAATAAAAAAAAACCCAGAATGACTTGTTCAGTCGAATTGAACTGAGAGAAGAAAGGCGGCTCTGCGTCGAGACTTGACCCTGAAACGTGGAAGCACTCTGAATTGTTTCAATATTGAAATTGGATCAAAGAGAGTCGATTGCAAAGGGTTTTGGCAAAGTGCCATCGAGTGAGGAGATTAATATTAAGAGTCACCCTTCTCATTGCAACTGGCGTACCAGAACTGAGAGGAGCTTCGACCGCTTCCAGCGTGCAGCCTCCTGGGATCCCGGCAAGTCTTTACAAATTGTGGAAAGATCACTAAATAACAAGGGCCAGCATGGAAAATGGAACAGTTTTTACATTTTCCACCCTTGACTAATTTTAATGATGTCACTCCCCATTTTAACAGCTCAGTTCTAAGAATTCGATAAACCTTGGATAAATTGAATGCAAAGATTGATGCATTTTCTTTGGAAACTATTTTGTGAGCTCATTGAAAGAGCGGATGAATGTTTTTTTGCCTTGGATGATGCGCAGGTCTGCCTTTTATTTTGTTGCTGTAATTGCAAGTTGATGCGGTAGTGTAATGGTTATGTTACTGGATTATTAATCCAGAGTTCAAATCCCACCATGGTACTTTTGAGGATTTCAATTCAGCTTAAAAAAAAAGATCTGGCATCAGTGATCATGAACCCAACTAGTTCACTAATGTCCTTTAGGGAAGGAAACCTGCCGCCCTTAGCCGGTCTGTGCCTGTATGTGACTCCAGTCCCTCACCAATTCTGGACTGCCTTCTGAAGGAGCCTAACAAGCTACTTAGTCCAGGGCAACTAGAGATTGTCAATAAATGCCGGCCTTAACACCCACATACCGAGAATGAATAAAAAAAAATAATAATTTGGGGTGGAATAGAGCAATGAGACAGGATGTTGAGACTCCCAACGTGACATGCCCCAACATGGTGCCTTGAGATCCCTGGTTCCCATTCAAAGGCAATTCCTAATTTTAGTGGTATGGTTGTGGTGGTGATGGGGGAGCAACAAGAGATAGTCAGGTGTTTTCCCCCACAGCGAGGGAAAACTTGGTGGAAGAGTCACTCCAGTGGCCACTCATGCAGTTGAAATAATTAATAGTGAAAGGAATAGCGGAGGAGGACGTAAACGATGAGCTCAGTAGAAAATTCACAAACCTCGAGCAAGGCTAGAATTTGGAAAAACTTATTTTCCCACAGGATGGGGAAGATGTGGAAGAATTCCCAGACTGTTGATTTGGAGTCAGTTGGCAGCTTTAAATGGAGCTTACTTGATATATGTTGAGAAGCAGGATTGAGGGTTAGCGAGATACTTAACAATACTGTAAGGGCTTTATCAGGGGAGGTCGATGAAGGAAGTTAGCATCCCCTAAAGTAGGAGATCAATAAGCGGTGGTATGGGAAGGATGTCCCTGACAGAATGATCAGACCCGGGCACTGGGTAGAGTGGGTTTGATGGGCCGAATGGGTTTTCTTTATGTACTTACAAGTGCCCCATTGGCAGAAGCCGAGGTTCAGGTTTTCTAGTTGCACTGTTGGTCAGGAATGGTATTTGACACACTAAGGGTTACAAAGGACGAAAGAAAAATCAAAAAATAGTGCAAATTTAAAATATTATATTATATTCTAACTGGCTTAATAGCTTAGTTTATTCAGTGTCCTTTAAGATGAATAAATGCGTTGCCCCATTTTAGGATGTGGGAGGAAAACAGGAGATTGCAGTATTTGCCCTACTGCCTCATGTTGCCTACTGAGGTGATGAGATAAGTCTCTCTGTCTCTGTCTCTCTCTCAGCTGCTTGACCAATCCAGTCCAACAGATTCACCAGAATGATACAGAGGCTTAGAGGGTTAAAATATAAGGGACAGGTCGCATAAACTTGGCTCGTATTCCTTTGTGTATTAAAGATTGAGGGGTGACCTGGTTGAGGCGTTTAAAATGTTAAAAGGATTCGATAGGGTAGATACGGAGAAACTATTTCCTCTGGTGGGGGAATCCAGAACAAGGGGGCATAATCTTAAAATTAGAGCTGGGCCGTTCAGGAGCAAAATCAGAAAACACTTTTTCACACAAAGGGTAGTAGAAATTTGGAACTTTCTTCCCCAAAAGGCTGTGGATGTTGAGGGTCAGTTGAAGCTTTCAAGATTGAATTCAGTAGATATTTGTTAGGTAAGGATATTAAAGAGATGGACAAAAGGTGGGAAAATGGAGTTTAGATGCAGATCGGCCATGATTTTATTGAATGGCAGAGCAGGCCCGATGGGCTGAATGGCTTACTCCTGTTCCTATGTTCCTCTTGTAGGATCTAGCTGTGATCAGTCAATATCCCAGCTGGGATTGTTCGCCTTAGAGCAGAGAAGGTTAGGGGGAGATATAATAGAGGTGTTCAAAATCATGAGGGATTTCGATAGAGTAATTAAAGAGAAACCGTTTCCACTGGCAGGAGGGTCGGTAACCAGAGGACACAGAATTAAGATAATTGGCAAAAGAACCAGAGGGGAGATGAGGAGAAATTTTTTTGACACAGCGAGTTGTTATGATCTGGAATGCGCTGCCTGAAAGGGTGGTGGAAGCAGATTCAATAGTAACTTTCAATAGGGAATTGGATATACTGTATACTTGAAAAGGAAAGATTTTCAGGGCTATGGGGAAAGAGCGGGGAGGGTGGGATTAATTGGATAGCTTTTTCAAAGAGCCGGCACAGGCATGATGGGCTGAATGGCCTCCTTCTGTGCTGTATGATTCTATAAGTCTAAGAACCTCAGCTGTGTCTTGAGTGATCACAGCCACCAATTATTTTTCTGTTGGGTTCCCTGTTGGATTACAGGTTAACTGCACCATATGGGTTAGGGATGAGCTATGGGCATCAGGAAGATCCAATGTTTTAATACCTGGTCTATGTTTCTTCAGTTGATCTCAGCCAGTGCAGTGGTGGGTTGGCGAGGGTGCTATAATTGGGCGCCATGTTCTTGGGATTGGTCAGAAAAATATCAGCTACCCAGCCTGAAAGTTCACCCGTTAGGAAATCAGGTGAGTAGAGAATCGGGTTCAGCAGTGGTGCTCCCTCAGTTGTCGCTGACTCTCTAGCCCCAATTTTAACCTAACCTGCCCGGCCAGAAGTGGGGGGGTGGGGGTGCGATGGCGAGTGGTTTGAGTCAGACGTCCGATTTACATCCTGCCCAACTTTATGCTCCATTGAATGGATCATACGATCGGGTAAAGTGGAAATCGATCATCCGTCCCCATTCCCGTCCCCGCTCTTGTCAGGCAGGTTAGGTTAAAATTGAGGCTCCGTCATTGTCTAGGTCCCGGTGAAGAAGAAGTACATCCCAAGAGTTAACATCTTTCAACAGAGGAGCGAAATGGAGAAATGGGGATGGGGGCGAGGGGGGAAGGAGTTGGAAGAAATGAGCAATGCTACTTGTTGGAGTCATGTAGATTAATTGTTTTGAACTTAGTGTCCAGCCATGTGTGAGTGAGTACACTGGATCCACAGGGGATGGACAGTTTTTATGCTGTAAGCCATCTCCTAGATCCTTGTTGTCTTTGAGAAGACCAAAGGAGGAGCTAACTTGGAAATTCCTAGCTGCACATCTGTCCAGTAGAGAGATGGGAATGGCAGCTGTGGGTCGGTGGTGTTGTGGGTTACCAAGAGGAAATGGGATCAGGGCACTGGGATAAACAAAAATAGATGTACTGGAGCCAAAGCCTTAAATACAATATTTTAGCTCAAAAACCTAGTGGAACAGGCAAGACTTTCACCCCCAAGCACCTTGGCATGTTAACCCTCAGAGATGTGTTAACTCAACCCCCATCCAGTAATGAAAACGATATTGAGCACATCCATGTGGTAAGAAGATTAGTCTGCGGTTTCACAAAAGTTGAGTATTTTTGGTCAAATATTTTGTCTGCTGAGCTCATTAAAGCAGCAAGTGCTCCCCCGAGGTACTTTCCAGTAGAGTTTTGACAGAATCGGTTGCAAAGCCTTCTTGGTTTCTGCACTTCATCCATATGCTTTCAACCGTCAAGTCCCTGGAATCTCGATGGTACCCAGTAACTGCGCACTCCATGCCGTTCCGACAAGACCAGAGATATTTATTGTTGTAACTTCAGAAGATTTATATACCCCACGAAAAAGTGGCAAACGCAATGGATAACGGTTTTTGCACTCCCAGTTTGCATGAAAATTGAATGTTTGCGCTTATTTTTGGTCACATTCTCTTTTGAGCCCAGTTTCCACCTGGTTCGGAAGGTGGGATTACCATGTGCCTCAGTAACTGCAGAGAGGAGTATCCATCCAAGGCGCACATATGTCTAGGGGACCATGTGCGACCTCGCTTTGGAATGGCAGTATACTTGAACACATGCGTGTGCCAGTCAGACTGATTGGACCCCTGTTTGAAAAAAAAACATGCAGGGATTGCAGGGTGTTGCTGATCAACATTTCTCTGGCACTGGCACCGATGGGCCGGCCAACCTGCTTCTGTGCTGTAAGATTCTATGATCAGAGACCCCGGATTAACTGGTCGTTCAACTTGCCGTCTGCGGGCCGCTGCGGGTGCTGAACGGCTTTTGCTGCATAGAATCATAGAGCACAGACTAGGCCATTCGGCCCATTGTGCCTGAGCTGGATCTCTGAAAGAGCTACCCAATTAGGCCCCCTGCTCTTTCCCCACAGCCCTGCAAATTTCTCCTTATCAAGTATCCATCCAATTCCCTTTTGAAAGTTATTATTGAATCTGCTTCCACCGCCCTTTCAGGCAGCGCATTCCAGATCATCACAACTCGCTGCGTAAAAAAAAATTCTCCTCATGTCTCCCCCTCTGGTTCTTTTGCCAATTACCTTAAATCTGTGTCCTCTGGTTACCGACCCTCCTGCCAATGGAAACAGTTTCTCCGTATTTACACTATCAAAACCCCTCATAATTTTGAGCGCCACTATTAAATTTCTCCTTAATATTCTCTGCTCTAAGGAGAACAGCCCCAGCTTCTCCAGTCTCTCCATGTAACTGAAGTCCCTCATCCCTGGTACCATTCTAGTAAATCCCTTCTGCACCCTCTCCAAGGCCTTGACATCCTTCCTAAAATGTGGTGCCCAGAATTGGACACAATACTCCAGCTGGGGCCTATCCAGTGATTTATAAAGGTTTCACGTAACAACAGTCTCTTTAACCGGAATTTGCTTGATGAAACACTTTGTGCTTTGCGGTGATAAGGCGCTCTGTGGAAGTGCAAGTATACTCTTCAAGGGAAAAAAAAGAAAATTTAGCTTCTGTCTCAATAGCTGAGACAGAACAGGATTATATCAGCAACATAAATAAAAGAGAAAACGTAATAAGACTTGGCTGGCTGTTTTGTCAAATAAATCAAAAATCAGCTACCAGCCCATTTTTGAGCAAACTCCCAGAGCATTATTAAAAAATTAGTTCACCTCCTACAATTTTTGTTCATTTGCCTCCCCTCTTGGCTGAGGCTTAGGTTTGGCGCTGATGAAAATGTTTTTTAAACTTTTTATGGATTGTGCACAATCAAAATAGCTATAAAACATTACCCAGAAATATGCTATTCATCAGCTTCTAATGGCTTGACCAAAGTCAAAGGCACATTGGTAATGTTGAATAGCCGAAGGCAGCACAGTGCGAACTCTTGTCTGGCATTTGTAGGGAGACTGTTGCACTGTGGGATTTCAGTCAGGCACTCTCTTTTATATATATATATATATATATATATATATATATAAATTGGTTGCCATCTGGATGTTATATTAAATTGGCTCATATGTCTGGAATCCACTGGGACTATCTTAAAACATCTGCATGGATACCTCATAATAATTCACAGATTGACGCTTGCATAAAAAGAGAGATACAAGAGACATGGGGAGATGAGCATATTTGAACCACTGGGCTTCGGGGGGGGGGCGGTGGAGGTGGAATGTGACACCGGAGAAATAAAAGTATAAGATTGTGTTTCTGTTGCGTGACTGCAATTCATCATTTGGCAGATTTGGTGAACTAAGACATGAACCATCACAGGGTGAGATAAGGGCATCACAGGAAGGTGGAACTGAAAGGACCGTTTCAAAAAGCCCCATTGAGTATAGCTTTGGAGGAATTAACAGTCTTATTATTCAGGACACGTACCTTCCATTTCCACTGAGAGGAGATTTTCTGTTTTTTGTTACAGCATGAAATGCTTTGCCACAGGGATTGGTTGAGGTAGAGACCATTACATCTTTTGAGGGGAAGTTGGTTAAATATTTGAAGCAGAGGGAGATACAGGGCTATGGGGAGGGAACAGGGCGTCGGGATTAGGTTTAGATTGCTCCAGCAAAGAGCCGGCACAGACATGTTGGGCCAAATGGCCTCCTTCTGTGCTGTAAACTTCTCTGGTTTTACGGATCATTTTATATTGCCACACACACAAGTTGCTTTGCATGAAGAAGGCTCTTTGGCCCACTTGACTTCATGTTTCCAGGGTAGCAACCCTACCATCTCCCTATTCCACCATTCACACCCTCATCTAAAAGGCAGCATCTTCAACAATGTGGCACCTCTTTAGTATGTTGGGATACCAGCCCAGAGGTTGCACTCAAATTCTCGAATGGGGTTTGAACCCCTAACCTTCTGACCCAGAGCCAAGAGTGCTACCAACTGAGCCAGGCGACATGCACGTGAGCGTGCTCACACAAACATACACTCACCCACACACACACTCACCCACACACACACACACACACACACACACCCACGCACTCACACACATACACTCACACACACCCACACACACACACACACACACACACATACACTCACACACACACACCCATACCCACACCCACACTCACACACACACACATACACACTCACACACACCCATACACACACACCAAAACCACCCACACACACACCACAACCACAGACAGCCCCCCCACACACACACATACACACACACCCCACACACACCACACACACACTCTCACACACACACACACTCACACACACTCACACACTCACACACACACACATCACAACCGCACACACACACACCCCGCACACACACACCCCGCACATACACACACCACATACCCCACACCCTCACACACACTTTGCTAAAGACCTTTAAGAAGGAGCAGGATGAATGATTAGAAATGGGATTGCACATTTAAGGATAATTACAGATAGAGGGGCAAAATTGTAACTCTACGATTCCTGAGCTGTCGAGAACATTGAAATCACATGGCCAATGAATGCAACGAGTCAGGAATGAGTAATGTGGAGTGTAAAGTTGGATGGACGTCCTTTCGTTCTGCTGGTTTTACTTTGTTTTTTGGGCAGGGGCGCCAACAGGGAGAAAGACTGTCGAAGTTTTCCTTTGAGATTAGACAGGTTGGGTAGGGTTGACGTTAGTGAGCTGTATATGGAAGCAACAGAACTACTGGACAGCAAAACCCTTTCTTGTTCCATATTTTCTGGTTCCATATTTTCTTCTTGCTCTTTTGCTCACACACATGCAAACAAGATCCAACTGCTACCTTCAGGGAACAAAATGCTTTACTTCTCACATAATAAAAAAAAATCTTTCTGGGCCAAATAATCACATTGTCAAAATATTATAAAATGCACAAAGGCAGTTTGCATGAGCAAGATACTTTCAGCTGTATAGGACAGCTTTATTTGGCATGCGAGTTTTTATTAATACTATATATCTATACATACATTCTCGGGATGTGGGCGTCGCTGGCAAGGCTGGCATTTATTGCTCATCCCGAGTTGCCCTCGAGAAGGTGGTGGTGAGCCGCCTTCTTGAACCGCTGCAGTCCTTGTGGGTAAAGGTGCTGCCGCAGGGCGGTGGAATAGTTTGCTCCCGTAAGCCCAAAGGTCACAGGCATTGAGTTTCAGATCTGCCTGTCGCTTGAGTCTGCCTGTGAGCTCCTTGTTGCTTCTCGACTGGGCTGTTGGGCAGAGTAAATAAAGAAAAGCGAGATTGGTAAAGCTCTCGGTGCTGGAGGGGGAGGAAGGTGGGGGAAGAGGGGTTTTAGAAAAGCTGACTGTTTGGATTAAGAAATGAAGGGGATTTAGAAAAACTGACTGTTCAGGTAGAATAGGGAAGAGGGTTTGGAAAAGCCCCCCCACTCAGATCCGGAGAAGGCCATGGTCCAGAATACTGATAGTTTGGATTGAGAAGGTACTGGGGATTTGGAAATGCTGACATTTGTTCAGGTGCAGAAGGGAAGTCGGGGAGGGGGGCCTTGGCAAAGCTGACATCATGCAGTTAGCCTGACTTCAGTGGGATGACACCTCCTGCCAGCTGATTACAGAGCACCATTGTGCGACGTCAATCATGGAGAAGTCAATTTGAAGTGTGCATAGTGGTGGTGAGCAGGCTCCAAGAAAAGGAACAGCAATAAAAAAAATAGGGAAGAAAATAGAAGTGCTTAAAAAATACTTGTGTATTTGAAGTTACCTGGTAAAGAGTTAACTAATGAAAGGATTTTGAAACATTTTGACCGTAATGCAAAAATTATTGATTTAAAGCTCCAATCTATTTGTTTCCCAGAACGTGGTTCTCCTCGTGACCTCGTGACAGAAAACGTCACGCCAACCACAATCGATGCTTCATGGACGTCAGCTCCAGGCAACGTACTCAACTATCGTGTAACCTGGAAGTCTCTCTTTGATGACGCCAGTGGGGAGAGGTGGGTCCCTGGATCGACCATGGATACAACTCTGGAGAATCTGCAGCCGGAAACCAGATACCAGATCATGGTCTACGCTGCATATGGCAGTGGTGAAGGAGACCCACTCGAGGGAGAAGAAACCACTGATGGTACAGTAAATCCTGCCAAGAGCAGAATCCCTACATTCTATCCCATAAAGAGTGCTAACCATTTCAGTTTTTGAATGGTTCTTGTACTGTCCAGTAAACATGCCAGTTTTGAAGTTAGGATACCTAACTTTCAAAGTAACTTTCAAAAGGGAATTGGATAAATACTTGAAGGGAAAAAAATTGCAGGGCTACGGGTAAAGAGCAGGGGAATGGGACTAATTGGCTAGCTCTACCAAAGGGCCGGCACAGGCATGATGGGCTGAATGGCTGCCTTCTGTGGGGTATCATTCTATGATTCTATGATTATAAGTCCATTGTGCAGTAAACCACCAAGGTCTTGAATTTTCAATTTAATGAGGAAAATTACCCATTTTATTTCCTCTCTCATCAATTTCCTCCCCGCTCCTCCCCTTCTGTCCTGAATTGTTAACTCCTCTGTGGTGTACTGTTCCACAGCTACTGGTTATCCTCCAAGTGGGCGATACTCGGGTGCGATCTTGACAGTGACTTTGCAGTCACATGTGATATCGCAGCCAAGCCTCATATTGTCTTCAGGTGACGTACTGCACACACGTGCATGTCCCAGCAAGGTCATTACTGAATAGCAAACAGGAATAAGATTTTCTCCACCCTAATCCAGGGGCCCTGAGATCAATTGACTCCAACTGGCTGAGATCAGCCAGCCCAGCACTGACCAGTTACCGTCTTTGGTATCTTTCCGACTTTGTGTGGCTCCGCTATACTTAATACTGGATAAGCTTGCTGAGCAGCTGGGAGGGCTGTGCCACGAAAATTGAACAGAGTGGCATAGATCTTGCCTTTGTGCGATAGCTTAAAACGGGTGATAGCGAGTCCGCAGACCATTTTACATCTCTCCTGATTTTTACTTCCATTGAAGTCAATCGAGGCCCCACCTGCCCTCTCAGGTGGACATCAAAGATCCCATGGCACTATTCAAAGAAGAGCAGGAGAGTTCTCCCCGGTGTCCTGGCCAATATTTATCCCTCAACCAATAACACTAAAACAGGTTATCTGGTCATTTATCTCCTTGCTGTTTGTGGGATCTTGCTGTGCGCAGATTGGCTGCTGCTTTTCCCTGCATTACGACAGTGACTATGCTTCAAAAAGTTCTTGAAAACAATTTGTCAAAAACGCAACTACAATATTTTTTGTCTTCTGCTGTGGAACAGCTACACCAGAGGCCAAGACTCTGACCATATCGGACGAAACGGTCAGCACTTTCCGCGTGAGGTGGCAGCCTGCTCCAGGAAACGTCATGAACTACAAACTCATCTACCGGCCCACCGCTGGGGGGAGGTCTATTGCCACCAAGGTTCCATCACATCTGACCTCCACGGTCCTAAGACGGCTCAATCCTCAAACAACGTACGATGTCACCGTGAATCCAATATATAGAAAAGGAGAAGGAAAATTAAGATCGGGGCAAGGAACTACAGGTGAGATTGTGTTACCTGTAAAACCTGTGCTGGGGTTTAGAGTGTTTCTTAATAGATGTTCCCAATCAGAGGGCACATGGAGTTCAGCTCTTCTATTTTATATTTATTATGCTCTCTGTTTCTGGGAATGATGTGTTTGTGATATTATTTATTACTCCAGAGTATTATATTACCAGTTCAGAGACTTGAGCACATAATCTAGGCTGACACTTAGGTGCAGTACTGAGGGGGTGCTGCACTGTTGGAGGTGCCGTCTTTCAGGTGAGACATTCAACCGAGGCCCCATCTGCCCTCTCAGGTGGACGTAAAAGATCCCATGGCACTTTTTCGAAGAAGAGCAGGGGAGTTCTCCCCGGTGTCCTGGCCAAAATTTATCCCTCAACCAACATCACTAAAACAGATTATCTGATCATTCTCACATTGCGGTTTGTGGGACTTTGATGTGAGCGAATTGGCTGCCGCGTTTCCTACATGTCAACAGTGACTACACTTCAAAAGTACTTTATTGGCTGTAAAGCCCTTTGGGACGTCCTGAGGTCATGAAAGGCCCAATATAAATTCAAGTTCTTTCTTTTCTGAGCAGTTGAATGTTTAATGTGCTTATATAAGTTCTTATTTTTGTTTTATTTTAAACGAGTTAACCCCTCTGTTAAAATAGCGGTCAGGGGAATATCATGAAAATGTGTTAAGCATTTGTCATCTAAAATCACCGATAGCAGTTTCTGTGCTACAGAGGATTGAAAGCAGGTCACTATTGGCAAAGGAATCTACTACGTTAAAGTCTCCTAACCATCTGTAAATATTCGAGCCATTCCATAAATTTGAGCTCATCCAAAACTCTGCTGCCCGTATCCTAACTCGCACCAAGTCCCATTCACCCATCACCCCCTGTGCTCGCTGACCTACATTGGCTCCCGGTCCGGCAAAGCCTCGATTTTAAACTTCACATCCTTGTTTTCAAATCCCTCCATGGCCTCGTCCCCTCCCTATCTTTGTAACTTCCATCAGCCCTACAATCCTCCGAGATCTCTGCGCTCCTCCAATTCTGGCCTCTTGTGCATTCCCGATTTTAATCGCTCCACCATTGGCGGCCGTGCCTTCAGCTGCCTGGGCCCTAAACTCTGGAATTCCCTCCCTAAACTTCTCTGCCTCTCCACCACTCTTTCCTCCTTTAAGATGCTCCTTAAAACCTATCTCTTTCACCAAGCTTTTGGTCCTAATGTCTCCTTATGTGGTTCAGTGTTAAATTTTGTTTAATAATTGCTCCTGTGAAACACCTTGGGACATTTTACTACGTTAAAGATGCAATATAAATGCAAGTTGTTGTTTAGAATCATAGAAAGGTTAAGCATGGAAGGAGAACTGGATGGTTGAATTATTTCTTGTAAGAGCTGCAGTGCACAACACCATCAAGGTTGAAAAGACTACGAGGCAAAGTCAAGAAGTGATTAGATCAGAAAGGAAAGTTCAGAAGTGTGGTTACAAGAGTGAGATGAAGAGGAGGGAGAGAGAGTTTTAAAAAGGGGTCTGGCCACGCCCCAGGACACTGGCACCACTTTGGGAGACTTAACAAGGTCTTTAAGACGTAACAATTTTACTTTAAGAACAAAGCTCTTCCACCTCTGTTGCTACTTGCTTGTTCATGTGATGTCAGTGCAGATGGAGACACTCTGCTTTTGAGTGTTGTACAACCCATAAAAGGTACAATTAGTCACGGTTTCACAATGAGTCGTGTTATAGCAATGCTCATCTGCGATATAATTTAGGAAAGGGATCATGTTACACAGGAGGTAGGTATCCTATAGCATAAATCAGGGCCGATGTGGTCTCCTGGACTAGGTTTCAACGCCTAAAAGTGGCGGGGGAGGGGGAGTCGGGGAGGAATTTTCCAGAATTTTTTCTCTAATTGTCCTGGGTTTTTATTTGTTTCTCCACCTCTTGCAGGAGATTAAATACCTCCGGATTGGTGGGGAGTGTCTGTATCATGTTGCATAAGACATCACAAATGTGCGGAACAAATGTGCTGGATGGACCAGTTGGTCTTTCCCTGTCTGATATTTTCGTATGTTCGTATGTAACCTTTTCAGTGAGTTACGTTGCTTTAATTGATGGCTGTGTTGAAGTTGTCATCTCAGCTACTAATATGAGGATTTTTCTCCCTTCCCCACTCCATCAGCCTCACCGTACAAATCTCCCCAAAACTTACAAACCTCTGATGCTGCAAGAACAAGCTTCAGGGTGACCTGGGAGCCTTCTCCAGGGGAAGTAAAAGGATACAAGGTCATCTACCATCCAAGCGGGAGTGAAGAACAACTGGGGGAAATGGTGCTGGGACCATATGACACAACCGTGGTACTGGAAGAGTTGAGGTACGGCAGCAAACACAGAACTGGACAATATTACTTCTTTATTTGTGGCGTACTGAGAAGTCTGGGAACGAGTTTGCACGACTATTATTGTATTGACAGGTGAAATCATGAACATTGAGAGCAGATCTGGAATGTTTTTTAACCGAGAGACTGGCTATGATCTTGAGAGAACTACCTTCTATTTCCCTTACATTTTGGAGACTTAGCCAATAACTGAGTATAGCTGTCTGCCAGAAGGTAGACAACTGACGGGAGGAGGAGGCTCTGTAAACATCCCCATCCTCAATAATGGCGGAGTCCAGCACGTGAGTGCAAAAGACAAGGCTGAAGCGTTGGCAACCATCTTCAGCCAGAAGTGCCGAGTGGATGATCCACCTCGGCCTCCTCCCGATATCCCCACCATCACAGAAGCCAGTCTACAGCCAATTCGATTCACTCTACGTGATATCAGGAAATGGCTGAGTGCACTGGATACAGCAAAGGTAATGGGCCCCGACAACATCCCGGCTGTAGTGCTGAAGACTTGTGCTCCAGAACTAGCCGTGCCTATAGCCAAACTGTTCCAGTACAGCTACAACACTGGCATCTACCCGTCAATGTGGAAAATTGCCCAGGTATGTCCTGTCCACAAAAAGCAGGACAAATCCAATCCGGCCAATTACCACCCCATCAGCCTACTCTCAATCATCAGCAAAGTGATGGAAGGTGTCGTCGACAGTGCTATCAAGCGGCACTTACTCACCAATAACCTGTTCACCGATGCTCAGTTTGGGTTCCGCCAGGACCACTGGGCTCCAGACCTCATTACAGCCTTGGTCCAAACATGGACACAAGAGCTGAATTCCAGAGGTGAGGTGAGAGTGACTGCCCTTGACATCAAGGCAGCATTTGACTGAGTGTGGTACCAAGGAGCCCTAGTAAAATTGAAGTCACTGGGAAACAGGGGGAAATCTCTCCAGTGGCTGGAGTCATACCAAGCACAAAGGAAGATGGTAGTGGTTGTTGGAGGCCAGTCATCTCAGCCCCAGGACATTGCTGCAGGAGTTCCTCAGGGCAGTGTCCTAGGCCCAACCATCTTCAGCTGCATCATCAATGACCTTCCCTCCAACATAAGGTCAGAAATGGGGATGTTCGCTGATGATTGCACAGTGTTCAGTTCCATTTGCAACCCCTCAGATAATGAACCAGTCCGTGCCCGCATGCAGCATGACCTGGACAACATCCAGGCTTGGGCTTATAAGTGGCAAGTAACATTCGTGCCAGACAAGTGCCAGGCAATGACCATCTCCAACAAGAGAGAGTCTAACCACCTCCCCTTGACATTCAACAGCAATACCATCGTTGAATCCCCCACCGTCAATATCCTGGGGGTCACCATTGACCAGAAACTTAACTGGACCAGCCACATAAATACTGTGGCTACAAGAGCAGGTCAGAGGCTGGGTATTCAGCGGCGAGTGACTCACCTCCTGACTCCCCAAAGCCTTTCCACCATCTGCAAGGCACAGGTCAGGAGTGTGATGGAATATTCTCCACTTGCCTGGATGAGTGCAACTCCAACAACACTCAAGAAGCTCGACACCATCCAGGATAAAGCAGCCCGCTTGATTAGTACCCCATCCACCACCCTAAACATTCACTCCCTTCACCACCGGCGCACCGTGGCTGCAGTGTGTACCATCCACAGGATGCACTGCAGCAACTCGCCAAGGCTTCTTCGACAGCACCTCCCAAACCCATGACCTCTACCACCTAGAAAGACAAGGGCAGCAGGTACATGGGAACAACACCACCTGCACGTTCCCCTCCGAGTCACACACCATCCCGACTTCATCGCCACTGGGTCAAAATCCTGGAACTCCCTTCCTAACAGCACTGTGGGAGAACCTTCACCACACGGACTGCAGCGGTTCAAGAAGGCGGCTCACCACCACCTTCTCAAGGGCAATTAGGGATGGGCAATAAATGCCGGCCTCGCCAGCGACGCCCACGTCCCATGAACGAATAAAAAAGATGAGACCAACATGGGGTGATTTGCCGCCTTTCTCAATGAGAAGCATTGGCTTCCTCTCCGGAACTCTCAATAGTGATACAATTGAGATCAAAAGCTCAGGGTATTTTTACATTACAAAATAATATTGTAAAGAGATTCAATGGGTTTAATAATGCACTACATTCTTTTATGATTTGCTTCCAGTGCAGTTGGCGGTAATGTATTTTCGTGGACTATTTTGGTGCATGAATGGGCTTAGAATCTTTAGACTGTGAATGTTCCCTTATCCTATAGTTGAGATGTGGGTTTACAATCTTTAGACTATGAATATTCTGTTATCCTGTTGTTGTGGTGTGAGTTTAGACTATTTGGGTAAATTTTGAGGCCTCCCGCCCAGCGGAAATGGTCCGGTAGCTCCTCGAAAATGGTGAGGAACGACTTACTGTCCCCTTCTCGCCAACTGTGTGGCCAGACCTATCTTGCACAGGGCCTCTCGCTGGGCAGCCAGAGCACCTGCCTGCGTCAGTGGCTAGGCCCTTTTAATATGCATATCAGTGTCTTATGACGTACTGAATATTGGGCTTGGCGTATTACTGCCGGCAGGTGTGCTATCGCCCGTTTTGCATCCCCGCCCAAGTCTAATTTTATCCCCCTTATGTCGTCTTCAGGAGCAGCGGGGCTAGGGGTGGGAAAGAATTGGACCAGAACGCACAGATGGAATTCAGTCCCCAGTTTAAAGTCATGGGAAGAAGATTTCCGCAGGGATTCTGCTGGCCATCTGCCCTAACTTCAGCGGCAAAAACCACGGAATCCCAGGAATAATGGGGTAAACACTGCTTACTCCATTTTTCCATGATTTCTGCAGCACTTACATCGAAGTTACAGGGGACGAGCGGGAGAAGGCCCTGATGCTCTGACCTCCATTTTTATATTTCCATTATAAATTCAAATGTCCACATTTATAATGGGAACTGCCTACCTAAACTTGTCATACTGACATTACACTCATCTGTTGATACTTGGCACTGCAGTCTGTGGAACTCGGTTCTAAGTATCCATTATTAGATTGCATCAATAAACTACCTGAACCCCTCGATTAGATTCCAGCCTGTAACTCACTCTCAGGTATCCATTATTCCATTTATAAACCATCTGAACCTCTCGATTAGATTCCAGCCTGTAACTCACTCCCAGGTATCCATTATTCTATATATAAACCATCTGAACCCCTCGATTAGATTCCAACCTGTATCACACTCCCAGGTATCCGTTATTCTATGTATAAGCCATCAGAATCCATCAATGAGATTATTGCTTTCTAGCGATTGTCTGATATCCATTCTTTTTTGGTATTTTGATGGATTGATTTGTGTCCCAATCTTAATGGGACAAGTTTTGGAAATAAAAAGTGATAAGGTAAGTAGAAATAGGGTTCATCCCTGCACTGAGAAATGATGAGTTGATTTGCCTTAATAAAAAATAGAATGCACCTATTGCTGTAGATCTCAAGAGACTTCTGTTTAATCATGCGGCTGCTTCAATCTTTTCACATTTTTTTTCAAGTTCAGCCATTTAAACTCTTCCAAATGTGTCTAATTGGAAGGAACAAAGCCTGGGACTTCTGCAATTCGCTCTATTAACTGTTGTTCTTAGGGAGAAAGTTGGGTGAAGGACCAAGGGCAGTTGTTGACCAAGGTTGAAAAGGGGTGGGAGAATAGGTGAGACGATGCAGTCAGCGGGGGCTTGGCGTCAACGAGCATTGGCCTGGAAACTTGTTCCTCGAACCTGATCGTGATACGTGAGCTGGCCGCATATCCTCAAAAGAGCAAATGCCCCAGTGACATTAGAAAGTTCAAGAATAGTTTCTTCTTTATTGTTAATAACAATGAAACTGCAACGGCAGTGGTGCACTGCAACCAAATAGAATCATCATTATTGTCATGGAATGAGTGATTGCGATGAAAGGATGATTGCAGGCCAGTTTGGGGAATGCAGTGGATGGTTTACATTAATTTCCTTACTGCTCACATCTTCTTTACATTATCATCTGTTTGATCAGATCCCCTTTCTGCCAGCCATTGATTTTTGGTCCACCTGAGCACTGGGGCCCTGTGCTTCATAGCAGCTGAATCAACAGCCTACAGATTACTCACTTGTCCCAACTCAAAGCTGCAGCCCAGGGATAAAATCAAATGATGTAGCTACCCTCGCCATTATCCTGACGAAATGTTTGTTGATTGCTTTATCTGTTTTCCATTAAGCCATGACGCAACTGTTTTTATACTTAAGTTTTTTTTGTGCTTCATCCTTTTAATTTTTTTTATACCTCAGATTACTTTAGAATTGGGTCACCTCCCATAGGTGCAATTAAATGTCAGTGTTTCATTTATTTACTTGACTATGTTACTTGTTACTTGAAAGGGGGGGGGAAGCTAACGTCTGAAACAGATTTTGATGCTCACGAGGGAATTATCATATTTAAACATTTACTTAATGCACTTTTGATTGCAGCCACTTGGAACAGTTTGTCAATCAAAGGCATTCAGTGCTGTTAAACAGGGCCAACTACAGCGTGCCTGCAGGACATTGTAGGTTTATTCTTATTGTGTTCTTCATGCATAGCAATTGGATGTGAAGCTGTGGCATGTATCACATGAAAGCCTGTGTTCCAGATGAATCTTTGCCCACTGTCTGGTGTTGGCAGGATGGATTATTTTACTCCTTGTTCGCCAATCTGCTTTTATTTGCCCCTGAGCTGAGCTTCTGTCCCCATATCCTCTCCATCGCCAAGACCGCCTACTTCCGCCTCCGTAATATCGCCCCTCTCCGCCCCTGCCTCAGCCCAAGTGCTGCTGGAACCCACATCCGCGCCCATGTCAGCTCCAGACTTGACTATTCCAATGCTCTCCTGGCTGCCCTCCCACCTTGCACCATCTGTAACCTTGAGCCAGTCTGAAACTCTGCTGCCCCATCCTAACTCGCACCAAGTCTCGTTCACCCATCATCCCTGTGCTTGCTGACCTACATTGGCTCCCGGTCCGACGATGCCTCGAATTTTAAATTCTTATCATTGTATTCAAATCCCTCCATGGCCTTGCCCCTCCCTATCTCTGTGACCTCCTCCAGCCCCACAACCCACCGAGATCCCTGCGCCCCTCCAACTCTGGCCTCTTGCGCATTCCCGATTTCCTTCGCCCCACCATTGGCAGCCATGTCTAGGCCCTAAGCTCTGGAATTCCCTCCCTAAACCCCTCTACCTTTCTCTCCTCCTTTAAGATGCTCCCGAAAGCTGTGTTGCCTGCCCGGTGCCAGGGTTAAGGAAATCCGCTTGTGGCTGGAGAAGAACTTGGAGCATGAGGGGGAGGATCCAGTTGTCATGGTCCACGTAGGAACTAACAACATAGGTAGAGCTAGGAATGAGGTTCTGCTGAGGGAGGTTGAGGAGCTAGGGTCCAAATTAACAACCTTAAACTCAAAGGTAATAAACTCTGGATTATTACCTGAGCCACGCGCAAATTGGCACAGGGTCAAACAGATCAGAGAGTTAAATGCGAGGCTCAGAGGGGTGTGGGAGACAGGGGTTTCGATTCATGGGGCACTGGCACCAGTACTGGGGAAAGAGGGAGCTGTTCCATTGGGACAGGCCCCACTCAAACCGGGCTGGGACCAGTGTCCTGGTGACTCGAATAACTAGGGCTGTAGATAGAGCTTTAAACTAAAAAGGGTGGGGGGGTGGTGAGGGTCCTTAAAAGGGTAAATTTATAAATCTAAAGAGAAAAGTTAAGATCATGGAGCAGTGTAGCAATTTGGGTAAAGTTAAACAGAGTATGTGAGAGGAAGGGACAGAGATCAATGGAAATAGTGCTTCAGTGATCAAGGTCAAATCAGGGAAAAATGGTAAAAGTTAAAATTAAAGGTGCTTTTTCCGAATGCACGAAGCATTCGTAACAAGATAGATGAATTAATGGAACAAATAGAGATAAATGGGTTTGATCCAGTTGCCATTACTGAGACGTGGTTGCAAGCTGACCAAGGCTGGGAACTAAATATTCCAGGGTACTTGACTTCTCGAAAAGACAGACAAAATAGAAAAGGAGTGGGGGGTCGCTAGCCCTGATAATAAACGATGACATAAAGACAACAGTGAGAAAGGGTCTTGGCTCGGAAGATCAGGACATAGAATCAGTATGGGTGAAGGTAAGAAATAACAAGGGGCAGAAAACACTGGTGGGAGTAGTTTATAGGCCCCCTAACAGTAGTTATAGTGTTGGACAGAGTATTAATCAAGAAATAAGTGGAGCTTGTAATAGAGGTAATGCAATAATCGTGGGGGACTTTAACCTTCATATAGACTGGGCAAATCAAATTGGCAAAAGTAGTTTGGAGGATGAGTTCATGGAATGTATTTGGGACGGTTTCCTAGAACAATATGTCGTGGAACCAACCGGGGAACAGGCTATTTTAGATCTTGTCTAGTGAAATGAGAACACGCTTAATTATTAATCTCATAGTAAGGGATCCTCTGGGACAGAGTGATCATAATATGATCGAATTTCTCGTTGAGTTTGAGAATGACGTACTTAAGTCCGAAACTAGAGCCTTAAACTTAAACAAAGCCAATTACATAGGTATGAGGGGCGAGTTGGCTAAGGTCGATTGGGAAATTAGATTAAAAGATATGATATGCAATGGCAAACATTTAAAGAAATAACTCATAATTCTCAATGAATATACATTCCATCGAGGAATAAAAACTCCACGGGAAAAGTGATCCATCCATGGCTAACTAAAGAAGTTAAGTAAAGTATTGGATTAAAAGAAGAGGCTTATAATGTTGCCAAGAAGAGCAGTAAACCTGAGGATTGGGAGAGTTTTAGAAACCAGCAAAGGATGACCAAAAAAATTGATAAAAAGGGAGAAAATAGAATATGAGAGTAAACTAGCAAGAAATATAAAAATGGATTGTAAGAGCTTCTACAAGTATGTAAAAAGCAAGAGAGTAGCAAAAGTAAACGTGGGTCCCTTAGAAGCTGAGACAGGAGAAATTATAATGGGGAATAAGGAAATGGTAGAGATGTTAAACAAATATTTTGTAACTGTCTTCACAGTAGAGGACACAAAAAAATACCAGAAATAGTGGGGAATCAAGGGTCTAACAAAAGTGAGGAACTTAAAGTAATTAACATTAGTAAAGAAAAAGTACTGGAGAAATTAATGGGACTAAAAGCTGACAAATCCCCTGGACCTGTTGGCCGACATCCTAGGGTTCTAAAAGAGGTGGCTGCAGAGATAGTGGATGCATTGGTTGTGATCTTCCAAAATTCCCTAGATTCTAGAACGGGCCCAGTGGATTGCAAGGTAGCAAATGTAACCCCGCTATTCAAGAAAGGAGGGAGAGAGAAAACAGGGAACTGCAGGCCAATTAGCCTGACATCAGTAGTTGGGAAAATGCTGCAATCTATTATTAAGGACGTAGTAATAGGCCACTTTGAAAATCATAATATGATTTAATGTAGAGTCAACAAGGTTTTATGAAAGGGAAATCGTGTTTGACAAATCTACTGTAGTTTTTTGAGGATGTAACTAGCAGGATAGATAAAGGGGAACCAGTGGATGTAATATATTTGGATTTTCAAAAGGCATTCGATAAGGTGCCACACAAAAGGTTATTACACAAGATCAGGGCTTTTGGGGTTGGGGGTAATATATTAGCATGAAAAGAGGATTGGTTAACGGACAGAAAACAGAGAGTAGGAATAAACGGGACATTTTCAGGTTGGCAGGCTGTATCTAGTGGGGTACCTCAAGGATCAGTGCTTGGGCCTCAGCTATTTACAATCTATATTAATGACTTAGACGAAGGGACCAAGTGTAATGTATCCAAGTTTGCTGATGATTCAAAGCTAGGTGGGAATGTAAATTGTTAGGAGGATTCAAAGAGTCTGCAAAGGGATATAGACAGGTTAAGTGAGTGGGCAAGAAGTTGGTAGATGGAGTATAATGTGGGGAAATGTGAGGTTATTCACTTTGGTAGGAAGAATAGAAAAACAGAATATTTTTTAAATGGCGAGAAATTATTAAATGTTAGTGTTCAGAGAGATTTAGTTGTCCTTGTACACGAAACACAGGAAGTTAACATGCAGGTACAGCAAGCAATTAGGAAGGCAAATGGCATGTTGGTCTTTATTGCAAGGGGATTGGAGTACAAGAGTAAGGAAGTCTTGCTGCAATTGTACAGGGCTTTGGTGAGACCACACCTGGAATACTGTGTACAGTTTTGGTCTCCTTACCTAAGGAAGGATATACTTGCCTTAGAGGCGGTGCAACAAAGGTTCACTAGATTGATTCCTGGGATGAGAGGGTTGTTCTATGAGGAGAGATTGAGTAGAATGGGCTAATACTCTCTGGAGTTTAGAAGAATGAGAGGTGATCTCATTGAAACATATAAGATTCTGAGAGGGTTTGACTGGGTAGATGCTGAGAGGCTGTTTCCCCTGGCTGGAGAGTCTAGAACTCTGGGGGCATATTCTCAAGATAAGGGGTCGGCCATTTAGGAGATGAGGAGAAATTTCTTCACTCAGAGGGTTGTGAATCTTTGGAATTCTCTACCCCAGAGGGCTGTGGATGCTCAGTCGTTGAATATATTCAAGGCTGAGATGGATAGATTTTTGGACTCTAGGGAAATCAAGGGATATGGGGATTGGGCTGGAAAGTGGAGTTGAGGTAGAAGATCAGTTGTGATCTTATTGAATGGCGGAGCAGGCTCGAGGGGCCGTATGGCCGACTCCTGATTGAGGTGAGCCTGTCAAACAAAAGGCTTTTCCTCGTATCCTGCTGGAGTTGTTAACAAGGGGCCATAGGTGTTGCTTCGTGGGCGAAACAATTGTGTTCTTTGCTTTGATTGTAACAGAAAAGTTTTTGTACCAAATATGATGTCAAACTATGTTTTTTTTTGATCTTACAGGGCTGGCACCACCTACAAAGTGGCTGTTTCCGGAATGTTTGATGGTGGAGAAAGTTTGCCACTTTTGGGGGAGGAACAGACTACACTTTCTGACGATGGCTCAGAAGTGCCTCTGGGACCACCAGGTAACCAGTGTACCGATTGATCCGTGATTTAACATAATGCTTCTCTTCAAAGCAGTGCCAGTTGGCCATTGGTGCTAATAGGAGCAGGAGGAGGCCATTCAGCCCCTCGAACCTGTTCCGTCATTTAATTACATCATAGCTGATCTGTATCTTAACTCCATTTACCCGTGTTGGTTCAATATCCCTTAATACCCTTCCCTAACAAAAACCTATCCATCTCAGTTTTGAAATTTTCAATTGACCCCCAGCTTTTAATAATTTAATGTTTTCATATTTTTAATACTTTCTGTAAACAGGTTCATTTACTGCGTTCGAAATGTCGGGGCATGTTACAGTCGCAGTGACCCCACTCTTTCCTGAGGCCTTTTTGTAGCTAAAGTTGATGGTAAAAAAAATTTTAAAAGTTGATCCACATTCATATTTTCCCCAATGTTTCTACTCTCCTCTCCTAAAGGTAATAAGGGCTCCTGTTCCACTGAGCCTAGCCAAACTACCTGTTTACATTATGTGAACCCCTAGACAATTTGGAGGGAATTTTAACTCCCCTCCTCCCCGTCACCTGGCGGAATCTGGGCGGGTGGGTGATTAAACTGCCACCGTGTGACTTACACCCTCCGATCCTGCTGCCTTCCCCATGGGACCCGATTTTAACCTGCTCTTTATAGCAGGAGAGCCAGGTCTCCCGTCGACAGACGGTGGGGTCCTGCTTTAAATATGCAAATCGGACTCCGATAACATCATCGGGCCTGACGGCAATCACAACCCCAGACTTGCCCAGGAAATGCCCCATGGCTTCCCCGTCAGGGCAAACCTGTCGGGAACAGGAACTGAGGCCAGAGGGGTTCCCAGAAAAGTACGTTTTAAAAAAATAAATTCATTTTCGTTATGGGCCAGGAGGAGCAGGAGATGTCAATCATGACCCCTCCCTCCCTCCAATTTACCACCCCTGCCTGAGATCAGCTAATTCAGATCGAAAGATTTTGGAACAAGTTGCCCTCTTGAGCCCACTTAATCGTCAGAGGACGTCGTTAATTAAAGTTGTGATTTAAATATAATAAAAATGGCGCCCACTCCCAATCACTTTATCTTCCCAATTAAAAGGATCTCCTGGGTGTAGGGTGTAGATTAATGCAGGTTCAGGTCCCATCCTTTCAGTTCTTGACCTGAGCCGTATTCATTGGGGAGGTGATGAGCAGGAGCCGAGGTGTCGTATGACAAAGAGAAGAGGAGTGTGGCGTCGGGGTTGTTTCTGGTGCCTCCTCGTGGCCGGCTACAGTGGGCATTGGCGATGGCCTGGGAGGTGGCCAAACACCAGACCTCCCAGCTAACGCCGTCAGGCCAGGCGGATCTTTCATGTTTGAACAGGGAGTCAGTGGTTCTGGGTGGGAGGAGTTTCTGAAGCCATCAGTATAAAGAAATTGAATTATCACTAATGGCACTAAAGTCATAAACCTAGGAGACGGTGTGTGGGTTAATTGAATTCCCTCAGACTAGGGTAGAAATTATGAACATTTGATATGGTCATATGAAACTCCTCTCTGCGCTACCTTAATGCAGATGTGAATCTCTGCGCAAAGAGGAATTTTGTACAAATGCATTATACCTTCGTACAAGGACATTATTACTCTAGTGTCAAGAAGAAAACAAAATTACCTTAATCTTAGTATAGTGAATGTTGCATTTAAACAAAGACCTCGCAGTTCTAAGGTGGTGAAAGGGCTGTTGCAAAATTGTGCAGTTAATTGCCCCTGAGTGTCAATGTAAAATTTTACTGTTATATTCCACCATATTACAGTAACCGTGATGTCATTTGTAAGAAATATTATTAATGTCGCGTGGAGGTGACATCACGTGATATTCTAAAAACAGGAATTATCCTTCCTTTGAAGAGATTGCTCACAAAGAATATCCTAAATAACGACATACAACAGTAGACAATACGTCACAGATCAGTAAAGTAAAGAATGATTACAGTCTAAACATTCTAAACCCACACTCACAACAAAAGGCTGAGAGAAAGTTCACAGAACAAAGATTCTAAACCAACACCATAACAGCAATGTCGTTATATTTTGGGCAGGAGAAGATGGTTGGCCCTCTTGCCTACTGTGAACACCCAAATCTTCCATTAGTTTCCTTCTATGGTTCTGGAACTATTAGCCCTGCACTGAAATTTGACTAAATGCAAACATTCTGAACCAACGTCACAACTGGTGTGAAACAATGTGATTAAATAGAATTTAAAAAAACAAAAATAAGCACTGCAGGTTTTTAAAACACTGAAGGGAGTTAACATTCCTTTATAATGCTAAGGAGAAGCTACAGTGGCATCGGAACTTGACATTGGAACAATAGTGCGGGCAGTGAAATATCAATACAGTACGCTGCTCTCCTGAGGCTGGCTCAGAACTCTTTTTTTTGTATCACAATTGTCCCTTTAAGTCAATAAAGGAAATGGGCAGCACGGTCCTTGAAATTACTATCTTTAATACACCGATTGGAGGAACCACAGTTTACTAAATGATGAAAGAAATGTAGAAATGATCCCAAAAAAGCAAAACCATTCAGAACATTTGCTTTTATTAATGGAAGTCTTTCTTTAATAGATGGGCTATATATAGGCTTACTGATAAAACTCTGTAACTCAAGGATAACAGATTAATTTTAATGTAGATCTTGGAGTTTCCACTCAGGAAAGTAGCATGTTTAATCTTTTTGAGCACTTAATGTGCCCCTACTACTTTCCTGTATGTTCTGTTGATACGCAGGCATTAACCCGTTTATTTTAAATGAGTTGACATAACACACAGAGGAATGTAATATGAGTGTGTTAAGTGTCCATATGGGAACTTTGCTGATTGGAAGCTCTATCTTATGCTGTCGCAGGGTTTACCACCGCGGCTATTTTCCAGTTCTTTATTGTACGTGTTTTAAGATGTGTTTTCTTGGCTCAAAATATAAACTTGTTCTTTTTTTTCAGTCGTGATCATATACAGTATATATATGTATATATATCGTACATGGATCAGCTGCTTTGATTGATGTTTGTTTCTTCCTATGCAATGCCTTAAAATATCAATGTGTGACGTTCACATAGAAGAAGAGGAACCTCCCCCTCACTCACTTTTAATTCAGCAGCTAGGAGCGTGTGCCTGCTTACCGTATTTCGCCCATTTAAAGCAGGAGTCAAACATGAGCACGGAAGAAACACACACAGTCACGGAGTGGATGTTTCTAGAATTTACCAAGAGGAGTACATTTCAGGCCATAGACTAGGAGTCATTGCGTGGCACAGAGCCAGAAATTGCATGGTTCACCATGAAATCTGCAAAAGAGAATCAAAATTATGTTCAAACAGACGCAAGCACTGTACAAATTTAAATAAACTTTCCTTTCAAACCTCGTTTGCGTATTGTGGTCTTTGGCGTGTCATGTATTTGTGCAATGCAATCATTCGCACTTTCTTCCTATTATTTGGGGCTCGTTGCCGCTAGTTACAGGGGGTTGTTTCATATTTCAGCTCACTTTTGATGACCAAGATTGAGAAAACTTGTCCATTGTTTTGGTTTGTTTGTGCACTGTGTTTTTGCTCTGAAGCCTTGAACATTTGTGTCATGATGCTAACCTTCCTGTTGTTTGATTTGCCAGTGTTGCGGGTATGATTTTCTGTATTTCAGGGTTCTTACAGCATTTAATTTGGTATTGGCCCATTGAATACATGGTATTGAATTCTAAGGATCGGCAAAAGCATTGGGTGACTCTAAGCAGGATAATATTATGGGGACAATCTTCTGCCTAAAGCAACAGTCATTATCCAAAATTAACTGGCAAGGAGGATAGTAATCCAAGGCCATTCATACTTAGAATGCTGTAATCATATTTTTTCAGGGAATATAAAATCAGGGCTTTGTGGTAATTTATTTATAACAGTATATTCTGCTTTTGCAATACAATATGCTTGCCCTATTGGCATAATAGATAATTAATCCTCTTTCATCAATTTCTAATTCAGAAATCTAAATTGAGTGCTGATTTTAAAATGCACTATTGGTAGCTAAGTGGTAGAATTACCGGATGAACTTCTGCTACTGTCCAATGGTGATGCAGCTTTAAAGGGGCGCAACCTTTGCCAAACTTTTTTTTCCCTGTCGGCTTAAAAATACGTGACGCATAGACGTAAACTGCGTCAAAATGCATCATTCAGTTACTCATACGTGACGTCATTGTGACCAAAGTGGCATGAGGCTCTTCAGGTTATTCTCCCTCCTCAAACGGGAAAAAGGCTTGACAAACGATTGCCATGAAGGCACTGCCCCTTTAAGCTGCTAGGTTTTGCAGTGCGCAATTATTACCTCCAAACATAGCAGGAAATATTTTCGTGCTTGGTTTAAAAGATTAAAGGTACAGTGAAACGTGTATTAAAGACCACCTGGAGATAGAGGAGAGCGAATTTAGGTCCATAAGAGAGAGAACGATGGAGAGAGAGATGTGTTTCCAGTGAGTGGCGACATTAATTCCATCACTGTTCAGAGATGCCCTGCCTATAGGGGTCACTTAAGGTCAGTCGCAAAGGTGGACACAGCAGTCAAGTTTCACTGTATTTGCATTTTGTTGCTTAGCCATATTCTAAAGCAAACTGTGTTCTTCTTGTTGATTAAGCATCTCATTGTTAAATAACTGAAACAGAAAGTGCTTCTTAATGTTTACAATTTCCTTTTTAAAACTAGGCTTAAAAGTGTGCATTGAAAGTCTGTTCCTTTTAGTAACTGTTTTCATACTGTGGCAGGGCTGCAGTGTAGCACCACGGCAGCCGCAGATATTGTGCTGCTCGTGGACGGCTCCTGGAGTATCGGCCGACTAAACTTCCGTCAGATCAGAAGCTTCATTGCCAAGCTGGTTCAAGTCTTCGACATCAGTCCAAAAAGAGTACAGTTTGGTAAGCTGTCCCAGAGTTAGCCTGGCTTCAATGCGTCAATTTGTTTCTTTCAAATGACATAAAACAACTCTCTGCCTTGTCTGAATGTTAAGGCCTGGCACAGTACAGCGGAGATCCAAGGACCGAATGGACCCTTAACCAATACAAGGACAAGCCGAGCTTACTGGACGCTGTAGCTGGTTTACCTTATAAGGGCGGCAACACCCTCACAGGTAAGCAGTTTTATCCTATGTATCTGGATGATGTGTTAGGAACATAGGAACAGAAGGAGGCCATTCAGCCCCTCGAGCCTGTTCCGCCATTCAATTAGATCTTGGCTGATCTGTATCTTAACTCCATTTACTCGCCTTGGTTTCCTTTTGGAGCTAACAAAAATCTATCAATCTCAGTTTTGAAATGTTCAATTGACCCCCCCAGCCTCAACAGTTTTTTTGGGGGAGAGAGTTCCAGATTTCCACTCCCCTTTGTGTGAAGAAGTGCTTCCTGACATCACTCCTGAATGGCCTGGCTCTAATTTTAAGGTTGTGCCCCCTTGATCTGGACTCTTCCACCAGAGAAAATAGTTTCTCTCTATCTACCCTATTAAATCTTTTAATCATTTTAAACACCTCAATTAGATCACCCCTCAATATTCTATACTCAAGGGAATACAAGCCCAGTCTATGCAACCTGTGCTCATAATTTAACCCTTTAAGCCCCAGTAACATTCTGGTGAATCTGCGCTGCACCCCCTCCAAGGCCAATATATCCTTCCTGATGTGCGGTGCCCAGAACTGAACACAGTATCTCCAGATGGGGTCTAACCAGAGCTTTATATAACTGTAACATAACTTCCGCCCCATTGTATTCCAGCCCCCTTGAATGGCCAAGGTATCTAAAGTTTAATAAAAAGATGTACATTTACAGTGATTTCTCCAGATTTAGGAGATTGAAGTAGGGGGTTCATAGATGTCAGCCATCAAAAAAATCAATGGTAACAATTCTTCTAAATATTTGACAAAATGTCATTGTGGGAGATCACTGCAGAGTTTCTTTCACCTCTTACATTCTGGAGAAACCATACATTAAATTTGATTGCACGTTAAACTGTGGTGTTTCTTTCTCGTGTGGATTGAAAATTCACAGGGGCAGATTTTGACTTTGTGCGATAGTGTAAAACTAGTGGCAGTGGTTCAGCAGCCTGTTATACATCGCTCCCCATTGATGTGAATGAAAATAGAAATCGGGAGAGATGTAAGATGGGCTGCCGACTCGCTATCACCCGTTTTACACTGTCGCACAAAGTCAAGGTGTGCCGTATACATTTTTTTAATGGAATCTTTGCTCCTACATTCTTTCAGTGGATTATGAGCGTGTCTTCCTTTAGAGAAAAAATACATGTGGGACTTGCGTCCGCCTGTTGATTTTCCATGTTCGTGGGGAGCCTCGGCAGCCTGCTCCAAATATCACCCTATTAACTGTCTTTTATACATGGGTAAAATTGCACGGTGTGAAGTCAGTAACATACAAGCATTCCTGTAAAACTCCACTGCCCAGTATTTTAACTCATTTGAAATCAAGGGGTTACCACCTGTATTGAATTGGTGGACAATGGGATTTTTTATGAATGCACTATAACCTATTCATTACTAGTGTCATTTCAACCCATTCCATTGTGTTCTGCCTCTAGGGCAGGTCCTAACTCAAGTCTCACCCATGAGATTATTGAGCCAGTTACTAGGGAAGAGTAACTAAGCTAAACCTTTGCCTTCATCGTGGTTTTTATCTTTGGAATACCTTCTCCTACGTGGGCTGCAACACTAAAGAGTCCCAAATACCCTTACGATGGGGAGGGTCACCTGCGCCCATTGGACACAAGTACCCCGGCTGGACATCAACCCAGTATTCAGAGCCAGATCACCAGTCTCCAGGATTGTCTGGAGTGAGGCGTAAACCCAACCCTTCTGACTCAGAGGCAGGAACACTACCCCTGAGCCAGTGATCACTCTGTCTGGACACGAGTCTCCCGCTGGATGTCAACCCAGTATTTAGAGACCATATTCTAGTCTCCACTCATCGGGCTTGAAGCCTTCACCATCTGACTCAGAGGCATGAATGTTACCACTGAGCCAAAGGCTCATTCTCTTCAACCCATTAAATTTATTTCTCAATTAATCGGCCCACAATAATTTATGCAAATTGCCCTTTTGTTTGCCCTTATTCTCAGGCCTTGCTCTAAACTACATATTGCAAAACAACTTCAAGAGAGATGCAGGTGCTCGTCCGAACGCACGCAAGATTGGTGTCCTCATCACTGATGGCAAGTCGCAGGATGATGTTGGTGCTCCTTCGGAGAGTCTGCGTGATCTCAACGTGGAGCTCTATGCTGTTGGTAAGTTGGCATCGCACGGAAAACAGAGCCGCAAAGACTGGAAGGGAGAAAGAAAAGGTATTTGGCGTATTGAGTAAATTGGGCATCACAGAGTGCACAACACGCTGACCATTCTCAGAAATCGTCCAATCAGTGCCATACTGATATTGCGAGACTAATCAAATATTATGTCCCTGAAGGAGATTCATAGAACCATAGAACCATAGAAAAGATGCAGCACAGAAGGGGGCCATTCGGCCCATTGTGTCCGCGCCGGCTCGAAGAACAACCAGGTGCCCAGTCTAATCCCACCTTCCAGCACCCGGGGTCCATAGCCCTGTAGCTTACAGCACTTTAGGTGCAGGTCCAGGTACTTTTTAAAAGAGTTGAGGGTCCCTGCCTCTACCACCAATTCGGGCAGCGAATTCCATACACCCACCACCCTCTGGGTAAAAAAGTTTTTCCTCATGTCCCCTCTAATCCTTCCGCCAATCAGCTTAAATCTATGTCCTCTAGTTCTTGAACTCTCCGCTAGGGGAAACAGGTACTTCCTGTCTACTCTAGCTAGGCCCCTCATAATTTTGTACACCTCAATCAATTTGTGAACCAGTTGAGTTTTTACGACAATCCAACAGCTTCATGGTCACTTTTACTAATTCTAGATTTTTATTTCCAGATTTTTTAAAAACTTAATTCAAGTAGTCAAACTGCCATTGGTGGGATTTAAACACACATCCTCTGGGTTATTAATCCAGTAACATAATCATTGCACTACCATACCCATCTAGCATGAGATGGTACCTGTGGTATTATTTTATAACAAAAAGACATGACAATGGGGGAGATTTACGAAGTTTGTCATTTATAGCAAAATCAAAGGTGCATTAATTTTAGATATGTGATTCTGCTATGATTAGTGAGAGCAGAAATCTTCTCTCAATATTCATAGTGTCTCAGGCATTTCATTCGAGGGCGGGGAAGATGTCATTAAATTCATCACAGGAACTTATGTTTATATAATTCCAGCTATCAAAATGCCTGAGGAGCTTTTCGGTGGGGGGAGCAGGGTGGTGGTGGTGGTGGTATGCTGGTGGACATTGAGAATGAAGTGGGGGAAAAGTTACAGGAGATGACCAGAAAGATTGGTCAAAGAGATAGGAGGCTTTCGGAGGTGGGGAGAGTGGTCAGAAGAGAATTCCAGAATGCCGGAGCAGGTTGCCATTGATAAGAGTCGGGGGGGGGGGTGGGAGTGGGGAAATCACACAGAGCAGACCAGATTCAAAAGACTGAAGAGCGAAGCCTGTAATGGAGAAACTTGCAGTTATGATGGGGACAGATCATGGAGAGATTTGAAGACAGAGAGGAAGGTTTTGAAGTCAATGTTGTGTATCTTTCAGTGGTTGTTCAGTACTGATTGTTGTCTATTCTGATGTTGTTTCTTAGGTATTAAGAATGCTGACGAAGCTGAGTTGAGACAGATTGCTACTGACCCGGATACCACCCACATGTACAACGTGGCTGATTTCGCCCTGCTATATGAAATTGTTGATGACCTCAGCAAGAACCTCTGTGACAGTGTGAAAGGACCGGGTATGGGATATCTTTCGATATTTGACTTTAACAAGCGCTGTGCATAGAATTTACAGCACAGATGCAGGCCATTCGCACATTGCACTGGCTCTTTGAAAGAGTTATCCCCCTCTTAGTCCCCCTCTTTCCTCGTAGCCCTGCAACCATTTTCTTTTTCAAGTATTTATCCAATTCCCTTTTGAAAGTTACCATTGAATCTGCTTCCATCCTTTCAGGCAGTGCATTCCAGATCATAACAACTCACTGCGTAAAAAAATCTGCCCCCTAGTTCTTTTGCCAATTACCTTAAATCTACGTCCTCTGGTTACTGACCCTCCTGTCAAGTGGAAACAGTTTCACTCTATTTACTCTATCAAAACCCTTTGTGAACACCTCTATTAAACCTCCCCCTAACCTTCTCTGCTCTAAGGAGAACAATCCCAGCTTCTCCAATCTCTCCACGTAACTGAATTCCCTCATCTGTGGTATCATGCATCTATCCCTACAGTAAATTACTAGTTTTTCCCACACATGAAGAAGGTGACATACTGCTACATCTAAGATTCTGACCTTCGGAGCCCATTCAGACTCCCATTTCACAATCTCAGTAGTCCATATTGGATTCAGGAGTCAAAATGGAGCAATGGAGTGATGATGTGCTGTCTGAGGGTGTATTTAGCATGCTGTTTTATAATGACGGGAATATCATTCTGTGTGTTATTCTGCTGCTAAGGCATAGCAATGTTTATACTGGTCTGCCCCTAGAAAGAAAGAATTTTTGCAATCACACAACGGTCATGTCAAATCCCTTTGTACACTATTTTAGCAAAGTTTAAAATAAATAGGGTGAAAGAGGACACCAAGCCTCTTGAAGACAGCACTAGTAGTGGACAAGTTGTGGAAGTCCCACTTGATGTTGAAGGAAATAGTGAGCTCAAAAATGTCACTGGATGAAGGACCGAGGCTGGAGCCACCTACCTTTTCTGGCCTCCTCTTTCCAATGGGAAGCAAAGAAAGAACTTGCATTTATATAGCGCCTTTCATGACCTCAGGACATTTCAAAATGCTTTACAGCCAATGAAGTACTTTTGAAGTGCAGTCACTACTGTAATGTAGGAAACACAGCAGCCAATTTGTGCACAGCAAGATCCCACAAACAGCAATGAGATAATGACCAGATAATCAATTTTAGTGTTGTTGGTTGAGGGATGAATATTGACCAGGACATCAGGGCAAACTCCCCTTCTGTGCTTGGAATAATGGCCATTGGACCTTTCATACCCACCTGAGAGGGCAGACGGGGCCTCGGTTTAACGTTTCATCCGGAGGATGTCACCTCCAACAGAGCTGCATTCCCTCTGTACTGGCACTGGGAAGTGTCAGCCTAGATTATGTGCTCAAACCTCTGGAGTGGGACTTGAACCCACAACCTTCTGACTCAGAGGCGAGAGTGCTGCCCACAGAATCACAGCTGAGGCACGTGCTGAGGGAGGAGTACGAGTGATTTTTCTCTCTTTTTCTGCAGTGCACGCACTAGATATAAATGCCAAAGAATTGCTGTGTTGGTTGTTTAGAAACAGAAGTTGCATTTGTCTTCCATATTCTATCCCAACTGACACATCTATGGAAAGGATCTCTCCTGCATTCAGAACCATTTGGCTTTTTAGCCACTTGTTCTTGCATCTTTTTGGCTTAAAGCTCGCTGCTTAAAGCCCAGCAGAATAGGAATGGGTTGAATTATCTGGTGGGAAAACAGTATTCTGTTACTTCATATGCTTTCCAGATCAGGATTTACTGCTTAATCGTGTCAAGAGGAACAGCTCGTGTTAGGTTACCTGCATTAAACAGCAGTCTGCTAGACCCCGTCATTAGTCCATGCGTAAACTCATAGACCTGGCAGATTGCTGTTTTCCTCTGGGAAAGGGGGCGGTAGATGTGTGCAAGGCACGGGAAGGAGGGGTAGACTGCCAGAAGCTGCTCCACTGCTTTTTAATTTGCAAATTGATCTGGAAAATATCACGGTCTGCATCATGTGGGGCTTTTCTTATAGAAGCCAATTAATCACCTTGCTGCCTCTATCGGGTTTAAGATCGTAAATTACAACCTATGAGGCAAAGCGCATAAAGCAGACATTCTGTTGTACTGAGTCATACACACTAACAAAGGTCCCCAGTCCCGAGTTTGTCTTACGTTAGCTGACCTCAGCTGGGGCACAAACTGGGATGTTCTAATTGACCGTAGAGTCTTGTGTGAGGGAGGGGAATAATATCAATTTCTTAGAGTTCTTAACGGAGGGGTTAGTCATATTGAAATATTCAATAAAAGAAATAGACAGATTCCTAATTCAACAGGGTGTATAGCGATTTAGACTCTGTCATAGCGGGAAGGAGATGGGAATGGGTGGGAAAGGGAACTGGATGCTGCACTGGGAGTGCTTGATGGGATAGTGTAGAGGGAGCATTGCACGGCCTATAACCCATACAGTGACTGGCCTGAGGGTGCTTGATGGGATAGTGTAGAGGGAGCATTGCACGGCCTATAACCCATACAGTGACTGGCCTGAGGGTGCTTGATGGGATAGTGTAGAGGGAGCATTGCATGGCCTATAATCCATACAGTGACTGGCCTGAGGGTGCTTGATGGGATAGTGTAGAGGGAGCATTGCATGGCCTATAACCCATACAGTGACTGGCCTGAGGGTGCTCAATGCTGACACTGGGCACCAACATGGAAACTGGTTCATTCTCCAGTGCTGCCGTCAGTTACCTCAATGAGCACAAACAGAAAGTAAAAAAAGGAAGCATATCGCTGAAGAATGACTGAAAAATGTGCATTGAATCATCTGTGTACTGCTTGAGATAACCATTGTGATGCCCTCAATGATCCATCACTAGGATGCCAACTGTATAGAAACGAGCTACAAAGAGGGATTCAAGAAGGTCAAATTGCAAAAGTCTAGAGAAAAAATGCTTAAAAATGCAACCTCATCATGGTAGACAAAACGTTAATTTAGTGTAGATAAAATGAACCCAGAATATTGTTTTGACCAAGGTTATCAATTTAAACAATGAAAAGTACATTTAAAACAGGTCTTAGAAAATGTGTCCTAACTGAACGGGTGATTAATTTTTAAAAATTAATTCTCGGGATGCGGGCATCACTAGCAAGGCCAGGATTTATTGTCCGTCCCTAGTTGCCCTGAGAGGGTGGTGATGGGCCTTCTTCTTGAACCGCTGCAGTCCATGCGGTGAAGGTTCTCCCACAGTGCTGTTAGATCGGGAGTTCCAGGATTCTGACCCAACAACCACGAATGAGCGGGAGATATATGTCCAAGTCGGGATGGTGCGTGACTTGGAGGGGAACTTGGCGTTGATGGTGTTCCCATGCGCCTGCTGCACTTGTCTTTCTAGGTGGTGGAGGTGGCGGGTTTGGGAGGTGCTGCCGGAGAAGCCTTGGTGAGTTACTTGTTTGGAAATGTTTGAAATGATCCAGCAGTAAAGTAGGGAAGTACAAGAGGTGGGCGGACACTAGGCTGCGAGAGTGAGAGTAATAAAGAGATGGGCCCAATGGATCAAATGGCCTTTTCTAATCTGAATTATTCATATTTACTTTTAACATTTGATGCTTTAGGCGGTGTGGATCCTCCAACAAACCTGGTTACATCCGAGGTGACCAATCGCTCCTTCCGGGTGACCTGGGATCTATCGGATTCGAATGTGGATAGGTACAAGGTGGAATACCGTCCTGTGAGCGGAGGCAGAACCGAAGAGGTTAGTTGACTTCTTTTGCGTGCGTTGCATATCTGCCCAGTTGAGATGGCAGTTTCCAGTCTAGATGAAATAAACATCAAAGAAATAGGATCACGACAGATAGTTGGCTCTGGGTGAAGAGAGTTGGGTTTCTGAGAGAATGACAGCTGAGAGGTCGAGCTGGGGTCAGTTGTGGTTATACCCAGTAGTGAATGTTTATTTTGCATTCGGATCACCCACTTGCATATCTACTGGAATCCAGTTATGGCAAGAAAAAGAAATACAAGCATGAAATGGAGAGCAGTACTTCAGTCTAAAACCTGAGTCAACTTAATGGAGATAGGGCTTGCAGTTTAAATACGTGCAGAGTACCACATGCCAAGCACACGTGTTCGGGTATTGGCGTGGAGGCCCACATCCCAGTTGCACAGCCTGCCCGATTTTCCGTCCATAAATGGACAAAACGTCAGGTTGTCTTTTCATGAAGGGGAGAAGACCCTCCCCAACCGGTATTCCACTGCGCACTCTCAGCGTGTGACACTCTACGCTGGGAGCGCTAATGTGGAAAAGCCACCCTGTTGTGCATTCAAAATGCACACAGCTATATTCTGATTCAGCTCACAGGGCTAAGGGGAAGTTTGGCGCCTCGTTTAACAATACTGCTTGCAACCCAAGGGATCTCCAACCTCCACCCCAGTCAATGTGGACTCCACTTTATCATTGGTGGAATCCGCAGTGGGTGCAAACTGAAACCAACTCAAACGCTTGTAGTGGGAAATACCGTATGATTGACATCTGTTCCATGTGACGATGTCCCTGCGGCAGCCAGTAACAAAGTAAATGGACTGGAACGTGCACTTCAGTCAACTGTGGGCGCACAACGTGGGACTAATTCACAACAGGCGCTTTTATTTACTACAGACCAAGTGTTTGGAGAGTGGCTGACAGCCACCCCCCCCTCCCTGAGTTTGCAATGCTGTCACGCTCCTGTCTTCCCCCTCGGACGAGTAGCAAAGCACATTCCAGAGGGTTACACATGTGCAATGTGGCCGTGAAAAATCGGTCACTGTGCAATGCAATTATGTCATGATGTCATCAACAGATGATGTCATGGTGTGGCGATGTCAGATTCCAACATCATGACTTCCCCGGGGGGCATTGTGAAAACCCTTGAAGATTGCACTGCTGCCAGAATTAGACCAAGACCCAGTGAAAAATGAGCCTCCAATGAAAACCCAGTAGCTTTACGTTCATCTGGCCACCGGCTTTGGGAGACTTGGGCCATGGAATCCAAAGATCTGAATCAACAGAGCTATCATTTCCTAACGTCAGGAGACGTGGAAAGCATTTAATTGAAATGATCAGTTACAACCTTTAGAAGTTTAGAGAGAAAAGCAAAAAGTATGGAGCAACCAGATTTGAACGCTTATCTCTCGTTGCTCCCATCCCCCCTTGCTGAAATTCCGTATAGTTATTTTCCTGCAGCTCTTCAGAAAGCAGCAGATGCAAAATAAAGAGCTGCTGGCCAATTTGGGGATGGCTAGATAATCTGGACTGCTCTTTGAGGAAAATGTTTGCAGACCTTTCTTTCAGGAAATGAAATGTGCAGGGCAGATAGTCAATGGCTAATGCCAAGCTGTGTGACGTCAGTAATGAACACATTGGTGCATCTGTGTTAAATTCCTCTTCCCGCTATTACAACTAAGGCAATAGGCATACAGGAACAGGAGTAGGCCATTCAGCCCCTCGAGCCTGTTCCGCCATTCAATGAGATCACAGCTGATCGGTATCCTAACTCCATCCATCTTATCGATCTCAGATTTAAAATTATTAATTGATATACTATAGCATCTACTGCTTTTTGTGGGAGAGAGTTCCACATTTCTCCCACCCCTTGGCGTGAAGAAGTGTTTCCTAACTTCTCTCCTGAATGGCCTGGCTCTGATTTTAAGGTTATGTCCCTTTGTCCCAGACTCCCCCACCAGTAGAAAAAGTTTCTCTCTATCTACCCTATCAACCCCTTTCAAATTCCTAAAAATCTCAATCAAATCACCCCTTAACCTTTTATATTCCAGGGAGTACAAGCCTAGTTTATGTAATCTCTCCTCATAATCTAACCTCAGAGCCCTGGTAACATTCTGGTGAATCTGCGCTGCACTCCATCCAAGGCCATAATACCCTTTCTAAGGTGCGGTGCCCAGAACTGTACACAGTGCTCCAGATGTGGTCTAACCAGGGCTTTGTATAGCTGTAGCAAAACTTCGCCCCGTTTTATATTCTAGCCCTCTAAAGGCTAACATTCCATTAGCCTCTTTGATTATTTTTCGAACCTGACTACTACATTTTAGTGATCTGTGTACATGGATTCTTAAATCTCTTTGGACCTCCACTGTTCCTAGCTTTTCACTGTTTAAAAAATACTCTGCTCAATCCTTTTTTGGTCCACAATGGATGATCTCATACTTACCTGTGTTGAAATCCATCTGCCACATTATTGCCAACTCACTTAATCTATCAACGTCTCTTTGTAATTTTATGCTCCCGTCTACACTGCTTACTATGCCACCAATCTTTGCGACATCGGCTAACTTGGATATGTGGCCCTCTATTGTGTTATCTATGTCATTAATAAATATAGCGAATAGATGAGACCCCAGCACAGATCCTTGTGGGACATTACTAGTCACTTCCTTCCAATTTGAGTACATACCCATTATCCCTACTCTTGGTCTTTTACCACCTAACCAATCTCCTAACCAAGTCAATAATTTGCCTTCAATTCCATGAGCTTTAATTTTAGCTAACAGTCTCTCTTATGTGGAACCTTATCAAATGCCTTCTGGAAGTCCATATAAACTACATCCCTAGACATTCCCTTGTTTACTACTTCAGTTACTTCTTCAAAAAATTCAATTAGATTTGTTAGACATGATGTACCCTTTACAAATCCATGTTGGCTTTCTCCAATCAGCTCAAATTTCTCGAAGTGCTCAGTCACTCCGTCCTTAATTATATATTCCAATAACTTCCCCCTAACAGACGTTAAACTAACAGGTCTATGATTTCTTGGTTTCTCTCTCCCACCTTTCTTAAATAATGGAGTTACATTTACAATGTTTCAATCTAAAGGGACAATCCCTGAATCGGAAGATTATGGTTAAAGCATCTGCAATTTCCTCCCCTACTTCCTTTACAACCCTGGGGTGGAAACCATTGGGTCCCAGGGATTGGTCAGTCTTTAGTACTGTTATTTTTCTAATACTGTTTTCTAGCCTATATTAATTTTAATGAGTTCCAGTCCTTGACTCATTATTAGTTTCCCTGGAATGTCGGGTATATTCTCCTCTTCCTCCACTGTGAAGACTGAGGCAAAGTAATTATTCAACAAGTCTGCCATCTCCTTATTTTCATTCGCAACATTACCTGCGTCTGTTTTTAAAGGGCCCACATTGCCCTTGACTGCCCTTTTTCTTTTAATATAAATTATAAAACTTTTTGTGTTAATCTTGATATCTCTCGCAAGTTTCTTTATCCCATTTATTTCAAATGGCTTCATAAATATTGTGGACACCGGAATTTCATACGGACATGTTTGGTTACTAATACCGCACGGGTTGAACTCAAAACTTTAGATTGTGCGTGGAGTGCCATTTCACAGCAGTGGAACCATGTTTTAATCGTGGCAATGTGTTATTTTAGGTGTTAGTAGGTGGAAGAACCAAGACTACGGTGTTGACAAACCTGCACCCTGACACAGAGTACATCGTTCAAGTGTATGGATTGTTGGAAGGGGAAGTCAGTGAACCACTTGAAGGGACCGAGACCACACGTGAGTCAGCCATTTTCTTCTCTTTTATTTTTGCTGTTGCTCATATTAAGGGGTCTGTACGACAAAAACAGTTCGACAAACCTTTTTGATTGGTTTGTTTGCAAGTACTTGGTGCAGTGACAAACCTCCCAGTAAAACACAGCCGAGAGTTACTTGTGAATGATATTATGATCAACACGATCCAGGATTTGCCTTGCAATTTTTTTTTATGAAGGTGGTGCGTCTGTAGCTGTGCCTTTTAGTTTTTGCATTGTCCTGAATATTAGATCCCACCTTTATCAACTTTCCCTGCCCTTCCTTCCCTCTGCACTCTCTGCGTTCTTCCGGATAGGCTTCAATGCCACTTCATATTAGCTGACATTTCGCTAAACGAAAAATAGAGGAAGGAAGATAAATATTAGAAAAGGATTGAGTGAAGTTATTTCCTTTCTAGTTTCTCGCTCTTTCCTTGGCCTGCCTGCTCTACACTCCATTATCCCCATCAACAGGGCAAGCAAGTGGCCTTCAGGATCCCAACCTGTTTGTGCCGTTGTTCCATGGTCCATGGTTACTAGGAAACAGAGTAAGACTACCCAAATTTATCTTACAGTCAAGAGATAGAGGAGACTCGCGTCCCATCTGTCTGGGCTGGATTTGATCCAGTGGCCATTCCACAACTAACTGCGAGAGGGAGCACGAGAGTGTACTGGGGCTACTTAAGAACATAAGAAATAGGAGCAGGAGTCGGCCATACGGCCCCTCGAGCCTGCTCCGCCATTCAATAAGATCATGGCTGATCTTCGACCTCAACTCCACTTTCCTGCCCGATCTCCATATCCCTTGATTCCCCTAGAATCCAAAAATCTATTCATCTCAGCCTTGAATATATTCAATGACTCAGCATCGACGTTGAGTCGATGGGCTTTCTGGGGTAGAAAATTTTAAAGATTCACAACCCTCTGAATGAAGAAATTCCTCCTCATCTCAGTCTTATATGGCCAACCACTTAACCTGAGACTATGCCCTCTGTTCTAAACTCTTCTGCCAGGGGAATAACCTCTCAGCATCTACCATGTCAAGCCCCCTCTGAATCTTGTATTTTTCAATGAGATCACCTCTCATTCTTCTAAACTCCAGAGAATATAGGCCCATTCTACTCAATCTCGCCCCATAGGACAACCCTCTCATCCCAGGAATCAATCTAGTGAACTCGCCCCTTTAGAATGTCTAGCCTCTTCCTGTGACCCTCCCTACAATGCAAGCAGATGGAATGAAGAGTGAGAAAAGACCAACAGGCCCATCATCCTATGCGTTAGATAGAATCATAGAATTTTACAGCACAGAAGGAGTCCATTCGGCCCATCATGCCTGTGCCGCCTCTTTGAAAGAGCTATCCAATTAGTCCCATTTCACCGCTCTGAACCTGTAGCCCTACAATTTTTTCCTTTTCAAGTATTTATTTAATTCCCTTTTGAAAGTTATTATTGAATCTGCTTCCACTGCCCTTTCAGGCAGTGAATTCCAGATCATAACAACTCACTGTGTAAAAAGAATTCTCCTCATCTCACCTCTGACTCTTTTGCCAATTAGCTTAAATCTTTGTCCCCTGGTTACTGACCCTCCTGCCAGCAGAAACAAGTTTTCCTTATTTAATCTATCAAAACCCCTCATGATTTTGAACGCCTCCATTAAATCTCCCCTTAACCTTCTCTGCTGTAAGGAGAACAATCCCGGCTTCTCCACATAACTGAAGTCCCCCATCCCTGGATATTGCAACCCGGCCCGTGGCCCTCCCAAATTGCCTGGAGGAGGCGAGAAAATCGAGGGGAAAAACCTGTGGCCAACTTCAGGAAAAACACTGGGAAATTCCTCCTCGACTCCCTCAGACAACCTATGATAGCACCAATGAAGTAAAAAGCTTATTGTGTGTGAATCATGGTGCCAAGCTTGAGAGAATTCATCGACGCTTCAGTATACTTCACCACATCCCTCATCGTCCGTCGTCTCATTCAGAGTTGCACAACAAAAATATGTTTTGTTTTTTTAATTTGTCCTCAGGATGTGGGTAATGAAGGCAGAGCTGAATTTATTGTCCCACCCCTAGTCACCCTGAGGACATTAAGAGTCAATCATACAGTGTGGGACTGAAGTGACCTGTTGGCCAGACTTGGTAGAGGTGGCAGGCTGCACTCCCTGAAGGACATTAGGGAACCATTCAGGTTTATTCACCAATCGGCAGCGTTCGTGGTCATTTATCTGGTACCAGCCGACAAATTACCAGATTTATTGAATTTCGTAACATGCCATGATAGGGTTTGAGTTCATGGGTTACTAGGCCTGTACCACAACCATTGCATTGTTAAGATGATGCAGCGGGTTAGATAGTGGCCTTTCACCTCAGTCCAGATAGACTGTATGTGAGGCTCCTCTGTCTCTGGGCTGTAAGAAATGTGTCTCAACTTCAGCACTAATTGGCAGAGAGCTGATGTGGGAAATAGAAATGTCAACACCAGTGCAGTTGGACATGCTCTTCAGGGCTACAGCTGAGGCACATTTTTGGGGCAGTGTAGAGGGAGTTTACTCTCCATCTAACTGCGCTGTCCCTGATCGGGGAGTCCTTGGCTCTGACACTAGAGGAGCCTCGCCCAGTAGCTTGCCGCCCATGATATTCTGTCCATTGACCTCAGAGTGCCTGCGATCCCCTGAAATGCTTTGCTGGTGGACCGAGGCTCCCCACCAGTGACACCTATTCAAGTGCGTCCCAGATCCCAGTGCTAACCTCCCTAAATTAGATGAGGACCAAAAAAAAATTGTTGTTTTCTTAGAGGTTGCTTCATCATAATTTTTCAATCATTTTCTTGACAGTGTCTATTCCTTCCGTGAGAAAACTAAATGTTTATGACGTTACCCCAACCACGATGAACGTCAGATGGGAGCCAACCAGTGGGGCCTCAGGCTATATGCTACTCTACGCGCCAGTTAATGCCAGCGCACCATCTATGGAGAAAGAGGTATCGGAAAATAATAATGCAAATTTCCTGGCTCCTTAAGCACCTTCTATCAATTCCCATATTATTTGTTAATTGTCATTCAGACAATTATTTGCTCTAACCAGCTTCTACGTGGCCTAGAATCCCTATTTTGTTTGTGCATGGACTGATGAGAGGGACAAAGAGGTTATTTCTTATTCGTTCTCAGGATACGGGCGTCGCTGGCAAGGCCAGCATTTATTGCCCATCCCTGAGAAGGTGGTGGTGAGCCGCCGCCTTGAACTGCTAGTAGTGGTTTGATACAATTGAGTGGCTTGCTAGCCCACCTCAGAGGGCAGTTAAGAGTCAACCATGTTGGTGTGGGACTGGAGTCACATTTAGGCCCAGACCGGGTAAGGACGGCAGGTTTCCTTCCCTAAAGGACATTCATGAACCCGTTGAGTTTTTACAACAAACCAACAGCTTTTTTTAAATTTCCAGATTTTTAAAACTGAATTCAAATTCTCAAACTACCTTGGTGGGATTTGAATTCTCGTTCTCTGGATTGTTAGTCCAGGCCTCTAGATGGTAACATAACCACTACACCCCAGCCCTGACCTTGTACAATCCTCTTACAAAACAACTAATTTTGTGTTGCCACATCTCTTAAGTAGTTTATTTTTATAATCTAACGGTTTCAATTCCACGTGTAAAAATGACCCGGCCTCAGTCAGCAATTCATTTGTTTGATTAAGTGTTAAGATTGGCCTATGGCACATTTGTTGATTGGAAATGCTCGCTAGTGTTTAAATAGTTTTGACAAATTGAGACTCGCAACGGGACTGAAACACTGGGGTCTTTCTGTGGCACTCGTTGGTCATCGGATAGTTTTTTTTTATCTGTGTGTGTGTATAACAAATGCCAAAAGAAATTACAAAACAAGACGTTGATTCTGGACTTGTCACTGACAAAACTAATCAGCGAAATATTAGGGATATGTAAATGGATTTCAGCATTGCCTTAAGATTCAACCTGATTGAACAACTTTATATCAACGGACGGCCTCAAAGGGCCTGCTTTCTGAAAGCTTTTTTTCTCTCTTGAGCCTCACTTAAGTCAACATTGAATCTTCTTGTCTTCATTTCTGAAAGTTCATAAAGAGCGTGTGGTGGATTTTTTTGCACCACTCCAAGTGTAGTGAGGCGTGCAGCTTTTACAAGAGGGCTGTTTGCTTTACTTTCGCTATCAATGCGATTGCTCGAGGTTTGTATTTCCCGAGCACATTGCTGACCTTTGGGGAGAGGACAGGAAAGAACAAAACAAAACAAAATAAATCCTTACCAAGTGGCCTTCAAAAAAAAATGAGTGGGGAGGGAGCAGTCTTAGCCCACCGAAAAAGAACTTTAACTTTTGTGTATTAATGGTATTGGACAACCAGATAACTAACAGGAGGAGGAGGCTCCATGAACATCCCCATCCTCAACCATGGTGGAGCCCAGCATGTGAGTGCAAGAGAAAAGGCTGAAGTGTTTGCAAGTGTCTTCAGCTAAAAGATCCTACTTGGCCTCCTCCTGAGCTCCCCACCATCATAAATGCCAGTGTCCTGCCGTTTCGGTTCGCTCCACATGACATTGAATGCACTGGGCATGCAGTGGGCCTTCCCGGTTCTACACCTGTGTATCAGAGCTAGCTGCTCCCCATGCCAATCTGTTCCTGTACACCTACAACACTGGCATCCACCTGACAGTGTGGAACATTGCCCAGGTTTTTTCCTAGCCATTAAAAACAGGATAATTGTTTGGCTAATCTGGTCGATTACCTTCCTATCTGTCTCCTTCTAATCATCAGTAAAGCGATGGAAGGAATCTTCTATACTGCCATCAAGCCACACAAATAACCTGCTCACCGGCATTCAGTTTGGGTTCTGCCGAAACCACTTGGCTCCAAGCCTTGATCCAGACATGGTCACACAAGCCAGAGGAGAAGTGAGAGTAGCTGTCCTCAGTATCAAGGCAGCATTCGACTGAGTATGGCGCCAAGGAGCCCTAGCAAAGGCCAGCCGAGGACAAAGCGAGCCCTAGCAAAGGCCAGCCGAGGACAAAGCGAGAACCCTCCAGTGGCTGGAGTCATGCTTGATGCAAAGGCAGATGACTGTGATTGTCAGATGCCAATCACCACAGCCCCTGGACATCACTGCAGGACTTCCTCAGGGAAGTGCCCTCGGCTCAACCACCTTGAGCTGCTTCATGAATGACCCGCCCTCTGTCATAAGATCAGGAGTGGGGCTGTTCACTGATAAACTCGCAGGTTTCAGGTAATGACCACTTCAAACAAGAGAAAGCCCAGCCGTTTCCCCTTGACCTTCAATGGCAACTCCATTACTGAGTCCCCCTCCATCTGCATCTTGGGGGCACCACTGACCAGAAGCTGAACTGGACCAGTCACCATGGCCTCAAGGCCAGGGCAGAGGCTGGGTACTCTACCCCTCATCCACTATCTACATCGACAAGGCTCAAGTCAGGAGTGTGATGGAATGCTCATTATTCGCACGGATAGGTGCAACCGCAACAACCCTCAAGAAGCTCCGCACCATCCAGGAAAGAGTGCCCCCATCACCAATCACTAGCGTACTGAGGCTGCAGTATATACGATATACAGGATTCACTGCAGCAACCCACAAAGCTTTCTTACTCTCCTGCGACCTCTACCACCAAGAAGGACAAGAGCAGTAATATCGTAGGCACACCATCACCTTCTAGCTCCCCTCCAGGTCACACACCATCCTGACTTGGACGTTTCTCGCCGTTCCTTCATTGTCATTGGGTCAATGCCCTGGAATTCCCTACCTAACACCAGGAGGACTGCAGCAGTTTAAGAAGAAGGCCCAACGATACCTACTCAGGGCAACCAGGGATGGGCAATAAATGAAGACTTGCCAGTGTCGCTCGTACCCTGAGAACAAATTATTTAAAAAATGATAGGTGGTGAAAGTAAATGATTCAAGTGTCAGCCTTGGCTCAGTGATATTGATATCCAACTCAGCCGACTATTCATTCGCCTCACCCAGCTCTCCCACCTACTTCAGTTCTGACGACCGTGCTAAAATCCATTCACAAATAAAACACAGGTTATGCTGCTATTTTAAGATGTGGTATCTTTGAAGCAAACCCGAATTTGCTACCTATTTTTCCCCCTCAGGAGTTCAATGATTTAATAAGTACCCTTGATGTGAAACATTAATCTTTCAGGAAATGCTCAAGTACCAAATTACAAGTAATTTCACTCCCAGTAAATATATGCTGACACCAATAAGTCTTGCACTTAAAAGTCAGGGTAGATGCAGCCAAAAATAAGATTATTACATCTGTCAAACATTCCCTTTGCTATCTAATGACTTTTTGGTACACAATGAGTTTATCGATAGTTTTATATATAATAGTTAACTATTGTTGAAAGAGATTGGATTTTGATTGTGAAAATGTCCAATTAGTGTTTTTAGCAAGCTGTGGGCAACAAGTAATGTCACCGGCAATGAAAGACGAGCCCTGGCTTGAGTCCCACAATGTTTTATCCTGTGTTATAAAACATCCGCCTGGATTAATTCACTGCCTGCACTACATTACATTTAGTTTTATTGCTCTGACAGTCACAATTTAGTAACCTCTCTCTTTAAGAGTTTTGCGCCTGTAAATATTTTTCAACTTAAATCATTTTTTTTTGCTCGTATCTCTTGCGGAAAAAAATATATATATACCGAGTAGGCTCATTAAACTTTAGCCCAACTCCAATAAAACATTTACTGAGTGCCCAAGGAATCATAGACTGATCCTATGCAGTACTCAAGTGGCAATTCTGCTCCACATTTGCTTTGCATGTGTCTCACTAGGGAAAGGCAGTGCCGTCAAAGGATTATAGAGTGTCAGCCATGGAGTTAATGTTAATCAACATCATTTGGTGATTTATGCCTTGGACCCTAATGACCTTGTGAGTAACAGTTTGTGGGAGGATTCCTTCATGCTTGAGCTGTCAGCCTTGGCTCAGCGGGTAGCGCTCTTGCCTCTGAGTCAGAAGGTTGTGGATTCAAGTCCCCTCTCGAGAGGCTTGAGCACGCAATCCAGGTTGACACGTCAAGTGCAGTACTGTAGGAGTGCAGGACTGTCGGAGGTGCTATCTTTCAGATGAGGCGTTAAAACAAGGTCCCATCTGCTCTCTCAGGTAGATGTTAGGATCCCATGGCACTATTACAAAGAAGAGTGGGGGAGTTCTCCCCGGTGTCCTGGCCAAAATTTATCCCACAAAGGATGATTTGGTCCCAAAGTGCTTTGCACCCAATGAAGTATTTATATTAATGATTTGGATGAGAATTTAGGAGGAATGGTTAGTAAGTTTGCAGATGACACCAAGATTGGTGGCATTGTGGACAGTGAAGAAGGTTATCTAGGATTGCAACGGGATCTTGATAAATTGGGCCAGTGGGCCGATGAATGGCAGATGGAGTTTAATTTAGATAAATGTGAGGTGATGCATTTTGGTAGATTGAATCGGGCCAGGACCTACTCCGTTAATGGTAGGGCGTTGGGGAGAGTTATAGATCAAAGAGATCTAGGAGTACAGGTTCATAGCTCCTTGAAAGTGGAGTCACAGGTGGATAGGGTGGTGAAGAAGGCATTCGGCATGCTTGGTTTCATTGGTCAGAACATTGAATGCAGGAGTTGGGATGTTTTGTTGAAGTTGTACAGGGCATTGGTGAGGCCACACTTGGAATACTGTGTACAGTTCTGGTCACCCTATTATAGAAAGGATATTATTAAACTAGAAAGAGTGCAGAAAAGATTTACTAGGATGCTACCGGGACTTGATGGTTTGACTTATAGGGAGAGGTTAGACAGACTGGGACTTTTTTCCCTGAAGAGTAGGAGGTTAAGGGGTGATCTTATAGAAGTCTATAAAATAATGAGGGGCATAGATAAGGTAGATAGTCAAAATCTTTTCCCAAAGGTAGGGGAGTCTATAACGAGGGGGCATAGATTTAAGGTGAGAGGGGAGAGATACAAAAGGGTCCAGAGGGGCAATTTTTTCACTCAAAGGGTGGTGAGTGTCTGGAACGAGCTGCCAGAGGCAGTAGTAGAGGCGGGTACAATTTTGTCTTTTAAAAAGCATTTGGACAGTTACATGGGTAAGATGGGTATAGAGGGATATGGGCTAAGTGCAGGAAATTGGGACTAGCTTAGTGGTATAAACTGGGCGACATGGACATGTTGGGCCGAAGGGCCTGTTTCCATGTTGTAACTTCTATGATTCTATAAGTACTTTTGAAGTGTAGTCACTGTTGTAATGTAGGAAACGCGGCAGCCAATTTGCACACAGCAAGATCCCACAAACAGCAATGTGATAATGACCAGATCATCTGTTCTTTTAGTGATGATGCTTGAGGATAAATATTTCTTACAAGCATGTTCAATTTCTTGCAGTAATGTTGCACAGGAAAACCAGTATGATAGAGGGATCGAGGGCTGATCCATTTAATTGTTGTATGATCGATTTAACCCTGGTTAAAAGTGATTTTTGTAGCAACGCAGTTTTTTAAAAAGTTAATATATATATAATTTACAAATAACTGATGTTTTCTCTTCCAGTTGAAGGTTGGCCCTGACATTACTGATGTAAAGCTGGAGGAATTATTTCCCAATACCGAGTACACTCTTACAATCCATGCCATGTATGATGACATCGCCAGTGATCCCCTAAGTGTGCAAGAAGTTACCTGTAAGACAATTTTATTGTAATGGGTGAAAAGTGTGAAAGAAAATGCAGCCTCGGCAGCTTGCAGAATTTGTTTCGCTTCCACCTTGCCTGGTAAAAAGCCCGAGGGAAGGTGTGAAAATCAAAGGGTTGAGTTCATGGCATGTGATATTCAGAACAAGCATGTGAATCTGTTTGTTTGAAATTCCTCCATCTCCCATTTTAACAAATCCATATGAAATAAACAGCACAACACCTTTGTTAAGGTAAAGGAGTTTCACACAGTAAGTTGTGTAGATGGGAACAGGAAGTTACAAAAGGGCATGGACAGATTGACTGAGCGGGCAAAACTGTGGCAGATGGCGTTCAATGTGAGGAAGTGCGAGGTCATCCGCTTTGGATCCAATCTATCGCCATTCAGATAATAATCTGCCTTTCTGTTTTTACAACCAAAGTGGATAACCTCACATTTATCCACGTTATACTGCATCTGCCATGTTCTTGCCCACTCACCCAACTTGTCTAAATCACATTGGAGCCTCTTTGCATCCTCCTCACAGCTCACATTCCACCCCAGCTTTGTGTAATCTGCAAACTTGGAAATGTTACATTCCGTTCCCTCATCCAAATCATTGATATATATTGTGACTAGCTGGGGCCCAAGCACTGATCCCTGGCGGTACCCCACATAGGGATGGGCAATAAATGCCGGCCTTGCCAGCGACGCCCACATCCCGTGAACGAATTTAAAAAAAGTCACTGCCTACCACCCGGAAAAAGACCCGTTTATTCCTGCTCTCTGTTTCCTGTCTGTCAACCAATTCTCAATCCATGCCAGTGTATTCCCCCCAATCCCATGTGCTTTAATTTTGCATACTAACCACTTGTGTGGGACCTTATCAAAAGCCTTCTCAAAATCCAAATACACCACATCCACTGGTTCTCCCCTATCTATTCTACTAGTTACATCCTCAAAAAACTCCATTAGATTTGTTAAGCATGATTTCCCTTTCATAAACCCATGCTGACTTTGTCCAATCCCATTAATGCACTCCAAGTGTTCTGTTATCATATCTTTTATAATAGACTCTAGCATTTTCCCCACTACTGATGTTAGGCTAACTGGCTTGTAATTCCCTGTTTTTTCTCTCCCTCCTTTTTTAAATAGTGGGGTTACATTTGCCACCTTCCAATCTGCAGGAACTGTTCCAGAGTCTATCGAATTTTGGAAGATGATCACCAATGCATCCATTATTTCCAGGGCCACTTCCTTTAGTACTCTGGGATATAGATTATCAGGCCCTGGGGATTTGTCAGCCTTTAGCCCCATTACTTTCCCTAGCACTATTTTTTTACTAATACTGGTTTCCTTCAGTTCCTCCCTCTCACTAGGCCTTTGGTTCCCTAACATTTCCGGGAGGTTATTTGCGTCCTTCTTTGTGAAGACAGAACCAAAGTATGTGTTTAATTGTTCTGCCATTTCTTTGTTCCCCATTATAATTTCCCCCATTTCTGACTGTAAGGGACCTACATTTGTCTTCACTAATCTTTTTCTCTTGACATTTTTATAGAAGCTTTTACAGTCAGTTTTTATGTTCCCTGCTAGTTTACTCTCATACTCTATTTTTCCCCTCTTAATCAATCTCTTTGTCCTCCTTTGCTGAATTCTGAACTGCTCCCAATCCTCAGGCTTGCCGCTTTTTCTGGCAATTTTATATGTCTCCTCTTTGTATCTAATATTAACATTAATTTCTTTTGTAAGCCACGGTTGAGCCACCTTTCCTGGTTTATTTTTGCGCCAGACAGGAATGAATAATTGTTGTAATTCCTGCACACGTTCTTTAAATATTAGCCATTGCCTATCCACCGTCATCCCTTTCAGTAAAGTTTCCCAACCTATCATCGCCAACTCACACCTCATACTTTCATAATTTCCTTTATTTAGATTCAGGACCCTAGTTTTGGATTCAACTACTTCACTCTCCATCATAATGACCAATTCTATCATGTTATGGTCGGTCTTCCCTAAGGGACCCCGCACAACAAGATTGTTAATTAATCCTTTCTCATTGCACAATACCCAGTCTCGGACCGCCTGTTCTCTAGTTGGTTCCTCAACGTATTGGTCTAGAAAACCATCACGTACACACTCCAGGAATTCCTCCCCCACAGTATTATAGCTAGTTTGGTTTGACCAATCTATATGTAGATTATAGTTGTACCCTTCTTGTATGTGTCTCTAATTTCCTGTTTAATGCCCTCCCCTATATCTCCACGACTGTTTGGGGGCCTATAGACAACCCCCACCAATGTTTTCTGCCCCTTGGTGTTTCTTAGCTCCACCCATTCGGATTCCACATTGTGATTTTCCGAGCCAATATCCTTCCTCACTATTGCATTGATTTCCTCCTTTACTAACAACACTACCCCACCTCCTTTCCCTTTTTGCCTGTCCTTCCTAAATATCGAATACCCCGGATGTTCAGTTCCCATCCTTGGTCGCCCTGCAGCCATGTCTCCGTAATCGCAACTATATCATAACCGTTAATATCTATCTGCGCTGTTAATTCATCTAGCTTATTGCGAATGCTCCGCGCATTACGACACAATGCCTTTAGACTTGTCTTTTTAAGATTGCTATTCATCTTAGTTTTATTTTGCACTATGGCCCTATTTATTTTTCGCCCTTGTTTTCTCTGCCTTCCACTATTGCTTCTTCCCTTTCTGTCTTTTGTTTCTATCCTTGTTTCCCCCTCCTCTGTCTCCCTGCTCAGGTTCCCATCCCCCTGCCATTCTAGTTTAAACCTTCCCCAACAGCACTAGCAAACACGAGGACATCGGTCCCGGTCCTGCTCGGGTGTAACCCATCTCGCTTGTACAGGTCCCACCTTCCCCAGAACCCGGGCCCAGTGTCCCAGGAATCTAAATCTCTCCCTCCTTCACCATTCCTGCAGCCACGCATTCATCTAGTCTATTCTCCTGTTCCTATACTCACTAGCACGTGGCACTGGTAGTAATCCTGAGATCATTACCTTTGAGGTCCTGCTTTTTAATTTATCTCCTAACTCCTTAAATTCACCTTGCAGGACCTCATCCCTTTTTTACCTATGTCGTTGGTACCGATATGGACCACGACTACTGGCTGTTCACCCTCTCCCTCCAGAATGCCCTGCAGCTGCTGCTTGACCCTTGCACCAGGGAGGCAACATACCATCCTGGAGTCACGTTTGCGGCCGCAGAAACACCAATCTGTTCCCCTTACAATTGAATCCCCTATCACTATAGCCCTGCCACTCTTCTTCCTCCCCTCCTGTGCAGCAGAGCCACCTGTGGTGCCACAAACTTGGCTCTTGCTGCTTTCCCCTGATAAGCCATCTCCCCCAACAGTATCCAAAGCGGTATATCTGTTTGAGAGGGAGATGGCCCCAGGGGACTCCTGCTCTACCTGCCTAGTCCTTTTACTCTGCCTGGCGGTCACCCATTTCCTTTCTGCCTGCGTAATCTTTACCTGCGGTGTGACCACCTCACTGAACGGTCTATCCACGATAATCTCAGCTCCACAGTGAATCCACCCGCAGCTCCAGCTCCGAAATACGGTTAACCAGTAGCTGCAGCTGGACACATTTCCTGCACACATGGTCGCCAGGGACACTGGTCGTGTCCATGACTTCCCACATAGTGCAGGAGGAGCATGTCACGGGTGCGAGCTCTGCTACCATGACTTGCCTTAGATTAAGCTCGTTAGTTACTCCCTTTAAGGAGTTTACTCCTTTAAATTACTCTTAATTTAGAGAATGTTAACTACACCAGGGACCTTGATTCACTAAAAAACGCTACTTGCTATAAGACCTGCAGACCTTCCCTTTCTTTTTACTTTAGTTACTGCACTGCCGAATAGTGGAAATACTCACCTGAACCTACTTACCAATCAGCTGCCTCCCTTGCGCTGCGTCACTTTTTCATTGGTGACGTCACGTGTAGAGGGAGCTTTACTCTGTATCTAACCCATGCTGTACCTGCCCTGGGAGTGTTTGATGGGACAGTGTAGAGGGAGCTTTACTCTGTATCTAACCCATGCTGTACCTGCCCTGGGAGTGTTTGATGGGACAGTGTAGAGGGAGCTTTACTCTGTATCTAACCCGTGCTGTACCTGCCCTGGGAGTGTTTGATGGGACAGTGTAGAGGGAGCTTTACTCTGTATCTAACCCATGCTGTACCTGCCCTGCGAGTGTTTGATGGGACAGTGTAGAGGGAGCTTTACTCTGTATCTAACCCGTGCTGTACCTGCCCTGGGAGTGTTTGATGGGACAGTGTAGAGGGAGCTTTACTCTGTATCTAACCCATGCTGTACCTGCCCTGCGAGTGTTTGATGGGACAGTGTAGAGGGAGCTTTACTCTGTATCTAACCCGTGCTGTACCTGCCCTGGGAGTGTTTGATGGGACAGTGTAGAGGGAGCTTTACTCTGTATCTAACCCGTGCTGTAACTGCCCTGGGAGTGTTTGATGGGACAGTGTAGAGGGAGCTTTACCCTGTATCTAACCCGTGCTGTACCTGCCCTGGGAGTGTTTGATGGGACAGTGTAGATGGAGCTTTACTCTGTATCTAACCCATGCTGTACCTGCCCTGGGAGTGTTTGATGGGACAGTGTAGAGGGAGCTTTACCCTGTATCTAACCCGTGCTGTACCTGCCCTGGGAGTGATTGATGGGACAGTGAAGAGGGAGCTTTACTCTGTATCTAACCCGTGCTGTACCTGCCCTGGGAGTGTTTGATGGGACAGTGTAGAGGGAGCTTTATTCTGTATCTAACCCGTGCTGTACCTGCCCTGGGAGTGTTTGATGGGACAGTGTAGAGGGAGCTTTACACTGTATCTAACCCGTGCTGTACCTGCCCTGGGAGTGTTTGATGGGACAGTGTAGAGGGAGCTTTACTCTGTATCTAACCCGTGCTGTACCTGAATTGAGAGAGTGTGATGGGGCAGTGTAGGGTGAGGTGAACCTTGCATTTAACAATGTTATATTTGACCTGGGAGTGTTTGACAGTGACACAGGGTGCTTGAAGTGGGAAAGGGTTCCTTTCTGCAACTGTTCACCTCGATAAGCACAAAATTTGCAAAAGTAAAAAGAATGACATAAAACCGCTAAAATTTTGATTATTTTTCCATTTCCCACACCAGCCTAACTGTGATCTTTATAAATACTTTATTAGATGCGTTTAATGGTACGTTCTGTTGTGAATCACAGATTGATTCCTGTCAATGCTGGGAAAATTGTTTTTTGGGGGGATTTCTTCATATCTTTTCACCATAAAGAAACCATTTCACTGCGACAAATGAATTCTCAAAAGGTCGTAAACAAATTCTAGTAAGATAAATGTTTTGAAAGGAGTCTCACCATATAAAATATTATTGCAAAGGAACTGATTTCATCGTGCAGTATCTGACTGGTTCTGCTCCTGTAAGGAGACTTAACAAAACGCCCAGAGGAATTTAAACTCATGCTTAAAAAAGCGCCAGTCAGAAAATACACCCCATGCTATGTCATGCAAGCGTGTATTCTTGATTGTCCTTGGCTTAATTCACGGAAGTTTGTCACCTGATTTTCTCAGATATGCTCTTGTTGACCCCTATGTTATTCCCTTCTGTCTCCACAGTACCTCTGGGTGGACCCAGGAACATCCGGTTTTCTGACATTACTCACAGTAACATAAGGACCCACTGGGATGCTGCACCAGGCAGGGTGATTAAGTATGTGATAAGATACGTTGAAAGAGGAGATGACAGCATCAAGGAGGTGAGGTGACACTTTCCACTGCAGTAATAACAACATTTCCCTCAGTACATCTACCTTTGCTTTCTCCCCTCACTCTCTCTTGAGGATGGTGAATAATGCTGGGATATGCAGGGACCATCATTCCAGTATCTCAACACTAGTGTCCTACCTTCGTGTGTAAGCGTAGATGCATGGTCCAATCCTAACCTCCGTCTCCATGCAAACACTCATAACTTCTACTAGATAGCATCAGGCAGTACTTGGTTTAGAAGGGGGGTTTTAACTCCATCGAGAACCCAGCGGAGCTGGAGTTAAAACATTTGTCGTTCCAACCGCCCTGCGGCGATTTTAACGCAGTGTGATCGCAGCATCTGTCGAGCTTTCCAATGCGTGGCTCATTAATCTCGACTAATTGGGGTCCTGTTGCTGAGATTGGACACCAAGACAGCTTTAATGAGCTACTGGTCGGAGTGATCGCTTGATGTTAATGAGGCCTGACCGTTAAAATCAGTTGAACTTCCCATGGAGACTCCTGGGTGGGGATTTCGGCAACCCGCCTCCCCGTGCCTTCAACTCCCTGGGCCCTAAGCTCTGGAATTCCCTCCCTAAACCTCTCCGCATCTCTCTCCTCTTTTAAGATCCTCCTTAAAACCTACCTCTTTGACAAAGCTTTTGGTCGCCTGTCCTAATGTCTCCTTCTTTGACTCAGTGTCACATGTGTCTGATTACACTCCTGAGAAGTGCCTTGGGACGTTTTACTACGTTAAAGTCATTATATAAATGCAAATTGTTGTTCTTGTTCAACCTGAGACCTTCCTGGTTTGTGTTGTGCCATCTTCCTACACTGCATGCTATTTGGGGAGTCCTACACTGAATCAATCGAGGGATTCAGGAGACATCAGCGAAATGTCAAATCCAGTATCCTGCCAACATTCCTGTAGATGGGATCCAAGTGGGGCGGTTGATCACAATAATATAAATAATATGAAGTTTATCTTTACGGTTTGCATTATGAGCAAAGCACCATCCATATATATTTTGAATTCCTTTCAGGCAGTAATCATTCCATTTAAAAAAAATATTTTGTTTCATTGGGATGAGGGCATCACTGGCTAAGCCAGCCTTTATCCGCCATCACTGGCTAAGCCAGCCTTTATCCGCCATCACTGGCTAAGCCAGCCTTTATCCGCCATCACTGGCTAAGCCAGCCTTTATCCGCCATCACTGGCTAAGCCAGCCTTTATCCGCCATCACTAGTTGCCCTGAGAAGGTGGTGGTGGTGGGCCTTCTTTTTGAGGTAGAGGTTTAATACAACTGAGTGTCTTGCTCGGCCACTTCAGAAGGTAGTTAATTGTCAACCACGTTGGTGTGGGACTGGAGTCACAAATAGGCCAGACCGGGTAAGGACGGCAGGTTCCCTGCCCTAAAAGACATCAGTGAACCAGTTGGGTTTTTAACAACAATCCGACAGCTTCATGGTCACCTTTACTGGTAGGAGGTCCATAAAAATGCGATGACACAATCTACATTTTTCACGGACCATTTCTCCTGCTCGGGTCCGGTTGATAATCGATGGTGGACTGGACTCAAAAGTCAAGATATGTGACGTCACCTTCATAAACTCAAGATTCAATCTGGCAGTGAGTTGACAATCCCCTCTGCTCTCTTGTAATAGTAACATTGAACCAATGTTAGGAAGCCAGTCAATGAAGCTCCGTGGACTTTTACGAGCACATGTCTGCATAACTTTACCCTGCGGCTAGACAGGCTGCCATGTGTGTAAAATGGTGTCTCCACGTCCTGGAGAGACAGGAGCTGGGCTGGTCACGCTGAAATATATGAAATGTTAAATGACTTCAATAAAATTAAATCCATAATATTACTTCAAATAATAGGCGGGGCCAGAGGTCACAATATAAACTGGTGAAAAATGCATTTAGCTCAGAAAAAACATCGTGATGTGGAATGTGAAGAATGTCTGGAATAATCTGCCAAGCACGGTCGAAGCGTCACAGACTTTAGCCGTGTTCAGCGTGCTGGTGGATGCTCGACAGGGAGAGTTGGAATGCTATGGCGACAAACTTCCATGGGCCAAACAGCCTTTTGTCGCTCTTGTCGTTTTGGATCTTCTCATGTTCTCTTCAGCAGTGGTCTTCAGACTTTTCTACGTGGGGGACTCCCTTCAAATATGGACCCACTCCTGAGAACCTTTGGTAAACATTGGCCCACTCCCAAGAACCGCATGTAAATATTGGCCCACTCCTGAGACTGTAAATATTGGCCCACTCCCGAGAATGTAAATATCGGCCCACTCCCAAGAACCCCATGTAAATATTGGCCTACTCCAGAGAATGTAAATATTGGCCCACTCCTGAGAAGTTGCATCCAACACTGACAGACTACTGGGGACCTGCTGCAAATATTGACAGACTCCCGGGGAACTCACTGTCCTATCTTCTGAGAGGACTAGTTATCGTGGTTATGTTACTGGATTAATTATCCAGAGAACGTGAGTTCAAATCCCACCATGGCAGTTTGAGAATTTGAATTCAGTTTACAGAATCTGGAAATAAAAAGTTGTTATCAGTAAAAGTGACCGTGAAGCTGTGGGATTGTCGTAAAAACCCAACTGGTTCACTAATGTCCCTTTTAGGGAAGGAAACCTGCCGTCCTTACCCAGTCTGGCCTACATGTGACTCCAGTCCCCACACCAATGTGGTTGACTCTTAACTGCCCTCTGAAGTGGCATAGGAGGCCACACAGTTGTATCAAACCCGCTACCAATGGCTCAAGGAGAAGGCTCACCACCACCTTCTCAGGGCAACTGGGGATGGGCAATAAATGCCGGCCTCGCCAGCGACGCCCACATCCCGAGAATGAATAATAATAAAAAAAGTTGCAAGGCCACCATTTATTGCCCATCCGCAGTTGCCCTGAGAAGGTGGTGGTGGGCCGCCTTCTTGAACTGCTGGTAGCAGTTGAATATAACTGATTGGCCTCCCCGGCCACTTCAGAGAGCAGTTAAGAGTCAACCACAAGCTATGAAACAAGACTCAGAATTACATAAAAGAGTTGGTGTTACTAAAGACCACTGATATGGGTGTATTAGGGTGGGGAACAGAACTAATCTGGTCTAAGATATGACAATGGCAGAGAGAAAGTGAACCCAGAATAATGTGAGTCAAGCCAGTCGGACAAAAGGGCATAAATTGAATTTGAAACAGATCTTAGACAAATTTTTTCAGAGGGTGATAGAAGTTTGAAAGAAATCGCCAAATAATGTAATTAGAATCAGACACTACAAGCATTCAAAGTACGTTATAGTACAGTAATACAGTTCTATTGACTGGGTAAGTTTGGGGATCAGAATCTATGGACTGGATGACCTGTTTCATCCTTGACTTTTTCTGATTTTCTTATTATATTTTAGTGGAATTTTATCTCCTTTTTCGAGCAAGTACGAATAATACTTTTACTTTAACCTGATAGTTGGAGGTCCCGAGCAGCGATACCTCTGTACCACTAACAGGCCTTACATCCCAAACGGAGTATGAAGTTTCGGTTACTGCAGTGTATGATAACGGCCCCTCAGCTCCACTGACTGGAAAAGAAACGACCCGTAAGTAAAGATGTTTAGTCATGTGCTGAAGTGTTTCATTACCTCCGTAACACATCTCGTACTTGACAATATAACCTTGGAGAGGGTGCAGAGGAGATCTACATGAATGGTACCAGGGATGAGGGACTTCAGTTATGTGGAGAGACTGGAGAAGCTGGGGTTGTTCTCCTTCGAGCGCAGAAGGTTAAGAGGAGATTTAATAGAGGTGTTCGAAATCATGAGGAGTTTTGATAGAGTAGATGGGGAGAAACTGTTTCCATTGGCAGGAGGCTTGGTGACCAGAGGACACAGGTTTAAGATAATTGGCAAAAGAGCCTGAGGGGAGATTAGGAGAAATGTTATGATCATCTGGAATTCACTGCCTGAGAGGGTGGTGGAAGCAGTAACTTTCAAAAGGGAATTGGATAAATACTTCATAGTATCATAGTATCCTAGTAGGTACAGCTCAAGAGGAGGCCATTCGACCCATCGTGGCTGTGCCGGCTCTTTGAAAGAGCTATCCAATAAGTCCCACTCCCCTGCTCTGTCTCCGTAACCCTGTAAACTTTTTCCCTTCGAGTATTTGTCCAATTGCCTTCTGAAAGTTACTATTGAATCTGCTTCCACCGCCCTTTCAGGCAGCGTATTCCAGATCACAACAACTCGCTGCGTAAACAAAATGTTTCCTCATGTTGCCTCTGGCTCTTTTGCCAATCATCTTAAATCTGTGTCCTCTGGTTACCGACCCTTCTGCCACTGGAAACAGTTTCTCCTTATTTGCTCTATCAAAACCATTCATGATTTTGAACACCTCTATCAAATCTCCCCTTAACCTTTTCTGTTCGAAGGAGAACAACCCCAGTTTCTCCACATAACTGAAGTCTCTCATCCCTGGTACCATTCTAGTAAATTGCCTCTGCACCCTCTCTAAGACCTTGACATCCTTCCTAAAGTGTGGTGCCCAGAATTGAACACAATAATCCAGCTGAGGCCTAACCAATGTTTTATAAAAGTTTAGCATAACTTCCTTACTTTTGTACTCTATGCTTCTATTAATAAAGTCAAGGATCCCATCTGCTTTTTTAACGGCCTTCTCAACTGGTCCTGCCACCTTCAAAGATTGGTGTATGCACACCCCCAGGTCTCCCTGTTCCTGCACCCCCTTTAAAATGGTAGCATTTAGTTTATATTGCCTCTCCCCATTCTTCCTACCAAAATGCATCACTTCACACTTCTCTGTGTTAAATTTTATCTGCCATGTGTCTGCCCATTTCACCTGTCTGTCTCTGTCCTCCTGAAGTCTGTTACTATCCTCCTCAGTGTTTACGACATTTCTGAGCTTCATGTCATCTGCAAACTTTGAAATTATACCCTCTGTACCCAAGTCCGGGGCATTAATATATATCAAAAAGAGCAGTGGTCCCAATACCGACCCCTGGGGAACACCACTGTATACTTCCCTCCAGTCTGATAAACAACCGTTCACTGCTACTCTCTGCTTTCTGACCCCTAGCTAATTTTGTATCCACGCTGCCACTGTCCCTTTAATACCATGGGTTTTAATTTTGATAACAAGTCTATTATGTGGTCCTTTATCAAATGCCTTTTGAAAGTCCATATACACAACATCAACCGCATTACCCTTATCAACCCTCTCCGTTACTTCATCAAAGAACACAAACACGATTTTCTTTTAACACATCTGTGCTGACTTTCATTTATTATAGAATCATAGAATCATAGAAAATTTACGACACAGAAGGAGGCCATTCGGCCCATCGTGTCTGTGCCGGCCGAAAATGAGCCACCCGGCCTAATCCCACTTTCCAGCACTTGGTCCGTAGCCCTGTAGGTTACAGCACTTCAGGTGCTCATCCAGATACTTTTTAAATGAGTTGAGGGTTTCTGCCTCTACCACCCTCTCAGGCAGTGAGTTCCAGACCCCCACCACCCTCTGGGTGAAAAAGATTTTCCTCAGCTCCTCTCTAATCCTTCTACCAATCACTTTAAAGCTATGCCCCCTGGTTATTGACCTCTCTGCTAAGGGAAATAAATCCTTCCTATTCACTCTATCTAGGCCCCTCATAATTTTGTACACCTCAATTAAATCACCCCTCAGCCTCCTCTGTTCCAAAAAAAAACAACCCCAGCCTATCCAATCTTTCCTCATAGCTAAAATATTAGCCCAGACTTTTCCAAGTGCCAATTAATTTTGTTCCAGATTATTGTCTCTAAAAGTTTCCCCACCACCGACGTTAGGCTGACTGGCCTGTAATTGCTGGGTTTATCCCTCCCCCCTTTTTTGAACAGGGGGTGTTACATTTGCAATCCTCCAGTCCTCCGGCACCGTCCCAGTATCTGGGGAGGATTGGAAGACTGATTCCTTCCCCTATCCATCATGTAAAACAATTATGCAGTGCTCCTAACATTTTAATAATCCTCAAACCCTCTTTCCTACAGATATCTAATCCAGTTCCCTTTAAAAAGTTAGTGGCCCCGGGAATCAGTTCCTCTCTCTGTGAATCTGCCTCACTAGTTCAGCAAGCAATGCTCTGCTGAGGTTGGGCTGCAGCAGAGGGAGTTTTAATTTGCATCTAGCCCATCCCATACTTGACCTAGGAATGCTCAAGGTTTAAATTAAGTGCCTGGAATGTCTAAATGTTCCATTCCCCGTGCGAACATCCCTTATTTTGAGGTGTGCAAAATTTGACCGACTAAAAAAGTTGAAATGAAAATATTTTCATGAAACACAATTCTCGAACCAAACAAATATGTAGGTTTTCCCAACAGATCTAGGAAATATTCTAAGCAGCGCTTTGCAGAGTAAATGTATGATGTATGTGAGATTGTATCTATCTTTGTACTGCTCTGGAAGTAATATAGATGTCAATTTACAATTTTGGCACTCGTCCAAACGTGTGGTGATCTAAGTTTCAGTCCTGCTGGAAAACAAAGTGTAAGATGCAAACCAGAACCAATCCCCAAAAGACTTGCCAGACACACTGCGAATAGTCAAAGCAAGAGATAAAACACAACGGCTAATTGAGTATGATGCACTGGAACCAAACAGAGACGGTTCAGTTAAGTCTCTACAACACCGGGGAGGATTGTCCCTGATTGCTAAGTGCAGTGGAATATTCACACAGTTTAAAGATAGTGACCAGAGGAGTTCCTCCTGTTTTTTATGATGCTACAGCACGCAGCAATGAGGATATCAACCCCCAGTATGTTTTTTTTTTGTGTGTGCGTTTTGTTTGAAACCTCTCCATGTCTTTGCCTCTTTCCTCCTTTAAGAGGCTCCTTAAAACCTACCTTTTTGACCAAGCTTTTGGTCACCTGTCCTAATGCCTCCTTTGGCTTGGTGTCAATTTCTTTTTATCTGATAATGCTCCTGTGAAGTTTTACTACATTAAAGGCGCTAGATAAATGCAAGTTGTTGTTGTTTAGTCGATTGGGTAACAATTCCAGTGTCTCAAGCCTTTCCTCACAACTATAGTCTCCCTTTCCTGACCATTTCTACTGTGCTGTGATCCCATTGTCTTTGTGTTAATTGTGTTGAGTTCCCTTGTAACGTCACGCTGGTTCTGTTTCTTTTCTGCACAGTGGTTGTTCCAACACCGACTAACTTACGGTTCTCGGACGTACGGGAGACGAGTTTCCGGGTGCTGTGGAATCACGGAGCACCAGATGTGGCTCTCTACAGACTGACTTGGGGTCCAGCTGGCAAAGCGGACAGAGAAGAGGTGAAGGAGCTTTCTGCTTCTATTGTAACTTCAGCAGACATTTGAACTTACCTTGTAAACAGTGGATGTGAAACAAATCGCTGTCAAACAGATCTGTAAATGAATGAAGACTCTTTTTTCCCCTCCTTTCACTCACCGATGTTCTACGTCCCGTTTTCATCCCTCCCGTCCTTTGCTAATGGGTTTCATCCTCTGCCGGGGTACGGTTCAGTGAGCCATCACCCCACTCCAATGGCCGTTATTAATGTGTGAGCTTGACAGGGAGTGTCAACAGGTCATCGCAGCCGAGTCCAATCCCGTCTTCAACCCAAAGCCCAAACGCATGTAGTTCCGGCAGGGTAGGATCAGGAATGGGGTCTGTGGCCAATTTTCCCCCTCCCTAACTCACTGAGCCTGATTTATAGATCCCTTACCCTGACTGAGATTAGCTGTACCATACAGGCCAGGAAGGTGCCAGGTTCAGTCCCTGGTGTGCACTGAGTTAGCTGTGCACTGTTTGAACTCGCTGCTGTGTCGGTAGAGCCACCAGCTCACACAGGTAAAGCATACTTTTGTGGGTGGTTTTTACAGTGTTTTGTAGGAGCAGTGCACAAAGTGGTGCGATTTTAACCCTACTCCCGTCTAGTGGAAACTGGGCTGTGTGTGGGCAGTTAAAATGCCAAGGGTGACTTTCCCACCTGCTTCGTGCCGATCCTGATTTTAACCCGCTCTCTTCTGAGCAGGTGGCTGGGACTGGCGGGGCCCTTCTTTAAGTATGCAGGTGGGGGTCCGATGATGTAATTGGGCCCAGGCTGTAATTTTAACTCCGGCCTGAGCGGAGGCCTGTTGCGGCTTTCCCGCCAGGTGCAGGAAGAAGATCGGAAGCAGAAGAGGTTCTGAAAGGTAAGTTCTTTTGCTTTCCTTTGTGGGGCCAGGAGCAGCAGGGGCACCTCCAAGAGCAAAGAGCCTACGAAGAGCGAAGAGAATAAGGGAGGGAAAAAAAAATGGGGACCAGTATCGCTATAAGTGAATCAATTACAATGGACGGGAAGAATCTCTGCATGCAGCAAAACCGTCAGCAGGTTCTTTTGTGAATGCATTAATGGTATTGCTACGCAAAGTGATCAGAGAAATTATTTCCCCTTGCAATATGAGCACCTAGTAATAAGATGCTGTGCTCAATTGACTCAGTAACTAACTATAAAAAAATCATCTGTTCAGCAAACAGAACAGCCCAAGTCGATTTGTTCCTTTAGATTAGATTTTCTGCCGAGGTTTTCAACATGGCCTCCAAAGAACAGCACAGGGGAGAGTGGCTGCAGCCAGGAAATGTTGAACGGAAGTTATTTGTGGGATAGGATTTTATTATTTCATGGTTGCTGTGGTCACCTGAGTGATATCAAATTCAGAACTTAACAATTTGGTTAAAAGAATGGGTTTCAGAAAAGCAAATTGTTTTCAGACACTGACCCTTTATTGACCCTAGCTTTATGCCTATTCTGTCCAGATGATTATAGGTGGCGAGGAAACCAGCCAGATGTTAGAGAACCTGAACCCTGACACCCTGTACGATGTCACCCTCACTGCCATCTACCCAGACGAGATGGAAAGTGAAGGTCTTCCCGGTTCCCAGCGCACATGTAAGTCTTTAGCAAGAAGAGTTCGCCATCAGTCTTCTCTTTTCTCCTGCCCCACCAATTTTTTTGAAACATTGGAAAGAGGCCAAAGTCTAATGGAAAACACAGCCTGCACTCAGTGATGTGCAGATCTTTTTTTGTCCCTTGGAGGTTACATTTCCCTGGATTTGCCCGCTTCCGCCTGCACGTGACAGGAGTTGGTAAACAAGAGTGCAGCAAAGAGGTCTCCTGTCTTCAATGACTCGCCTGGTTGTGAATGAATCTGGTATTCCCAGGCTCCACACCCCCGACGGCCAAGAGGCCAGGTGAGCCAACCCCCTACATCCAGGCCCCCTCCAACATCGCCTCTCCTCCGACCACGAGGAACGGACGATAATACCCCTCCCCCCCGACCCACCACAGTTATCTCCTCCCGTGGAGAAGCGATTGGCCTCTCCTCATTGCCTCCCTATCGCGGCATGACTGGGCTGTACAACGGCAAACAACAATCAACTTATATTAATCGAACGCATTCCATTTAAACTGTCCCAAGGCACTTTACTGGAAGACATCAGCAGATCACTAATCAATAAGTTAAACGCTTTTGACGCTTGTATGGAACTTTAAAGAATACTCTTGGACCATACATTTTACCATAAGTACGCAAGATGACAGGAAAAGACCATCAGGTCCGATAAGCTTGCTCCTTTTTAATGGAATTCAGCCCCACTGACCCCACTCCTCACTATATCCCTGAATCTTCTTTCTCCGGTAACACACCTCTTTGCCTCTTGGATCCATCTGTACCGTTGAGTTCAATGAACCTCTGTGGTAACTTATTTTTCCCTGCCCTCCCCCCACCCTCCGTTAACCTACACGTGAATCAGCTCCATCTGATCTCCCTTATTTCAGCTTCCGAATTTTTGGCCCGTGTCTCCCGGGATCACCTTTGCCGGGTCTTTCTTGGGAGATTAATTTTCTCGGGATTTCCGTACTGTGTAACTTAGTTTCCGCCAAACCTCCGCTGAAGTTGCACAGCTCAGCGGGAGAACTCCGAAGGAAATTCACCCGCTTTGACTTCATGCCTGTGAAATAGATAGTTTCAGGATGACAATCAAGTTTTTGCTCTAAGCTAAAAAGAAAAGAAACACCTGATATATTAATATATCTTATTTTTAATTTTTCAGTGGCCAAGGTGATACCAACCATTCCAGGTAAGCTTCTGGGTTCCGGCATTCCTAATGGGAAATCTCTGCTCGCAGGGAAACATGTGTCAGAGAATCAGGGTTCCAGTGTTTACCCTTATCTCTATAAGGAGCGAGCCCTTGGCTCAGTGGGAGCCTTCCTGCCTCTGAGGCAGTAGGTGCAGGAGTCAAACCCCACTCCAGATTGTCCCATCGTGGAGACCAGAACTCTGGCTCTGAATTGTGGGTTGACATCGAGTGGGATGCTCATGTCCAGTGGGTGTGGGTGGCCCCTTCCTCATTGTACAGGTTGTGGGACCTGTATAGGAGTGACCACCCTATTGTCTGGTATACAGATGGTTACAGCCATTGAAGGAGCTTTCATGCCTATCAGCCTGCAAATCCTTCCACTCCTTCATGCCATTATCCAAGAGAAGAGTGTGAAGATATGAAAACAAAGACCACCCCTCTCTCTGACCCACACTTCCTGTGAGTGCAGGTTCCCTGCTGGCGATCAACTCCCTGTAATACCTTGACTGAAAATGTTAATCAAAACTGTGAATCATCTCACTAAAGGGGCACTGCCTTTGTGTAAAAAGCATCTGCACTTTTTTTTTGTCATGGTGCACGGTGAAACTGTCATTGGGATTAAATAGATCTGCCAAAATGACGGAGCAGGCTCAATGGGCCAAATGGCATACACCCCTGCATGGATAGGCAGCCAACGTTATTGAGCCAAAAGTGCAGCACAGCATTTCGGGCAATCAAAAAAAAAGTTTGCGAAGGGCTTTCCCATGAATACAGTGCGCCTTTAAATATGCAAATTTCTCATATACTTCTCTTGGTAATGTTTTTTTGCAAAAAAATGTAAATACCTTTGCTTCTAGGGGACCAAATGTTGCGATGGTTTCCAATCCAGCTAGGCAGCTCCATCTGTTGACTTAAAAAGTCTGATGTTAAACGAGTTTTGGCAACTGGAACCCTGCTGAGAGTGAGCCCAGACCCACTACACAAAACGCTCCTGATTTGGCACCGATTTCGGCACTCATCTCTCAGAGAGGTGCTAAAGGGGGCCACTGGTGCAAGGGACAGAAATGTCGCAGTGGTGCAATAGAGGACGTGCTAAGGAAACTGAGTCTGAGGCACGCTGCTGCGACAAAGAGGCAGCTTTATTGTCCAGCTGGCACGCTCGATGCTGGCAATGGGTGGCCAAGATTGGAAATTTCCATCCTTGTGCACATAATCTAGACCGACATTCCAGTGCAGTACTGAGGGAGGGCTACATTGTCGGAGGTGCCGTCTTTCAGTTAAGATGTTAAACCAAGGTCCCGTCTGCCCTCTCAGATGGATGTAAAAGTTCCCATGGTACTATTTTGAAGAAGAGCAGGAGAGTTCTCCCCAAGTGTTTCTTTCTTTTACTGTCTGTGGGCAAGGATATGACTTTTATATTTTTACGTTGATGGTGTTCGTTTGTACTTCAGCTACCCCGACTCCGCCTCGTAACCTCCAAGTGTACAACGCCACATCGCACAGCCTCACCGTGAAGTGGGACCCTGCCATTGGTCGAGTTCGGGGATACAGGATTATTTACGCACCTATGACTGGAGACCCCATTGAAGAAAAGGTAATTCCATTTTTTTTTTAACGACACTAGTGGGTCTCCCGCTGCCTTGCGCATTGATTTGGAGTCTGCGAGAGACCGTGAAGCAAGTGCGTAGAGATCGTTGTTTCCTGAGATAACCGGAGCCGATCACAAAAAGCCGTCACCTGGATGAAACAGAGCTTCGGTGGCTGACAAAATGGCGGATCAGGCTGGATGGGCTGAATGGCATGGCTAGGCGGCCAAAATTTATTGAGACATAAGTGCAGCATAGCTCTTCTGGCAATCAAAAAATAAACTTTTTCTCAAGTTCTTGCCCATGAATACCTTTAAATATGCAAATCACTCATATATACTTCCCTTGGTAATAGATTTTGCAACACATGTAAAGGCCGATGCCTGTTCGGGGACCAATTGGAGCGATGGGTTCAAATCCAGTTAGTCTGATGCGAAACGAGTTTTTGGCAACTGATTGGAAAAGTTTGGAATTTAACACCCTGTGTGCAATTACACGCATAGGCTGACAGTGTATGTGTGATAAGTGATTAGCATGTTATTTGCGTAGAAATACTTTTACTTTCAAAACTATTTGCAGCTGTGTTCAATTGCCTTTAAAAAATTGTTCGCAACTAGTAAGAGATCTTAATGGATCCTCAACACAGGCCTCATTGTGAACTGTGGGAGTATTTTTTGACTGTGTGCATCTTTAGGGTTTCAGTGTAAATTGTTTAAACATTCTCAGGGCAGAAATTATTGGCAAAATAATTGTGCAGACACTTAACACATCTGCATCAAATTTCTCTATTTTAACAGATGTTACTGTCTCAGTTACAAAAATAGAGAGAGGGGTTCGCTACGAGCAGGTTACAATAACACCACTGATAATCTTTCTGCCGTGTTATTTTTCTTATAACCACCTCCCTCAATTTATGGATAAAGGCACAGAGATCCACTCTAGATATAAAATGATAACCTCCCCAAAAAACAATCACTGGGGCATATTTTCCAACCAGCGCTGACTCTGCATATAAACACGCATTGCTCTTGCATGAAATCCCTCTGTGCACTTTTTTTTAGGAACATAGGAATTACTGGACGAGAAAAGATCCAGGTCCATCTAGTTCACCTTCTACCATCCCGGTCCCATGATACAACGATAATGGAGTTGTTGACCAGTCGTAGCAATCAATCTCTCAATTAGTCTACAACAGACCCAGACATGAGGTTGTTTCTCCTGGCTGGAGAGTCTAGAACTAGGGGTCATAGTCTCAAGATAAGGGGTCGGCCATTTAGGACCGAGATGAGGAAAAATTTGGAATTCTCTACCCCGGAGGGCTGTGGGTGCTCAGTCATTGAGTATACTTCAACTCCACTCGCAGGCCTGGTACCAACTCAGATCGGCAGATTGGTGAGGCCTGGCGTGCAGATTGGAGGATGTGGAATTTAGTAGTGCGCAACCTTTATTCAATGTTTTAACATAACTCATCGTAAACGCATCTGTGTTTTGCGTGTACGATGTCTGATCTCCGTTCAGACTCCGTGCAGACAGTAGACTGTTATTTTCAGCAAATAACAGATACCAGCTACCTTTAAGAGATTTCTAAGAAACAGCCTCCCTTTAAGAGATTGAGGTCCCCCTGGTGGTGGAAAGTGCGAATTGCAGGTGAGTTCTCGGGTGAGTCCATACTCGCGACCTGCCTGCGCAGGGGTCATTGGGCGCAGGGTAACAGCGCATCACGCTACCTACGCCCAAAAACAGCCCTTATCCAATTTTCCCCCCCTATAGGTCTAAAGTCACCTGAGCATGCTACTCTCACCATGTCATGTCTCAAATTACTCATACACTGTATCCCAAAATATTATTTTCTGAAAGAAATCAATCTAATTTGCATTTCAATGAATTAACACTATCTGTTTCCACCGTCTCCCCGGGAAGCCCATTCCATAGATTGACCACTCGCTCACTGAAATAATGGGGATAATTTAAACCTAACTCGGCGGGATGGGATGGGATGGTGGTTTTACACCCCGTCCAATATCGCTCCGCTGGCTTTAATGGAGCGCTGCACTCGATCCCATTAGTTTCTGACGGGCGGGTTAGGTTAAAATTGCCCCCAATGTTTCTGCAGATTAGTTTTGAATTTACCCCCTTCAAGCGCAGGCCGTGTCCTCTGGTTCTACTCTTCTGGACAAGGTTGAGCAGCTTTTCATGGTCTACATTATTGATGCGGGCTGGAGCCAAGCTGTCAGCCCCATGTATCATCGATCTCTACGACGACAGGCCATAATAACATGATGGAGATTGGAGAGACAGTACCGTCTTTCGTTCTAGGAAGCGTAGCCCGCCACCATTTACTGAACAGAGAGTGGCACTCACTGCGTCACGACGTGTACTAGCCCCTCAAAAAAATCACCAGGGCTACCCTTCAGACACTGCCGATTATGTTTTACAATAGACCACCCAAACATCAGTTCATATCGTGGAATGAGTCTGGAACAATATAATCTGGGAAATGGGCCCAGACTGTTTACGATATTAGCGGGAAGCGATCGCGTTACATGGATTTGTGCACTGTATTGAAATAAATGGAATAGCACCATCAAATCTTGCAAGAATAACATAAAAATGTCGGATGCTAATATCGCAAACAGCCATTTCTAGGTTACAGTTTAAATAAGGTCATACTTAAGAATAGAAAACGCCAGTTACTATTCGCTGCCTGCCAATAAAATGGTTTCCAGTAAATTAGATTATTGTCTTTGCGGCTAACCCTTTTGATAGGTGACTTTAACAAGCATCTGATTTGTCAAGATGAATAGAGAAGTTTTAGTTGAATTTCATTGATCCATTGTCTTCTTTTCCGTGTGTTGCACCACATCACTTATAAGAAGCAGACTTCTGGTTTGTTTAAGACGAGCCGCCCAGAAACTTTGTTTATAAGGATTTCGTAACCCTCTTGTGCCATAAAAACGTTTGATATGTTTTTCTATTCAGCTGTCAGAACGCCTATTGTTTCAAATGCATCTATAACACAAGTTCTTTGAAGTCAACTATTATCAGTCGTAATCTGAGTACAGCTGGAGTTCATCCAGAGTGGGACCCGGTGAAGAAGGAAGCCTTTAATCTGCATTTAAAACCCATCTGTTCCAATGATATAGAGTAATCAGTCCTAATTAAGAACACATAAGATTCAACATTGGTGTTTAATGCTATGGAATCGCACATTTTTGTACTTAGGTTGCAAGTCGCTGTCATGATCTATGAATTACTATTTCTTACTTTAAAAGAGACATGACTGCTTACTCTGGATCAGCAGGCACGGTTCCCAGAACAGCCGGGAACAGGCTGCTCAGAAGAAAAGAAAATCTTCCAGCTGGTTCTCTGCCACGTTGGCGGCTGTGCCCAGTTTGGGGTAGCCCGCAGACAGAGCAGAACCTACGCACCAGAGGCACCGCATTGGAGTGATGTGGCCGGGTTGCACTTAAAGAACTCCCGTTTATACAGTGCCTTTCATGACCTCAGGACATCCCAAAAGCGCTTCACAGCCAATGAGGTTACCAGTGTAATCACTGTCCTGAATTAGCATTAAATCGGCAGACAAAAAGCTCTATCCTCGCTTAGAGACAGGATGGCACTGGTACAATATGGAAAGCTCTTCCGATGTTGGGGCTGCGTAGCGGGAGCTTTACTCTGCATCTAAATTGTGTCATACCTATACCTGACTCGGGCATGCTTAATACTGAAATTTGATGTCCTAAAGAAAGAACTTACATTTATAAAGCACCTTTCCTGATGTCTCAAAGCACTTTACAGCTAATGAAATACTTTTGAAGTGTAGTTATTGTTGTAATGTAGGAAACACAGCAGCCAATCTTTGCACAGCAAGCTCCCACAAATAGCAATGTGATAATCTGTTTTAGTGATGTTGGTTGAGGAGCACTCCTCTGCTCTCCTATGAGATAGTGCCAAGGGATCGTTTACATCCACCTGAGAGAGCAGACGGAGCCTCGGTTTAACATCTCATCTGAAAGACGGCACCTCCGACAGTGCAGCACTCCCTCAGTACTACACTGAAGTGTCAGGCTAGATTTTGTGTTCAAGTCTCTGGAGTGGGAGCCTGAACTCACAACCTCCTGATTTAGGAGGCAAGAATGCTACCCACTGAGCCATGGACCACACCTAGAACCTGATTTCCATGTTTGTGGTGGTGGAGATGCTGGAAGGATGTACTGGTTCCTGCAGTAGTAAAGGCCGATCTTCTCTGCCGCTGCACCCTTTGCTTCCATCCACCGAATAGTTAACTTTAATCATTTGTTTTTCTTCAAGGTCACCGTGGGTGCAAGGCAGAACAGTGTGGTGTTGCAGAAGCTGGATCCAGATACCCCTTACTCCATCAGGGTCGTTTCTATCTCCAGAACCGGAGATGGGGGACAGATAACTGGCAATGGCAGAACAAGTACGTTTGATATCCCTGCGTTCATTTGCTAAAGGTGCAAGGGGTGGGGGATTATATCACACAAAGCATTATTGCCTTCTCTGTGGCCTTGAGTAGGGGGCTGTAGGAACTCAAGAGGGCCATTCGACCCATCTGGCCTGTTCTGCCATTTCGTTAGCCTTGGCAGCTCTTTCGCCCCGCGGGAAGGGGGTGGGTTCGGGTCAGACTTCACTGGAGCATTAAAATCGGGCTGGGTGTAAAACAGGCGTCCAACCCGAACCTGCCCTATTCCTGCCGGGTGAATTAGGTTAAAATCAGGCCTTTTAACTTTATAATGCAAATTCCCTGCCCTTTATACATTGCTTGATACCCTTACATCCCAATTAACAATCTCCCTTTCGAACACTTAAATGGCCCGATTGGTGGCACTATGGATCTGAACATTGTCCCTTCAGCTCTTTGACCTTGGTTTAAATTCAGTCTAGGCCGACGCAATAGAATTCTCCTCTCTCTCCGCAAGTGTCCTCAGATGGAGTGAGTTTGGAATTGTCTAAACACGCTTCCAAAGGAGTGCAAAATCCACAGCACAGACTACTTACAATTTGGCACAAATCTGTCGGTCTCCTTCAAAGAGTCCACAAGTAAATAATTGGTTTGGTAAATGTAAAAATAATTGGTTTGTGAGCAAGAAAATAAAACAAAGGAGTGTGTTTTGAATAAAGCAGCGGTGCAGAACGCTGATTGGGAAAGGGATTTGGGGATTATTGTGGAAAAGTTATTGAAACCACCCGCTCAGTGTATGGTTGCATTGGGAAAGACAAGCAAAATTCCTGGCTTCCATTGCAGTAGGATGGAGTGTAAATCAAAACAGGTGATATTGTTACTGTATGAGAAAGAAAGGACTTGCATTTAAAGAAAGAACTTGCCTTTCACCACCTCAGGACGTCCCAAAGCGCTTTACAGCCAATGAAATACTTTTGATGCACAGTCGCTGTTGTGTCACTGTCACTAGGAAATGTGGCGGCCAATTTGCTCACAACAAGATCCCACAAACAGCAATGAGATGATGACCAGATAACCAGTATTTAGTGACGTTGGTCGAAGGATAAATATTGGCCAGGGAGAACTCTCCTGCTCTTCTTCGGAATAGTGCTGTGGGATCTTTTACATGGATCACAGTATATATATATATATACTACCCAACCCCACTAGTCTAGGAAATCACTGTGGTCCTGATTAACATCACCAGGTGCCTACCTTTTGTACGAGTAGATCTCCGCCCAGCCAGAAACAGGTACAACTCTCGCTTGAAGGAATTCAGCGAGTCGGGTGTCTGCGTGAGCCGGCAGCCTGATCCCCAGGTCCACTATTCTCTGGGAAAAGAAAACTTTCCCCACTTGGTTCTCAGGAACACTTTGTTACTAAAATGAACAAGTGGTAAAAATGGTTCACTGGATAGTGATTGGGAGTCGCACATTCCCTGGTACCGTTTTACTACAGTGGTACCAGAGATGAGAGACTTCAGTTATGTAGCGAGACAAGAGAAGCTGGGGTTGTTTTCCTTAGAGCAGAGAAGGTTGAGGGGAGATTTAATAGAGGTGTTCAAAATTATGAAGGGTTTTGATAGAGTGGATAGGGAGAAACTGTTTCCAGTGGCAGGAGGGTCGGTAACCAGAGGACACAGATTTAAGATAATTGGTAAAAGAACCAGAGGGGAGATGAGGAGAATTTTTTTAACGCAGCGAGTTGTGATGATCTGGAATGCGCTGCCTGAAAGGGCGGTGGAAGCAGATTCTATAATAATTTTCGAAAGGGGAATTGGATAAATACTTGAAAAGGAAGAGGGCTGTGGGGAAAGAGCAAGGGAGTGGGACTAATTGGCTAGCTCTTTCAAAGCGCCAGCATGGGCACGATGGGCCGAATGGTCTCCGTCTGTACTGTAAGATTCTACGACTCCCTTCCTCTGGGAATCCATGTGTAGCTGCCCACCGCCCCTCCTGTCGAAAGCAACTAATTCAGTGCTGACCGGGTTTCCACCCAGCGGCTCGTCGGGCACTCATGCCTCAGTACTTAAGTGACACAGACTCTAAACTCTATTTGAAACCGCGCTTTATGTTGAGGAAATTAAAGTAGGTACAGTTATGAAAAGGCGCACAGAGGTGGCTAGCCGTCCCCAGCAGGGGAGCATCCAAAGCCACCATGATGGCATTTCATTTCAAACCACCCGACCGATTTTCTTTCAGAGCCGCTCGCTTCAGTTCGAAATCTCCGAGTGTACAACCCAACGACGAGCTCGCTGAGTGTGAGCTGGGATCCTGCTGAAGGTCTCGTTCGTCGCTATAAAATTCATTACGTTCCAACCGCTGGACCTGGAAGTGAAGAAGTGGTAAGCTTCAGAACTCATTTTTAATGCTGTTAATTACCGAATGTAGCCCAGTATTATCTGAGCCGCAGTGTAGCAACAACAACTTGCATTTATATAGCGCCTTTAACGTAATAAAACGTCCCAAGGCGCTTCACAGGAGCGATTGTCAAACAAAATTTAACACTGAGCCACATAAGGAGATATTAGGATAGGTGACCAAAAGTTTGGTCAAAGAGGTAGGTTTTAAGAAGCGTCTTAAAGGAGGAGAGAGAGGTGGAGAGGTTTGGGGAGGGAATTCCAAAGTTTAGGGCCCAGACAGCTGAAGGCACGGCCGCCAATGGTGGAGCGATTAAAATCGGGGATGGGCAAGAGAAGTCTGGTATCGGATGGATAGAAAAATGCTGTTCGAGTTTCGGTCTGACTATTATGGCATCAGTTCATCCCCTGATTGGGTCTTTGTGCCAATAATTCAGTGACGGACATGAAGTTACCGCTGCTTGTTGTCAAAGCAGTGGGGGTAAATTTCCTCTGCATTCTCCCGTCTTGTAACCGGAAGTTTGGCAAAAACCTCCCCGAACAGAATCTCTGCCAGACTTATGGTGGCGCAGCGGGAAATCCCCAGGAAGTTCACCCCGTGACTCCAGGTCGAGATGTGTCCGTGGGTCAGTATTTGCCGATCGTTCGTTCTTCCTGCCCACACTTTCAAAATACCCTCTTTTCTTTGAAAGGTTGGACCGGGTTTCTTGTCAGTGGCTTTGTGGCCAGAGGTGAAGAAATGTCTTTCTTCAGACTCCTGACTTTGCTGTAACAGTTAGCAAAGTTGCATTAAATTGTGTACTGAACTTTACATAGATAAATGAAAGAAAGAAACCAAGAACTTGCATTTATACAGCACACTTTACAGCCATTGAAGTACTTTAGAAGTCTAGTCACTGTTGTAATGTAGGAAACGCGGCAGTCAATTTGTGCACAGCAAGATCCCACAAACAGCAATGAGATAAATGAGCAGATAATGTGTATTATTCATTCTCGGGATGTGTGTCACTGGTAAGGCCGGCATTTATTGCCCATCCCTAACAACTGAGTGACTTGCTGGGTCATTTCAGAAGGCAGTTAAGAGTAAACCACGTTAGTGTGGGACTGGAGTATCATATGGGCCCAGACCGGGGAAGGACGGCAGGTTTCCTTCCCTAAAGGACATCAGTGAACCAGTTGGGTTTTTACGGCAATCCGACAGCTTCACGGTCACTTTTACTGAGACCGGCTTTATATTTCCAGATTCTGTAAACTGAATTCAAATTTTCAAACTGCCATGGTGGGATTTGAACTCATGTTCTCTGGATTATTAGTCCAGTAACATAACCACGACACTACCGTACTCCATGTAATATAATTTAAAGATGATGATGAGTTGTGTTGGCTTTTATATTGACAGGTAACAGTACCAGGAAATACCCACAACACGATCCTCAAGAGCCTGAATCCCGATACACCATACGATGTCACTGTGGTTCCTGTCTTTAGGGATGGCGAAGGTGCACGTAGGTCCAGCACTGGGAGAACACGTAAGTGCTCACTAAGATGTTGACCTAAAAAGTCAGTTTGTTTGCTCTCCAAAAGATCCAAAGCCCTCTTAACCTCCCAATTACCATTTTTTTTTTGATTATTCATTCTCGGGATATGGGTGTCGTTGGCAAGGCCGGCATTTATTGCCCATCCCTAGTTGCCCTCGAGAAGGTGGTGGTGGGCCGCCTTCTTCTTGAACCGCTGCAGTCCGTGTGGTGAAGGGACTCCCAGAGTGCTGCTAGTTAGGGAGTTCCACCAATGCTTTCTGTGGGCCACGCCATGTTCTGGGATAAAGTCCAGTGGGCACTGGTCAGCTGCCGGTACCTAGCTCAAGTGGCCATTCTTCAAGTAATGGCCTAGATGGTTCAGTGCAGGCTATTTGACCATGATTACAACTAAGCCCAATCCCGTCCTCAAACAACGTTCACACAAACACAATGTTTCAGCAGAGTAAATGACGAGCAACCCGACAAACGATCCGAACTGATCTTTCCCCCGTTCTCTAGCCCCAAACGGTCAAGGGAGCCTTAATTTCCCTGTATCTTTATCTTCTGTAGGTACAATGGGAAATGGGACCTCATGCTTTGTGTAATGTGTCTCTCCGTGCCCCACTCTGTGACCTCACGGACCTGTGATGTCACAACATTGGTGGTTGGAAGGACAGCGATGACATGGAACTGGTTTGTCCCCTCCCTGTGCTTTGTCCTACAGAAGCCTTCCTAACCAAAGCATGAATCAACACAGTATGAAGTGCTGCATTAGGACTGGTGGGGTCTAGCCCTTACATCTGGTACTCTGTACACGTCAATTCCTGTCTACGTCAAGAATGTAATGCAATTTTTTTTTGTGTGTCTGTGCTCAGTGATCCGCGGGGCACCCGGAAATGTTCAAGTCTTCAACCCAACGCCAAACAGCCTGAACGTCCGCTGGACCAGTGCACCAGGACCTGTGCAGCAGTACAGGGTGGTTTACGCACCTCTGACTGGGACCCGACCCTCAGAATATGTAAGTTACCGTGCCCCAGACTGCACTAGTACAAAAAAAACATTCCCTCCCAATTATCTTAGCTCCTGGGCCTCTGGGTAATTGCACTTAGCGACAACGTAACAAAAAAAACCATGCAATTGCAAAATCGTTTTTTTTTCCCCTTAAGTTGCATTTTGCGACCGAGCCCCGGTAAATACGACAGGTGCATCCTTGCCCCAGGCTAGTAATTCTCTGTGATAACAATGTCTGCTGCAGTTTCTGGGCTTTGTCCCTTTTCACGGTTGTAAATGTGCTGACCTGGAACCGTTGTTTTGTTGCCCAGACGGTGGTGCCAGGAAACTCCAACAACGTGCTCCTGGAACGCCTGCAACCCGACACGCCGTATTCTGTCAGCGTGGTGGCGCTTTACGCAGACGGGGAAGGCGGTCAGCTCACCAGTGATGGCAGGACATGTAGGTTAAGTAACTGTTAAACAGAGACTATTTTTGTGTGTGTGTGTGTGTGTGTGTGTGTGTGTGTATATGCGCGTACCCGTGTGTCTGCATGTGGGTGTTTGCGTGTGTGCACGCGCACATGCATATTTGCATGTGTGTGCTTGTGTGCACCTCTGCATACATGTGCGTGTGTATGTATGCGCATGCCCATGTGTCTGCATGTGGGTGTTTGCATGTGTGCTTCTGAGCAACTCTGGGTACAACAGTCCGGGAAAGACTGAACAGTCTGGGGCTCTTTTCTCTCGAAAAGAGAAGACTGAGAGGTGACCTGATAGAGGTCTTTAAAATTATGAAAGGGTTTGATGGGGTGGACATAGAGAGGATGTTTCCACTTTCAGGAGAGAGCAAAACTAGGGGGCTGTAAAAATAAGATCGTCAGTAATAAATCCAATAAGGAATTCAGGAGAAACTTCTTTATCCAGAGAGTGGTGAGAACGTGGAACTCACTATCACATGGAGTGGTTGAGGCGAATAGCATAGATGCATTTAAGGGGAAGCTAGATAAACAGATGAGGGAGAAAGGAGTAGAAGGATAGGGTGAGATGAAGTAAGGCGGGAGGAATCTCATGTGGAGGCATGGGCCAGTTGGGCCGAATGGCCTGTTTGGATGCTGTAAATTCTACGTAATTCTATGTAATTCTCCCTGTGCGAAAGCACTTTCTCTTGCATACTTGATCACAATTGACTTACTCCCTCCCTCTCTCCCCCCTTCCTCCTCCCCCGCCCCGACCCCCTGTGCAGTAACTCGTAGCGGGCCAAGAAATATGAAGGTGTACAATCCGACAACGAACAGCCTCAGCGTGAGCTGGGATCACGCCGAGGGTCCCGTCCAGCAGTACAGGGTTATATATGCTCCGACCGTTGGAGACCCGATCGAGGAGTTTGTAAGTACATTCGACAATCACGCCTCAAGGTTCTGCCTTTTTGAAACGATGCTGCTCGATCTCCACTGTCTTTGCTATTGGGACAAGGTTAAAACACAAATGCAATTGAATAAAGTTCAGTGGCTGAAATTTCTGTGCTGGCCTTGGCTGGATCAGGAGCTGGGACTCACACCCTTCTGACCCACTGCCTCCAACTAAGCCAAGCTGACTAGGGGTCGCCAACCCTCCAGGATTGCACTGGAGTCTCCAGGGATTAAAGATTCATCTCCAAGATACTACTGCAGGCAAACCTGGGAGAAAAGTCATTGGGGCACTAGAAAATTATAGAATCATAGAAGTTTACAACATGGAAACAGGCCCTTCGACCCAACATGTCCATGTCGCCCAGTTTATACCACTAAGCTAGTCCCAATTGCCTGCACTTGGCCCATATCCCTCTATACCCATCTTACCCATGTAACTGTCCAAATGCTTTTTAAAAGACAAAATTGTACCCGCCTCTACTACTGCCTCTGGCAGCTCGTTCCAGACACTCACCACCCTTTGAGTGAAAAAATTGCCCCTCTGGACCCTTTTGTATCTCTCCCCTCTCACCTTAAATCTATGTCTCCTCGTTATAGACTCCCCTACCTTTGGGAAAAGATTTTGACTATCGACCTTATCTATGCCCCTCATTATTTTATAGACTTCTATAAGATCACCCCTAAACCTCCTACTCTCCAGGGAAAAAAGTCTCAATCTATCCAACCTCTCCCTATAAGTCAAACCATCAAGTCCCGGTAGCATCCTAGTAAATCTTTTCCGCACTCTTTCTAGTTTAATAATATCCTTTCTATAATAGGGTGACCAGAACTGTACACAGTATTCCAAGTGTGGGTTTTTAAAATGTTCAAATTGTGGGTTTTTAAAATTTTCTTTGGAAGCTTTTGTTATAAAAGTACGGATATGGGGAAAAAAGGCTGTTTGCCTAACAGTCAAGAATCATCCAATCGGGTAATGAAGAGTCTATTCGCTTTCTGATTGGTGTAGGAAGGCGGAGCACCGTGAGGATGGGCGACCAATGGTGGGAGTGTGGGGGCGGGGGTCATGTGAGGACACCTCCAGGAATATGTCCAACCAGAGTTGGCAACCCTAAAGCTGTCACTTTCAGGGAAAAGTGTTATTATTTCTCCTCCCTCAAAACCATTTTATTTCTAAACACACAACGTGCTGCCGTGGATTGTGGTGTCACTGCCTCATTTGCACCCAGTGCCATTTGGTGAAGTCGGGGTTTGTAATCCCGCTCGAACTAATAAAGGTGGCCGGCACCCGTTTCCGTGGAAACGGCGGCCATTCTACGAAACAGAACCTGGCAAGCCAGTCTCCGCCAAACCCCTCCAAACATCGGAGAAATGAAAGAAAAGAAAAATATATATATGTCAGCGTTCCAGGTGCAGGTTCTTTGCATGGACTCCATTCTCTTGATATAATCTGTGCCGTTTCCCTTTTCAGACCTACAAAATCAGAGAATAATACAGCACAAAAGGAGGCCGTTCGGCCCATCATGCCTGTGCCGGCTCTTTGAAAGAGCTATCCAGTTAGTCCCACTGCCCCCTGCTCTTTCCCCGTTGGCCTGCAAGTTTTTTCCTTTTCAAGTATTTATCCAATTCGCTTTTGAAAGTTATTATTGAATCTGCTTCCACCGCCCTTTCAGGCAGCGCATTCCAGATCATAAAAAAAAAATACATATTTACCTGCCCTATATTTACATCGTCTTTCTGTTTATACTTCACAATTCCAGCATTTGCCGTTTTTTGTCTAACCCCTCGTTCCCTCCCTCCCTCGGCCCCCTCCCTCCCTCCCTCCCCAATGGTCTTACAGCTTTTCTGCTAGTTTCTTTCAAACAACTTTTTTTTTAACCCTGTCTATTTCCAGACGTTTGTTCCCGGCAGAAGGAACAATGTAATCCTGCAGCCACTCACAGCTGACACTCCCTACAGAATCAATGTGGTGGCGATGTACGAGGATGGAGACGGAGGACAACTGACTGGAGATGGCAGGACAGGTAAATCAGGCATTCTTCGTCGCTGCTTTTTGTCTTCCTGCCTGGTCAAGACAAAGTAGCCGCGGTCTTTGTCGGCCGTTAAAAAATTAAAATTGGACCAGTATTTGGGCTCGTGCCCCACTTGCCTGACTGGAGGCTGTGTGGAGCTGGCAGTATAACTCGCCACTGCTGGCTCTCCCTCACACCAAGCAGGTGCTGGGTTTTCGAGCAGAGCTACGATGCACTGGGTCTTCAAGAGGTGCCTGAAGTCTAAAGGACCATGTTCATGTTTAATGGCTTCTCACTGAATCAGAAAAATGCATTTATATAGCGCCTTTCACAACCTCAGGACATCCCAAAGTGCTTCACAGCCAATTAAATACTTTTGAAGTGTAGTCACTGTTGTAATGTAGGAAACGCAGCAGCCAATCTGCACACAGCAAGGTCCCACAAACAGCAATGAGATAATGACCAGATAATAAGAACATGAGAACATAAGAAATAGAAGCAGGAGTAGGCCAATCGGCCCCTCGAGCCTGCTCCGCCATTCAATAAGATCATGGCTGATCTGATCCTAACCTCAAATCTAAATTCATGTCCAATTTCCTGCCCGCTCCCCGTAACCCCTAATTCCCTTTACTTCGAGGAAACTGTCTATTTCTGTTTTAAATTTATTTAATGATGTAGCTTCCACAGCTTCCTGGGGCAGCAAATTCCACAGACCTACTACCCTCTGAGTGAAGAAGTTTCTCCTCATCTCAGTTTTAAAAGAGCAGCCCCTTATTCTAAGATTATGCCCCCTAGTTCTAGTTTCCCCCATCCTTGGGAACATCCTTACCGCATCCACCCGATCAAGCCCCTTCACAATCTTATATGTTTCAATAAGATCGCCTCTCATTCTTCTGAACTCCAATGAGTAGAGTCCCAATCTACTCAACCTCTCCTCATATGTCCGCCCCCTCATCCCCGGGATTAACCGAGTGAACCTTCTTTGTACTGCCTCGAGAGCAAGTATGTCTTTTCTTAAGTATGGAATCTGTTTTAGTGATAAATATTGGCCAGGACTCCAGGGAGAACTCTCCTACTCTTCTTTGAGTAGTGCCATGGGGTCTTTTTGCATCCACCTGAGAGGGTAGATAGGTCCTCGGTTTAATGTCTCATCCAAAAGATGGCACCTTCGACAGTGCGGCACTCCCTCAGTACTGCATTGAAGTGTCAGCCTAGATTATGTGCTCAAGTCTCTGCAGTGGGACTCCGAGCTAAGAGTGTTATCCACTAAGCCAAAGGAGATACCCGAGTACAAATTAACCACTACATGAATAAATATCTCCAACTATATTTTATAGTAAATCAGTGATTTTTCAGTGTGGAGAAGCCCCTGCAAATATTGACACACTCCCGGGAACCCCCTTGAAAGTATTGGCCATCAATCTGAACCCCCTGTGAATGCTGACACACTCCCAGGCATCTGCCGCAAGTATTGCCTCACTCCTGGGGGCCCCATGAAAAGTACTGGCGCTCTATCAGGGACCCCCTGCAAATACTGACACACTACCAGGCATCTGCTGCAAGTATTGACTCACTCCTGGGGGTCCCTTGAATCCTTGACAAGTTCTTGTGTACCCCCTGCAAAAACTGACACACTCCTTGGCACCTTCTGAAAGGCAATGTTAGCTACTCATTTAAAAAAGAAAGGATTTTTATTACACATTAATATACAGAAGCAGAAACAATGTGCCAGTAAGTCAAATAGAGAGAAGTACAGACATCTGATCGATGAATGGAAGTCTGATAACATTAGAGACCCTCGGGGACCCCAGTTTGGAAAGCGATGTAGTAAATAAGCAATCAGAGTGTATTTATTTTTTGCACTGATTAGTCTTTCCTCTGACAATTCACAGTATTTATTTGCTTTCATGTCTCAATCATTAGAGGATATAATACCCCACATTGGCATTGATCCTTGGCTTTCCGGTATTCATTCCTTCTTCTGCAGGATGCATATGTATTTAATCATAGAATCATACAGCACAGAAGGAGGTCATTCGGCCCATCGTGCCTGTGCCAGCTCTTTGAAAGAGCTGTCCAACTAGTCCCACTGCCCCTCTGCTCTTTCCTCATAGTCCTGCAAATTTTTCCTTTTCAAGTATTTATCTGATTCTCTTTTGAAAGTTATTATTGAATCTGCTTCCACCGCCCTTTCAGGCAGCGCATTCCAGATCATCACAACTCGCTGCGTAAAAAAATTCTCCACATCTCCACCTCTGGCTCTTTTGCCAATTATTTTAAATCTGTGTCCTTTGGTTACCGACCCTTCTGCCACTGGAAAGAGTTTCTCTTTATTTAATCTATCAAAACCCCTCAATGTAGATGGGGCTTTTATTACAGATATGTGGGTATGGTAGTATAGGGGTAACATTACTGGATTAATAATCCAGAGGCCTGAACTAGTAATCCAGAGTTCAAATCCCACCATGGCAGTTTGAGAGTTTGAACTCCCGTTCTACTGGATGATGAGTCCAGAGCTCTGGACTACTAGTCCAATAATATTACACTACTGTACCCCCCACCCCCCTCCTTAGTGCAAGGACTTTGAGGCCAATTGTGACCCCTCCAAATGCTGCCTCAGCTGAGATCAACTAACTGAATGCAGTTGACTCTTCACTAACCCAGAGCTCCCAGGCTTGTTTCCACTATTTTGTAGCCAACAAATAGTCCAAATCCCATGTTTTAAAATCCAGCCAAAAAAAAATCAAGAATTGGCTGCTATCGCCCAACCTTAGAGTTGTAACTTGATGCATCAGAGAATTGGTTTAATGCTGGAACGGCGAGACAAGCAGGCAGGGTGATTGGGTGTTCTGTGACTTCTGAACCATGTACATTATTACCACATTATTGATTATCAAGGGTGTCAGCCTTGGTTTAGTTGGTTGCACTCTTGTCTCTGAGTCAGAAAGCAGTGGGTTCAGAGACGCACTCCAGAGACTTAAGCACGTAATCTAGGCTGACACTTCAGCGCCAGTGCCGAGGGAGTGCTGCAACTTCTATCGGATGAGATATGCAACCGAGGCCCCGAGCGCCCCTCTCAGGTGGATGTAAAAGATCCCACGGCACCATTTCGGAGTATAGCAGGGGAATTCTCCCCGGTGTCCTGGCCAATATTTACCCCTCAACCAACACCTTAAAACAGATTATCTGGTCATTTATTTCATTGCTGTTTGTGGGATCTTGCTGTGCGCAAATTGGCTGCCGCCTTTCCTACATCACGACTGTGACTACGCCTCAAAAGTACTTCATTGGGTGTAAAGTGCTTTGGGACGTCATGAGGTTGTGAAAGTCGCTATATAAATGCAAGTTCTTTCTATTAGTTCACCATCCAAACGGAGAACCTGTGGCTTAGAGAGTCCGAAGGAAATGGTTAGCAGGTGGAGTTCTGATCTACGTAATTGTTAAACCCTGGGGATAAAACACACCTGTGACACTTCCAAAAAGGAAGCGGGCTTGTCCATAAAGATCCGGGCCTCTTCCTCAATGTATTTCTGGGACAAGGACAATCACCACTGTCAAGACCTACCTGGGTACGGTCGTTAGCCTCTGACAACATTTTTTTCCCCCAGGTCCTATGTTGTTTCTGTCTGATAATAAGTGTGTCCTTGCATGTGTGGGTGCGTTTGCGTGCGTGCAGGTGGGTGTGAGTCTGTGCATGGATTTTTGCACGTGCGTTTCGTTTATTTATGCACACGCGGGTATGTATGTTGTGTGTGTGCGCGGTCATGTGTGTTTGTGCGTGTGGGTGTATGTGGGTGTAACTTTGAGCGATGGTGTAAAATGGCCGATAGCCGGATATACAGCCAGCTCAATTTTTCTTCCCGTTCAAGTCAGTGGAAGGGAGGATCAGGCGGGGCGTATAATGGGTGCCCGACTCGATATCGGCCATTTCACAGCGAGTTGTTATGATCTGGAATTCGCTGCCTGAAAGGGCGGTGGAAGCAGATTCAATAATAACATTCAAAAGCGAATTGGATAAATACTTGAAAAAGAAAAATTTGCAGGGCTATGGGGAAAGAGCGGGGGAGTGGGACTGATTAGATAGCTCATTCAAAGAGCCGCCACAGACACAAAGGGCCGAATGGCCTCCTTCTGTGCTGTAAGATTGTATGATTCCATGTGTTGTGTGTGTATCTAACTTCTGAAGATTTGTGGAAGACCCACACCTTGTACTTTATTTAGTGAGTATGATTTTTTGTATACAATACGGTGCCCTCTTGTTTTGTGTTTTTGGATGTTTGCCACCAGACCGGCTGTGATACGAGCCAATATAAAATTAAGCACCAGAGCAAGGGTCGAGTGAGCAGGAGACTGACCTCGGCCACTTACCTTCTTTAGCTGTGAAATGGGGGAATATCTAAAGGGTTTCTGCTCGCTCTTTAATGTGCCTTGTTTCTTCCCCCCGCCTCCCCCTTTATCCGTACAGTGGGTTTGTTGGAACCCCGCAATCTGCGGGTGTCGGACGAGTGGTACACTCGGTTCCGTGTGACTTGGGATCCTGCACCATCGCCAGTCCTTGGATACAAACTGGTTTACCAGCCCACAGGTAGGTCGATACCAACATCTGAGCTGCACGTGCAGGATCTTCCTGCGGTTCACGGCCCTTTTACATATATGTTCTATTTTCCTTCCTCCTGTAGCTAATAATGGTACGCGTTACACTTTCCATTTGCATGACCCTTGAGTTAGGTCTGGCTGAAGTACGCAGCTTTCTGTCACCGGGTTTTTTTTACTATTTGCCTGCCTGGTTTTTATTCATCTTGTATCCTCAGTGATAAAATAAAAAATGGCTAATTCCTGTATAATTATAATAAAACTTGAACTCATCTAGCCTGACACAACTGTATAAAACCCTAGTTAGGCCTCAGCTTGAGTACTGCGTACAGTTCTGGTCACCACATTACAGGAAGGATGTGATTGCACTAGAGAGGGTGCAGAGGAGATTTACGAGGATGTTGCCAGGGCTGGAGAATTTTGGCTATCAGGAAAGATTGGATAGGCTGGGGTTGTTTTCCTTGGAACAGAGGAGGCTGAGGGGAGATTTAATTGAGGTGTACAAAATTATGAGGGGCCGAGATAGAGTGGATAGGGAGGACTATTTCCCTTAGCAGAGAGGTCAATAAGCAGGGGGCATGGATTTAAAGTGATTGGTCGAAGGATTAGAGGGGAGCGGAGGAGAATTTTTTTTCACCCAGAGTGTGGTGGGGGTCTGGAACTCACTGCCTGAGAGGGTGGGAGAGGCAGATCGCATTTAAAAAGTACTTGGATGTGCACCTGAAGTGCTGTAACCCACAAGGCTACAGACCAAGAGCTGGAAAGTGGGATTAGGCTGAATAGCTCTTTTTTGGCTGGTACACACACGATGGGCTGAATGGCCTCCCTCTGCGCTGTAAATGTCTATGATTCTATGAGTGTTCTGAGATTCGATCCCCCGGGCTGGCTCACCCTAACCAGGGCCGGCTGGACCAGGGAAGGTTAAGAGATCGGCCACGGGTTTCCGGTCATGCTTTCTATCCAGAGGCCCACTGCCGGAAAGCACCAAAACTGGGCTAGCAGAGGATCGAGCTCATCTGTGGTGCCCTGCATGGTTTAACAGCTTGCCCATACTCACAAAGAATGCCTCGCTTGGAGACAGGCCCTCATTGCACGAAACCCCAGCAAGACTCAAGGCCTTCAGATCGGGAGCGGGGAGCATGATGGGGCGGGGTGGGGGGAGATCAAAGAAAATCCCTCCGTTTTCAAAAGCTCTTTTGTGTGCGTAGTACAGGGGGCCATAAATTTACAGCTCGACAGCTACTGGGGAATGTGTAACCCAGCAAGGCAGGCGTGCGTCCAGCTGCTTTAAAGCAACAAACGTTTCTCAGGGACCCTCCCTCCGCCCTGCCCTGGGCCTCCGAGCAAGGGGGAGGTAATCCCCCGAATGTAGAATGTTCCAGCCAGCGTAGATGCCTTTAAGGGGACGCTAGCTAAACACATGAGGGAGAAAGGAATAGAAGGATATGCTGATAGGGTGAGATGAAGTAGGGAGGGAGGAGGCTCGTGTGGAGCATAAACACCGGCATAGAGCAGTTGGGTAGAATGGCCTGTTTCTGTGCTGTAAATTGTAATTCTGTGCAGATGTGTAGGTTAAGAAAGAACTAGTAGCTGTGTGATTGAATGGGATGTTGCAGGGTAATTAGTGGAGAGTTGAAGGTGTGTCGGACAGTTCTCAGTGCTACCTGGAGTGGATTTGGGCACAACACGAGCAGAGTTCATTCCAACGACAGTCAGCTTTCTTTTGTGAATAAATCGGACAATCTGACACGTGGCATTAGACGGGAGTGGAAAAAAGTATTGCTGCCAGAATCAGGGGTAGAAATTGGACTTTGTTGCACCAGTTTTACGGGCGTAAAGTAAGTGCAACAAAGGCCAATTTCAGGGACCGACACCCAAGCCCAAAGGACACCCAAGATTGGGTCGGGTCATTTTTTTCAAGCATCCCGGGCGACCACCTAAAACATTTGGAAGGGGCCTAAAGCTTGTTTTAAGCCCCCCTCGAGAAGTTGGTTTGGATTAGGAGTCGGGCCTGTTTTTAAAAAGAAATGTAAAAAGATATCCCTGTGCAGCCAGGAGGAGCAGGAGTGTTTCCACAACTCTGCAATCTCACCGATCTGCCACCCGCCCTCACCCACCCCCGTTCCCCAACACCCCCTTCCTGGGACTTACCTTTGGCCCGAAATTCATCCCTGCCAGCAGGCGCTGGCAGCTCACCCTGATAATGCTAATGCGGCCCGAGGCCTGGAGGCCCAATTTGAGGCCGACACTGGGGCCTCCCAGTGGAAAAATGAGCCTGAAGCCATTTCCACCTCTCTGTGGTCATGACGCAGGATTTCAGCAGATTCTAACTTTTGCGCAGGGCTGGCGGGTTATTTATAGATTTGTTCCGCTGCGCTGGTGTTTTTTTTTTAAAAAGTACGATAAACTTTATTGCGCTCCCCTTTCCCTCCTTCCTGACTCCAAAGCCACTCCAGAGGCCCCAATCAGGAGGGGAAAAAAAAAAGCCGAGGGAGGTTTGGAGTGAAGTTTAACGCCCGTGACCTTTGTTTCTTTCAGGCAGCGATGAGAAAATGGAAGTGTTCGTGGGGGACGTGACGTCCTACACGCCGCAGAATCTGATGCCTGGCACGCCATATGATGTCAAGGTCTATGCCACCTACAATTCAGGAAGCAGCGGAGCGTTGACAGGCCAAGGCACTACCCGTGAGTTGAGGCGGTGAAATTATTTGCTGGGGCAAAGAAGTGCCAATTTTATTTTTCTCTCCCTCTAAGCCTGCGCCCGCCTTCAGGGTCCGGACCTTTATCGGGAGGGAGATCACCCTGTAATCGGGAAATGTGCCTGACCCCGGCGATTCGCCAACGGACGTGAAATTGCGGTTTCCCTGCGGCTGGCAGCGACTGGGCCCTCTGCTCCTGAGGCCCCCCTTTGCAAAGACGAAAGGGAAGTGATTCATGGCACAGGCCTGACGTTCTTTTAACACAGGTGGCTTTGAGAGTCACTCATCTGCAGTGCTGGAACTAATTTGCGATGTTGCCACACCAGCGATGAAACTATTATTTAACACCAACCGACCATGCACGGAGCCACTTTACCAACACCTCTGCAATTTCTGATTACAGCGACAGAGAATAACAACTGCGATCGTGGTAAAGACCTTAAAGGAGGGGAGAAAGAAACCATTTACCCGGCACTGAGCGTTGACTTCAAGTTGTAATGAGCTTCCCCAACGTTCATTGAGTTCAACCAATGCATGAGCTGAGCGACACAGTCCCCGAGCACACAGCTTCTCTGTACTGAGCTGTCTGATCTTGCCCAGGGTACGGTAGGGGGGGCAATGCCCTTGCTGTCAGTGCCCCTGGGAGAGGGAGAGGACGGTGTCCCGGTGTTCCCGCTCCTGATCGCTATCAGACGACCCCTGCCGAACGGGCACTGGGGGGAGGGGCAGGAGCAGACTCGGCTTTGAGCACTGCGTCCAGTTCTGGTTGCTGAGAAAGAAGGGAGACTAAGGGAGCTGGGGTCATTCCCCCTACAGCAGAAAGGGGAGATTTAATGAAGGTGTTCAAAATCATGAGGGGTTTTGATAGAGTAGATAGGGAGCAACTGTTTCCATTGGCAGGAGGGTCGGTAACCAGAGGACACAGATTTAAGATAATTGGCAAAAGAACCAGAGGGGAGATGAGAATTTTTTTTTACGCAGAGAGTTGTGATGATCTGGAATTCGCTGCCTGAAAGGGACGGTGGAAGCAGATTCAATAATAACTTTCAAAAGGGAATTGGATAAATACTTGAAAAGGAAAAATTTGCAGGTCTATGGGGAAAGTGCAGGGGAGTGGGACTAATTGGATAGCTCTTTCGAAGAGCCGGCACAGACACGATGGGCCGAAAGGCCTCCTTCTGTGCTGTAAGATTAAATGATTCTATTCAAGTGCTTGTGACAGTGCAGAAAGAGCCAGGGTCAGAGGAAAGACTGGAGAATCTCGGACTTTACAGCCTGAAAAGGAGGTGTCTGAGAGGTGATCTTACAGAGGTATGCAGATAGTAAATAGTATGGAAAAAGTAAATCCTGAATATTACTGTAAATTAAACTGTGGGAGGAGATTAAGGGGCACAAGTTTAAATTAATAGAAGGTGATTTCAGGACTGCTATCAGGAGGTTCTTAGCGCTGAGAGTGTTTGGGGGTCATTCTGACTTTGGGCGATAGTGTGAAACAAGCAATATTGAATCAGCCGCTCATTATACATCTCTCCTGAGCGAAGTCAATGGAAATAAAAATGGGGAGAGATGTAAAACGGGCGGCTGATCCGATATCGCTCACTTTACACTATTGCCCAAAGTCAAAATGACCTCCAGTGACACTTCCAGATAGAGCAGTGGAGGCGAAAAGATCGAAGTCCTACAATAAACAGTTAGATGCAGCAATACAGGGGGAGTGTCGGGCTGTTCCGGATGGATGAATTAAGGTGGGTCAAATGGCCTTCCTCACGTGTAAACAAGTTGTGATGCCCTCCATGACCAAATAGCCACAAATGAGAAAATAACGTCAGATGTGCCCACAGTTGGGTTTGGCTATGATATCCCCCCAAGGTGGAATAGCCTACTGGCACTGGCTTTTGGAGCTCGCACCGGGGGCATGGTACTAGAGTGGTGTCAACAGCTTGACGAGTGACAGGAAAAATGCAGGGCTAAAAATACAAATGAACTTTTAAAAAAAATTCATTCTGGGGATGTGGGCGTCACTGGCAAGGCCGACATTTATCGCCCATCCCTACTTGCCCATGAGAAGGTGGTGGTGGGACTTTTCCCTGAAACATTACCTGGACACCTTTATATCAGAAGTAGCCTCTTCATTCCTACCTTCTCCAGATCATGAAAGGCATGGACCTGTTGGGCCGAATGGCCCTTTTTCTGTGCTGTACATTCTATGTAATTCAATGTAAAGAGATGTCAATTTTGTTCCACACCAATAAGCCAGTGGCCTCCTTTTGCTCTCTGGACACATCACACATTGTATTTGCAGGATGAATGTTTTTTTTTGCAGAATGCTGGTTCCCTTTGGGATTATACTGAAGGCTTCCCAGGTTCAGTTGAAATGTTGGCCTCTGGAAGCGTTCAGTTTCCATTCCCCGCAGAAAAGTGACAGGAGTTTCCCATCAAGCCTTTGTTCCAGTCAATGCCGACCTCACACTTCAGAGCTCGGGCCAACTCCGAGGTCATGTGGTGAAAAGTTTATTTTGGAATGTAGGTGAAGGGAATAAAGCCTCACCACATAGTCCTTTATGCACAAGTGAACACGTAAAAGTCTTGCATATAACTGCATATCTGTCGCCCTTCAGACGTCGTCCTTCAGACGTCACCATTCAGACATCACCCTTTAGGCCTGATCCATCACATGTCAATCCGAAGACGTCACCCTCCAGATGTCACCCCCAGACGTCACCCTCCAGATGTGATCCTTCAGAACTGATCCTTTAGACGTCACCCTCCAGACATCAACCTGACGGTCTCTCACAGGGCCTGAGAGATGGCAGCAAGCACCTGAGTAGCCATTTTTCATGTCGAGCCTCGACAGTGACTATCGTTGGACTGTTTGATCTTGGGGTGCGTCGGCAGCGAGCCCGGCCCTTGCCCGACGGCCGTGCGCGCAGTATCCAAGAGAGGTCGCGAGGAAGAGCGGGAACCCTGACCGTTTAACACAATGGTGCTGAGGCCAATTATAGTGTCCCTGGCATCCCTCCCCAGCTGAGGTCAGGTAACTCCACGCAAGAGACCGGGGAATGAAAGCTGGGGATTTTCCTGGTCCGTTTGAAGCGGCTGCTCACCCAACCAAGTCATCGAGTCAACAGCAGAGGCTTCCAGGTATTCCCGTGAAGTCGGCAGTGTCCATCACCTGTCGGGCATCACCAGTGTGTGAAAGATGGCGTAACCTCATCACCAAATATTTCAATGAGTGAGTGGTCAATCTATGGAACAGGCTCCCTGGGGAGACGGTGGAAGCAGATAGATTGATATCTTTCAGACAATAACATTTTGGGATACAGCATATGAGTAATATCAGACGTGACCTGTGGTGAGTGTAGGAGGCTCGGGAGGAACAGGTGACTTAGGACCAATGGTTCCCAAAGCTCTCCACCACTGGGGGTTTTCCTCCCCTCATGTCTGGGTCTGTTGTAGACTCATTGGTAGAGATTGATTGCTGTGATTAGCCAACAACTCCATTAATGTTGTATCATGTGATTATCAGGATGGTAGAAGGTGAACTAGATGGGCCTTGGTCTTTTTTGTCTAACAATCCCTATGTTCCTAAATATACAGCAGGACTGTGACACGAGACTCCAGCCGACCGGTAATGCACGCGGTTGTTTCTGATGCTGCTCCTGACGTGGAATAAAATGTTCTTTGATTTTTCTCTTCTCTCCTAGTGTACCTGAACGTGACAGGAATAAGCACGTACCAAGTAGACTGGGACACCTTCTGCATCCGGTGGACCCCTCACAGGGAAGCATCCTCTTACAGAATAAAACTGCAACCAGTTGATGGTAACTATAAAGAAAGAAAGGATTTTTTTTTTAACAGGTTGTATCGTAACTGCCTCTTTTTACGTATGATATGGTCAAGTATCCAAGACTCTGCTGCCCATATCCTAACTCACAGCAAGTCCCGTTCACCCATCACTCCCAGTGCTCGCTGACCTACACTGGCTCCCGGTCCAGCAATGCCTCAGTTTTAAAATTCTCAACCTCACGTTCAAAGCCCTCCATGGCCTCACCCCCTCCCAATCTCTGTAACCTCCTCCAGCCCTACAACCCTCCGAGATCTCTGTGTTCCTCTGACCCTGGCCTCTTGTGCATCCCCCACTTCCCTGCGGCCCACCATTGGTGGCCTTGTCTCGAGCAGTGTCGTTCAACGAAGTGTCAGTGCATTTTTATCTCAGTTTTATTAGTTGGCCAGTAGAACGATATATTTTGTTAGTGACTCAGTGTTGCAACTGGAGAGAATTAACAAAAGATTCCAAGGCACAGATAAAAAAAGGGGAGATTGGATGGTGCGGTGGATTAGACACTAGCCTTTCATTCTCAGCGACTGTGGTTTGAATCCAGCCCAGACTGAAAGTCTCCCTTATCCGCTGCACTGTAGTGTTCTATTTGAAATGAGACCAGCAGCCTCTATTTGGTTCCTGGTGCATCTCAGGCCTATCGCATAAAACTGTCCTAATGCCAATTAGAGATAGATGGCACTGGTACAATATGAAAAGCTCTTCTGAGGTTGGGGCTGAGGCACATTGTTAGGGCAGCACTGCGGGAGCTTTACTCTGTATCAAAATTGTGTCATACCTATACCTGACTCGGGGCATGCTTAATACTGAAATTTAATGTCCTAAAGAAAGAAATCTCATTTATATGCGTATCTTTCAAGACCTCAGGACGTCCCAAAGTGCTTTACAGCCAATTAAATACTTTTGAAGTGTAGTCACTGTTATAATGTAGGAAACGCGGCAGCCAATTTTGCACAGCAAGATCCCACAAACAACAATGTGACAATGAGCAAATAATCTGTTTTAGGTGTTGGTTGAGGGATAAATATTGCCCAGGACACCGGGGAGAACTTCCCTGCTCTTCTTCCAATAGTGCCATGAGATATTTTACAAACATCTGAGAAAGCAGACGGGCCTCGATTTAACGTCCAATCCAAAAGACGGCACCTCCGACAGTGCAGCACTCCATGAGCACTGCACTCAAGTATCAGATGAGCCAAGCTGACACTTCCAAAGTACCATTCTAAAATTGGCAGCTGGGAGATGCATGGGAGAGCGACCCCAGGGAACGACCCTGGAATTCTCTCTGCAGAAAAGCCTCTAACCTTCACCTGGCACTCTGAGTTGAAAGGTTGCACTTTCAACCCCATAATAACAATCATAATCTAGATTGACTCTCCAATGCAGTACCAATTGAATGTTGCCGTCTTTTCTTAAGACGTTAAACCAAGTTCCTGCCTGTTCAGGTGAATGTTAAAGACTTTCACAGCATCATTGAAGAAGAGCAGGGAGTTTATCCTGTGTCCTGGCCAACATTCCTCTCAACCAACACCACCACAAACAGGTCACATGCCTCACTGCTGTTTGTAGCACATCGCTGGCACAAAATGGTTGTCACGTTTGCCTCTTTAACCATAATCACTGCACTCCAAAAGTAGTTCACCGACTGAAACACTCTGAGACGATTTGATGATGTGATAAGACACTAAATAAACGCAAGTGTTCCTGTCTATCTATCCACGAAGATACGATGTTTGGTATCAGTGTCCTAAATTGATAACTAACCTGAGAAAGAGCAAACTCTCCAGAAAAATATTGGCAGTGAAAGGTAATTCAAATTTAAACATGTTAACTTTTATTATACTGATGTGGCTTTGGAATGTTTACAGCTGTTATGTTGTTTCCATATGGTCTCAATTCACAACAAAGCCTGTGGGATGTTAAAAACAGGAAACTGAAGTGTGCATTGGAGACCATAACCTATTCTCTCTCATTAGCATGGTCTTTTAACCTTTGCCAACTAATTCGTTAACAAATATAAAAAGAAAGAAGCTGATGGAGTCCAAAAGGAGCTTTTAGTTTCGGGATCTGAGCTGGAACACACACACACACACGCACACACACGCACACACACACGCACACAAATGTACAGACACACGCAAACACACGAACAGACACACGCACACACACGCAGCTCATAAACAATGTTGTGGGAGATATTTCCAGAGGCCTGGACTAATAATCTGCTCCTCTCAAAGCGTGCCTAAAATAACTGTGAACCTTGGGGCATTTCCTATTTTCAATGTGCCTCAATTTTGCCAAACGAATTGGAGACAAATGAAAACCTGAAGATGCCCCACAGTGAATATAATCTTATTTGGTGTTAAACACACTGTCAGGTGGACAGCACCAGGGAGGGGAGGTATTCCAGGTAGCTGATGTGTCTAGTTGATCAGCATTTCAGAAGGTTTTGCAGATACTGCTAGCAGACCTGTATTACATTTGCAAGAATGTTTGGACCACATCGATGTTAACATCATTGCAGTACTATTCTACAACTTGGAAATTTTTAGGAAGTGGCCATAAAACTCAAGCAAACCCCATCCCATTTGTCTATCTCCAACAAACCCCATCCCATTTGTCTATCTCCAACAAACCCCATCCCATTTGTCTATCTCCAACAAACCCCATCCCATTTGTCTATCTCCAACAAACCCCATCCCATTTGTCTATCTCCAACAAACCCCATCCCATTTGTCTATCTCCAACAAACCCCATCCCATTTGTCTATCTCCAACAAACCCCATCCCATTTGTCTATCTCCAACAAACCCCATCCCATTTGTCTATCTCCAACAAATTCCATCCCATTTCAATATCTCCAACAAACCTCTTTCCACTTCCATAGTAAAACCTGGCAATACAGCAGAAGGGATGCGTTTAAATTTTTTTTTTGTGGGGCCGGGGTTGCTCCTCCAGGCTCCACGAGAATAATGTGGGCCGTTCCCACCCCGGCCCCTGCCCCCCACCCCGTCATCCCCAATCTACCTTCCTGCCAGCCAGGTCGGCCTCCGGGCAGCTCAATATTGCACTGGCACAGTGTGCCGATTTGCTGCTTGCCGGTGGCATGGTAACGAGGCCTAGCCCTCAAATCGGACCAGGCCTCCCCGCTGGCAGGATCGGGCAGTTAAAGTCCACCCCGATATTTGGACAATGTTGACATTTTTTCAAACAGTCAACTAAGAGACGTGGCCACGTTAAATTTGTCTAATTTTACTCCTTTGAAAGAACGATCCCTCTAAAATTGAAAGAGCTCTGAACTGTGTCTTTAAAAGCTTTTTGATAGATTGGGCTGGATCGTGACTTTGTGCAACGGGTGATATCGAATCAGCAGCCCATTACACATCGCTCCCGATCCATTGACTTCAATGGAAATAAAACGGGGCGAGATGTTAAATGAGCTGCTGACTTGATACACTAGCGCACAAAGTCAAAATCTACCCCATTGTCTTTTGCGGTAGAATTCTCCCTCGTTTTGAAAGGGCATTCTATCTTAAATTGTCAGGCAGGCTCTGTGGAGCAGGAACCTTTTAAGTGCGGGCCCTTCATCACAACCTACACCCAAAATGTTAACTCCTCTGTTCTCTCACAGAGGCTGGCCGACTGCTGGCTGTCTCCTGTATTTTCTGTTTTTTGCTTCTGATTTTCCAGCATTTGCAGTTTTATTTTTGTTTTGGCTTTTGGTCTATCTTAAATAATCCTTTCATCAGTTCTTAAAGGGGAGCCATTAAACCTACACCTTCCAATTCTTTTTGTGAAGGTCCAGCTCAAAAGCTAGTCATTCGTCTCACTGCACTTGTGCAAGTGCTAGTTTCCCTCAACAGAGCTACCTACTCTTAATCCTGTTTCCTTGCTCTGCCCCCATACCTTTTAATGTTGAGCACCCACCTTGTATTGTGTCAGTACAAATAAACCATGTGTTATTGATTCCACAGGGCTGCCTGAGAATTCGCTCCGATACTTTAGGGTGCCTGACATTGCCGAGTATATTATATAAAGCCCTCTTGAAAACTGATATTGCTGTAAGGACTTTTTAATAAAAGATGACAGCTAAAGGGAAATGTAATAAATATTTCTGTTTCTCAAGCACTATAATCCTGAACATAACAGCCCAAGAGAGTTAACATAATTTTTACAGGAAATTCTAGCATAAAGAAATTCAAATATGTAACAAGATGTGTGCTGCAAGATAATATAAAATAATTCACAGGCAGAGCGATACATACAGGGTAATACACACAGCTCAAAGTGAATTACACACAGGATACTGCACCCTGGGACCGTGTTACATACAGGGTAATACACAGCTGGGAGTGTGCTACTCACAGAATAACACAGAGTTAGGAGTGTGTTACTCACGGAATAACAGTGTTAGGAGTGTGTTACTCACGGAATAACACAGAGTTAGGAGTGTGTTACTCACGGAATAACACAGAGTTAGGAGTGTGTTACTCACGGAATAACACAGTGTTAGGAGTGTGTTACTCACGGAATAACACAGAGTTAGGAGTGTGTTACTCACGGAATAACACAGTGTTAGGAGTGTGTTACTCACGGAATAACACAGAGTTAGGAGTGTGTTACTCACGGAATAACACAGAGTTAGGAGTGTGTTACTCACGGAATAACACAGAGTTAGGAGTGTGTTACTCACGGAATAACACAGTGTTAGGAGTGTGTTACTCACAGAATAACAGAGTTAGGAGTGTGTTACTCACAGAATAACAGAGTTAGGAGTGTGTTACTCACGGAATAACACAGAGTTAGGAGTGTGTTACTCACAGAATAACACAGAGTTAGGAGTGTGTTACTCACAGAATAACACAGAGTTAGGAGTGTGTTACTCATAGCGTAACACAGAGTTAGGAGTGTGTTACAGAATAACACAGAGTTAGGAGGATGTTACAGAATAACACAGAGTTGGGGGATGTTATTCACAGAATAACACGGAGTTAGGAGTGTTACATAAAAGTCAATGAACACAATGCTATATTTGTTTTTCTATATGATGTATAGAGCAAGAGTGATGTCTTTATAAAGATAGCCAGTAAATTTGTTCAGCAAGTTCTCCAACACCAGGTGCTCATTGCTGTATCGTGTGACTCCAGCCACAGGGCTGATACTGAGTTGATTCCAGGGTGTTATGCACACGTTGATGGCTCATTCCCACCTCTCTGTTTCTGATTGTTTTGAAGTTTATAGTGGTGGGTACCAGGAGGTTACGATCAGCGGGGCCGACTCCAGCTACTGCTTCACTGGGCTTTCCCCGGATTCCCTTTATGATGCCGTTGTATACACTCAGCTCCCGAACCTGGAGGGACCTGGAATTAATGTGCAGGAGCGTACATGTGAGTATTGAGGCACAAACTGCAATGAATACGGGGGTATGGCGGGGACAGTGAGCTTTCGGGTTGCATATGGGAGCTGGATTAACATCAGTAGAGATACAGACAGTAACACAGGGCGCTGGGGGAGAGGGGTTACTGAGTGACAGTGTGAGGGAGAGGGATTAACATCAGTAGAGATACAGTCAGTAACACAGGGTGCTGGGGAGAGGGGTTACTGAGTGACAGTGTGAGGGAGAGGGATTAACATCAGTAGAGATACAGTCAGTGACACAGGGCGCTGGGGGAGAGGGGTTACTGAGTGACAGTGTGAGGGAGAGGGATTAACATCAGTAGAGATACAGTCAGTGACACAGGGCGCTGGGGGAGAGGGGTTACTGAGTGACAGTGTGAGGGAGAGGGATTAATATCAGTAGAGATACAGTCAGTAACACAGGGCGCTGGGGGAGAGGGGTTACTGAGTGACAGTGTGAGGGAGCTGGATTAACATCAGTAGAGATACAGTCAGTAACACAGGGCGCTGGGGGAGAGGGGTTACTGAGTGACAGTGTGTGGGAGATGGATTAACATCAGTAGAGATACAGTCAGTGACACAGGGCGCTGGGAGGAGGGGTCATTGAGTGATAGTGTGGGGGAGAGGGATTAAGATCAGTAGAGATACACGTGCTCCTTTGGCACCATGACGGGTAGATGGAGTTAAGATACAGATCAGCCATGATCTAATTGAATGACGGAACGGGCTCGAGGGGCTGAATGGCCGAGTCCTGTTCCTGTGTTCCTAGGGTGGGGCGGGGCAGTGGAGATCAGCCCGGTTAACATCACCTGATCGCTATCCAGGGACACCTGCTGAAAAGCACAGTGAATGGATAACCGAGAAGGCCTTGAGTAGGTTTAGCTGCGATGTCACTGTGATTGGACAGGTAGCACTCACGGGTCTAATCTCTCAGAGACAGAATGGACCCTTGGCCAAGTTTGCCTGAGATGCCATTCTGGAGTTAGAGCCAGTTTCTCCTGGGCAGGAGAAGAGGGAGCGGGGGGTTGGTGGGGGGTTCGCGTGGAGCGGGGGGAATGAAGAAATGAAAAGCCACCTCCATCGGGTGAGCACGGCTGACATTTTGTCCCAAGGTGCCACAATCCTGAGTTTGAATTTGATGATTGCTATTGTGTTCATAAATTTAACTGTGTGAGCCAACCAAGTCAAAAGTGAATCCGTTTTTTTTTGTCGGAATTTGTGATAATTTTAGAAATATTTTATTTAGATTGTAAATGTCTATTTGCTTCCTTTGCAGTGGTTCGCCCCACAGAAGCTCCGACAGAGCCTCCATCTCCTCCCCCACCGCCAACCATCCCACCAGCCCGAGAAGGTGAGCTACTTACCTCGTCTATGCTGCCGTCTCCAACGGCCTTACTCGCTCAGAGCGTTGTGATTGAAAACGACGATCGCGTCAGTGTAGGCCGCTCTGGAAACTTCTAGATCTCTGGTTTCGGTCAAAGGGGAAACTGGAATTCTGAAATAAGAGCAGAAAGCGCTGGAAATACACGGCAGGTCTGACAGCATCTGAAGAGAGTAAAGGGCGGGTTCATGCTTCAGAGGGCGCACTAGGGTCGCCAACTCTGGATGGACGTAGTCCTGGAGGTTACATCACATGACCTCTCGCCTCCAACCGCCCCACTCGGTCGAACAGCCATTTTGCTCCGTCTCCAATGTTTTTATAATAAACAAAAAGCTCATGAAAAAAAAACTAACAATTTTTTGTTAATGCCCATATGATTTTCCTCCCAGAGTTGCTCATAGCAGTGTCCAGAATATTTACTTTTAATTCCCAGAGATTTGGCAACTCTCGTGGGGCACCTCTCAGTGGAAATATGTAGGAATGTTGCAGTACATTCTAAAATCTAATGGACCTGTCAGTAGTTAAGTAGTTAACTTTTCCAGTTTGCAGGTTGGTGGTTGAGTGGATTAATCCCACCTCTTGGTTAAAAAAGTTGCATTTTTTAAAATATCCTGAGCGGATAACCCATGGCATTGCTCGTTGGCATTTAACAGAAGCTTAGATGATGTCTTTCACTCTGCTCCATCTCGGATAGCAAGCCATTGTCAGCGAGGAGAGAATGAGATCATTGGAAGGAAAGTACCTTGTAAAATTAGGAAGAATTTTTTTAAAAATCGAAATCGTAACCAGCTGGAAACGTTGGTCCCATTCAAAACTTCAACATGTTTTTATCTTTTGGCAACTCACTGACCTGCTGTAGTTTCCAGCAGGTTCTATTTCTACTGAGCATTTCAAGCATTTTGTTTTCATCTCTTCAACCTTTCAACAGAAATCATTCAGCAGGTGATGTAAAAGTGCGCACATAATGTTACGTAGAATTACATGGAATGTGCAACACAGAAACAGGCCATTCGGCCCAACTGGTCAATGCCGGTGTTTATTCTCCACATGAGCCTCCTCCCACCCCTCTTCATCTAACCCTATCAGCATATCCTTCTATTCCTTTCTCCCTCATGTGTTTATCTAGCTTCCCCTTAAATCCATCAATGCTATTCGCCTCAACTATTCCTTGTGGTAGCGAGTTCCACATTCTCACCACTCTCTGGGTAAAGAAGTTTCTCCTGAATTCCCTATTGGATTTATTAGTGACTATTTTATAGTTCTGGACTCCCCCACAAGTGGAAACATCCTCTCTACGTCCACCCTATCAAATTCCTTCATAATTTTAAAGCCCTCTATCAGGTCACCTCTCAGCCTTCTCTTTTCTAGAGAAAAGAGCCCCAGCCTGTTCAGTATTTCCTGATAGTTAGAACCTGGTATCATCCTTGTGAATCTTTTTTGCACCTTCTATATCCTTTTTGTAATATGGAGACAAGAATTGAGCACAGTATTCTTAAGTGTGGTCTGACCAAGGTTCTATATAAGTTTAACATAACTTCTCTGCTTTTGAATTCTGTTCCTCTAGAAACGAACCCTAGTGAGGAGAAATATCTTGTGTTGATTTTTATCCCTTTTTTTTAACCATCAGTTTGCATGGGAGCAAAGGCGGACCTGGTGTTCTTGATTGACGGCTCATGGAGTATTGGGGATGAAAGCTTCAACAAGGTTTTGCAGTTCTGTTTCAACACCATCGGGGCCCTTGACAACATCAGCCCAGAAGGAATGCAGGTTTGTGCGATGCATCGTTCTACCCCTGTTTCTTAAAAACAAAACTGGCTCTTTTTTACATAGTGAGCTTGGCTCAGACAGTAGCAGAATTGTCTCTGAGCTGGAACGCTGTGGGTTCAAACCCCAATGCAGAACTTGAGTGGTACTGGGGAACGGTGCATTGTTGGAGGTGTCTATTGGGGGAGATGTTAAACCAGAGAGCTGTGTGTCTGGGCACTATTGGAAGGGAGTTTTCAACCACCACAAATAGATTAATTGAAATGCTGTTTGCAAGACCCCACCGAATTAGAGGAACATTCCATTTCTATCACTCTGGCCATTGGTGTATATCTTCAGCCCATGATTGATGGTAGAGTCTTCAGCCACCTGGGTCCTACTCTCTAGTATTGCCTCCCTAAACCTTTCTTCCTTTAAAAACTTTCTCAAAGCCCATCTCCTCTACCAAGCTTTTGGTCACTCCTCCACACACACCGCCCTTCCTCGATCAACGTCCATTTTCCTTCTGCCTGTCTGTGTAGCCCCTTGGCATTTTCTGTACATTAAAGGCGCTATATAAACGCAAGTCGGTACGTGCAAAATGGCCACTACGTTGACTCGGTAGCAGCAGTGAGTACACTACAGTGCAACTCGTTGTATGTGGAGTGCTCTGGTGGTGTCCTGAGAGATGTGCTGAAGTATTTTTATAAAACACAAGTTCTTCCTACCTCATCGCTGATCAATTAAAGTTTTTGTTTCTCTTTTTGCACAGGTTTCGCTGGTTCAGTTCAGTGACGATGCAAAAGCTGAGTTTAAGTTGGACACTTACTCTGATAAAGGAAGGGTCCTGGCTGCTCTTCAGATTATCCGTTACAAAGGTGGAAACACAAAAACAGGTATGGAGGAACACTGATCATTGCTGTACATTGTTATATATATAATCACCAGCGTGACTTTGCACAGTGCACGCGTGGCGTGACATTTACCCTCTTTTTAAGCTTGAGTGGCAAGGCTTGTCTGATGGCCCAGTGGGGAAAAGCACGGCCCAGGATGGTAATGAGCTAAAGAGACCACAAAGGTCCCAGGTTTGATCTGCACTCTGAGGTGCCAGGCGTGGCTCAGTGGGTAGCACTCTCTCCTCTGAAGCGGAAGGTTGTGGGCTCAGGTCCCACCCCAGAGACTCGAGCACAAATTCTAGGCTGACACATCAGCGCAGTACTGAAGGAGTGCTGCACTATCGGTGGTGTCGTCTTTCAGACCGAGGCTAAACCGAGGCCCCGTCTGCCCTCTCAGCTGGCACTATTTCGAAGAAGAGCAGGGGAGTTCTCCCCCGTGTCCTGGCCAATATTTATCCTGCAACCAACATCTCTAAAACAGATTATCTGTTCATTATCTCATTGCTGTTTGTGGGATCTTGCTGTGCGCAAATTGGCTGCCACGTTTTCCACATTGCAACAGTGACTACACTTCAAGAGTACTTCATTGGCTGTAAAGCGCTCTGGGATGTCCTGCGGTCTCTATCAATGCAATTTCTTTCTTTACTGAGTTAGCTGTTCTCAGTTGGGATAGTACAGTCTCAAACCAGCGAGGGAGAAACCTAGCCTGGGCTCCTGGTCCTCATCACCACCCAGTGACCCCTGTTAGAAAGTGCCCACGTGTGGACCTCAGGTGATAACAGGCTCGTGTTTGTCTATGTACATTGCCCCCCCCACCTCGCCCCTCCCCAACAGGTGAACAGCCTGCCTACACTCAGCGTCTAGGCTCGCTCATGAGAAATGGTTGCTGGGAAGCTCCAGTGGAAATGTACCCCAGCAGGACTCGGTGCCTTCAAGGGATGCAAGCAATATGGAGGGAAAAATTGTAAAATAAATAAGCTTAGCTAGCAGGAACGGTGGCCCATAAATTCAGACGCACCCGTTTTTGGGGGCACAGAGTACGTACCCTGCACCTGAATGGTGAGGCCCAATACTTGGGCCTCGGGTCTCACTATAATGGAGCTGGCAAAGAGGAGGGCAACATCGGGCTTGCCTCCTAACTCCCAAGCCACTGCCCTCAAGTTGGTCTCTGCTGACATGATGCGGTGGAATCTAAAAGGGTGCAGGTCACTTTAACGGTAGATAACCAGACTACTTCAGGAAACTCAATGGAGTGCACCTCAATTTTTCTATCATCTGCACCCAAGCCTAGCAGTAACCCGTCAGGTTGTATTTCCCTCCGGTTGCTAATTATAGCCAAGAAAAAAATGAATGAAGCTTCCACCTGTTTGACCTCATCTCATCTACTTTTGTTTTTGACTTGATGGTGGTCTGCGTGATATCCCTTTGCCCTTCAGCTAACTTTCTCAGTCATAAAAAACTAGTGACTGGCTTAAATGGTCTTACAAAATGTTTTCTTTTCTTGCATATGTGTGTAACACCCTTATGCATCTTGAGCTGCGACTGGAATGTTGTCTTAAGTTGCGCACTTAACCTCCATTGAGGTTGTGAACTTTTTTTTTAATTGAAAACTTTTTTTTTTGAAACAATTTTCTTCTCGGTGTTATTTCGGAATTTATTTTTTTTCATTTCCCAATTTATTTTTTTCCTTCAGCCAAATTGCCAAAGGGTTACAGGCTCCAAAAATCAATGACATCTGGTGTTGGAGTTCACGATTGAACACAGTGGCTAGCTAGCAGCCATAGCTTGCTGATTGCCTGGATGGCATGAGGCGAGATGAGGAAACATTGTTTTAACTCAGCGAGTTGTTCTGATCTGGAATTCACTGCCTGAAAGGGCGGTGGAAGCAGATTCAATAATTACTTTGTAAAGGGAATTGGATAAATACTTAAAGGGGAAAAAATTTGCAGGGCTGCGGGGAAAGAGCAGGGGAGTGGGACTAATTGGATAGCTCCTTCAAAGAGCCGGCACAGGCACGATGGGCCGAACGGCCTCCTTCTGTGCTGTATCATTCGATGATATGATTCTTCCAGTCTCTCCACATAACTGATGTCCCTCATCCCTGGTACCATTCTAGTGAATTGTCTCTGCACCCTCTCCAAGGCCTTGACATCCTTCCTAAAGTGTGGTGTCCAGAATTGGACACAATACTCCAGCTGAGGCCTAACCAGTGATTTATGAAGATTTAGCATAACATCCTTGCTTTTGTACTCCGTGGCTCCGATTTTCAAAGGAAATGGCGGATGCGAGGGGGGAGGGGCTGCGAAAATCGGGGAAATTAAAGCCGGCGGGATGATAGTTAATGAACCAAATGTGCCTCATCGAGGTACTTAAGGTACTTTATTTCTCACGTATTAGATAGTTAAAATGATTTTAAACTTACCTGGGCGGCTTTCCCACGGCTTCCGATTCACACCGAAGGGCCGGATCAGGCAAAAATAAACTAAATAAATTAAATAAAAAACCATTCACAAAGTTAAAAAAACAAAATAAACCTACCTTTTAACCCTGCTCTGATGTCCGATGTCTCCCTCTCCAATGTGTCTCCCCCCAATGTCTCCCTCTCTGATCTCCCTCTCAGCCCCCGATATCTCCGATGAACCATCTTCCCCCCCCCGATGTCCCTCTCCGATCTTCCCCTCTCCCTCCCCGATCTCCTCCTCCTCTCCCCCCCCCCCGATCTTCCACTCTCTCCCCCCTCTTCTTCCCCTCTCCCCCCTCCTGCCCCCCCCCCCCCGATCTTCAGCGCCCTCCACTCTCTGTTCCAGCGCCGGATGACGTCACTCTCTCTCTCTCTCTCTCTCTATCTTTCTCTCTCCCCCCCCCCCCCCCACCCCCACCTCGGCGTTGCAGCTCCTGTCAATCAGGCTGGCTGCCAGGCACGAAACCCAGAAACAACTTTAATCACCATCAATGACATCGCGATAACGTCGGAAAAGGTAAGTTTTTATTCGGGTTTGCAACGCGCATCTTCACCCTCCCTCCACCCCTCCCCCGCTGCCAACCCGCCACCATTTCAAAATTGCCCAGGATCCCATATGCTTTCTCTAACGGCCATATCAACTTGCCCTGCCACATTCAAAGACTTGTGTACGAACACCCCCAATCTCTCTCTTCCTGCATCCCCTTTAAAACTGCCCCATTCTATTCATTCTGTTCCTTGATCCTGAGTCATGCCGCACTCTTGACTAAAGTGAGGTCAGCTGTAAGTTGAAAGTAAGAAAACAAATGCCCATCATTTCCGAGGCCTCCTTTGCGAATGACATTCGGTTTCCTATCTCAAGGGGTCACAGACATGTAGGTCTTTTATACATTTCCGCAGCTCAGACCAGCCACAGAGATTTTTCTGTGATCTGAATGAAATTCATCATCCTTTGGGCTCACATATCCAGCCCTGTGCGGTGTGAGTCACCCGCATGTTATGCCTGGAAGTTTGTATTACAGGCCTGAAAACTGAGAGTCCTAAGGCTCAACTCCCAACGGGATGGGATGTGAGATTAGTTTCCACATGCAGCGTGTGCAGATTTTCCACCCTGGGAACGTAGGCCTCGTTAAAGGGATGGCACCTCCGGTGTTTGGCCAAACTTTTTTTTCCCAGTTGTTCTTATTTTAGTCACACGTTGAGGTTGCTATGAATTGTACCAAAGTGTGTACCATCACACCAAATTGTGGCAACATCACGAATGAAAGCCAAGATTTGTCAAATGTTATATTTCTCTCTTCTGGAGGATTCCCTTCCCTTGATGAAAATGCTACTTTAAAAGAAACCACTTTTGCACTCACTCTGTGTCCAGACGTGCACTAGCAAGGAAGATATGTCTTAGCCTTTGCCTCGATCTAATTTTTCTGTCAAGTACCTTGAGATTTTTTCTTCCTTGAAGTCGCTGCGGAATTGCTGGTCGTTGTTGTTGTTGGTGTCGTTGTTGTAGTTGTTGTTGTAAGTTGTTGTTTTTGTTTTAGTTGACCTGATGGAGGTCTTGAAGATTATGAGGAGGTTTGATAGGGCAAACGTAGAGAAGATTTCTCCACTTGTGGCGGGGGGAAGACCAAAGCTAGGGACCATAAAGATTAGATAGTCACCAATAAATTCAATAAGGAATTCAGGGGAAACTTCTTTACTCAGAGAGTGGTGAGAATGTGGAACTCACTACCACAAGGAGTAGTTGAGGCGAATAGTATAAAAGCATTTAAGAGGAGGCTAGATACATGAGGGAGAAAGGAACAGAAGGATATGCTGATAGGGTGAGATAAAGTAAATAGAGTGGGAGGAGGCTCGTGTGGAGGGTAAACACCAGCTCAGACCTGCTGGGTCGAATTGGTTGTATCCGTGCTGTCAATTCTGTGTAATGTAAAGGAATTGTCACCTTATAGTTGAGCACCAGAAATCCCAGCATAAGAACACTTGATGCAGCTGAATGTCACTGCTTCCTCTGCTATTTATCTGGATGCATTAGACTGCCTCTGCCAATCGGGCTATTTTAAACGTGCCAGCACCTCCACTGTAATACGGACACGGTAATGTCCTGCAAAGGTGTTAAACATACACTAATAGTTCATAATGGGGTTTTGAGGCTACAGTTTATAAGGCAAAATATTCCAGTTCAAAAGAAAGTGATTTAGACGAAATAAATGACACCGTTATTGACAGGATAAAGGAAATAATTGAACGCGGGACTGCAGCAAGATGTAACTCTCCAGCTCAAAGATCATTGCATAGTTCCCACACTGGGTTGAATTTCCCTTCTTGTCCTGTTATCGCAGCAATTGGACTTACACAAGAATAAATATACAATGTCGTTAATTTAAAAAAAATTGCTGGCAACGGTGATTAATAATGTCCTGTGAGAGGGTCATGGAAACAGTACTAATAACTCATTGAATGTCAGACCACATATTTAGTCTGTTCATTAAAGTACTCGTGGCTGTATTGAAAGTTACTTGAAAATGAACCAGATGATCAGTTTTAGTGATAATGGTTAAGGGATAAATACTGGCCAAAACACCAGGGAGAACTCTTCTGATCTTCTTCGAAATAGTGCCATGGGATCTTTTACGTCTGACCTGAGAGAACAGGTGGGGCCTCAGTTTAATGTCTTATCTGAAAGACGGCACCTCCAACAGTGCAGCACTCCCTCAGTACCATACCTGAAGTGCCAGCCTAGATTTTGTTCTGAAATCCCTGGAGTGGGGCTTGAACCCATGACCTTCTGACTCAGGCAAGAAGTGCTACCCACTGAGCCATGGCTGACACCACGAATAGCTCCACTCTGCCAAGTATTATGGTCCTAAATATGAGTTTGCTTCAGTCTCAATCCTGCTTCTCGTAGGGGGAAAGAAAAGTTCTCAACACCAGACTGCCTATGTGTCTACACTAACTTTACATAAACTGGCAAACTCAGTTAGAGAGGCCCCAAAGCTGGTGTAGGAAATGGATATGACATATTGGTGCAGCAAGGTGGGTGCTCATCAGTGGCTGGGATTGTCACATGGTGGGGGGGAGGGGATTTTAACTGCCAGTGGGTTCGGTGGCAGCTCTCTCCCTGCTCACTGCGTTATGAGGCGACGGCTATTTTAACCACCAGGCCTCATTAACTTGCTGCCGGTCCATTTCCTGCCTGGAACGGGTGGGAAGGGGGCGGGAAGCAGCTGCCATCCTCTGGAAAATAGAGTGGCCCTTGGCCATCGGCAGGCATTCAGGTAAATGTGGGGAAAGGGCTTACGGAGGGTGGGTCTCAGGGTAGGGAGTGGGGGAGGGGGCTAGTCCAGGGCAGGGGAAGCTAAACTTAGCTCTTGGGGATCTGGAGGAGCACTCCTGCCAAAGAAAGTAAACACCCACAGGGTCTCTGCAACTTCCCAGCCCTCTTCACGTTAACTTCCCCACTCGAGCCAAAGTTAAAATCGCTGTTGGGGCCCGGTGATGTTCTCAGACCCTGATTAGCAGATGTGAATAAGGACCCCGGCTTTGGGCAGGAGGCTTTGCCGCTTTTCCGGAAGGTTAAAATCGGAATTGGTGGGATCTGGGCGGCATTCCCACGGGTAAGTAACCTGGGGGTTTTTTATCTTCGCACCCTTCCGGTTTCCACCGGGCGGGTTGGGGATAAAATTGCCTCCATTATTAGAACAGTACGAAGGACGCTTCACTCTGTGTCTAACCAATGGTTTAGGAGCTCTCATAGACCAGCTAACATTGGCTCTGTCTCTAACCCATTCTATACCTGACCTTGGAAGCGCTTGATGCTGACGCCGGGTGCAAAACGTGGAGAAGTTTCCATTCCCTGACAGTGACTTCCGGCAACTTCATGAACACAAAAATTTATGGAGAAATATAATACGCCGCTGGTTTGAATTGTTGCCAATTCTTTGCCTTTTACTTTCCAGGTCAAGCACTCAAGTTTCTGCACGATCATGTCTTCATTCATCCAAATGGTATGAGGAAGTCTGTTCCCAAGGTGCTGGTCGTTGTCACAGATGGACGTTCACAGGATGAAGTTAAGAAACCCGCATTCGTGTTACAAGAAGCCGGTAAGTGCCCTAAAGAATTGCTGAGGCAGTCAGTGTATCGCTGTAACAGTTTTATCCCAATGCATTGTTGTAACAGTTTTATCCCAATGCACCGTTGTAACTGTGTTTTATCACAATGCATTGTTGTCACTGTGTTTTATCCCAATGCATTGTTGTAACTGTGTTTTATCACAATGCATTGTTGTCACTGTGTTTTATCCCAATGCATTGTTGTCACTGTGTTTTATCCCAATGCATTGTTGTCACTGTGTTTTATCCCAATGCATTGTTGTAACTGTGTTTTATCACAATGCATTGTTGTCACTGTGTTTTATCCCAATGCATTGTTGTCACTGTGTTTTATCCCAATGCATCGTTGTAACTGTGTTTTATCCCAATGCATTGTTGTCACTGTTTTATCACAATGCATTGTTGTAACTGTGTTTTATCACAATGCATTGTTGTCACTGTTTTATCACAATGCATTGTTGTAACTGTGTTTTATCACAATGCATTGTTGTCACTGTTTTATCACAATGCATTGTTGTCACTGTGTTTTATCACAATGCATTGTTGTCACTGTGTTTTATCACAATACATTGTTGTCACTGTTTTATCACAATGCATTGTTGTAACTGTGTTTTATCACAATGCATTGTTGTCACTGTTTTATCACAATGCATTGTTGTAACTGTGTTTTATCACAATACATTGTTGTCACTGTGTTTTATCCCAATGCATTGTTGTCACTGTGTTTTATCCCAATGCATTGTTGTCACTGTGTTTTATCCCAATGCATCGTTGTAACTGTGTTTTATCCCAATGCATTGTTGTCACTGTTTTATCACAATGCATTGTTGTAACTGTGTTTTATCACAATGCATTGTTGTCACTGTTTTATCACAATGCATTGTTGTAACTGTGTTTTATCACAATGCATTGTTGTCACTGTGTTTTATCACAATGCATTGTTGTCACTGTGTTTTATCACAATGCATTGTTGTAACTGTGTTTTATCCCAATGCATTGTTGTCACTGTTTTATCACAATGCATTGTTGTAACTGTGTTTTATCACAATGCATTGTTGTCACTGTTTTATCACAATACATTGTTGTCACTGTTTTATCACAATGCATTGTTGTCACTGTGTTTTATCACAATGCATTGTTGTCACTGTGTTTTATCACAATGCATTGTTGTCACTGTGTTTTATCACAATACATTGTTGTCACTGTTTTATCACAATGCATTGTTGTAACTGTGTTTTATCACAATGCATTGTTGTAACTGTTTTATCCCAATGCACCGTTGTAACTGTGTTTTATCACAATGCATTGTTGTCACTGTTTTATCACAATGCATTGTTGTAACTGTGTTTTATCACAATACATTGTTGTAACTGTGTTTTATCCCAATGCACCGTTGTAACTGTGTTTTATCACAATGCATTGTTGTCACTGTTTTATCACAATGCATTGTTGTAACTGTGTTTTATCACAATACATTGTTGTAACTGTGTTTTATCACAATACATTGTTGTAACTGTGTTTTATCACAATACATTGTTGTAACTGTGTTTTATCACAATACATTGTTGTAACTGTGTTTTATCACAATACATTGTTGTAACTGTGTTTTATCACAATACATTGTTGTAACTGTGTTTTATCACAATGCATTGTTGTAACTGTGTTTTATCACAATGCATTGTTGTAACTGTGTTTTATCACAATGCATTGTTGTCACTGTTTTTATCACAATGCATTGTTGTAACTGTGTTTTATCACAATGCATTGTTGTAACTGTTTTATCACAATGCATTGTTGTAACTGTATTTTATCACAATGCATTGTTGTCACTGTGTTTTATCACAATGCATTGTTGTAACTGTGTTTTATCACAATGCATTGTTGTAACTGTTTTATCACAATGCATTGTTGTAACTGTATTTTATCACAATGCATTGTTGTCACTGTTTTATCACAATGCATTGTTGTAACTGTGTTTTATCACAATGCATTGTTGTAACTGCGTTTTATCACAATGCATTGTTGTAACTGTGTTTTATCACAATGCACCGAAGTAGCAGTGGTTTATAACAATGTATTGTTAAATTTTGATGCCTCGAGAACTAAGGGACCACCAGTACCACTATATTGACAGTACATGACCTAGAATAATTACTTGAGAAACATGGGCTGAAATATTGCCCCTCAACCCCCCTTTCACAGCCAATGGGATTGAGTCATATCCTGGCGTACCTCCCAGTTACTGCGCGTTGAGAGTCACTGGTAGAGGGCAGGATACAAGTCACCAGCCCATCCTCTGTGAATATGAAATAACTGTGAAAAAAAACACATTTATTGTCAGGGAGCATAAATGTGATTGGGAACATGGGGCACCATTGAATTTTTGCAGCTGAGTTCATGCCCGTTTCGTGCATTCCCATGCAAGCGATAACCGTTCACCTTGATGGGAGATACACGTGCATTTTTTTGTCGCTGACCTATGTGAATGACCTCTCCATTCCCACACACAAACTCTCACTGCTAGAAAATAACTGAGAGAATGTCTCCTTACCTTAGCCATTCGATCCCTCAGCCCTCCATCATTCACATGCATCAGCAGACAGACCCTACCTAATGGATTTAAATGCTAAAACATTCTTGGCAAGGGATACAAAATAACTGCATGACTAACTTGAGTCAGATTTAAATCCTCCCTCCCGGCTAGTCATGTACAAGGTGACAGAGAGTTTGAAGCACTGATTACTCTCAGATGGTGGTGTATATTTAGCGAGGGGGAAAGGGGAAATGGTGGCAAAGGGCAATATTAAAGGGGCAGACGATTGAAAACAGAGGATCAGACTGCACATTAGTAAATAGGCTATCGGATTAATAATTGGCAAATTAAACTTCATACTTCCAAATGATTCGAGTAATCGCTCAGTTCCCTATTGCTTGAATTATGATTATTTAAACACGAGTTTATGAGGAATCTGGATTCAAGGCACTTTTCCGTTGCCCATCTTGTCTAGGAAGAGCGGCCTTCGTGCGTTACACTCCCTATCCTGCTCTGTCGTCTTGGGCTCCGCTGAACAATGAAGAGATCTGAGTGTAATTAGATTACGAATGCAAGAGGGGCACTAGCTCCCCACCAATCGGTGACCTTCCCCCGTTGGCAGATTCATAGATTCGTGGATCTAAGGCGTCAGTGGTTGGTTTGTTTATGCCCAGTGCGACAGGGTTTCCACCACTGTCCATGTTCCTATAATGTAAAAGCATCTTTAGTTTAATGTGTGATCATCTAGCTCTAACCTCGTAATACCATCTACATGATTGATTCATTTGAACCCTCACGATGACTTCCCCTGAGTACAGCCTTGCTGGATGGGGCCCTTGGTGGAACTGATAAGACTTTAATTTTAGGAATCAATCAGAAAATAACGTTTTGGGATTCAGTATCTGAGACATGACATGTGGTGAGTGTAGCATTCTTGGGAAGAACAGGTGACTGTTGGATCTCTCCATCACTGGGGGTTTTCCTCGCCTCGTGTCTCTGTCTGTTGTAGACTCATTGATAGAGATTGTTTTTTATGATTAGTCAACAACTCCATTATCGTTGTCTCATGCGACCACCAGGATGGTAGAAGGCGAACTAGATGGACCTTGGTCTTTTCTCGTCTAGTAATGATGACCACTGACGATCTCTTAAATTGAAGAGATGTGCTTTTGTCTTCCGTGCAGGTTACAGTGTGTTTGTCGTGGGGGTGGCTGACATTGATGTTACTGAGCTGAAGAACATTGGCAGCAAACCCAGCGAAAGGCATCTCTTCATCGTGAACGATTTTGATGCTTTCGAAAAGATTCAGGACGAGGTCATCACCTTCCTTTGCGAAACGGCTACTTCAAGTGAGTTGCTTCCCCTCATGTCATTGATTGGCCCCCTTTCCCCCTCAGCATCAATTAAACAGTCAACCTATTCATTAAGTGCAAGGCTTCTAGCGTCCACAGAAAAGCAGACGGAATCACGCAAAGCGATTCCCAAAATGCCTGTGTTGGAATAACTCGCCAACAAATGGGGACAAATGACTGAGGTAGCAGAGGGCTGCTAGCACTAGCAGGACTGCAGCCCAGTGTGGATTAGTGCCAGCTTTCATCGTGCCCAGCCGTGCAGCTCCTCTTTCTCAATGAGCCTGAGGGGAAAGTCCACCCAACGCAGCTCTTCCTCGTCTTGTTTCGATCAGCCGCCCTGTCCAGCTCAGGTTCCATGTGTAATTAGGGGGGAAAAGCTTGGACACGTTTCTTGTGTGGTCTGTGAGAATCAGACACTTTTAAATATGCCTGCTATTCCTACAGCAGAAAATGACAGTGCTTCCTTGCTGCTGTAATAATAGACTTGCAGCTCTGCATTGGAATGAAAAGGTCAATGTGAGTCACCAGCAGATTCAGCACTTTTAATGGGGCTGATTCTCTCATGGAGGTTTGCTATTGGTGCTGCACTCTGACCCGGGTCTTAGGTTGTTTTTTTATTCCCCAAATGTTCTCCTCCTCCTCTCCTGAACAGACTGACTCGTTCTCGTTCTGCGCCGCGCATTCACGGGTGCTGGGAACCATCCAGTACCTCGCTTACGTGGCCATTATCGATTGTTGGCAAGCTGTACACGCATGGTGGTCATCACAGTCGCGCCCTTTCTCACCCGACTTCCGCACAGGAGCACGCTAGAAGTGTGGCGTTGCTAGGTCACAATCAGGAGCGTCACTGAATGTTTCCCCCTCCCTAGCCCAGGAACAGCTGAGCCAATTGCAGTGCTCCTCCCTCCACAGATGAGATCAGTTAACACAATACAGAATTTGCATTTATATAGCACCTTTCACAGCCTCAGGATGAAGTACTTTTGAAGCGTAGTCACTTTTGTAATGAAGGAAACGCAGCAGCCAATTTTTCGCACAGCAAGATCCCACAAACAGCAATGTGATAATGACCAGATAATCGTTTTTTTAGTAATGGTGGTTGAGGGATAAATATGGGCCAGGACACCGGGGAGAACTCCCCTGCTCTTCTTCAAGATAATGCCATGTGAATTTTTACATCCACCTGACGAGGGCAGACAGGGCCCTCGGTCTAACATCGCATCTGAACAGACGGCACTATTCCGACAGTGCAGGGTTCCCTCAGCACTATATTGGGATGTCAGCCTCCATTTTGTGTTCAAATCTCCGCAGTGGGACTTGAACCCACAACCTTCAACCTCAGAGGCGAGAGTGCTGCCCACTGAGCCACTGGGAAGCTGGGACCTTCCCGCTCTGTATAACTCAGTAAAAACCACGAGGTGCAGCTATCTACTGAATTTTTGTTGATATATATACAAAAACGAAACGTGCCATTTATGGCGCGGAGCCCGTTTTCTACTGAAGGAGATACGAGGGTTTAATTTCCGTGTGAGTTCTCCCCATCGTCCGCCACGACTTCAGCGGAAGATCCGCGGGAAAAATGGCGTCACCGCCTCCCCGAGGTTTCCGTGGATCTTCCGCTAAAGTTACCGCTGACGATCGGGGGAATCCACACAGAAATTCAACCCCGTCATTTGAAGAACGTAATGAAAAAATAACCCCCCCGCCCCCACTTCCCCGTATCGTGATTTCAAGGGGAAAGTTTCATCCATGATTTGATGAAAAAGTTATTACGCTGCCTTTTTTGTGAAATGTGTGTGTGTTTTTTTTAAAAGAAACCCTATTAATGTTTCTTGTCTTTGTCACGTTGCAGCTTGCCCATTGATGTATCTCAATGGATTCACTACACCAGGTAAGAGGCACATTGGAGTCAGTACCGTACTCTCAACTAATCTGCCACAATCACACTGCAGAGAGTTTCACCAAAGTCAGTGCTGGAATGGAATGTCCATTGTGACTTTCATAAATTGGATAAATGGCTTGTTTAAACATTATATTTATTTTTTAATTAAGGCCTGTTATCACAAGCTGATTTTACACATGTGTGGCTGAATGTCCCTAGTTTATTTGTGATGGATTATACCTCTCTCTCCTCCCTCTCACCTCTTTGTCTTTCTAACCTTTCTCTGCCCCCCCTCTTCACCTGTGTTTGTCTCTTCCTCTCTCATTTTTCACCTCTCTCTCCACCGCCTCACCTCTCTTTCCCCTTCTCACTGCTCTGCATCTCCCAACTTCTCTTTTCCTTCTCACCTCTCTCCACTTCTCATCTCTCTGTCTTCCCTTCTGATTTTGCTCTCCTTCCTCATTTCCTTCCCCTTACCATATTTTTATCTCTCACTCATCCATCACCTCTCCCTTCCCACCTTTCTCTCCCTTCTCATCTCTCCTTCTCCCCCTCACCCCTCTCTCTCTCTTCCCAACTCTCTCTCCCTCTTACTTCTCTCCTTATCCCATGTTCACCTCTTTCTTGGTCTGTTTCTCCTCTTCTCACCTCTTTTCCCTTCTCACCTCTCGATCCTTTCTCCACCTCTTTTTATTTGCTTCTCCCCTGCTCATCTCTCTCTCTATTCTTACCACTCTTTCTCCTTATCTCTCCCTTCATCTCTTTCTCTTCATCTCACTCTCCCTATTCTTACCATTCTCTTTCCCCTTATCTCCACTCTCTCTTTCCTTGCTTTTCAGCTTTTTATATAGCCCCCTATCTCTTCCTCTGATTGTTGGGACTTCCCAGGTGAGTTTAGGAACACCACCATCATGGGTGTGAGCTGAGAGCTCTGTGGAACAATGAGTTCGAACAACAGTTCACCTTCTCATCAATTCATATTCAACGAGTCATCCTGATAAATATCTCACCCTCATTCAGTTGTCCTAATACCTTCGTAACAATGATACACTTTAGATATTAGGCTAGATGGTGTATCTCAGCAAGGTGTTTTGCACAGGGTCATCCAAGCCAACCAGGATTTTGTTCTCAGCGTCAACAGGAATACATTTTCTGGGATGTATATTTGTGTTGTGATCAGGAGCAGGGACCTGGGTTGATTTGTCCCCACCTTGCCTAGACCAGAGACACTGGTCAGTAATTTCCTCAGAGTCGTTCCCATGCCGCTCTGCAGCTTCGGCAGAAGTGCGGCACGAACCCCATTTCCGCACACGTAGGCAGGGGTGAGTGCCTAGCAGCTGAGATGGTTGTAGCTCCCTTACTGGGGAGAAAAGAACTGGGATCTTCCTGATCCATACAGTTCAGAAGTAAGCATCTACCTACTGAAACACCAGATGATAGAGTTACTCACCCAACAGGATTTGACTACATTTCTTGTCATTTTATGATGTTGCATTAACTAAGAGAGATGAGAATGTCTAACATATACTCATGTGTTTTCCTAACCTCAAGGTTACAGGATGCTGGAGACATTCAATCTGACGGAGAAGGAAGCTGCATCTCTTGCAGGAGTTTCTATGGAATCAGGGTCTTTTAATAGCCTTAAGGCTTACAGCATTCATAAGGATGCAAATCTCCATCAACCTACCATGTAAGTTCAGGTACCACAGCTCAGCAGTCACTTCCGGTGTTCTGTTGCGCCTCTCTCTCTCGCTCTCTTTCTCTGTCTCTCCTTCTCCCCCCCTCTCTCTTTCTCTGCCTCCCTCTCTCTCCTTGTCTGCCTCTCTCTATCTCTTTCTCTATCTCTCTATTGGTGTTAGCTGTGGCTCAGCGGGTAGCGTGCTCGCAGAAGGTTGTGGATTCACGTCTCAATCCAGAGACTTGAGTACATAATCTAGGCTGACACTTCAGTGCTGTACTGAGAGAGTGCTGCATTGTTGGAGGTGCCATCTTTCGGATGAGATGTTAAACTGAGGCCCTGTCTGCCCTCTCTGATAGATGTAAGAGATCCCATGGCACTATTACAAAGAAGAGCAGGGGAGTTCTTCTTGGTGTCCTGTCCAATATTTATCCCTCAATAACGATATAAAACATTAGTTAGGCCACAGCTTGAGTACTGCGCACAGTTCTGGTCACCACATTACAGGAAGGATGTAATTGCACTAGAGAGGGTGCAGAGGAGATTTACGAGGATGTTGCCAGGACTGGAGAATTTTAGCTATGATGAAAGATTGGATAGGCTGGGATTGTTTTCCTTGGAACAGAGGAGGCTGAGGGGTGATTTGATTGAGGTGTACAAAGTTATAAGGGGTCTTGATAGAGTGGATAGGAAGGACCTATTTCCCTTAGCAGAGGGGTCAATAACCAGATTTAAAGTGATTGGTAGAAGGATTAGAGTGGAAATGAGGAAAAATTTTTTCACCCAGAGGGTGGTGGGGGTCTGGAACTCACTGTCTGAGAGGGTGGTAGAGGCAGAAACCCTCAACTCATTTAAAAAATACCTGGACGTGCACCTGAAGAGCTGTGACCTGCAGGACTATGAACCAAATGCAGGAAAGTGGGATTAGGCTGGGTGGCTCGTTTCTCAGCTGGCGTGGACACGATGGGCCGAATTGCCTCCTTCTGTGACGTAAATTTTCTATGATTTTCTATGATTCTCAGCCAACATCATCAAGACAGATTATCTGGTTACTATCTCATTGCTGTTTGCGGGATCTTGCTGTGCGCAAATTGGCTGCCGTGTTTCCTACATTACAACACTTCAAAAAAAGTACTTCATGGACTGTAAAACGCTTTGGGACATCCTGAGGTTGTGACAGGAGCTACATAAATGCAAGCTCTTTCCTTTCTTTCTATCTCAGTTGGTAATACTCTCACCTGTGAGAGACAGGACAGTGGGTTCTAGCCCCACCGTCTAGAGTCAAGCACATACTCTGAACTGAGCCGCTGTGCAGCATCTGAGAGAGTGCTGGATTGTTTGGAGACCTTGTCCTTTAAATAAGATGTTAAACCAAAACGCTGTCTGTTCCTTGAGATAAGTGTTAACAGCCCCATTTGAAGATGAGTAGGGAGCTCCCCCAGTTTGGTGGCCAACATTCCTCTCTTAACCAACAGCGCCAAAGACAAATTAACTGGTCATTTATCTCACTGCTCTTTGTAGAATCTTGTCGTGCACAAACTGGTTACCATATTTCCCATCAAAACAACAGTCACTGCACTTCAAAAGAAAAGTAATTCATCACATATGAAGCAATTTGAGATGTTTCTCAAAGCGTTCAACACTACAACGCCCCCCCCCACGCTCCCACACACATTCCCTTCATCTGACTGTAGCCTCTTGTGACATTGCCCCTTCCCTTCGCCCCATCATTGGTGGCTCTATCTTCAGCCATCTAGGCCCTATGCTCTGGAATTCCCGCCCTAAACCTCTCCCCCTTGCCCTCTTCTGTAAGACCCTTCTTTGACCAAGCTAAGGGCCTGAATTTGCTGAAAACTTGCACCATAGTAACAGCGTATCTACGGCGTACGCCAATATTACGGTGCAGAAATTCCAGGAAATTATGGCGCGCGTGACTTATGCCATTAAGTACACCAGGCCATAATTTGCTAATTTTGCGTTGCTCCACAGCGACCCTGGCTGATAAAGTTGAGCGACTAATTATCATAGCTCCGCCCCCCTCCCCCCACTTAAGTCAATGGTGAGGTTGAGTTTGCTGAATTAACGCCAATTGTGATCACCACAGACTCTTAGACCATCACAGAATGGTGCTGCAGGGCCCAGCATCACTTAGCAGGTTGTCTGGGGGGAACATCTTTACTGACTTGTTCTAGCAATCCCGTTGAAATCTTAAACCTCATTTAAGTAATAAATAAGAGTTTTGAGAGCCAGGCATGTTCTGATTTTCCCCTGACTAGTATTATTTTTATATTGTGATTTACTGAGCTTGTGCGTTAGGCATAGATTGCAGTTGGCTACTGTCATCTCGCAAATAGTTGAGGTTGGGGGTTATTTATTTTTGAAGGGAGATTGTTTCTCACCTTTGCCGCCTGGACATGAACCATCGCCTGGGGCAAGGGAGGAAAGAAAATCTGGAGAGAAGCTTTATGCCCCCTCACAACTCTAACCCCCAACCACTCACAGAACCTTCCAGACTTTGTTTTCTATTAGTTAGAATGGAAAGAAAACCAGGCGAGGCCTGATGTAATCATCCCTGCCAGATTTTTCTTTCTGCACTTCAACCAGGCGATGCTTCACATGCAGGTGGTACAGATTTAAAAATCGACCCCACTTAGACCCAATCGGAAGGGGCTTTCCCAAACCCATTTTGTAGAGCGCTGTTACGGTTACAGAGCTAGGAAATATTCATCAATCTTGATGAAATGTACAGAAGTGAAAGGACAATGTTTTACTATTCAGAATGAATCCACACCAAAAGATGAGCATAGTTTGTGGGCACTCCATACCCCAAACTTAGTGAAAATATCACTGTTAAGCAACGTGTAAGGGATACATTTAGGGAAAGCCAAATCCGCAATGAAGCTAAATAAAAGGCTTGCAATAATAGGCCTGTGGTTAACCGACCAGGGAAAACATAATTACTTACCACAGTTGATATTTGGTCAATTGTATCATACAGTCAAAAGGTCACATCCTGGAACAATGAATCTCTCTACCTCATTCCCTCTCCCTCCCCCAATCTCTCTCTTTCACTGTTTCTCTTGCTAAAAATAGAAAACATGAGGAAGGGTTTAAACCTTCAGCAAAATTATTACATTCACTACAAATATTCAACTTCACATTCTGCATTATTTTAATGAATTCCCGACTAAGACTGGGCTCCTGATATCTCTGTGAACAATCTACCTTACCTTTCTTTTAAATTGCTCAGTTTTGTGTGATTTCACTCTTGTTAAACTTTGAATACACTTCACCTGACAACGGTAATTTGCGTTTGAGTTGATTATGTCTTACAAAAAAGGATTGGGGCTTTCTAGGGGAAAAAGCAATCAGATACTCCATGGGACATAATAGTGATTCGCTGCTGGTAGCAGATGGAGCTGGGGGTTGGTTCTTGCCTGTGGAGGGCAGACGACCACAGTTGAATAGTGCAGTTGGGAGGATGGATGAATGTCATAGAGTTTTCACAAGATAGGTTCAATACATTAGATCTGATCCTTGCTTGGTTATCAATGGGTATGAGAGTATTAGCAGAAGCTACTCTCCGGAGGTTAAATGGGTGGGGTAGAGTCCAAGAGAGGATAGATTGTACACGGTCTTTGGAAAGGTGGATGTTGCACATATGGATTTTCAGAGACCATTTGATAAGATGCCAGGTGAGAGATTTACTACAAAAATTAAAGGGAATACAGCCAATGATTAGAGATGGATACAGTTTGACCCAATTAATAACTCTTGACTGTGAGTCAGATCCACTCCAGAACTTGAGTACATAATCTAGGTTGACACTTTAGTGCAGTACTGAGGCAGTGCATTATGAAAGTGGCGTTCTTCAGATGAGACATTAAACTGAGGTCATGTCTTTTTCTTTCACAGCTTTAAACACACGTGCCTGCTGGGATGTGAGGTTTCCAGTTTCCTGTAGCTAACTGCTTAGACTATGGAATTTTATGTGACAAGCTTGCCCTTTGAAGCAGAGTCTATAAAGTCCTTTCAAAAGGAATTACTTGCTTGAAATAAGAGGGATACGAAAGGATATGGGGAGCGAGCAGGAAAGTGAGGCTCACGCAAAGAAAGACACTAGTCTAGATTTGTTGGGCCAAGTGGCCTGTTTCTGATTCTCTCAGCCACAGTTACCCTGTAGCTTAGGGTAAACCAGGGAATTGAGAGGAAAATATTGGAGTTTTATCCTTAAAATAAAAGCAAATGGGTATATTTTCATCTGTTTAAAATTAAAGAAGGGCTCTAGTATTCTTTAGCCACAGAGCTTTCCTTTAACTATATACACCGTGCAGTCTCCCCAGTTGGCTAATTTACATGAATAGACATGAGGGTGAAACATGCCAGGATTTCATACTTGCAATTTTCGCCTATTTGGGAATTTTGGAAGGAAAATATTTTGCTTGGAAATGCCATTTCTTCACAAACCCCTGTGGAAAACCCCAGCAAGCTGGCAATCAGAGCCGAAAGGATTTGTATACTCCACCAGGCGTCTGATGGATGTCAAAACTCGAGCGTGTAATCTAGGCTGACACTCCAGTGCAGTACTGAGGGAGTGCTGCAGTGTCAAGAGATGGCTTCATTTGGAAAAACCAAGGCCCTGACTGTCTAAATGAATAGTTTTGGGTGGACGTTAATGATCACATTGAAGAGGAAATCTCTCTTCCTGTGGCTTGGTGTCAGTTGTTATCTGATTTAGGCATCTGCGAAGCACCTTGGGACTTTTTCCTACATTAAAGGCACTATATAAATGCAAGTTGTTGTTGAGTTCTGCTGTCCTAGCCAATATTTCTCAACCCACACAAATGAACTGATCATTCATCTTGTTGTTTTTGTGATCTTGCTGTATGCAAAATGGCAGCCGCATTGGCCTATGTTATGTTATTTATCCAAGAGAAACAAAGCCCATCAGGTCCATTTTGACTTGCCCCATCTTTCTGTTGAGTATTATTGCCATGTCCCAGCTCTCCCTTTCCCCCCAGAGACCTGTCGCAGATCAGGGCTCCACATTCAAAAATTGCTTTGCAACCTCCTCAAAGGCAATCAGACAAGCCCAGGAGAGCCCAAGTCCATCAGTTCTTTTTCAGAATAATTAACTTTACCTTCCATTTCCAACAGCAGTTACTGTACCACAGAATTAATTCATTGTATGTGAACATTTCTGAGGGCCGTGATGAGGTGCTACGTAAATTCAAGTCTTTCTTCTATTGCGTCTTCTTTTCGATTATTCACCTCATGGTTGTCCAATGAAATGTTTTTTATTGTCAAACAGAGACGTTCACCCTGCTGGCCTGCCACCAACCTACACCATCATGATGCTCTTCCGCTTTCTCCCAGAAACCACCTCTGAACCGTTTGCCATTTGGCAGATCACGGACCAAGATTACAAGCCAGAAGTTGGAGTGATTCTAGACGGTGAGTTGTGTTTCCCAATGAATGAAGCAGTAGCTGTCAGTGAGGTGGATATACTGGCAGTGGGTCTATACTGAGACACTGGTCCTTTTCTTCTTCCTGATGTTTGCCTGGATTTCTTTTTATTTTGAAGATGCATTCCATCAGAATAGTTCTAGACTCCAAAGTCTAGAAATTGTTGAACTGCAAACAGAAAAAGCTGAACACATGCAAAAGGTCCATCAGCATCTTTTGTTTATTTCCTCCTGGGATGTGGACAACACTAGTAAGACAGTTTTTATTGGCCATCCTTAGCTGCGCTGAGGGCACTAAGATTCAACCACATAGTGTGGGACTGGAGTCACATGTAGAACAGACCAGGCCGGGGTGGCAGGTTAACCTTCCCTGAAGGACATTAGTGAACCAGTTGAGTTTATACAACAATCACAGTTTTCCAAATTTATTGAATTCAACTTAGCCACTTGCCATAATGGAATTTAAAAGTTCACATCCTTGTTTAAGATCCCTTCATGGCTGCATTCAACCCAACCTCTGCCAAATTTATGGCACGAGATCCAGGAATCCCTTCAGGGAAATTCTCACCCAAGGCGGCCATTAGGTTCAAGACGTTCATCCCTTTTTAGGAACATAGGAACAGTAGGAAGCCATTCAGCCCCTCGAATCTGCTCTGCCATTCAATTACGTCATGGCTGATCTGTATCTTAATTCCATGTACCCACCTTAGCTCCATATCCCTTGATACCCTTATCTAACAAAAATCTATCAATACTCTACGGACCCACCTCCCCTCAGTCCCTTCTCTCCCCAGATCTGATTTGTACGTCCAGCTCACTGCCCCTTGATGAAACTTATTCCAATAATCAAATATTCTTTGTAGACGAAGGGCCTGCCTGACTGTCTTTCTCATTTATAACCTGTGTCCCCTGGTGTTTTGAACCCTTCATCATCGTGAACTGTCTCCGAGGACAGTCAAGTCAATGGGTCAATTCAGTAGAATATGGTTCCCATTTATTATTACATTAATAAAGTACCACCTATTGACATTTTTCTCCCAAACTACAGGCAACAGTAAAACACTGTCGTACTTTAACAAAGGCGAGAAAGGAGAATCCCAGACCATCACTTTTGACAATGAAGACGTGAAGAAACTCTTTTATGGAAGTTTCCACAAGGTCAGTGATTTTTTTTGTCTTTTATTCTATTGGTGTTTTACCCTCAGCACAGCGTGTTTATGTTCTGGTAATTAGGTCCCTGTGTCTCCCACGAGTTATCAGGGAGACAGAGTTTGCTGGAATGCAGTCTCTCAGCAAGTGTTGTGAGCTGGTCTCGCAATTGTATACTCTGGCAGCAAGAAAAATATAGAACATCTTAATTTTTTTTTCTGATTTTCACCCCTCTGCTCCTGAAGGTATTAGTTCTCACTGGGGCACAGTTCCATGGGCCCGGGTAGACACTCTAAAAGCCATTCTTCAGACATTCTAGGCAGCAAGCACAGGGGCATCACAGACCCGCCCTCACTGGGTGTCCATATATTATCCAGTACGGGTCACTGCATAACCGTCAAGCAAGGGAATCCAGGCCTATTTATACCCCTGCCTAGCCCAGGGATACTGAGGCCAGTTGTAGTGCCTCTGTTGCCGTCTTGGCTGAGATCAACCCTGGGGACCTTCCTATTCTGTAGAGTTGATACCCAATACAGGGGTTCTGTCCTGTCAGACTTCTACTGTCTTCATCGAAAAGTATTTATCAAATTTTCTTTCCGTGCTTCCCGAACATTGCAGATGTTACATGTATTTTTTTTGAAGTGCCATTTTTCCTTTCACCAATTTCATAGCAATTTCTGTAATCAGACTTTGTTCCCTATCATCTGGAGGCTGTGCATTTTACCAGATCTGCTGTTGGAGAGCTTCTATGACCCAAAACCAACAATGTCCCAGTTAAAGAAAAGAAAGAAAGAACTTGGATTTATATAGCATCTTTGACAGCCTCAGAATGTCCCAAAGTGCTTTACAGCCAATGAAGTATTTTTGAAGTGTAGTCACTGTTATAATGTAGGAAACACTGTAAAGTTGCAGTAAATTGTAAGCTGGAAGTTACATAGATTCAATATAAAGTCGCCAGACCCTTCCAGCGGCTAAGTCCCCCAGGCAGAGTGCATTTTCATAAAACTGCCCTTTATTTCGCGATAGAAGGAACAGTACCACCCAGTTTAGAGCTGTAACAGGCTAAAAGAATAGTGGTATTTATTTACAGTTTAAACAGACACAGAGAAATAGGAAACAGGATTATCATTGATAATAAGCAAAAGCAAAATATTGTGAATGCTGGAAACCTGAAATAAAAAAAGAAAATGCTGGAAAACACTCAGCAGGTCAGGCAGCATCTGTGGGGAGAGAAACAGAGTTAACGTTTCAGGTCGATGACCTTTCATCAGAACTGGAAGATGTTAGAGAGATTATTTATGGATTATTTATTAATGGATTATCATTAGATTAGATAATACTAGAGCAATAGCAACAATGCACATTTAATATAATAAAATGTCCCAAAGTGCTTCGAACTCAAACAGTACATAATTTGTCACAAGTGTCCTTAGAGATACCCACAACAGATTAATGACCTTTTTAGTCTTCCATTGAAGACACAAAGCCCGTCTTGCAAGATGAAACCCCATCTTCCCTGTTGCTTGTAGGCAATCTCTCCCTGAGCTGAACTATCTCTGTCAGAATTCAGCAGGGTCTCTATCTCTCTCTCTCTCCAGTAGCCAACTTTTTATCTCATACTTCCCTTTGATGTTACAATCTCAACCGAGTTTTGATAACATCAGCATTGAAAATTCCAAAAGACTTCAATTCACGGAGGGGCTGAGTGATCAGTAATAATGGGACAGAATTGCTCACCGATGCTCAGTTTGGGTTCCGCCAGAAGCACTCGGCTCCAGACCTCCACACATGGACTAAAGAGCTGAATTCCAGAGGTGAGGTGAGAATGACTGCCCTTGACATCAAGGCAACATTTGACTGAGTGTGGTACCAAGGAGCCCTAGTAAAATTGAAGTCAATGGGAATCAGGGGGAAAACTCTCCAGTGGCTGGAGTCATACCTAGCACAAAGGAAGATGTTGGAGGCCAATCATCTCAGCCCCAGGACATTGCTGCAGGAATTCCTCAGGGCAGTGTCCTAGGCCCAACCATCTTCAGCTGCTTCATCAATGACCTTTCCTCCATCATAAGGTCAGAAATGGGGATGTTCGCTGATGATTGCACAGTGTTCAGTTCCATTCACAACTCCTCAGATAATGAAGCAGTCCGTGCCCGCATGCAGCAAGACCTGGACAACATCCAGGCTTGGGCTGATAAGTGGCAAGTAACATTCGTGCCAGACAAGTGCCAGGCAATGACCATCTCCAACAAGAGAGAGTCCAACCACTTCCCCTTGACATTCACTGGCATTACCATCGCCGAATCCCCCACCGTCAACATCCTGGGGGTCACCATTGACCAGAAACTTAACTGGACCAGCCACAAAAATACTGTGGCTACAAGAGCAGGTCAAAGGCTGGGTATTCTGTGGCGAGTGACTCACCTCCTGACTCCCCAAAGCCTTTCCACCATCTACAAGGCACAAGTCAGGAGTGTGATGGAATACTCTCCACTGGATGAGTGCAGCAACTCAAGAAGCTCGACACCATCCAGGACAAAGCAGCCCGCTTGATTGGCATCCCATCCACCACCCTAAACATTCACTCCCTTCACCACTGGCGCACCGTGACTGCAGTGTGTACCATCTACAGGATGCACTGCAGCAACTCGCCAAGGCTTCTTCGACAGCGCCTCCCAAACCCGCGACCTCTATCACCTAGAAGGACAAGAGCAGCAGGCACATGGGAACAACACCACCTGCACGTTCCCCTCCAAGTCACACACCATCCCGACTTGGAAATATATCGCCGTTCCTTCACCGTCGCTGGGTCAAAATCCTGGAACTCCCTTCCTAACAGCACTGTGGGAGAACCTTCACCACACGGACTGCAGCGGTTCAAGAAGGCGGCTCACCACCACCTTCTCAAGGGCAATTAGGGATGGGCAATAAATGCTGGCCTTGCCAGCAACACCCACATCCCATGAACGAATAAAAAAAAAAGTTCTGGAACCCCCATTTTCATGTTCTCAAGCCGCTTTCACAGGGATTACAACTGCTTTACCTACGACACTGCAACACCTCTTGACAGCAGTCGTCTGCACACTATCGAAACACATCCGTTTTATGCTTGACTGCATTTGCACAGCTGCTGCACAGGAAAAAGGCCTGACCTCATTAAAACCATCTTTAACACATAACATCAAACGGGAAACGCCATCAGGTCCACAGGAGCACAGATTCCATCGCCACGATGTAATTCAACCAAAGCAGCAACCAATAGCTAGGAGCATCAGTCAGTGTATCGAACTGATGTCCATAACCATGCACCAGATCACAGATTCACCATATTTGCCTTGGGATGCTGGCACATATTACGGTCTTAAAGGGACAGGACAGTATATAGTTCGACTCTAATCACACTATTAGATTTTTAACATTATGAGACCCAAAGCCACAAACTTAGCCACGAGTGTGTTTCGTACTCACCCCTCCCCCGCCCACCCAAAAACCCGCTCAGAGTTAAAATCTACTCTCCATGTACCATCTGCCCCATTATGGACTCTATCCCACCCATTAAACATCCTGAAAGAAAATGCAGCATAAATATTTTCTGTTTCGAAAGAATCCAGAATACTCATCCATTGTCACGTCTGCATTGTTCAGCCATGATCTGCCGTCCTTCAGTAAACCACTTCCCCCTTTCCCTGCTCACCCTGCCCCGACATGAACTGGAGTTGGCCCATGGAGTCATTGAACTGCTTATCTCACGGGGCTTGGCTTTGTGTCTTGTTCCATGTCCATTCATTCCCTGGCCCTTCATTCATTGATCTTTGACCCATGCCCAGTCCCCGCAGCAGACAGCTTCCTTCCTTCCCCATTCTTTTCTTAAGCTGACTGACTGTTTTACTTTCACTTAAAAACCGGCGATCAAATATGAAGGTGTAGAAATTCGAGTCAGCGACTCCATCAGAGATAGCATGCAGCCCAATCACTCCCCCAATGTGGTCTTCCAAACAAGTGTCAGGAGTCACTGCAATTAAGTAGCTGTGAGTTTTGGACACGTTACATTTTAAACAGCGGTCCTAATGTTACCTACCTCTTAGTATTTTAGTACCAGCCTTTATCATAGTTATTTGATTTCCCTCCATGAAAAAAGAGACAGGCTTGTATTTTTTTTCCTGTTCCTAAATGTTTGGGAATAAGATTTGGAATCTTGTGGAGGTCACTATAGTCAAGAAGGCACAGACTTCTCTCACAAAACCTGGGTCCGTGCGCAATAGCAACTTGTATTTAAATCCCACGTGAGAGGAGGCGAGAAGCCCGAGACTAACAGGTAGGTGCCTTGTGGGCCCAGAGGAGCAAGAGTGCTTCCTCCAAGCCCAACAAGCCTACCTGCAGCGACCCCTCCAACGATCGTGGACCCCCGATCTCTGCGCCCCCCCCACCCCCCATGATCGTTTACCCCCGATCTCCACACTCCCTCAACAATTGCGGACCACCGACCCCGATCAGCCCCCCCACCAACGATTGCGGACCCCCAATCTCGATCCCCCCCCCACCAACGATCGCGGACCCCCACGATGACTCCTGATCCTGACAACCCCCCGTGACTGACCCCCGATCCCTCCTCCTATGACTGACACCTCCGTGACCCCCGTGCCAACCCATGCCCCATTGCCAACCCATGCCCCTGTGCCCACCCATGCTCCCTCCCCACGCCCGCCATGCACACCTGTGCCCCCCAAGTCCCTCCCCCCCCCATCCATACAAACAAAGTCTTACCTGAACATGTCCTCTCCCTGTCAATCAGGCCGGTCAGTCGGACGGCAAACCAACAAAAAAGAGTAAACGATGTCCTTACATCAAAATCGTAAGGATGTCCAGGAAACCCGTAAATCCGGGTTTCCCCTCCGCAATTTGACCCCCCCACCCCTTTCCCGGCTCGGATTCAAAATCATGCCCTTTGTGTCCAATCACAAAGCTTACTTTCCCACCTAGTTTTGTATCGTCAGCAAACTTGGATCCATTACACTCAGTCCCTTCATCTGAATCATTAATATAGATTGTAAATAGCTGAGGCCCAAGCACTGATCCTTGCGGCACCCCACTAGTTACAGCCTGCCAACCTGAGAATGACCTGAATAAAACGTGTTTTATTCCCGCTCTCTGTTTTCAGTCCTTTAACCAATCCTCTATCCATGCTAATATATTACCCCCAACCCCATGAGCCCTTATCTTGTGTAACAATCTTTTATGTGGCACCTTATCGAGTGCCTTTTGAAAATTCAAATATACTACATCCACTCGTTCCCCTTTATCTACCCTACATCCTCAAAAAACTCTAATAAATTTGTCAGACACTATTTCCCTTTCATCAAACCATGTTGACTCTGCCTAATCAAATTATGATTTTTTAAGTGCCCTGTTACCACGTCCTTAATAGATTCCAGCATTTTCCCGATGACTGATGTCAGGCTAACTGGCCTGTAGTTCCCTGTTTTCTCTCTCCCTCCTTTCTTGAATAGCGGGGTTACATTTGCTACCTTCCAATCCATTGGGACCGTTCTGGAATCTAGGGAATTTTGGAAGATCACAACCAATGCATCCACTATCTCTGCAGCCACCTCTTTTAGAACCCTAGGATGTCGGCCATCAGGTCCAGGGGATTTGTCGGCTTTCAGTCCCATTAATTTCACCAGTATGTTTTCTTTACTAATATTAATTTCTATAAGTTCCTCACTCTCATTACCCCTTGGTTCCCCATTATTTCTAGTATGTTTTTTGTGTCTTTTACTGTGAAGACAGATACAAAATATCTATTCAACGTCTCTGCCATTTCCTTTTTCCCCATTATAATTTCTCCTGTCTCTGCCTCCAAGGGACCCACGTTTACTTTCGCTAATCTCTTCCATTTTACATACTTGTAGAAGCTCTTACAATCCGTTTTTATATTTATTGCTAGCTTACTCTCATATTCTATTTTCTCCCTGCTTCAATTTTTTGGTCATCCTTTGCTGGTTTCTAAAACTCTCCCAATCCTCAGGATTACTACTCTTTATGGCAACATTATAAGCCTCTTCTTTTAATCTAATTCAGTTTTCAGACGCTTGGTCAGACGCCATCTGGAATACTGCTTCAGTTCTGGGCACCCCACCTCAGGAAGGATAGATTGGCCTAGGAGGGGGTGCAACGCAGATTCACCAGAATGATACTGGGGCTCAGAGGGTTAGGATAGATTTGGAAAAACTACTTCTGGAGGAATCGAGAATAAGGGGACATAATTTTAAAATTGGAGCTAGGCCATTCAGTTACGAAATCAGGAGCCACTTTTCCCACACAAAGAGCATTAGAAATCTGGAACTTCCCCAAAAGGCTGTTGAGGCTGGGGGTCAATTGGAGCTTTCAAACTGACATTGATAGATTTTTGTTAGGTAATGGTGTCAAGGAATATGGAGCTAAGGCAGATAAATGCAGTTGAGGTACAGATCATCCATGAACTAATTGAATGACGCAACAGGCTTGAGGGGCTGAATGGCCTACTCCTGCTCCTATGTTCATATATAATAAGCGTGAGTGGGAGGAACAGAGAGTTTGGGCCTGGAGAAGCACCAAGGTCTTCAAATAAAACTCTTTATTAGATAAACTAGGCCCAGCAGAAGTAATTTATTGGATACAAAGCAAATGCACTCTTTTGGCATTAAAACAACCCCCTTCATGAACATGACATTTACAAGAAGATTGTTTTTTAAAAATTGGAGAATGGAATATTTCTGGCTCTCACCCAGATCCTTCACTCTGAGGATATGCTAATGTGAGTGAGCAGTGTGTGTATCATTCTGTGCACAGCTCTCCAGGAAAATCTGGAATATTAATGGCGTATACTCTGGCTGCGTTCAAAGGCAAGTATGTTAATTTAAATTATCTGTAAATTTGGCAAGCAGAGTGCAGTTGGCAAACGCTCCATAGAAAAAGAAAATGTGGTAATGAGCTAATGCATTGCAAGACAAGGCAGACTCGACAGGGAGAAGGAAGGGGCTGAGTAAATTCCTGTGGCCCAGGATCTTCTCAAATGGTGAACCATAAAGCACGAAGATGCAAAAGAAAAGAGCTCTTTGTCACTAGGTGAAGGGTCTCCCAATCTTAATAAACAATCTTCTCGTACTTCCCTTCCCTTCTCCCTCCTTTCCTGTCATGCTGGGTGGTTCCACCGATGCTGACAGCATTGCAGTACCTCATAGAATCTTACAGCACAGAAGGAGGCCATTCGTCCCATTGCGCCGGTGCTGGCTCTTTGAAAGAGCTGCCCAATTAGTCCCACTCCCCCACTCTTTCCCCGGAACCCTGCAAATTTTTCCTTTTCAAGTATATACCCAAATCCCTTTTGAAAGTTACTATTAAAAGCAGTGAAGGTCCAGCAGACCCTGTAAACCTGTGTTCCCCCCACCCTCCTTTTCCCCTTTGGACTTTCTATTTCCTCTTTCCATTCATTCCGATGGGATGAATTCTAACTTTTTTTTTTGGTCAGGTATGTATGGAACAAACGAGTTTTAAAATTGATGTAAAATAGCCGGGGAATTGTTTTGGAAAGGAAAAAAAACCAAAGAAGGTACCTTGGCCTTAAGGCATGAAGAGCTAAGAGGGAATATATGGTGATGTCGACTCCACCAAATGTTGCCAGAGTATTGATTAAGAATAAATAATATTGTTCGCCCGTGAGCTTGGGTCCATGCACGGTTTGGAGTGGAATTGAGAAGGGAAAATCAGAAAGGTCGCAGGTTCAATCTCCATTCTATTTATTGACTCTTCTCGAAGATGGAGTGGATAGAGGATGTGGGGGTGTTGATGTGAAAGATTCCACCATTGTCTGGGTGAAACATCAGGATTCTTGGGCCTGATTGCCTTTTCTTGCCCTCCTTTTCATATGTCTCACCTGGGGGCACAATAGGGGGTGATGAGGGGCACCACAATTCGCCTTGGCGCCCCTGGGCTATGCAGGGGATAATGATCAGCCAGGGTTCCAGCGTCAGGGTCAGACGGGGACAGATTCCATATTTTTTCTCTTTCAAAACCTGAAACTTGAATAAATCGGAGCTCCGTAGAAGGAAAGTACTGACAATGGTTTCCATTCTTTGACTGAAATTTGGCAACGGTTAGTGGTCGGTCAACGGGTTGATCAACAGTTGGGATGGGTTACCAAAAACGGGTATTTGAGGCCAGGATCTTGGAATTGGTTCAGGGACTAGACGCTAGACACTGAGCTGAGAAGGCCTTTGGGTTGATGGATGGAAAGATGAGATCGAATAGGCAGAGAAGGTCTAATTAATCTCAACTTACCTTGTGGATTCTTAGCGTTGTTCTGGGGTCCACTACAAGATGGGACACGTAACATAGCTGTTCCGCTCAATCTTCTCCGCATTCCTCCAAGGGAAAATCTAAGTCTTTTGAAGTGTAGTTGTAATAATATGGAGGATAAACAGTGTCCAGGGCTATGTTGCCAGGGCAGCAACCCCTTGGAAAGGCTGCGGAAGCCATCGGAAAACATGCCTGTGAAGTAGCAGTGGTTTGCACGCTTTGCCTGAACCCTGACAGTATGTTCCAGCGCCAAGCTACTCCCAATCGTCGCTTTATTTTAAGCTTTAGACAAACGCCAGCAAGTGTTCGACACAAAGGGCGATCAACAGCTGGGATGGGTTACGAAGAAAGGGTGGTTTAGGCCAGGATCTTAGAATCACTTAAGGAACAGCTAGACGCTGAGCTGAGAAGGCCTTTGGGTTGATGGATGGTAAATGAGTTTGAATAGGCAGAGAAGGTCTAATTAATCTCAACCTACCCTGTGGATTCTTAGCGTGCGGTTGGATGGGTTTGTTCTTCGAGGGGCCATTAGTGAATATGCTCATCAATCTATGACTCCTTCACAGAGGATTACATAACAGGAGTAATTTTACGGCTTCATGCTCCCAACAGGGAATCTCATCGATCGAGATACATCTGTCGGAAAATCTGTTGCATCTGAAATATAAAAGACAAGAATATTTGCAAAACATGTATCTAATAAAGGATCTACATGTAGAATAACAGATAGCCAGGAGTTGATTAAAGGCACATGGAGTTAAGTGAAAGGTTTGAGGAAGGGATATATGTTATTATGCATCATCCGATGGTACCAGTACTCGCTGCATGATTAACTCCGTGTTTCCTGCTTAAACTTGTGTTAGCCTTGGCTCATTGGTATCTTTCTTGCCTCTGAGTCAGGAGGTCATGGGTTCAAGCCTCCCTCCAGAAATTTGAGCACATAATCGAGCACTTCAGTGCAGTACCAAGGGAGTGCCACACTGTCGGAGGTGCTGTTTCAGATGAGATGTTAAACTGAGGCTCCGAGTGCCCTTTCAAGGTTGTACTGCACTATTTGAAGAAGAGCAGGAGAGTTTTCCCAGTGTCCTGCCCAACATTTATCCCTCAACCAACACCTAAAAGAGGTGAACTGGTCATTATCTCATTGCTGTAGGTGGGAGCTTCCTGTGTGCAAATTGGCTGCCGTGTTTCCTTACAGTAAAGTGTCATCAATGTAGGTAGCATTGTAGGTTGTAAAGCACTTTGGGATGTCCTGAGGTTGTGAAAGTTCTTTCTTTTAAACTTAATGCAAACTTGGAACAGAAACAAGTTTCCTTCTACCAGTTCGCTTCCTTCAAGGAGCTGTGCTGAGTTGAGAAATAAAACTGACAAGATCAAAGCTGACATCTGTGGGCACCAAGACAGTGAGGGATTATCGAGCATGGTAGCTGCGGTAGTTTGTCGTGCGTTTTGTAATAAGAGTTGGGAGGACTCATCCTGTCTGTGGTAATATAATGTCTCTAACGGAATGCTTGTTTTGGAGGTAACCCTACATTTGGTATAATTGGCATACTCCGTATTCTGCAATGAATTAAAACAGGATTCAGTAAAATCGTTGAATCGGCAATTGAACCAACCACTAGGGGCATGCTGACTAAAACAAGGCAAGCTGCAATTATCACAGTGTTATAAGGATGTGCAGTGAGGAGCCCTTGAAGTAGGGGTGTTCACACTGATTCCTTTAGCCGTGTTGATGAGTAACAGAAATGACTCATGTGAGTGGAGTGCTCATTTCGGCAGAAGTTGCCTTATCACAGTTAACAGAGGGCAGAGGAAAGAGACAATTAAATACTCCTTTGGAGGAATTCACCAGCAAGGGACCGACTATACCTGTATTGCTGGAACAGCAGTGTCTGCTCTATTTTCACTAGTGTTATGCCAGTAGTTGTATACAGACCTGGAGACACCCTCAGTGATTGTCACGGCATTGCCCGTGGCTGGGAGATTCACCGCAACCCTCGATGTTAATGCCATTCACAACCAGTATCAGAGGGTGGGTGTTTGTATTTACTGTTTGGGCAATTAAGCACAACCTGGAAAAAGTGCAGAGAGGAAGATTTTGCAGGAAGATTTGCACGTTCCTGACAGAATCTCAATGAGTATATAGAAATTAGAATCATACAGCACAGAGGGAGGCCATTCGGCCCATCCTGTCTGTGCCAGCTCTTTGAAAAAGCTATCCAATTAGTCCCACTCCCTGCTCTTTCCCCATAGCCTGGCGAATTTCTTCTGTTAGAATATGGAAACAAGTTCATTTGGCCCAACGAGTCCATGTCAGTGTTTACCCCCGACATGAGCAAATAGTTCTCATCTCATTTACTCACCCTGTTCCCAAACCCCGTTATCCCCTTTTCCTTCATCCACCTATCTAATCTAATCTTGAAATTTGACACAGTTTCTGAGGTTGTACGGTCTAGTGGGTAGATTGAGCATCGCTGAGCTTGACGATGGTTTCATGTGTTAATGTGTCCAGTGTCTTTTTTCAATACAGAGTCCTGGACAGGAATTAATTTTGAATTCGCAATTTAGCTTTCTTCTTTTATTAGCACCGTGGACAAGAATGGATTTACTCACATTATTCTGGGCAATGATTAATTACCTTAGTGCCGAAATACTGATATTATTCCACTCTATTCCAAAGTGGATCTAAATTCCCCCTCGCCATCCATTCCTCTTGTTTGGAATGCTCTTTCCTCAGAGGAAGTAACAACAATGCTTGAGCTTAATGTTTTCCTTTCTCTCTAAAAGCTCAGTAAGTCGCTGTGGTTTAACAATCAAGAAACGACAATCTTTAGATCCGTAACTCAAGCCTCCAAATTTCGTATGATCCCCTTGTGTGTTAGCAGAAGGTCTCCGAGCACTAGAAGTCATTGTGGTGCAGAACTGTTACACTTTGTCACTGTCAGTTATGGTAGCCGGACTTGGAACAGAATCAACTACTCCTACCCTGTGAACTTGTTAGGGAACTATTAAGAGATGAATAGCTGAAAATAACCAAACGATGGAATTTCTTTTTTTTTTATGTATCTCCCAATATATCTCCCTTCTCTTGTGAAAGGGTCAACTCTGGCGGGGGGAGGGGGTCAGTTCCACGGGCACAGCAGCTGCCCCCTGGGACTTCGCTCAAGTGGCCATTCGACATGTATGGGCAGAGAGAGTGAGTGTTATCTCAGGCTATATCAACCTCGGGGAGTTGAGCAGCTGAGTCCGTTCCTGTTTTCACCCTGTCTGTTTTCCAACAGGGAGTTACTAGACAACGATCAGAAGTGGGGAATTTGGTTGAATTCCCCCTCCCCGCCTTACCCGGGGCACTGAGGCCCATTGTAGTGCTCCTCCTAACATTGGTTGAGATCAGTTAATTTAGCATGGACTAGGGATCAAACCGGGTTTGGAGCAGGAACCCGGGCTGATTTTTTTTCTTTCTCCCTCCCACTCTGGGACACTGAGGCAAATACTTACTGCAAACAGCTAACACAGCACAGACTGGGAATCAGAACTTGGGACCTCCTCGTGTGTATGAATGAGTGCTTCAGCGGCAATGCCATTCTGTGCTTTTTTATTGGCCCTAGTAGGGTTCAGTACTACATCAAGCTTTGCATTTACCCATCAGACCATTGGGGACAGCCATTGTAAGACAGATTTGTTTGAAGAATAGTTTGTATTCCCATTGGTTCCATTCCACGGCCTTACTTGTTACCAATAAAAAAAAACGCTAGGGGTAATGGGAGGTGTGGATAAATTATTTGTTTGGAGATCGAAGACACCATGAATTTACGCCTGAACGGCTTATGATGTTTTTGGAATCATTTCCAAATGTTACTGATGGGATTTTGCAAACTTGTGTGTCGGGGTTGACGGGGAAAAAACTGAGAAGCAGTTATGAAAATAGAAAGTTCCAGACTTCTGCCCCAGAGCAAAGCCGTTAGTCCACTGCCATTGGCATAATACAGTTCACCGCAGTTTTTTCAGTCGTGACGCCTTTAAAGAAAGAAATATATCGTGCCTTTCACAACCTCGGGATGTCCCAAAGCGCTGTACAGCCGATGAAATACTTTTGAAGTGCAGTCACTGCTGTAATTTAGGAAACACGGCGGCTAATTTGTATTTTGGCACTCCCGACTTACGCCTCGTAGGTGGTGGAGAGGCTTCGTGGAGTGAGGAGGTGAGCCACTCGCTGCAGAATGCACAGCCTCTGAGTAGACGATAAATGTCGGCCTCGGCTATGAGGAAGCACTTCTAATGCGTGAAAGTTGTGGGTTCAAGCCCCAGTCCAGAGACTTGTACACATAGTGCACTAGAGTGACGCTGCAGTGCAGTACTAAGGGAGTGCTGCACTGTCGGAGGTGCTGTCTTTTAGCTGGTTCTTTAAACCAAAGGCCAAGCCAGTGGTTCAAGTAGACATTCGAGGACCCATGGGGCTATTTGAAGAAGAGCAGGGGGCTCTCCTGGTTCTTCTGTCCAACATTCCCCTCTCAACCAACATTACCAAAAATAGATTGGGGATGAAATTCAAATTTGGCAGGGGGCGCCAAACGGGTGGTAGCGAATCGGCCACCCATGATATACCCCGCCCGAATTTACCTCCCACTGATGTGAGGACGCTTCAGAAAGTAACTTCATTAGCAGTGAAGCGCTTTGGGATTTCCTGAGGTGGTGAAAGGTGCCATATAAAGGCAAGTTCATTCTTTCTCGAATCGAGCAGTGATTAGACAATGACAGCTTTTGATTTCAAAAGTCTAATGATTCACTGAATTTGGATAGCGTTTTCCAGCTCAGTAATATTCTGTAAAGCGCCATCAAAAAACTCTGGGGAAACTTGGATTTAAAAAAATTGTGATCCCGACAGCTGAGATTTGAATGCTCTTGCCCTCTACTGATTATACTTGGATACTGCTGTGCACATTGAGTGACGCTGCAGAAAATAGGAGCAGGTGCAGTTCTAAGGCTTTTGAATGTTTTTTTAAAAAAGCCGCGATCGATGAGAACTGACCTTGTTGAGGCTGAGCTAAGTAAACGCGAAGGATTTAAAAACGCGGTTTGTCCTGGTACTTAGATTGCAGTTTAACAGGACGACAGCTGTAAACATATAAAGGATCCATGTGCTACGAACCTTGCCAAAATCCATCAAAAGCACTAGGTTTAAACAAACAAATAAAAACACATACAGGAAAGTATGGCAGCACATCGACTAGGAGATTAATTGGGGACGGGGTTAGTTAAAAAGAAAACAGATTGACAAGTTGTAATGGAGATTGGTTTACGGGGGATAGCAATCGGTGGGGGGGGGGGGTATTTTAGTAATCGGGAGGGGGGTCATTTAAACAAACTCAATCCTTGTGGAACGTTCTCTTATTTTTGAAATCAGGTTTCTGTATGTGGAGTCCCGAAAGTTGGAAGCTCCTCCATTCACCCTCTGCAGCGAGGTCAACGTGAGTGGCCCTACTGTGAATCCCATAGCTCAACATCCAGGCCAACCTTGGACTTGGATGTTAATTAAGAGGCTCCAAACCAGCAAAATTTTAGTAATCATCCCCTCAAAGAGGGATGTGGAGATGCCGGTGATGGACTGAGGTTGACAATTGTAAACAATTTTACAACACCAAGTTATAGTCCAGCAATTTTATTTTAAATTCACAAGCTTTCGGAGGCTTCCTCCTTCGTCAGGTAAATAGGGAAAGAGGGAAGGAAAATATAAGGGGAGTACTTTCTATAACACTCCCTCCATCTTGTTCTGAAAAAATAATTTCTTTTGGAAACTATGCTTGATTTTACCATTATTTTTTTCCCAAGCAGAGTCTGATATTTTTGCATCTCCCAGCTCCCTCCTCAGCCACCTAATTGGAACATACCCTTTGATACCTCATCGATCATTGACTTCAACACCTCCAAAGTCTTTGACAGGGTCTGGTACTGACTGCTTATAAACTAGTTGCCATCATATGGCCTCCCACCAAACTCATGTTCATGGTACTTGCCTAATCCCCTCCACTTTGTCACCTCCCTCCATCTTCACAAAACATCTACAAAATCTTTCCCTTCAACCATGCCTTTAATCTCCTGCCCTAACCCTTTCCATTTTCCCCCTCCCCTCTCCTGCTTGCTGTCCAATCTTTGCTTTCCTCCTTAATGTGGGATGCCTTGATATGTCATCCTGTACATCAAGAGTGCTATAGCAATGCATATAGTAGCCAGTTACCCTTCAGATCTCTCTGTTTCTGGTGCAGTTGATTATATCTTCTGACCCTTTTTACTGTTCTCCAGACTCTGTGTTCTCTCCCACTCTATCCCTTCTTCAGAGAAATGACCGTCTCAATTCATCATCCCAACCATACCTATCCTTTTTGCTGATGATTCCACTTTACATTCATCAAGATCCTTGAGATTGCATGCCCTTAGTGCTTACAACCTGTGGTCTTCTCTCAGGGCAGTACTTCAATCACTGCATCTTGATCGATCTATCCTTTGATGAAGCATTGAAAACCCGTCTTTTTCAATTCTTCAGAGGCATGGTTTCTTTATGTTTCTTTCTAGCCTAATCAGCCATCTCTTACCTTCGCTGGCTCTACCCTTAGTCCTTCTTCGTCTATCGATGTTCACTATCTCCTCTGACCTCAGATGGAAATTCCCACATCTTCCCACTGCTAAAGCTGCCCCAAACTCAGTTTCTTCTTTCATGACAAGCGTGTCTTTTCCCTTGAATGATATTTAAAGTCCAAGGCGGTCCAAGACTTGGATACTGTTTCTATAGCTGGGCTATTCTAACTGCTGCTGCACTCCTGGACAGAACATAAGAAAAAGCTTGATGCCTGATAGGTGATCTTTCCCACCTCCATCTTACAACTCGTCTCTTTCCATCACAACCATTTAGCATAGGAACAGGATTAGGCCATTCTGCCACTTGAGCCTGTTCCACCATTCAATTAGATCATGACTGTTCTGTTAACTCAACTCCATTTACCCAACTTTGATCCATATCCCTTGATACACTTGCCTAACAAAAATCTGTCGATCTCAGTCTTGAAAATTTCAGTTGACTCATCATCCACAGTCTTCTGGGGAAAGAATTCCAGATTTCCACTACCCTTTGTGTGAAAAAGTGCTTCCTGATTTCACTCCTGAGTGGCCTAGCTCTAATTTTAAGATTATGCCCCCTTGTTCTGGATCCCACCACCAGTGGAAATAGTTTCTCTTTTATGTCCTCTACCGAATCCCTTTATCATTTTAAACACCTTGATTAGATCACCCCTCAACCTCTATACTCAAGGGAGTACAAGCCTAGCCCACGCAACCTGTCCTCATAATTTATCCCTTTTAGTCCCTGTATCATTCCGGTGAATCAGCGCTGCACCCCTTCTAAGGCCAGTATGTCTTTCCTGAGGTGTGGTGCTCGGAACGGAGTGCAGTGCTCGAAATGGAGTCTAACCAGAGCTTTATACAACTGTAGCATAATTTCCACCCTTCGTACTTCAGCCGCCTTGAGATAAAGACCAACGGTACATTAGCCTTTTTGATTACTTTTTGTGCCCATTATCAATTCTACTATGGTTGATGCTCCTCTGAGCTTTGTCCCTTTTTCCTTTCAAGCTGAAGATTGGTCCTCCTGCAGGCTCATTCTCCTCCCTGCATCCTGGCTCTGTTCAACTCAAAGTCTCAACGTTCAGTCTCCTATTCTAATTCGTTCACTGGATCTCCCTCGGTCTTTCCTCCTTCCTGAAATCGTCTGGCTTTTAAAACCCAAGCCCGATTCATCTCATGTTGTCTTTCATTCTTTTAAACCTTGTTGGTGCCCTATATTACAGGGGTACATCCGACAGCTCCTTTCATTTTAACTGGCCTGGAGGGGAGAGCCTCCTGAACCCAGGAAGCCACCTATTGCCTACGTAATCGGTAACAGCCAGTGATAGGTCTGTCCAGGCTTGTGCAGAAAGCTACCCCCCCTCTCCCAGACCCTGGCCCAGACATACCTTCCCCTTGAAGCATTTCTGTACATAAAGCCTTCGAAAGTAAGTCGTTAGTAAAAAATATATTCCAAGAGCTCTGTCACAATATTAAATTTGGCTGTAGGTAGAGCAGCTTGTTGAGGAGGATAAAACGGAGGGAAAGAAATTGAAAAGCAAATAGCCTAAGAAGCACACAAGCCATTAAAATCCACCGGCTTAATTAAGCCAACATCAGTGAGCAGGAATATATAGCTCTGGCAATAAGCCAGGTTCTTTTCTTTCTACTCCTAAGGTGGGTCAAGCACACCCGTCCAATTCTGATGAATCCCCCCGAGATGCCTGTCAGACGCAGTGCTGAGCCAGCCTGTGCCAGGATATTAATATACGAGGTGTGATTATCCTACCATCGCCAAGGGCCCATGAAAGCAACACAATTAAAAGGAATCCATAATAAAATGCTCTCTTTATATTCATTTGAAAGAGTAAAAAAAAAATCATGACTCAAGCATTTGCACTTGTATTCCAGAATTTAGAGGAGGGAGGTGAATTATTTTGATTGGCCCATCCCATTCTTGGGAGTTTTGACTCCCAGTCTGGATCGATAATTAAGTTGAGGTCACTTTGTTGAGTTAGTTTATTGAGCTCTTGCCTCATATTCTCTGTGCGAAAAGCTCGTGCTCAATAATAGCAGAAAGGTTCTAACACCTAGTCCCTAGTTGGAAGCATCCTGGGAGCAGTTGTTTTTTTGCAGAACTCCACCATGCTGAGAGATCATGTTGTTCCAGTCCAGTGCTTTCGGTGGGACGTTACACCCAAAGTCCTATCTGCCTGTTCAGGTGGATGTTGAAAGTCCGATTTGGAGAAGAGCAGAGAGCTCCCCCCTGGTGTCCTGGTCAATGTTCCTCAACCAACACCACCCAAAACAGAAAAATGATCATTTATCTCATTGCTGTTTGTGCGATCTGTTCTGTGCCAATTGGCTACCACAATTCCTTACATAACAAAAGTCAATGCAGCTCAAAAAGTAATTCATTACACGTGAAATATTAGAATGTGGGACCTTTTACATCACCTGAGAGGGCAGACGGGGCCTCGGTTTAACATCTCATCCACGACGGCACCTCCAACAATGCAGCACTCCCTGAGAACTGCACTGAAGTGTCAGGCCAGATTTTGTGTTCAAGTCCTGGAGTGAGGTTTGAATCCACAACCTTCTGTTTCAGAGGCGTGAGTGCTACCATGAGCCACGGCTGGCAGCTGTTGGGAGATGGCCTCTGCACACGCCTGTCACCACACACGCATAGACCTCTCTCCTATGCAGGAGAATTAGGATTCCAGCCGGGCAGTGTCGATGACATGTTTTCTGCCTGGAGCCCGTACTGCAGGAAGCAGACTTGGACTGCCAGTCACTGTGTAAATCCAATCTGAGAGAGAGCACAAGGCTGGCTGAGCACCCAGTGAGAATGTTATACTGTTGTAAGGTTGGGGGAGGGGAGTGGGTTTGAAGGATATTTCACCTGACTTGTACCGTACTCAACCTGAGTGTGCTCGATGGGGCAATGTGAAAGGGAGCTTAGCTCCACATCCAGCCTGTGCTGGAACTGCTTGACGCTGGCATTCGCTGAGCGAGTGAATGTAAAAAGCTGCACTCACTGGTGCTGGTATCCAACAACAACAACTTGCATTTCCATAAGGCCTTTAACGTAGTGAAACGTCCCAAGGTGCTGACAGGAGCGTATAAGGACAGGTGACCAAAAGCTTGGTCAAAGGGATAGGTTTTAAGGAGCGTCTTAAAGGAGGAGAGAGAAGCGGAGAGGTTTAGGGAGGGAATTCCAGAGCTTAGGGCCCAGACAGCTGAAAGCACGGCCACCGATGGTGGAGCGATGAAAATCGGGGGATGCGCAAGAGGCCAGAATCGGAGGAGCGCAGAGTTCAATTAATCCTTCAATTTACCGAATACAAAAAATAAATGTACTCGAGTGTGTGAAACACGAACTCAACTGACTATATTTTTCCAATGTTTCCTGTTCAGGTTCATATTTTGATAAGCCAGAGCACTGTTAAACTGATCGTGGACTGTCAAGAGGTTGAAGAGAAGGTAGCAAGCCCACCCGGCAACATAACCACCAATGGGTATGAACTTCTCGGAAAGCTGGTTAAAGCTAAAGGACCAAAGGGCAAGTCTGCTGCAGTAAGTGATGCCAACTCTATTGAGCTAACAGACAGTGATCTTCAGGGTGCACCTTCCCCTCCCCCGCAGGTCGCTAAGGAAGATGATGCACAGTGAGCTGCCACGAGTTCATGCCAGGCTGTTGACTGACGTTAACATTTATCTAACATTCCTCCTTGATGATATGTTCTCATCACATTATTCAGTAATCAGAGGAACATGGTGGGGGGGGGGCGCTTTTGAGGTGAGATTAGCCCCTTTCTTATAAACTGCAGTGTAAACATACAGTCATCGCTGGCACAGTCTATACGAGTGATCGTCATCAGATGGCACATGTGCCCCCTCCTCTATACAAGTGCCCTTCATCAGTCTCCCTTCTCCGTGTGGCTCTCACCCTCCATTCATGGCCTGCGTGGCTACGTCATGTCAACCAAGCTAGAATTCATGGCCGCCTCTTCCTGTTTCCTTGCTCTCTCTTAAAAGAAGTCAAGATGATGCTATTACATAGAAACATAGAAAATAGGAGCAAGAGTAGGCCATTCGGCCCTTCGGGCCTGCTCCGCCATTCAAAATGATCATGGCTGATCGTCTAACTCAGTACCCTGTTCCCGCTTTTTCCCCATGTCCCTTGATTCCCCCTAGCATTAAGAAATATATCTATCTCCTTCTTGAATACATCTAATGACTTGGCCTCCACTGCCTTCTGTGGTAGAGAATTCCACAGGTTCACCACCCTCTGAGTGAAGAAATTTATTAGGAAGTGGGAACATCTACATAACCAGTAACCTTTATTTTTCAGAATGAACAACCCAGTAACTTTCTCCCCTCCCCCTCCCCCCAAGCCTTCCCATTCCTTTGCTTCATCTCCACTCCAATAACGCACCAAAGTTGCAGATTTGAAATCAAGAGCTGACTATGACGAGAGGTTTTCTCTAGGCTTATATGTGTTCGCAGCATCGTAAACAAGCATAACGGTATCGTAAACATTGCGATTTCGTGATTTCACCAGAAATGGCCATCAAAGAAAATCTTCCCCCAATGTGTGGAGTCATTGGCTCAGAAACGTGTATCATTGTTCCCTGTGTGGAATTGTGGGTGAGCTCAGAGACACTTACCTCCGTTATGTGGTGCAGTGTGTCTTAGTGCGTCCCTGAATGTGGTTCTGAAGCAAGGCATGATTCATAATCATAGGCCTGTGCAATGACTCTGCCGCAATATCATGAATGGGTCCAAACCTGTAACCGCGTGTACAGACCGCGTGTACAGACCGCGTGTACAGACCGCGTGTAGCCTACTTCAGACTCCAATGTTTAAGGCACACCTTCGCATGGTTTGAATCCTCTAATTGGAGGGGGCTTCACTGAAAGGAAAACTTGAAACAAGGGTACAATTAATGAACGGCAGTCAAACAATGAATTGGCAGCATAATAAATGATGTATCTATCCATGAATGATTCATTCAACAGACCCATTTGGCAAAATAATTGATAAATATTACTTTCTTGATTTTTTACGCGTTGGAGATACGTTCAGTTGTTGGAGGGCATTTTGTTTCAATACAATATTCAGGGAATCTGAGATAAGGAACAGAAAATGCTGGAAATACACAGCGGGTCCATCAGCATTGCAAAGAGAAAAAATTGGGTTGATGTTTTGGGAGTAGACCCTTTGTCAAACTAGAAGCTGGAGTAAAAGTGAGGCCCTTAATAGGACTGAACAAAATGCAGTGGGAAGGGAGGAGTGCAACAGAGTCAGGAATGCTAATTGCCATCATAACACCATTTAAAAACACACTGTATAAAAGCTGACAATTGCTGGATACAAACACCAGTCAGGCAGTGAAAAGGCATTGGTAGGACAGCAGAGAGTGAAAACAACTCCTTTAGGTAATTAAAAAGCTTTGGAAAGACAGAAGAGAGTGAAAAGTAAAATACTGCAGAAGTTGGAAATCTGAAATAAAAACAGGAAATGCTGGAAACACTCAGCGGGTCGGGCAGCATCTGTGGAGAGTGAAACGTGGGGGTTTAACTTTTCAGGCAGATGACCTTTCATCAAAGGGAGCAGAAACAGCTCAGTCAGTTTAGTGAAGAGAGGTTAGAAAGACAAAGGGCCGTTCAGGCTTGTTAAAACAATGTCTGTCAAGGTGATTGTGAGTAATTTATTTTTTCCCTCTCTTTCAACTCTAGTTCCAGATCCAAAGCTTTGACATCATCTGCAGCCTGGGTTGGGCCGTAAGAGACAAATGCTGCGACCTCCCTTCCATGGCAAGTATCCACCTCCCAGCAGGTGATGGAGGGTGGCTTGTTGGAGCGCCTGTCTGTGTTTTCTTTGGATTGGCAAAGCTGTCAGTTCTCCCTTTGATTTAACTGCGAGGCATTTTTTTAAGTTTGTGAACGCTAAACGGAGTGGAACAGCTTTTTTGTGGAAGTTAAATGGCGCGTGCATCCGCAGGATGTGAAAATATTAAAAGTGTTTCCAAAAATGTAACAGAACTACGTAAATTGGCCTCTGTGTGATTAGGGTTGCCAACCCCCCAGGATTGTCCTGGAGTCTCCAGGAATTGAAGATTAATCCCCAGGAGACTGCTGCAAGCAACCCGGGAGAAAAACCATAGGGGGCACTGAACAAAATTGTGTTTCCTTCATTTTCTTTGAACACTTTCATTTATTAGTTATAAATATATTGGAGAGGGGGAAAAAGTCTGTTTAAGATTAATCCAATTGGGTGACAAAGAGTCCGATCCCTTCCAAATTGGCGTGGGCAGCCAGTGCGCCTGCAGGACGGACCAATGGCGGGAGTGTGGGGGCGGGGCAGTGCGAGGCGGAAGGTCATGTAATGAAACCTCCAGGAATACACCCAACCAGAGTTGGCAACCCTACACATGGCTCGAGTTGTTGCGCCCTTGTTAACGCAAGAGGAGAAGTGGTGGTTGATTGTGTGGATTAATCTGGTGCCGCAATGGCACTATTTATTCACCTACTGTTCTTCGCTCAGAAAGCATCGCCTGGCAATGGCTATGAGCGATGGGATCCTCCGAACGATTGGCGTGCTCATATCTGGTTCATCTCTCATTTTAGCACCAGAAAAAAATTACCATGAGAGCTTCCAGATTGTTGTAAAAACCTAACAGGTTCTCTAGTGCCCTTAAGGGGAAAGGGAATCTAAAAAAACATTAGTGAACCTTTCACCCCTACCTGGTCCGACCTGCACGCGACTCCAGTTCCCACACTGTGTGGTCGACTCTTAGGTTGTCAGGGTAACTCGTGTGATGGGCAATAAATGCAACCATGCTCACGTTTCTGAGAATAAAGGTTAATGGTGCCAAGCTTGGGTTTTAAAAGGTGAAAAGTTCCATACTTCTGGCGTCCTGGGAAAGAATGAGTTAGAGTAGAGAAATGTCTCATCACATTTACAACGTAAGTAGTGTCTTTAAGTAGTGTCTTATTTATAGCTCCAGTTACAGTGTAAAGTGTCACCCCTGAAAGGATATCACCAGATGGTTGTTGGCAGGACCCTATCTTTGTTGTAACTCTTCAGAACCATTTATTCTCCCAACAAATGCAAATACAAAGGAAAATAACAGGGGGAGAAAAAACAATCTACCAGATAAAGTTCAAAAGCGAAGTATAATCTCCACATAACATTTGTGAAAGCCTTGCTTTCCCTCATTTTAAAAATAAACGGTAATGCAGTCTAAATTTTTTATAGCTTTTAACATTAACAGCCATGCAAAAGGATTGATTTTCAGCCCGATTTCCCTTTTTGTTAATACCTCGCTCCATAATTTGATGATGTCATCTGTTTTCTGTGTTTCCAGAGAGATGAAGCAAAATGTCCACCGATTTCAAAGGCCTGCACATGTGCTCAGGACAGCATTGGGGCCCCTGGACCTCCCGGACCTTCTGTAAGGAAATACTTCATTCATTTCCATTTCCTGTCTTGGAATGTGAATGACATAATCCTCCGAGCTAAACGGAGAGAGAGAGAATAATGCATCGTGGCGAGGGTGCGATTATTGGACTTTGCAACAGTGTTAACGGCATGGGAAACTTCTGCAGAAAACTCCCAGGGACTTCTAAAGAGAAGCCACTAAATGTAGCTTAAATTAAAAGGGAAAAGAAAAGATTGAGTTTGACAATTATGAATTACCCGATGTCAAGCGAAAGGAATATGTTCAGCCAGGATTTTTTTTTTTTGCGTGAGTGTGTATAATTCAATAATTGTGTCGATGGGCACCTAACACATTCAAACTCGACCATCTCAGACATTCCCTCCTTTGTTTAAGGATTTTTTGTGAGCCGGGGGGGCAGGGAATCCAACAGCATAGAATACAAGCTGCGCATAATTAACCTTCTCTGTGATTTGTCCCATTGACAGGGTCAAAGTGGTGCCAAAGGACCTAAAGGAGAAAGAGGTCAAAACGGCCAATTTGTAAGTATTTCTTTTTAAAAAAAAAATCCTTCCAGCTTTCTTTCTCTCTTTCTCCTGAAGGTGTAAATTGATGCTGGGGTCAAGTTCTATGGCCGTCAGCAAATCTCTGGTACCTTGACCGTGAGTGCTGGCAGGCTATTCTACCACCAGGGGCATCGCAACCCAGCTCAATCCTATCCTCACCTGACATCCACACACATATACTTCTCAGCGTGGCCCAATGGACAGCAAACAGGAGTGGGATCTCTGGATGATGCCCCCACCCCCCCCTCCTCTTCACCAGCCCAGGGGCATCACCTGCCTAGGTGTCAGCCGTGGCTCGGTGGTAACACTCTCACCTTGGAATCAGGAAGGTTGTGGGTTTAAGTCCTACTCCAGAGACTTGAGCACATAATCCAGGCTGACTCTCCAGTGCAGTACTGAGAGAGTGCTGCATTGACAGAGGTGCCGTCTTTCGGATGAGACGTGTTAAACTGAGGCCTTGTCTGCCCTCTGAGCTGGATGTAAAAGATCCCATGGCACTATTCAAAGAAGAGCAGAGGAACTTCCCTGACATCCTGGCCACTATTTATCCCTCGACTGTCCTGAGATCGTGAAAGGTGCTATATAAATGAAAGTCTCTCTTTCTTCTTATTGTAGCACACTTACTTGCTGTCCCAGGCTAAGGTCAGTTAACTCAGCACAGACCGGGGACTGAACCTGGTTTGCATGGCTCTGTTACACGCTGACTGACGTGTTTACCTACAGAGCCATTGGGACTTGTAAGCCTCTGACCGATATCCAGGTGAAATTTATGCGTGTTTGGTTTGGAACTAACACATGTAACATACGGACTTATGTAACGGGTGCTGACGACAGGAATAAAAACAACAGATTTGTTTTTGTTTGCCATGCAGAAAGCAAAAATAATAAAACTCTTAATTGCCTTTCCGCAGGGTCCAATGGGTCCTCGTGGTGAGCCAGGCCCTCCCGGTCCACAAGGCCTCCCCGGCCCTCAGGGTCCTAACGGACTCTCAATTCCAGGAGAACCGGTGAGTCTATCTGTTTCACTTCCTATCCCCCTCCCCCCCTCTTCGTAGCACTGTAGTGTTGAAAACAGCCCATAATGGTGCAAGCTGATCAGTTCACATTATGGTGGCAATATCGTTACATGTAATCCAGTTTGTTTTTAAAAATGTGCAATAGGACCAATTGCACATTTATATATATAAAAAATAACTTCAAAGGCATTCTCCCTTCTCCGTTCGAACAACTGGTTTTACAGCTGATAATAAAAATATTACTTACGTTGTAAAATTAATGACATAATTAAAAGGTATTCTTATTAGCTGCTTACTCACTCAGGTTGCGGGGGTTTCTCACTAAGTTCAAACAGGATGCATTGGTCTCAGACCAGTGAGTGCTCAGTAAGTTCCAAAATTCCCAACTCGACGGTTAATCTGTCAAGACGAAAACATGTTTTCTTAATATGTTTTTCTCACGTCCCCACAGTGTTACAAATAACATAAGGACAGAATTTCAGGAGGGAGGGGAGAGGAGATGAGGAGTAGTTGTTAGGGGATTGCTGTAGTCCATAAATAAAAACCACTCTGATTTTGTTTTTTATTCATTCTCGGGATGTGGGCATCGCTGGCGAGGCCGGCATTTATTGCCCATCCCGAGTTGCCCTTGAGAAGGTGGTGATGAGCCGCCTTCTTGAACCGCTGCAGTCTGTGTGGTGAAGGTGTTCCCCCAGTGCTGTTAGGGAGGGAGTTCCCGAATTTTGACCCAGCGACGATGAAGGAACGGGTGATATATGTCCCAAATCGGGATGATGTGTGACTTGGAGGAGAACTTAGAGCTGATGGTGTTCCCATGCACCCGCTGCCCTTCCAGGTGGTGGAGGTCATGGGTTTGGGAGGTGCTGTTGAAGAAACGCCATTCCTGTAGCCTGAATTTCTGCCCCCGGGTATTAATTGGTGAGATTGCTTCACCAACAGGGAATGGAAGTCTCTTTTACGAAGGATACGTTGTCGTGAGGCCTTGACTTTTGTTGTGAGGAGCATTGTATCATATTACCTCCAGGCTTTCTTTGTGCTGTTCCAGTTTGATGGCTGTGCGCTATCAAAGCCTTCCATAGGTTGAGTCAGCCTTTCTTAAACAGGGTACACCCCGCACTGGCATTTATAATGTATGTGTTTTGTACAATCCCAATATTGCAACATTTCTGAAATAAAATAGGATCCAGAAGGGATTCAACAGGTGGATATTCTATACCCTCAAGGGCTGATTTTCAACAACCACAAGCAAAATTACACAAAACCACAATGTCCATTTTTTTTTGGTGGAAACTTACTACTTCACAACTGAAAGTTTGACAACGGAGAGCATTATCTGGAGCTGATTTTTAAAAAAATTGGGTTGTACCAGTCATAAAATCTTCGGTTGCTTCATTTTACATTTGGCATAACAGTGACCACAAGACAAGCTCCAAAAGAGATTCCTGGACACGGATGATCAGCCTCCTTCTTGGGTAGTTACTTCTATAATTAGCTGTTCCATCCAGCTGCAGTTACTTGGACCCTGGATGGCATTGCTGAATTGTTCTCGTGTGTAATTGACTGCTTCTCAAAAGAAAAAAAGCAAGTAAATGACTTCAAGAAGTTTCTGGGATTACAAACTGTGCCAGACTACAGCAACTGCCCAAGGTGATGTAAAATTTCACATGGGAAGTAAGCATGAGAGGCATCTGAGGTCCAAATCTGTCACTCAGAATAAGCTATGTCCCTTTGGATGAAGAGGAACTATTTGGGGTGTTGCAGTGTCTACAGATGTTGTTCGGCCTCTAAACGGACTCTTCCCCTGCTGTTTGGTCAACATTAACGCAAAATTACAGGCTTGAGGATATATATAAGTTTATGCATTCAAGAGAGAGATGGATTCAGTGCTTTGTCCAGCAAGGAAATGCTTTTCCCATGAGCAAGATGCCAGAGAAGAGATAATGGCGAAAACCCTATCATTCTATATTGTTTCCAAGCTCCCTATTAAACATTCCTCCAAGTACAAGTTTTGCCTTCGGACAGTCAAGGACCTACTGTTGAAACAAAGGCCTCCCATCAACCAAAGTGCTGAATGACAGACCCTACATGGATGAATCCAATGGATAAACAAGTTTTAAAATCAAGATTGGCTTCACGATGGATGTTATACCAGTTTACGTTCATGGTCCCATGAACTGCAAAAGAAGCATGTTTGTAATGCTTTCCATTACCTTAGGTCTTTAACAACTTTGCAAGGCAGAACACGACGTAGCTATTGACTTTTTTCCCTCCTCAGTTTCAAGTAATCTTTCAACAATCTGCTACTTCATCCATGGCTCTGCTCCATTGGCATCGAGGCTGAAATACTCAAATGAATATCATGGCAACAGATCAGCCTCAAATGGAAAACCTTTCCAATTTTGTGTAGTTGCAAATATCTCCTCATAATTACCAGCTTCCACAATCCATAATTTAGCTAATTATCTCATGTATACTTAGAAAAGAACCTAATTGCTAGAAATTAAACCAGAAAACATGATTAGCCCACTTTAAAAGACACACAGGAAAGACCTTTGCACTTGTGCAATCTGTGGGTTACTTCAGGCTCGAGGGGCTGATTGGTCTAGTCCTATTCCTATGTTCCTAAGTGAGAAACAATAACATTTTAGGCAGAAACTGACTGACATGTCCAAGGTGATCGCACAAGCTAACTGGGATCTTTGAGTCAGTCTTACAAAACTCGGACTACTGAATTTTTGGTGAGTCTTTAAAAGGCCACGCAACTTAACTTCTCTCCTTTCCCCACCATTGCCCCCTTTCCTGTTCTTGAGACAGAATCCCATTTCCAACCATCTGGGGTATATCTGCTTGTGGGATAATACCATATGAAGACTTGACTTATTTGTATGAAGTTCCTCAGTCTGCTATTTTAACAGTGACATTAAAATAAATAATGCATCCATTCAAATAGCAGAGAAAGGAATTTCATCTAAATGTCTTGAGCATTTGGATGCTGGTACCCCACAGTGCAACTTCAAAGCCATAATGTTATGGATACTAACAAGTTGTTGATATAATATGTTTTTCGAAGGGAGAGTTTTCTTTCAACAGAGCAAAATGACAGTGAAACCTTTTGCATTTTTAACCTTAGCATCAATGAAATTGAAATCTATCAGTTTCTAATGCAAGATAAATCTGAAAACCAGATATAAACCCACTTTGCAGAAATGGTTATTTCAAGCAAAACATGAGGTCTGCATTACTTCTTCTCGACATGTTGTTGCGTTGATTTCCTAGTTACCATGGTAGCGCTCTATTCCATTTAGAACCACTTTGGTAACCTGCAAAACCATACATGGGTTTCCGCCAAGCTCAATTTGTAGGACTTGCCTCCCATTATCTGAGTTCTTAGCAACAGCAACAAGGCAGATCACAGTCATTGAACGAAAGAGGGCATCCACTGGCACACTGGACTCTAATGTCACCTCAGTGAGTGTAGAAACCTGACAGATTGAGACCATGGTCAGATTAGTCCCGTTTAATTGCTGTAAAGCTATCTTTCAAAAATAGATTTGCTTCAGTGACATGCCTAATAGCTGTCCCCCTCCTTCTGGGTTCCACCACCATTCAGCAATGTGAGGAACATTTCACAGATTTCCATCAAATTCATGGATTTACTTCATAGTGATGTGGTTTCTGTCTGCTTTCATTAGGCTGAAGGTAGAGGTGTCTCCTACTTTTTATTTTTAAAAACGGTTACTCCAATGACAAGGGAAGCCTTCGACAGAATCCCACAAAGTCCTCTAGTCATTGCATGGATTGCATCCCAAAAAACAAGATGTCTGACCTTGCCATAGAAACATAGTTCCCAAAGCTCTCCACCACTGGGGGTTTTCCTCGCCTCATGTCTGGGTCTGTTGTAGACTCATTGATAGAGATTGATTACTAGGATTAGTCAACAACTCCATTATCGTTGTCTCATGCGACCACCAGGATGGTAGAAGGCGAACTAGATGGACCTTAGTCTTTTATCGTCTAGCAATTCCTATGTTCCTATAACATTCAGTGTAACCTCACTACATTTTCAAAAAGGGGGCTTAGTTCATGATTAAGACTGTTGTCTCATTTCAGTCTATTTATCTATCTGTATCTACCCATCTATTTATTTGTCTTTTAGAAGGCTTTTGAGAAAAGTCCCATACAAAAGGCAAGTAATTAAACTGTGGCCACAGGAAGCTGAGGTACAGCACGATTCTGGATAGGAAGTTGGTTAAAACAATAGGAAACGGAGAGCTGGAGAGGGTGTTGAGTGAAGTCCCACTGGGGTGCCTGCTTAGACGTTATTGCTTCTAATGTACATTAATGACCTGGATATTGAAATCCAAAGTAAGCTGGTCAGATTTGCTGATGAGGCTAAAATAGGGAGAGCAGTAGAGATAGAGGATGCACCTAGAGAATTGCCTCGGGCAAAAAACATATTCTAAGTATAGAATGAATGGAATGGAATTGAATTATCACAGGGAGACTTAGAAAGGGGACCTGGGAATAACATCAGACTCTTCATTTTCAAGATGGTAAACCAGTTTAAAAAAAAGCTGATGGAATCCTGTGATATATAACCGGAATAGTAGAGAGTACAAGTCCTCAGAGATTATACAATACTCTATGCAGGCCACACTTGGCATACTGTATTCAGTTCTGGTATGCACGCATTGGAAAGGATACAGCAAGATCAATCCTAGGTGCAAAGAGGATAAACTATGAGGCACAATTACAGAAAGTCAGACTCAGCAGCCAAGAAAGAAGGTACCTTAAGGGTATCCAGACATATAAAATATGGAATGGGGAACCTTTACTTCATTACTTCAAAACAAGACAGGAAAGAAGGAGCAAGGAACATCAATTTAAATTCATGACAAGTAAATTTAAAACAGATATCAGGAAGAATTTACTCAAGAGAGATAAATGTTTGGAATAATCTGCTAGGTGAGATAGTAGAAGCAAAACCACTAGGGACATTGAAAATACAGCTGGATATTATAACGGGAAAGTTAAGAGACTTGAGAAGTGAACTTCAATGGGCCAAATAGCTATTTCTCATCCTTGGCTTCTCTCGTTACATATTCAGGCCATCAAGTCTTTCCATTGCTCCATCTATCTTCCTATCTAAACAAAAACTGCTGAAAATACACAGCAGGTCTGCCATCATCTGACGGGAGACAGGTTAATGTTTCGGATCGAGAAGCTTTCGAAGATGTGATGAAGGTTCTACACACATGAAACATTCACCTGCCTTTTGTCTTCACCGATTCTGGCAGACGTTCCGGGAGGTCCTGTTTTTTTCAAATTTCAGATTAGATTCTTTTGCAGTTTTTTTTCTCCATCTCTCTACGTTGATTGAAGTAATACCTTCAATACTTTGAGAGATTTTCCCCAAATTCAATAAAGCAGATTAACGTTAGTACCCTAAGTTGGAGGGAGTGACATTGGCCCTTTTACCATCACTAATTTTCATTTGATGAGCGGTGATGTGGCTGAAGTGAGATATTCATAAATAAAATTCTGACTCGCGGCAATATACAAATACAAGCAGCAAATTACATTTAGAAAGCGTCTTTAACATAATAAAATGTCCCAAGGTGTTTCACACAGGACAGGATTGAGTTAGAATAGAATAATTAGAAGTTGACTGAAAGCATGATCGACCTAAACAACTAAACCAATCAAACCTGTGTGGGTCTCTGTGTTAAATTGCAAGCAATTGAACTATTTCCTCTGGTGGGAGAGTCCGGAACAGAGGGGCATAATCGAGAATGAAATCAGGGAGCATTTTTCACACAAAGTGGAAATTTGGAACTCTCTCCCCCAAAAGGCTGTGGATGCTGGGGGTCAATTGGAGCTTTCAAGACTGAGATCGATAGATTTTTGTTGGGTAAGGGTATCAAGGGAAATGGAGCAAAGGGGGGAAAATAGAGTTGAGGTACAGATCAGCCATGATCTAATTGAAAGGTGGAGCAGGGGAGCTGACTGACCTCCTCCAGTTCCTATGTTATTTCCATCAGGTCCCTTCATATTGTTGATACTAGTGGGACAACCATTGCTAACGTATAGGTCCTTCCAGGGCCATTTTGTTCGCTGTGCTGATGCTCTGGACTATGTCTGTTACAGGGACGCTCCGGAATGAAAGGTGATGCAGGAGATCCAGGATTGCCAGGCCGACCGGTGAGTACTTTTTCTCTCTTTGTTTTATTTTCCCCTGGGGTTACTTCATAATATAAAGGATGGTGAGTCCGCAGCATAAATGGGGCTGAATTGGTACTAAGTCCGGAATTTCATTCAGAGAGGCAACCCGACAACAGCCATGGTGAATGGAAGTTTTGCAATGGGTGCTGTTCTGAGGTTGGGTTATGGTGGTGCTTGTTCTTAGAGTGCTTGATGGGACAGTGTGGAGGGAGCTTTACCCTGCACCTACCTATGCTGTGCCAGGGAATATTTGATGGAACAGGGCATCCAACCTACACATTGTTATGAGGCTCCATTTTAAAACAACTCATCACGTTCATTGTGATATCTTTACACTATCATATCAGTACAGAGTTACATATAGGTTTTGATGAGAATGTTTGAAATATTTTAAATGATCGATTGAAATGAGTGCATAATAAAGGCTGTAGCATTGGCAGTTCCAATTTTTCATTACCATGGTGGTTATACTTGTACGACTTCTTTCCCACGGCCTTTGGCTTTCTGAGTCAGCTCAGTAATCCAATGGATCGTCGTGTTCTTTTTATGCATGGTGAGATTGCAGTCTAAAAAGCGGATAAGAATATAAGGCCCCTCGAGCCTGCTCCGCCATTCAATCAGATCATGGCTGATCTTCGACCTCAACTCCACTTTCCCTCCCGATCCCATATCCCTTGATTCCCCTAGAGTCCAAAAATCTATCCATCTCAGCCTTGAATATACTCAACGACTCAGCATCCACAGCCCTCTGGGGTAGAGAATTCCAAAGATTCACAATCCTCTGCGTGAAGAAATTCCTCCTCATCTCAGTCTTGAATGGCCAACCCCTTATCCTGCGACTATGCCCCCTAGTTCTAGACTCTCCAGCCAGGGGAAACAATCTCTTAGCATTTACCCTGTCAAGCCCCCTCATAATCTTATATGTTTCAATGAGATCACCTCTCATTCTTCTAAACTCCAGAGAGAATAGGCCCATTCTACTCAACCTCTCCATAAAGGACAACCCTCTCATCCCAGGAATTAATCTAGTGAACCTTCATTGTACCGCCTCCAAGGCAAGTATATCATTCCTTAGATAAGGAGACCAAAACTGTACGCAGTACTCCAGGTGAGGTCTCACCAAAGCCTTGTACAACTGTAGTAAGACTTCCTTACTCTTGTACTCCAACCCCCTTGCAATAAAGGCCAACATGCCATTTGCTTTCCTAATTGCCTGCTGCACCTGCATACTAACTTTTTGTGTTTCTTGTACGAGGACAAGTCTCTCTGAACACCAACATTTAATAGTTTCTCACCATTTAAAAAATATTCTGTTTTTCTGTTCTTCCTAGCAAAGTGAATAACCTCACATTTCCACACATTATACTCCATCTGCCACCTTCTTGCCCACTCACTTAATCTGTCTATATCCCTTTGCAGACACTTTGTGTCCTCCTCACAGCTTACTTTCTCACCTCGCTTTGTATCATCAGCAAATTTGGATACATTACACTTGGACCCTTCATCTAATATAGATTGTACATAGCTGAGGCCCAAGCACCAATCCTTGTGGCACCCACAAGCCTGCCAACTTGAGAATGACCCGTTTATCCCTACTCTCTGTTTTCTGTCCTTCAACCACTTCTCTATCCATGCTAATATATTACCCCCAACCCCATGGGCCCTTACCTTGTGTAACAATAAGGTATGTGGCACCTTATCGAATGCTTTTTGAAAATCCAAATATGCAACATCCACTGGTTCCCCTTTATCTACCCTGCTAGCTACATTCTCAAAAGACTCTAATAAATTTGTCAAACAAGATTTCCCTTTCATAAAACTATGTTGACTCTGCCTAATCATATTATGATTTTCTAATTGCCCTGATACGAGTTACTTAATAATGGATTCCAGCATTTTCCCGACGACTGATGTCAGGCCAACTGGCCTGTAGTTCCCTGTTTTCTCTCTCCTCCCTTCTTGAATAACGGAGTAACGTTTGTTACCTTCCAATCCAGTGGGACCGTTCCAGAATCTAGAGAATTTTGGAAGATCATAATCAATGTATCCACTATCTCTGCAGCCACCACTACTAGAACCCTAGGATGTAGGCCATCAGATCCAGGGGATTTGTCGGCTTTTAGTCCCATTAGTTTGTCCAGTACTTTTTCTCTAGTGATAGTAATTGTTTTAAGTTCCTCACTCTCATTTACCTCTTGGTTCCCCACTATTTTTGGTATGCTTTTTGTGTCTCCCACTGTGAAGACAGATACAAATTTGTTTAACGCATCTGCATTTTGGGATTTTCGAATTGTCCCTGGCCTGTTGCACTCCACAAATTATGCCCTGCCTCCTCCCAAGGCCTCAGATGCCACCATATCTCTTGGTACTTCTCTCAGACTATACCTCCTGCTCAAACCCACAATCCCATTCTCAACCGGGTTTTTTGTCCAAACTGTTTCTCGACAAGAGCCAGCTGAAATAGCTGTTACTAAAATTTCTGTGAACAGTGGTGAATTCCTTTGCAGCTCACCGTCCAAAAGGACCTGATATTCTGTGATGTTTGTGCCATTTTGTATGAAGTTTTTTTTTAAATCTTCATATTGCACGGGTGGCAGTAGTTCAATCTGGTTTGCACCATGGTTTAAATTGTCATCTAATTCCTCTTTAGTTGGGTTTATCGTCTTGTAATCCACTCCCTGCCCTTGAGCATCCAATACTCTGATACAGGTCTGGAATGCATTACACACATTGTAAATCTCAATACAACTTCAAAGGGCACAGAAACCACTAGGCATTTTAAATACGTTTCGTTTACAAGTCATTCCACATGTGTCAAGTCCACAACTGGAACAACGCGAAGGGATGCTTGGGTGCCGTGCCACTGGCAGTTTATTTTGCGAGAAAGGGTGGTCCTTTAAGAGTTTGAAAAGGCAATTTATAATGTAGATCGTAGCAATGTATTGAGAATTTAAGTTTTTGTCTGTTTTCATGTGTGTTTCTACAGACTAACGATTAAAGTCAGATACTGTGCCATTAAGAAGTACATATGATAATGCTTTTTTAATAAAGGTGGATTTTAATAGCGGCGTCTGACTGAAGGCTTTGTTTGTTAACAGGGATCAGTCGGTCGTGTTGGCCCATCAGGTACACCAGGATCAGAGGGTCCAAGGGTAGGTACCATTTCAGTCATTCAAAAGAAATCAGTTTACATGCTCGTTCACTAGAAGGTACCACAGTAAATATTTTCTATCCTAACTTGCGTTTGCTGATACTGCAGTGTAAAGGCAGCCTCCAGATTTCCCCCAGGATTTAAAGCTATGGATGGTTCAGTAGGTAAGAGGCAATTTCCAGGATGGAACTGAGTCATATGGAACAGGAGGGTCTCGGAGCCCCGTCCATGGATGATGCTGTTAGTTGATCTCAGCTGGGAAGAGGGCAGGAGCGGCCCTGGACCAGGAAAGGAAGAAACTTAGCCAGGGTTCCTATTCCTGATCGCCTCCCAGTGAGTCCCCTACCAGAAAGTTAGAACATGATGGGGGGTAATTATCTAACATGGGGCTTGTGTGTGATGCCCTCCAGGGACAAACAGTCTGCAAACTGTCATGGTAAAGCCTCATACATGAGGAGTGGGTACTTGGGTGAGGCACAGGAGGGCTGTTGGCACTCATGGATCGTACCCCAGCAGAAGTCAGAGCCTTCAGGAGAGCGAGGGGAGAGGGAGGGGTGGAAAAGTGAGATGAACTTACTGTAATGGGCAACGCAGTGATAAGGAATCATCCTTAGTTCCCTAGTTGGCTTCATATCGGCAAAGAGTGTATTAATGGGTTAGGTTAGGACTTATGCACATTGGTTGACAGGCGAATATTTGTTATGTAATGTAACTTGCTGCAATGAATGGTTGAAGGGAACACAGTCTGTCACAGTCTCCATAATGTAGAAGAAAGAAAGCAGAAATACTTATATGAAGAAGGAAAAATTGAATTTATATAGCATCTTTCACATCCTCGGGATGCCCCAAAGGTCTTCACATCTGAAGAATTACTTTTGAAGTATGATCACTATTGGCAAACATGACGGCCAAATTGCACACAGCAAGGTTCCACAAACAGTAATGAGATGAATAACCAGTTAATTTGTATTTTTATGGAATTGTTTGAGGGAGGAATAGTGATCAGGATACCACTCTCTGCTCTTCATTGAGCAGTGACATAGTGACCTAGCTTTTCCAGTCATAATGCCAATGGTAACCCAATAAGATGAATGGGTTACCATCATAAAACCTAGGCCGGCATCTTTACCGTTCACCAGAACAAGTAGAAGGCACTTTGGTTTAACGAAGGAGAGCATCTCCTACAATGTAGCACTCCCCCTGTACTAGATTATAAGGCCAAGTCATGCTGAGGGGCCTGAACCAACAACCTTCAGACCCTGAGATGCAGGTCCTACCAACTGAGCCAAGCTGAAAAACAACTAAGTGGCTCTTTACCACTGTTACCTTGTGGGCCTCGGAGTTACTCACTTAACTGACTGAATGACTGTTGACGGCTAAACTAGGCACAATAGCGAGGGAAACGGCCTTGTAAAAAAAACTGAGCATCAAAATGAATGAGTTTGAATCTTTTTCTTGTATTACAGAAGATAATGTATTAGATGCCCACCGTTGACCAAACAATCTGGAGTGAAATTGGTCTCAGGTGGTGGCACAAAAGGGCGATAGAGAATTGGCCGCCCATTTTAAACCATGCCAAGAATGTGCCGCTGGGCGTTCGGATTTCTGGGGCCATATTTTGAGGGGTGTACATTTAATGCTAAAAGGCACAATAACTCATTTTGATTTCTTTTAAAACTGTATTTCTTTTATATTATAGGGCTTCCCAGGTAAAGATGGATCTGTCGGTCCTCGAGGGCCTCCAGGACCAATCGTAAGTCATATCTTCAGGAATAAATGCTGCTATTGAACGTCTTTAAATAATGTTGAGACTTGCGGTCAATCTTCAGCTTAACAGCATCCATTTAAAACTTCAACACACCGGCTCCTTACTAACCCTCGATACTAAAGACAGAAAGCATGGAACGAGAAAAGACAGTTCGAGCCATCAAATCTGCACAATCATGAACTCTTACTCCCCCTGATTCATTTAATCTATAAAGCTATAGATGCTTACAGCAAAGCAGGAAGCCATTCGGCCCGTCATGTCTGTGCCAACTGTTTGCTCGAGCAATCCAAAACTAATCCCACCGTCCCATAGCCATGTATCTTCCTCTGCCTCAAATGTTTATCCATTTTCCCCTTGAAAGATGCAATGGTCTCTCCTCAACCACTCCCTGTAGTAAAGCATTCCATGCTTCAATAACACTACGAAAGATTCTGCAAAGTTTGTCTCTCCTCCACCCCACCCCACCCACACCTGAGCAAAGCAAATCCACAACACCTATCTAACTCTACATACGTCCTGCACACAGGGGTGATAGGATTTGTTTATGATGAAAGACTTTGAAACCGAAGGCTTTATTCACCAGAGTAGAGAAAGTTACAGGAAGTATTCAAAACTGTGAAAACATTCAATGATGAAAGATTTTTCCCACTGGTCACTGAATTGGGAAGAAAGCGGCAGAAACTCAAGATAAATACTGGATAAAGGTCATAGAAATATTTGAACATAAATGGCTTTTAAAGTCGAGTCAATCATGCTGTCTAGGAGGGAATTCAATAAACACATGAAGAAAGATGATAAACAAGGTTAAAAAGTTAGGGCTAGAGTACATAGCTCCAATATCGAGAAAAGACTAACATAGGTTTGATGGGCCAAATAGCCTCCTTCTGTACTTACATTTCTATGCTTATACATCGTTGACTTGCCTTCCTTGGCATGATATTTCCATGGCCACAGCAATTCAGGAATCACTGGCGGTAAGATTCAACTTGGGCAGGAGTGTAAAACTGGTGTTATCAGATCGGACACCCATTATACAACCCGCCTGATTCTACTTTCCATTGACGGGTGACCAATCTGATACTGCCAGTTTCCCATCTCCCCGCTGGAGTTGGAAGTTATCCCCTGTTGTGTTTTTTACAGCATTCAGTTAGCCCTACCTGTACTTCACCTTGTAACGCTCGTCCTGTTCCTCTCTGGATAATCATCTAGACCTTTTTGAGAAAGTGTTTGGAAGTTCGCAACATTAAATTTACACCTTTCATGCCGTCGCTCAAATCACATTACAGCCCTCTCTACACCGGCTCCAGTCCACTAAATGATGTCACAAGTTGAAGAGATAACACAAGAAACCTGGCTCTGGTTCAACCGATGACACCATTGTTGGAACAGCCCGGAGAGAGCAGGAAAACCACTGAATCTGTAATTACATTTAAAAGAAACTTAAACCATAGCAATGTAAGGAATCCAATAACTTGTCAGCATTCCAAGGGTCATCGCCTTTTGTCACTGTGGAGGGAGAGGAGCCAGAACATCATGCATTTATTGCCATCATCTCTTGGTCAAGCAACACGCCAACACATGGGGACAAAAATTGCATGATGGTAAAGCGGTGACGAATGAAACAAAATACTTAAAACCATTGGGGTTTACAGCACGGAAGGGGGCCTTTCAGCACATCGTGTCTGTATCTTCTCTTGCCAAGTGCAATCCAAGATTAACCTCTCTGACCTACACTCTCCCCATAGCCCTGTATCAACCTCTGCTTCAAATATTTATCCAACATCCCCTTGAAAGATGCAATGGTCTCCGCCTCATCCACTCCCTGTGGCAAAGCATTCTGCACTCTAACAATCCCGTGTAAAGAAATCCTAACCTCTCCCCTCTCTTAGAAACTGTTTTAAATTGATGGCCCCTCGTCACTGACTCCCCACCCAGAGGACATAAACTTTCTCGATTAACTCTATCAAAAGACTTCATACAATAACAACAACAACCTGCATTTATGTAGCAGCTTTAATGTAGTAAAATGTCCCAAGGCGCTTCACAGGAGCGATTATCAAACAAAATTTCACACCGTGCCACATAAGGAGATATTAGGACAGGTGACCAAAAGCTTGGTCAAAGAGGTAGGTTTTAAGGAGCGTCTTAAAGGAGGAGAGAGAGGCGGAGAGCTTAGGGCCCAGGCAGCTGAAGGCACGACCGCCAATGGTGGAACGATTAAAATCGGGGATGCACGAGAGGCCAGAATTGGAGGAGTGCAGAGATCTCGGAGGGTTGTAGGGCTGGAGGAGGTTACAGAGATAGGGAGGGGCGAGGCCACGGAGGGATTTGAAAACAAGGATGAGGGTTTTATAATCGAGACGTTCTGGGACTGGGAGCCAATGTAGGTCAGCGAGCACAGGGGCGATGGGAGAAAAGGACTCGGTCCGAGTTAGGAAAGGGACAGCACAACATTAAAGCCTCTATTAAATCTCCTTAGCCTTCCCTGCTCCAATAGAATGCCTCAGTATCTCAAGTCTCTCCTCATAACTGTACTCTCCAGCCATTTTTGTATGAAAGCTGAGTGTCTTTAAAAGGCTTGCTGCCAACTTATTTTAATTGGAGGTTTGGTTTTAGTTTTGTGCGTTGATGTCAGTATGACCCTGCCTTTATTTTTTCCTTGTTCTGCCATTGACAGCGGTGTAGTAGAAATCTTTATATATAATTTCCACTGTTGTGTCATCTAAATGGGTATATCCGTGTAATGGTTATGTTACTGGACTAGTAATCCAGAGAACATGAGTTCAAATCCTACTATCTCAGTTTGAGAATTTGAATTAATTAAAAAAAAATTGGAAATAAAAAGCTTGTATCAGTAAACGTGACCATGAAGCTGTCAGATTGTTGTAAACACTAAAGTCCTTTAGGGAAGGAAACCTGCCGTCTTTCCCGGTCTGTCCAATATGTGACTCCTGTCCCACATCAACGTGGTTGACTCTTAACAGCCCTCTGTGTATCATGAAGTCCCACCACCACCTTCTCAGGCCAACGAGGGCAAGAAACGCTGGCCTTGCCAGCGATGCCCACATCCCGAGAATGTTTTTTTTCCAAACATAAACGTTGTATATTTTACATTAGTAAAAGCTGATTCAATCCTGGCTACGTATTGAGGAACCCAAGACTTTGAGAGGTCGGATCATGCCCCCTTCGTTCACCCCAACTTACACACTTTCTGATTCAGGAGCAGTATGACAGCGACCTCGGGAGTGAAGTCACTTAAGGTTAGGGGATAACGTGAGGAGATCCTGAGGTGGAAATTACAATTAGCGCAGTTCTCTTAATTTGCGTGGAGCACTTTCCTCTGATGCTATTTCAAACATTAACGTAACAGGTTAGTGGCTTCGTTGAAATAGCACAGAGAGGAACGTGGTGTGTTACACATTTGTACAAGAACAGGATCGAGTATAATCCTTATCCTCAGACATCAATATATTTTTTAAATGTGTCACTTGCCCTTCCAAGGCAAGTAAAGAATCAGACCTTGTTTGCTCAGGCCTGCTTTCAAGCAATGAAAGGTCAAATGAATTTTAATCTGATGCTTCACATTCCCCTTCCTCATGCATAATCTCAAGCTTCACTTTCTCTGACACACCAGCTAATCGTGCTTATGGAACTACTTTGGACAGTTGTAGCTGTATGCCTTTACTAGATAAGTATTACTAACAGACTGCTAAGACTCACACCTTGCTCCGTTTTGCTTTTTAGGGTTCACCAGGTAACCCAGGTCCTCCTGGTCCTCCTGGCAGTCAAGGAAAACAAGGTGGCATGGGATCATCGGTAAGTGATCAACTTAACTAACTCGATACCTTGGTTCAAATTAAGATGAGGAAGGGTCGACCAATGTTCGCCATGCCTCGGCTGATGTCTGCGGGATCTTTTATCTTCCTCAAAATATTATCTTCCCTTTGTAACTGCACAGAGACCAAGCCCTAGGCAGCAGTTGAGAGGACAGCTGGCCAACATGGGCATCCCCACAGTCTTTGGCAAAGCCGAGTTGTGCTCTGTTGGTAGGGGAGAGTGAGGATGAGGGTGCAGAGCTTGAAGGTGCCTCCTGTCCGGAAAGGGAGCTTACCTTCTGTTTGTGCTGCACTTAAAAACTCCAGTCAAGTCTACCAAGTCATTGGACATTTCTCTCTCTCGTTTTCCCTTGTATGCTTTCACCCACACCCTTGGCCTGGTGTCCCTGGGATTCAGGCGTGGGCACCAGCTTGCAAACACCTTGCCATCTCCCTACCACTGCCAAGATAGCCCTAGACTGAATCTCTGCACAATTTGCATGCATTGTGTACACCTTCATATACCCCTCCTCTTTAGTGCTTTATCGTAAAGTCTCAAGGTCCCTGCAACCATACAGGCGAATTTCACGGGTCAGTTGTCCTTGTTATATTTGTCCTCAATTGTTGTGCAATGAAATATTTTCATCTCTGATTCAGTAATTATGACTTGAATTTTTTTCTCCTCTCCATCATTAACCACTGGGGACTAATTTCTCTCCTTCATCTGCATATGAATGAGTAGATGGCATTTAAAAATAACTTTGGCCTTGACATCACACTGTGCAATATTCGTTTAATGCGTCTGTACGAATTTTCTCTGCCTCCTATGAGCAGGGGAATTTCAGAACAATTTATTCAACATTTGGACAATGATATCGCACAGGGTAATTTCAAAGCCTTTACGATTCTCACTGTTGACTGTTTCAAACTGTGCGTAATCAAACTGATTTGAGCTGAATTTGTTTTAGTTCTTTGACTTGTCAGTAAGTGAAGCTCAGATGTGGCCTCAGTATAGTGCTCTTCACGATAATGTTGTCATGGGACTAGTGTTGTTTCTAACTGATCCTGATCTAATGCGTATTGATGAAGCCTTGCCTTATGTCTTTAGTTTGCTCCAGAGTCTTTAGTCTAGGTTTTCCACTATCGACGTAGTTTCGACCCGATTGACCATTTTTACAACAGACTCAAATGGAAATGTGTTATTTGCACCCAATTTTCCGAAGCCAATTCATTAGCATAACTGCAGGTGCAAGTTTGGAGGGGGGTAGGGAGCAAATTGGTGGTGGGAACAAAAAATTGTGTGTGAGAGAAATTTAAAGGGTTGAGGAAAGTTAAGAGGGAGTGTCACAGTAGGTAGACAAAAATCCTGAAATACTTCAGGGAGTCTTGAAAGACATTGCAACCCATTAACAGCCTCCGCCAAGATTGAAGGAGCAGGGGACCAAGCAATGACAGGCAAAATTGAAGGGAAAGAGAAGCCAAGGTGGAAGCATGAGTCTGTGGGCAGGTAATGGTGCAGATCATGCTGCACAGAGTAATTGTGAGGGTGGTGGTCCTCTGGCTTCTTCCAGCACGTCTGCAAGGAGGTAGAGCCAATGTTTAGGTCACAGCTGACTGCTGCTGTTACTGGCTGCGTCAGCCCTACGCTGTGTGGTAACTGCAGATGCCTTTGCAACAGGTGGTACAGCTCTGCATCTGCCACTCCGCTAACCCAGACCCTGAGAAGATAATTCCCCATCGATGTTGCCAGGTGGATGTGCCAGGGACTGTAGATGCGGTTGGCGGCATCTTGACAGGGATGGTCAATCAGGCTATGCTGGCTGCTGACCACCCTGGCATGCCTTCTTTCGCACTGTGACTCTTTTTAAAATTATCTTTCTTGGCATATGCGCATTGCTAGCAAGGCCAGCATTTATTACCCGTTCTGAACGCACATAACTATGATAAAAGCCAAAACTGTAAATATCGAAAGGCAATAGAACAGCAATAAAATTAACTTTTGAATTCAGCAGCTACTTCACATTAGGACTCTTGTTCCTTGTGGGTTAAATTGTTTGTGTAGGTTTGCAGCTCTGCAGTACATTCTCATAGGAAAAATAGTGTCATGTTCCAGGATTTCAGACTGGTTTCCAGATATAGTTCTATCATAGAAAAATGTAGAAAGCTACATATGGGAATGTGGACCACAAATAGATCAATGAGATTGTTGGCAGCCTTTCAGTTCCAGATGAAGGAAAGGAATTCCGCACACATCCTTCAGCTAAGGTAACCTCTCGGTTCTCTTGGGAAGTAAATTCGTCTGTGACCTGTTGTTAACGACTTGGTTAATGCTGAAGTTCCTCTGTGTTATATTTATAATGAATTGATTAACGTCTTGGGGTGCAGTTCCTCTGTGTGATAAGAACATAAGAAATAGGAGCAGGAGCAGGCCATACAGCCCCTCGAGCCTGCTCCGCCATTCAATCAGATCAAGGCTGATATTTGACCTCAACTCCACTTTCCTGCCCGATCCCCATATCCCTTGATTCCCCTAGAGTCCAAAAATCTATCGATCTCAGCCTTGAGAAAGAAACAGAGTTAACGTTTCAGGTCGAAGAACTTTCGTCAGAACAGTTCTGACGAAAGGTTTCTTTCTCCACAGATGCTGCCTGACTTGCTGAGCTTCTCCAGCATTTTCTGTTTTTATTTTAGTGTAAAAGGTATACAGGGCGCAGAATTCTTAAATTGCATGCAGGAGAACTTTTTCAGTCAGTACATAGCAAGCCCAACAAGAGAGGGGGGGCAGTTATGGACTTAATTTTAGGGAATGAAGCTGGGCAGGTGGAAGGAGTATCAGTGGGAGAGCATTTTGCTGATAGTGATAATAATTCAGTTAGATTTAGCATAGTTATGGAAAAGGACAAAGATAGAACAGGAGTAAAAGTTCTCAATTGGGGAAATGCCAATTTTACTAAACTGAGAAGTGATTTAGCAAAAGTGGACTGGAAACAGCTGCTTGAAGGTAAATTAGTGTCAGAACAGTGGGAGGCATTCAAGGAGGAGATAGTGAGGGTTCAGAACAAACATGTTCCCACAAAGAAAAAGGGTGAGACTCCCAAATCTAGATCCCCCTGGATGACAAGGAGCATACAGGGTAAGATAAGGCAAAAAAGGGAAGCTTATGTCAGATACCGAGAGCTCAATACTGCAGAAAGCCTAGAGGAGTATAGAAAGTGCAGGGGTGTAATTAAAAAGGAGATTAGGAAAGCAAAAAGGAGGCATGTAAAAATACTGGCAAGAAAAATTAAGGAAAACCCAAAAAATGTTTTATAAATATATTAAGAGCAAGAGGATAACTAAGGAAAGAGTAGGGCCTATTGGAGAACAAAAAGGTAACCTGTGTGTGGAGGTGGAAGAGGTGGGTATGATTCTTAATGAATACTTTGCGTTTGTCTTCACAAAAGAGAGGGACGATGCAGAGATTGTAGTTAAGGAGGAGAAATGTGAAATATTCAGTGGGATAAACATAGTGAGAGGGGAAATATTAAGGGGATTAGCATCTTTGAAAGTAGATAAATCGCCAGGCCTGGATGAAATGTATCCCAGGCTGTTAGGAGAAGCAAGGGAGGAAATAGCGGAATCTCTGACCATCATTTTCCAATCCTCCCTGGCTACAGACGTGGTGCCGGAGGATTGGAGGACTGCTAACGTTGTACTGTTGTTTAAAAAGGGATAAAGGGATAGACTGAGTAATTACAGGCCAGTCAGTCGAACCTCGGTGGTGGACAAATTATTGGAATCAATTCTGGGGGACAGCATAAATCGTCATTTAGTAAGGCACGGAGTAATCAAGGACAGTCAGCATGGGTTTGTTAAGGGAAGGTCATGTCTGACTAACTTGATTGAATTTTTTGAGGAGGTAACAAGGAGGGGCGATGAGGGTAATGCGTTTGATGTAGTCCAAATGGCTTTTGACAAGGTCCCACATGGCAGACTGGTCAAAAAAGTAAGAGCCCATGGGATCCAAGGGAAAGTAGCAAGTTGGATCCAAAATTGGCTCAGTGGCAGGAAGCAAAAAGTAATGGTCAATGGCTGTTTCCAGTGGGGTTCCGCAGGGCTCAGTACTCGGTCCCTTGCTTTTTGTGATATATATTAATGATTTGGACTTGAATGTAGGGGGCATGATCGAGAAGTTTGGAGATGATACAAAATTTGGCTGTGTGGTTGATAGTAAGGAGGAAAGATGTAGGCTGCAGGAAGATAGCAGTGGACTGGTCAGGTGGGCAAAAAAGTGGCAAATGGAATTCAATCTGGAGAAGTGTGAGGTAATGCATTTGGGGAGGGCAAACAAGGTAAGGGAATACACAATAAATGGAAGGATACTGAGAGGTGTAGAGGAACAGAGGGACCTTGGAGTGCATGTCCACAGATCCCTGAAGGAAGCAGGACACGTAGATAAGATGCTTAAGAAGGCATACGGGATAGTTTATTAGCCGAGGCATAGAATATAAGAGCAGGGAGTTTATGCTAGAACTGTAGAAAACATTGGTTCGGCCACAGCTTGAGTACTGCGTACAGCTCTGGTCACCACATTGTAGGAAAGATGTGATTGCACTAAAGAGGGTACAGAGGAGATTTACGAGGATATTGGGCTGGAGAATTTTAGCTATGAGGAAAGATTGGATAGGCTGGGGTTGTCTTCTTTGGAACAAAGGAGGCTATGGGGAGATTTAATTGAGGTGTATAAAATTGTGAGGGGCCTAGATAGAGTGGATATTTGTAATGAATTGATGCGTTGGAGTGTAGTATCTCTGTAATATTTGTAATGAATTGAGTGTAGTATTTCTGCATAATATTTGTAATGAATTGATGTGCTGGAGTGCAGTAAGTCTGTGTAATATTTGTAATGAATTGATGTGTTGGAGTGCAGTAAGTCTGTGTAATATTTGTAATGAATTGATGTGTTGGAGTGCAGTAAGTCTGTGTAATATTTGTAATGAATTGATGTGTTGGAGTGCAGTATCTCTGTGTAATATTTGTAATGAATTGATGTGTTGGAGTGCAGTAAGTCTGTGTAATATTTGTAATGAATTGATGTGTTGGAGTGCAGTAAGTCTGTGTAATATTTGTAATGAATTGATGTGTTGGAGTGCAGTAAGTCTGTGTAATATTTGTAATGATGTGGAGATGCCGGTGATGGACTGGGGTTGACAATTGTAAACAATTTTACAACACCAAGTTATAGTCCAGCAATTTTATTTTAAATTCACAAGCTTTCGGAGATTTTCTCCTTCCTCAGGCAAATGTTTCAAGAGCTCCTTGAAGCCTACGCATTTATACATATAGAACAATACATGGTGTTTACAGACTGCCCCTGCAACTGCCCGTTGCCAAGGCAATCACCGTGTTCAGACAGAGAGGTGTCACCTGCAGAACCCCCGAATACACATTCAACAAAAAAACAAACAGGGAAAAAAAACAGAGAAAAAAAACACAGAGAGAGGCAGAAACATCCGGAAGGCAGAGAGAGCCAGCAAATGACCCATTATATTAAAAACAGATAACATTTGTTCGATGGTGGGGTAACGTGTAGCGTGACATGAACCCAAGATCCCGGTTGAGGCCGTCCTCATGGGTGCGGAACTTGGCTATCAATTTCTGCTCGACGATTTTGCGTTGTCGTGTGTCTCGAAGGCCGCCTTGGAGTACGCTTACCCGAAGGTCGGTGGATGAATGTCCATGACTGCTGAAGTGTTCCCCGACTGGGAGGGAACCCTCCTGTTTGGCGATTGTTGCGCGGTGTCCGTTCATCCGTTGTCGCAGCGTCTGCATGGTCTCGCCAATGTACCATGCTCTGGGGCATCCTTTCCTGCAACAGGAAAGGATGTTGCAGGAAAGGATGCCCCAGAGCATGGTACATTGGCGAGACCATGCAGACGCTGCGACAACGGATGAACGGACACCGCGCAACAATCGCCAAACAGGAGGGTTCCCTCCCAGTCGGGGAACACTTCAGCAGTCATGGACATTCATCCACCGACCTTCGGGTAAGCGTACTCCAAGGCGGCCTTCGAGACACACGACAACGCAAAATCGTCGAGCAGAAATTGATAGCCAAATTCCGCACCCATGAGGACGGCCTCAACCGGGATCTTGGGTTCATGTCACGCTACACGTTACCCCACCATCGAACAAATGTTATCTGTTTTTAATATAATGGGTCATTTGCTGGCTCTCTCTGCCTTCCGGATGTTTCTGCCTCTCTCTGTGTTTTTTTTCTCTGTTTTTTTTCCCTGTTTGTTTTTTTGTTGAATGTGTATTCGGGGGTTCTGCAGGTGTAATGAATTGATGTGTTGGAGTGCAGTAAGTCTGTGTAATATTTGTAATGAATTGATGTTTTGGAGTGCAGTAAGTCTGTGTAATATTTGTAATGAATTGATGTGTTGGAGTGCAGTATCCCTGTGTAATATTTGTAATGAACTGTGTCTATTTGCGTGTGTATTTTGGCGAATGCTCCTTGCCCAATCGCATTACTTACTTCTCAATAACTCCTTCTCTTGCTCGGTATCCATTTTTTCCTTACATCTCTGTGGATTTTGGTTTTGTTCTACATTAAAGAAACTGTTTAAATGCAAGTTGTTTAATTGTGTGACACAGTGGAGTGAAGGGCCTCTGCATTATATTCGTAATGAACGAATTAACACGGTCGGGTGAAATTCCTTTGCCCGCTTGTAAAAACATTGAGTGGAGAATATCGCCCCAAATCAACTCATTTAAAAAATTGCCCAAATTACTTCTACCCCTTGGTCTTTTTGGCTGAAACTGTGTTCAAAAGGACGTGGATGTGGTGTCAACTATGAGAAAGACAACACCAAACTTGCATTTATATAGCTCCTTTCACAAAGAAAAAATAGGTCCCAAGGTGCTTCACAGAGGAGTAAGAAAAGAAATGGGTGCCAAGCCAAAGAAGGAGGTTTTAGGAGGAGTGACTAAACGCTTGATTAAATAGATGGATTTTAAGGAGCGCCTTTGAAGGAGGAGAGGGAAGCTGGAAAGACACGGGGGTTTAGAAAGGAAATTCCGGAGCATGGAGCCTACACGGCTGAAGTCGGAGACGGCAATGGTGGGACGAAGAGGGGGGGGGATGCATAAGAGGCCACAGTTAGAGAATCAAAGAGTTTTAGGGAGGGGGGATTTGCAGATCTTTGGGAGGTTATAGAGACACAGTGGGTTTAAACAGAAGGATGATAATTTTACATTCAAGGCTTTGGGGGGGTCAGGTAGTCAATGCTGGTCAGCAAGGACAGAGAGTGATGGGTGAGTGGGACTTGGTGCTGGAGAGGATATGGGCAGCAGAGTTTAGGATTAGCTGAAATTTATGGAGGGTGCAAACATGGGAGGCGAGCCAGGAGAGCGTTGGAATCGTCAAGGGAGGTGACAAAGACATGGATTAGGGTTTTGTCAGCAGACAGGCTGAGGTAGGGGCGGAGGCAGTCAATGTTACGGAGGTAACATTGCGATGGAGAAGTTACGGAGTCGGAAGCTGAGCTCGGGATCAAATCGGACATGAGGGTGTGAACAATCTGGTTTCGTCTGAGACAGCAGCCAGGGTGGGGGATGGAATTGGTGTCAAAGGTAAGGTCTTTGTGGCGGGGGCCAAAGGTGATGGCTTTGGTGTCACCAATGCTTAGCTTCAATGATCAGTAAATCAAAAGCATTTTGAGAAGAAACTACAAACATTGTCGTAGGTTATTTTCCACAAACTCTTTTACTTGTGGTATTTACAGTATTTTTTTTCTTGGATAAGGGTTGAAAGTATTGTCTGCTCCACTGCCCTGTGTACATCCTTGTTAGGCTGTAGCTAAGATTACGTTAAAGAGTCTCACTTTACGTGCAAAATGTGGCAAAGGCTTATGAACAGCGCAGTGTACCGTACCATTGAATGGTAGCACCTCGTTTACCGTTTCCCCACGTGCTGAGTTTTATCAATGGAGGGATCGGAGATGCAGAAGCAAGTCCAGCCACTTCTTCAGTCAGGGGGAGAGTCACCACTCTGTATCCGTTCCTGTGTACCCTGGTGGCCAGCATTGGGCTCCGATGTTTTATTAGGTGGAGGCCCAGTCTCACGTGGCCTCGAGCCCACACAAGCCAGGAAGGCCTCGGGCTTGATCCCCACAATGCACTGAGTCAGATGATCTTGGTCAGTTGACCTGGTCTGGGAAGCGAGATAAATCAGCCACTCAGTGATCCTCGCTGGAAAATACTTGTGCATGGATCGGGATCAAGTCTGGCTGTGATGCTTTCCATGGTTGAGCAGCCTGAAGTCAACAGAATGTAAAACCAGGCGGCCAATCTGATCGCGTCAGTTTCCCATTGGACGGGTTAGGTTAAAATTACACCTTCCCCCAATGTAACAGTAACTCTCCATCTACAACTCCCCCTTTAAGATCTCCCTTAAAACCCACCCCACCTCTTTGACCAAGCTCTTGGTCATTCATCCTAATATTTCCTTCTTTGACTTGGCGCCCATTTTTTTTTGTCTGATTACACCTCTGAAACATCTTGAGATAGTTTTCTATCTTAAAGGCACTATATGAATGCCAGTTGTTGTAAATGCAAGTCATTGTTGTTATGCTAAAATGAGCCTATGGGTCACAAAATTGAATTGTTGAGAAACTGAATTGAGGTCATTCAGCGTTTAATTGTTCAGTCAGGGAATTTTTGCACATTGAGATGTGTTTGCCAGTTTCAGACTGCCGTTCAGAAGCACAGAGTTTTTTCAGGTTGTTTATATCTCTGGTTCGATGTGTGACGTTTGTAGGGCAACATCTGCATTGTGATGTCAGCATTCGTATCGTGTTTAATTAAACGTTCTTAAAATATGCCAAAACGTAAAATATTTACATCAAAGTGATTAAATTTAAAATTATAATGCAATTAAAATAATTTGTTTTGTTGTTTTTATTTAATATAGGGACAAACTGGGCCAAAGGGAGAAAAAGGTGACCGGGTAAGTGTCGTGAGTTGGGAGATTACATCCTACAATTGCTTTGTCGTGACTCAGTCTTTGTTTGAAATGCAACATCTGAGAAGATAAGAGCTCGATTCTATTGGTTGAGTCTGCACCAGCCCTAAAAACAACCATTTTATGTTACAAATCACAAAGGTCCTGGTTAGGTTTGATTATCGTTGAATTATGAGTAAGTTTGAACTGCGAAAATTCTCCCTGCAGAAGCTGGCAGCAGCATCAGCAGTGGGTTCATGACAAATTCCTCTGTTCAGTATTGCGCATTTAAAATATCGCTTCACGTAGTGACCAAAGGAGATCTTGCTCCAGTGTGTTCACATCTGCCTGATTTCAGTCACTGTTTTGGTTGACTAAATCAACTGGATTACTTAGCAAGGAGTGGGAGTGTATCTTTTGATTGGAATAAATAACTCTTCGGCACTGGGCATTTCATTGGTATCATTAGTACTAATGTACTGTGTGCTGATTTCTTCAGTCTCAGCCTGACAAGGCAATAAATTTATCAAGGGGTTCAGGTGGTTTATATATAGAATAATGGATACCCGGGAGTGAGTTACAGGCTGGAATCTAATCGAGGGGTTCAGATGATTTATATATAGAATAATGGATACCCGGGAGTGAGTTACAGGCTGGAATCTAATCGAGGGGTTCAGATGGTTTATATATAGAATAATGGATACCCGGGAGTGAGTTACAGGCTGGAATCTAATCGAGGGGTTCAGATGATTTATATATAGAATAATGGATACCCGGGAGTGAGTTACAGGCTGGAATCTAATCGAGGGGTTCAGGTGGTTTATATATAGAATAATGGCTACATGGGAGTGAGTTACAGACTGGAATCTAATCGAGGGGTTCAGGTGGTTTATATATAGAATAATGGATACCCGGGAGTGAGTTACAGCCTGGAATCTAATCGAGGGGTTCAGGTGGTTTATATATAGAATAATGGATACCCGGGAGTGAGTTACAGGCTGGAATCTAATCGAGGGGTTCAGGTGGTTTATATATAGAATAATGGATACCCGGGAGTGAGTTACAGACTGGAATCTAATCGAGGGGTTCAGATGGTTTATATATAGAATAATGGATACCCGGGAGTGAGTTACAGGCTGGAATCTAATCGAGGGGTTCAGGTGGTTTATATATAGAATAATGGATACCCGGGAGTGAGTTACAGGCTGGAATCTAATCGAGGGGTTCAGATGATTTATATATAGAATAATGGATACCCGGGAGTGAGTTACAGGCTGGAATCTAATCGAGGGGTTCAGATGGTTTATATATAGAATAATGGATACCTGGGAGTGAGTTACAGACTGGAATCTAATCGAGGGGTTCAGGTGGTTTATATATAGAATAATGGATACCCGGGAGTGAGTTACAGGCTGGAATCTAATCGAGGGGTTCAGGTGGTTTATATATAGAATAACGGATACCCGGGAGTGAGTTACAGACTGGAATCTAATCGAGGGGTTCAGATGGTTTATATATAGAATAATGGATACCCGGGAGTGAGTTACAGGCTGGAATCTAACCAAAGGTCATGCACAACGCACCCCCCCCAATTACCTTTCACCCAACAGTGAAATTCTGGCTCGACTCCACAGTGCACCATAACCACGCACCCCCCCCCCAACTGGCGAGCTGCCTTTGAGCACTGACCCAGTGCCCGCAGCTCACCAGCATTATGCAGATGAGGCCCGGGTATCTCTCCAATGACACCAGGAGGCGACTCAATGGCACTGCTCGCTCGGTGCCCACCCAAGGTGAAAGTCAACCCCCATGAACTGTGAAAGTTAACTCGAACAGTTTATAATCATCCTCCGTACCCTGATCTGAAATCCCAGCAAGATAATCATTCCCCTGACACTCGCTGTTGAGCCCCCACCCCAGAGCTGGGTTTATTGTAATAGGAGTCCTGTCTTCAGTGCGCGATCACATCTTTCCTGAAGGATTAGCGATCGTGGCAAAATCACCACCTTTCAGAGACTAATGAACAGGTGATCACTGGGGTGAGGGGGGTTGTTTTAAACGAAGGAATACACCTTAAACATTTTGCATATTGCTAAGTAAAAATTCACAGTGAACAAGAGATCCAAACACAACTTATTCTGCGATCAATCCTACAGCTTTTAAACTCTTTGAGGGTGAAATTGGTCTTGATGGTAGTGCAAAATGGCCAATTCTCTTTTCCATTGACTTCACTCTCGCCTCTGAGTCAGAAGGTCGTGGGTTCAAGTCCCACTCCAGAGACTTGAGCCCATAATCCTGGCTGACACTGCAGTGCAGTACTGAGGGAGCGCTGCACTGTCAGAGGCACGTCTTTTGGAACAGACGTTAAACTGAGACCCCGTCTGCCCTCTCAGGTGGACGTCAAAGATCCCACGGCCACTATTCAAAGAAGAGCGTGGTGTCCTGGCCAATATTTAACCCTCAACCAACACCTAAAAACAGGTGATCTGGTCATTTATCACATTGCTGTTTGTGGGATCTTGCTCTGCGCAAAACGGCTGCCGTGTTTCCTACATTACAAACAGTGACCGCACTTCAAAAGTACTTAATTGGTTGTAAAACGCTTTGGGAGGCCCTGAGGTTGTGAAAGGTGCAATAGAAATGCAAGGTCTTTTTACCTGGATTTAACTGAATCAGTGACACTTGTTTGTTTTTTAACCTTTCCAGGGAGACTTCGCCTCCCAGAACATGATGAGAGCGATTTCAAGACAAGTCTGCGAACAGCTGATGAACAGTGAGTACGACTGCCATTGCTAGGGGCAACTGCAGGGCTCTTGCGGCCGGGAGCTGGAAATGGTTTGCGGTGTTCCTGGTTTCCTGCACTTGAGACAGCAATTAGTTTAAAGTCTGCTACCTGATGTACATTCTCGTGTATCTGCAAGTGGGGTGGGGGGAGGGGATAAATTACACATCATTCAGCCGACTGCGCTCATACTTTCCGTCTTCAGTACCACGCGACTGAGGTTCGCTGTCGGTCGCCTGAAGCACCAGTCGGAGAACGTTGGCACTAATTGCGTGCCGCCTGCCAATCTAGTTATTCCATTCTTGCCAACAGACAAAACCTTTTCCTGCAAGTTGAGTTCACTGGTAAAATCTCATCCCGACAGCAATTGGCTGACAGGTCAATTGTCAATTTAATTCTTTTGTGTGGACATTGATATCTTGTGGTGTCGATTGGTTTCCCTGGTGGAGCGGGGGGAAAGGCTGCACGGAAACCTTAAAAACGACAAGGTGAAAAATAAATAAAAAGTGATGGTTGACTTTGGTTATGATATGTAGGCAAATATGGGCTTGTCTGGGAGACTTGAACTCAAAGGTACTTTTATACTGACGGTGTGCTGCCGACATACCAAGCAGGCAAGCCCTGTGCCTCCAGCAGTATTTAAAGTGTTTTGTGAGTCCTTAGGGAGAGGAGCAGGAAATGCAGGCCAATAGAACTAACCCTCCAGCAGAGATTAGTGGCATACAGAGGCGGGACCTAAGGGGAGTGCGTGGATCAAAGCTCCCCCTTTGAGCACCTCTCTCCTGGAGCCCCAGCTCCCACGTAAACATGCCTTTGATTACATAGCCTCAGCTTGAGAAGACAATGTGCTCCTTCCAACACAGAGGGAGGAGTCACCATCCACCCGTCATTCCTCAAAAGGTGTGACTCCTCCCTTCAAAGGACAACGTCTGCTCCAACGCAAACAGTGACCGCCAACATGGCGGGTCGACAGCAGAACTTCAGAAGTGGGCTGCTCAAGGGAAGCATTCAGGCTCAGCATCTGGGACAATGCTGTCACATCACCATGTTTTGGTAATGTAGTGATTATGTTGCTAGACCAGTAACCCAAAGGCTGGGACCAATAATCCAGAGAACGTGAGTTCAAATCCCACCAATGGCAATTTGACGTTTTGAATTCAGTTTAAAAAAAGTCTGGAAATAAAAAGCCGGTATCAGTAAAAGTGACCATGAAGCTGTCAAATTGTCATAAAAACCCAACTGATTCACGAATGTCCTTTAGGGAAGGAAACCTGCCGTCCTCACCTAGTCCAGCCTATATGTGACTTCAGACCCACATCATTGGGGTTGTCTCTTAACTGCCCTCTGAAGTGGCCTAGCCACTAGCTAAGGATGGGCAATAAATGCCAGCCTTGCCAGCAAAGCCCACACCAAGAATGAATAAAAAGGTCACAGGATGCCCTTCTCGTATCAGACACTGCTTTTAGAATGGATGTCTGCACATCTGACGACTTTGTTTTAAAAGCTAATGATACCAAGATAAAAACAAAGTGCATTTGTAATGACACAGTGAGCACTGCAATCGCACAATTCTGCACTGCCATTCTCATCTATCCAATCGTAGCCAGAGAATCACCTACAATGGCTTCTCTTCCCGCTCCCGCACCGTCACTTCTGGAGTCCCCCAAGGATCTATCCTTGGCCCCCTCCTATTTCTCACCGACATGCTGCTCCTCGGCGACCGCATCTGAAAATATGTCAGGTTTCACATGTACGCTGACGACACCCAGCTCTACCTCACCATCACCTCCCTTGGTCCCTCCACTGTTTCTCATTTGTCACATTGCTTTCCCGACATCCAGTACTGGATGAGCAAAAAAAATCCTCCAACTAAATTTTGGGAAGACCAAAGCTATTGCCTTTGGTCCCCATCACAAACTCTGTTCCCTAGCCACCGACTCCATCCCTCTCCTTGGCCACTGTCTGAAAACCAGACTGTTCGCAACCTTGGCGTCCTATTTGACCCTGAGATGAGCTTCCGATCACATAGCCACTCCGTCACCAAGACATCCTACTTCCATCTCTGTAACATCGCCTGTCTCCACCCCTGCCTCAGCTCATCTGCTGCTGAAACCATCATCCGTGCCTTTGTTACCTCTAGACTTGACTATTCCAATGCTCTCCTGGCCGGCCTCCCATCTTCCACCCTCCATAAACTTAAGGTCATTCAAAACTCTGCTGCTCGTATCCTAACTCGCACCAAGTCCCGTTCACCCTTTACCCCTGTGCTCGCTGACCTACATTGGCTCCGGTTCCGGGAATGCCTCGATTTTAAAATTCTCATTCTTGTTTTCAAATCCCTCCATGGCCTCGCCCCTCCCTATCTCTGTAACCTCCTCCAGCCCTACAACCCTCCAAGGTCTCTGGGCTCCTCCAATTCTTGCCTCTTGCGCATCCCCAATTTTAATTGCTCCACCATTGGTGGCCGTGCCTTCAGCTGCCTGGGCCCTGAGCTCTGGAATTCCCTCTCTAAACCTCTCCACCTCATTCTCCTCCTTTAAGACGCTCCTTAAAACCTACCACTTTGACCAAGCTTTTGGTCACCTGTCCTAATATCTCCTTACGTGGCTCAGTGTCAAATTCTGTTTGATAATCGCTCCTGTGAAGCGCCCTGGGACGTTCCACTACATTAAAGGCGCTAAATAAATGCATGTTGTTGTTGTTGTTGCCAGTGCTATACACCAATCCGAGGACACCCCCGCTGTCCATTATTTGTATAAAAATTGTGAATACATTCTTTATCCTCACGTTTTTTTCGTGTCATGTCTGGGGCTGTTGTAGAATAATTGATAGAGATTGATTGCAGTGATTAGTCAACAACTCCATTATCGTTGTGTCATGCAACTACCAGGATGGTAAAAGCCGAACAAGATGGACCCTTGTCTTTTCTCATCTAGCAATTTCCATGTTCCAAATTTGGGGTTTCTGTGCCATCCAGACTGCATCAACATCTGGATTGAAATAGTTGATACCTGAGCACAGCTGCTGTTGTCTTTTGTGTGGCTCTTAGTTTGGCAGTAGGGAAAGACCATTGGTGACATGATAGTGTCTCTCTACAGGCCAAGGAAATGGCTGTGAAGGAATGGGGAAGGGATGGATTAAAACACAGAGGAAACCCTAACTAGGCTATTTATACAAACATCCTAGTGGCCAGCACAGGTGGACATCTTTAGAATATAAGAACATAAGAAATAGGAGCAGGAGTCGGCCATACGGCCCCTCGAGCCTGCTCCACCATTCAATAAGATCATGGCTGATCTTCAACCTCAACTCCACTTTCCTGCCCAATCCCCATATCCCTTGATTCCCCTAGAGTCCAAAAATCTATCGATCTTAGTCTTGAATATATTCAACGACTGAGCATCCACAGCACTCTGGGGTAGAGAATTCCAAAGATTCACAACCCTCCGAGTGAAGAAATTTCTCCTTGTCTCAGACCTAAATGGCCGACCCTTTATCCTGACACCATGCCCCCTTGTTCTAGACTCTCCAGCCAGGGGAATAAGCCTCTCAGCATCTACCCTGTCAAGCCCTCTCATAATTTTATATGTTTCAATGAGGTCACCTCTCATTCTTCCAAACTCTAGAGAGTATCGGCCCATTCTACTCAATCTCTCCTTATAGGACAACCCTCTCATCTTGGGCCTGGTCACTCGCTCTTAAGAGATCGGGAGCACAGGAGAGAACAGAAACAGATTTGTAGCCTTAGGTAAAGAAACCAGCTGTTGGCTCGAGATATTTTGTTAACTTTTGTCCTTACTTTTACAGACCAGATGAGGAGAGTGAACGCATTGATAAACCAGATCCCCAACGGTTACTACACCAACCGGGCTGTTGCTGGGCCACCCGGACCACCTGGACAAACAGGTGACACCGGACCAGTAGGAGAAACCGGGCCCCAGGGTCAAGCAGGAATGCCAGGAGCACCTGGTGTTCAAGGCAGAGCTGGTGAAAGAGGTACGGTACATTCAATGTCGACTTTTCAAATTCGCTAGTCAGAGTTAAAGCCCTTTACCACCCAGAGTATTCCACTTGTAATAGCGGATGGTGAAAATGCAGGGAAGAAGAAGAAAAGTCCCTTTCAGCCCTTCATGTGTGTAGGGGCTGGATGTTGGTCCTTCAACAAAAGGCTTCCTGATTCAAACCACCCCCCCGCCCAAACTTTGAGACATGATTAATGCCCCTGGGCAATGGGTTCAACTTAAGTTGGTTCTGGTCCAACCCAACTACTACACCTGGGCACTGGCAAGTCAACAGGAGTCTTGTGTGAACAGCTAGCCATTACCTGCAGCATTTGCTCTCTCCTGAGCCTGGGCCTGTGAGAGGCGGGCTGCCCTATGTTCAACGATTGTCTATGTGAAATTTTGACAGGGCCATTTTGGCACTGACAGCAGGCCCACCATCCTGCTTCTCACAGGTTAGTGAACAGCCCAGGTAAAGTCCAACATCCTTAGAATGCAGTTGAAACACCACAGCTTTACCGGTCGCGCTGAGCATTACCTATTAACGGCCATCAAGGAGGTTTGCGATATCAGAGGTGAACTGCCGCACATGCAAGCCACTTCCCCTGCCGATGGTGCTCATCGCCTAACGCCCTGTACAATGAACACGGACTGTCGGCGCATGCATTAGAACAGGCCATAGAAAGTCTGTGGGTTACACCAGGTTTCTAAGCTTCTCCCAGCCTCTCAAGTTCTTTCTGTGCTCTCAGCAAAAAGCACAGTGAACTGTGTATCTTGTTACAGTTATTTCTGCATGCTCCTTATAACCCTGTTGTCATGCTACCTAACATAAAGATATATGACTAGTATGCAGCACCCCTTCTTGTTAGTGTCACACTTACTTCCTGTCACACTTCAGTCGTCACACATCAGCCATCGCACTTTGTTGATTGGCTCAAAGTAATACAGCAGCAAATCAGAATTGAAGATGGAGGGGACATATGAAACAAAAGCAACGGAAGCGGCTAAAAACCTCAGCGGCCCTGCTGGTACGATTATAAAATAGTTTATCCTCGCACCACGAGCATTGCCACAGGAGATGCACAGTTTCCCCGGTACTTCCATTGTCACAAGGGATTAAAAAGTCTGGTTTGTAACTGGCCCAGCCGTACAGATGCATGGTTTACCCAAAGGGGCATGGGCTAAAGCAGATGAAAAGACTTGACATTTCCCCTCCCTCGTGCTAGTTTTTAATAAAAAAAATAATTATCAAGCAATCTCCTACTTGTTAAGGGACATCTTCAATCGTGTGACTAACTTGACATTCCAAGAAGAATTGCAATTTCAAATTTAATTTGAATTAAGCAACAAAATTAACATAGTTAAATAGGAATTTAGTGCACAGAATCCATCTTGGTTCTTTGTGTAAGGATATAGATATATTTTAATACAGAACAAAGATAGAAACTGGGCATCCATGAGGCGCTGTGGGCCATCAGCAGCAGCAGAATTGTATTCCAGCACAATCTGTAACCTCATGGCCTGGCATATTCCTCACTCTACCATTACCAACAAGCCAGGGGATCAACCCTGGCTCAATGAGGAGTGTAGAAGAGCATGCCAGGAGCAGCACCAGGCGTACCTAAAAATGAGGTGCCAACTGGGTGAATTTACAACACAGGACTACATGCATGCTAAACAGCGGAAGCAATATGCTATAGACAGAACTAAGCGATTCCACAACCAACGGATCAGATCAAAGCTCTGCATTCCTTCCACATCCCGTTGTGAATGATGGTGGACAATTAAACAACTAACGGGAGGAGGAGGCTCTGTAAACATCCCCATCCTCAATGATGGCGGAGTCCAGCACGTGAGTGCAAACGACAAGGCTGAAGCATTTGCAACCATCTTCTGCCAGAAGTGCCGAGTGGATGATCCATCTTGGCCTCCTCCCAATATCCCCACCATCACAGAAGCCAGTCTTCAGCCAATTTGATTCACTCCATGTGATATCAAGAAACGGCTGAGTGCACTGGATACAGCAAAGGCTATGGGCCCTGACAACAGCCTGGTTGCAGTGCTGAAGACTTGTGCTCTAGAACTAGTCATGCCTCTAGGCAAGCTGTTCCAGTACAGCTACAACACTGGCATCTACGTGACAATGTAGAAAATTGCACAGGTATGTCCTGTCCACAAAGAACAGGACAAATCCAATCTGGCTACTGCCCCATCAGTCTACTCTCAATCATCAGCAAAGTGATGGAAGGTGTCGTCGACAGTGCTATCAAGCGGCACTTACTCAACAATAACCTCCTCACCGACGCTCAGTTTGGGTTCCGCCAGGACCACTCGGATCCAGACCTCATTACAGCCTTGGTCCAAACATGGACAAAAGAGCTGAATTCCAGAGGTGAGGTGAGAGTGACTGCCCTTGGCATCAAGGCAGCATTTGACCGAGTGTGGCATCAAGGAGCCCTAGTAAAATTGAAGTCAATGGGAATCAGGGGGAAAACTCTCCAGTGGCTGGAGTCATACCTAGCACAAAGGAAGATGGTAGTGGTTATTGGAGGCCAATCATCTCAGCCCCAGCACCTTGTTGCAGGAGTTCCTCAGGGCGGTGTCCTAGGCCCAACCATCTTCAGCTGCATCATCAATGACCTACCCTCCATCATAAGGTCAGAAGTGGGGATGTTCGCTGATGATTGCACAGTGTTCAGTTCCATTCGCAACCCCATAGATAATGAACCAGTCCGTGCCCGCATGCAGCAAGACCTGGACAACATCTAGGCTTGGGCTGATAAGTGGCAAGTAACATTCGCGCCAGATAAGTGCCCGGTAATGTCCATCTCCTACAAGAGAGAGTCTAATCACCTCCCCATGACATTCACTGGCATTACCATTGCTGAATCCCCCACCGTCAACATCCTGGGGGTCGCCATTGACCAGAAACTTAACTGGACCACATAAATACTGTGGCTACAAGAGCAGGTCAGAGGCTGGGTATTCTGCAGCGAGTGACTCACCTCCTGACTCCCCTAAGCCTTTCCACCATCTACGAGGCACAAGTCGGGAGTGTGATGGAATACTCTCCACTTGCTTGGATGAGTGCAGCTCCAACAACACTCAAGAAGCTCGACACCATCCAGGACAAAGCAGCCCGTTTGATTGGCACCCCATCCACCACCTTAAACATTCACTCCCTGTGGTTGCAGTGTGTAACATCTACAAGATGCATTGCAGCAACCCACCAAGGCTGCTTCGACTGGGCCTCCCAAACCCGCGACCTCGACACCCTAGAAAGATAAGGGCAGCAGACGCATGGGAACAGCACCACCTGCACATTCCCCTCCAAGTCACACACCATCCTGACTTGGAAATATATTGCCGTTCATTGTCACTGGGTCAAAATCCTGGAACTCCCTAAAGCACTGTGGGAGAACCTTCACCACACGGACTGCAGTGGTTCAAGAAGGCGGCTCACCACCACCTTCTCAAGGGCAATTAGGAATGGGCAATAAATGCTGGCCTTGCCAGCAACGCCCACATCCCATGAATGAATAATGAAAGAACGGCTAATAAGGCAGAATTGGTTTAAACGGTGTGTTCACAAATCCTGTCTATTCCCGTCAATCACGCTGATAATATTGGACAGGATGAATTTCAGGGCCAAAGCCATTGTTCTGTAAGGATAGCCTGTTAAAACAAAGGCTTTTGATCACAGCAGGGAGGAGTGTAAGAGAGGAGATTACTGCAATATAAAAGCCAATATGTTCCTGTTGCTATAGAGGATAACATCAAAGGTTTGCATAGCCAAAACTATGACTCGGGAAAAACAAGTATGAGAAGCGATGGATTGGTATCAGGCCCTCATCCCTGTCTCGCAATCTGCTCAAAGCACTAAGGTCATAAAAAACCAAATAGTGTTGCATCCAGCAGAAACTGGACCATCGAAGAAAATGGTATAAAAAGAGATACAACATTTAGATAGAGAGACAGAGAGTACGATGAAGCAGAAAAAAGGGACGTATGACAGATGTCAGGTTGATAATACAAGTGAGAACCAGGCTGAATATAGAGAGTTCAGAGGGGAAGTGAAAAAGGAAATGAGAGGGGCAAAGAGAGAGTATGAGAATAGATTGGCGGCCAACATAAAAGGGAATCCAAAAGTCTTCCATAGGCATGTAAAGAGTAAACGGGTAGTTATGGGTGGGACCGATTAGGGACCAAAAAGGAGATCTACTCATGGAGGCAGAGGGCATGGCCGAGGTACTAAATGAGTACTTTGCATCTGTCTTTACCAAGGAAGGAGATGCTGCCAAAGTCACAGTAAAAGAGGAGGTAGTTGAGATACTGGATGGGCTAAAAATTGATAAAGAGGAGGTACTAGAAAGACTGGCTGTGCTGAAAGTAGATAAGTCACCCGGTCCAGATGGGATGCATCCTAGGTTTCTGAGGGAAGTAAGGGTGGAAATTGCGGATGATGTGGAGATGCCGGTGATGGACTGGGGTTGACAAATGTAAACAATCTTACAACACCAGGTTATAGTCCAACAATTTTATTTGAAAATCACAAGCTTTCGGAGGCTTCCTCCTTCGTCAGGTGAATTCACCTGACGAAGGAGAAAGCCTTCAAAAGGGAACTGGATAAGTACTTGAAGGGAAAAATTTTTTAGGGCTACGGGGATAGGGCGGGGGAGTGGGATTAGCTGGATTGCTCTCACATGGAGCTGGCATGGACTCGATGGGCCGAATGGCCTCCTTCCATGCTGTAACCACTCAGTAGGAACTTTGCCTACCTTCAAGACCAAGTAACGTGAATAGACTTAGGTAACCTATTCTCGCGATTTCTCCCTAGAAGTTCCCTGCACATATGGTTTTAGACGGAGGGTTAATGTACTATTCTGTATGGAGGCTTAAGATGAATGTTCTGAAGTAAGAACGAATGAAGTTAATTCTCAGACATATTAACGTCTCTAGCTTTACGAATCTGTTAAAAGGATAAGGAAGGAATTATCCCGACACTTTGCAGATCCCCACCAGCTGTGTATTTCCAGCATTTTCTGCTTTTATTCCTGCCGAACACACCTCCTAGCTGAAGCAGCAGTGGCCCCTCTAAACTAACGGAGAGATTATTGCCGTGTTATTGTTGTGTTTTTACTTCATTGTTAATTAACTGCCTGAATCTTTCAATGTTACATCTGAACCTTCAATGTTACATCCCGCTCTCAATAGCACGTCTTTTCCAGTACGTCGACAAGTGACCACTTTGTGTTTGCTTTTCCCCTTCGTTGATAGGAATCACCGGAGAAAAGGGTGAACGAGGCAGTCCAGGTGTTGGAAAACAAGGACCGCGAGGTTTACCTGGGCCCCCTGGTATGTAATTTGATTTATGAGCAAATGTTTTCATGGAGCAAAGCGTGCAAGTCACATGTTGCTTCAAACTTGTCGGGGTATCAAGTGAATTAAAGAAACCAAGAGACCGCTCCCCTCTACTCAGTTCTGGTGCCAACATCTTGGGGCTCATTTTAACTTTGGGCGATGGTTTAAAATGGGCGACAGCGAATTGGCTGCCCGTTAATACGCCCTGTCCGATTGTACTTTTCATTGTCTCAACCCAGAATGAACTTCTTTCTTTCTCACTTTCGAACCAATGAGCTGTAAGAGAAAGCTTAGAGATTTTTTTTTCCAGCCAACTCCCGTTTTCCCAGAGAAAAAAAAAACGAAAGCTTTTCTTTGGTCGAGAAACACACGATCTGGAGTACTTAAGGTTTGCTCAGTCCTCCGCAGCCGAGGTCGAGTTATCCTGTTACCCGTGATACACTTAATTTCAACACAAACATTACATCATCTCCTCACGGGTCACGGAGAGGCAGAGGTGGCGCCTTGTTTTATTTGTAACGTAGTGTGCTTGTTTAAGGTGGGCTATTCCCTGAAACAGCCACAGCTCATGATTAAAAAAGCAGTCAAGCATTCATCACTAGAAGCTTGCCTCCTACCCTAGACGACTGGTTCGATCATTAAATGGGAGTCAATTGGTTGCATAAAAAAAATGATGAGTCATTTTTAATCCCAGCGATCGGAATTTTACATTTTCTTTTCGGAGGTGGGGCGAGGGGAGGGGGGAGAGCCCATGAGGGCTGAGGTGGGGGGTTAATTTTGTGGTTTCACTTACAACATATGTTGAGAGTTACAGAAGACTGTTCCTGAATTATGTGGAGGCAGTCTAGACAGCACAACGAGCAGCTGCCAGACAGGCTGGAGGTTTAGATGTGAGTTTTCCAAGTTAATGAACAAAGAGCAATAAAGCAGCACTAGTAATTTTAAACTGCTACTGTTTCAATGCATACCTGCAGAGATTTAATTCCTCACTCCAGATATAACAGATTCCTTTTCAGCAAAGGAAGAAGAAGAAAGTGGGTGATTTTTTTTTTAACCTTTCAAGATGAGGGTATCGTTGTTGGCGAACTCCACACTTTTCTATTTATTGCTTATTCAGGTTTATTATGGGTTAGATGCAGGGTTTGACTCACCCAGTCTGAGATCTGTGGATGAATACTTGCTCAATTGGAGTGACGTTATTCTGCTATTTTAGTCAGTGAGTTACCCGTTTAAACTATACAGCAACAGCTGTTGGAAAGTACGTGCTCCTATGTTTGTTTGCGTTTGTGTGCGCGTGCATGTGTGTACATGTGTTTGTTTGCGTGTGCATACCCATGCATGTGTGTGTGTATGCGATGCGTTGGCATGCGTGCGTATGTAAGATGTGGTCAGGATCAGGCTCAACGTGATGCTCCCCATGGTACAATATCCAGCAGACACTCACTGTCCGGGCCATATGAAGAATGGCCACTGGCGGGATGGGGGAGGGTCAGGTACCAGAGGGCTGCAGCCAGAACTGGAACCGTACCTCAGCGCCTTCAGGAGGCGAGTGGAGAAAATTAGAAGACACGAAAACTAATAATACTGTGCCGGAACTTATCCTAATCTCTCCGAGTTTTCCTTTCCAGGTCCACGAGGAGAATCAAGAACAGGCCCATCTGGTGCTCCAGGTCCAATGGGGCCCATCGGACCGCCTGGCCGTCAAGGACATTATGGGACTCGAGGTCCTGCTGGCCCTCCTGGTTACTGTGATTCCTCTATGTGTGCAGGCATCCCTTACAATGGATATCCAGGTAGGTTTTGATTTTCGGAATTCGTCCAGCGATTTGCTGTTTTTTTTTATATATTCTTTTTGAAATCAGATAACTGATTGACACCAGGTAATTTTTTTTTAACGCTTGTTTAAGACATAAATCCCCTGCTGATTTGGGTGAAGTTAACCCTTTTTTCTAAACGCTTTTATAACTTTTCTATAAACAATTATAAAAAAAAATCTTATTAATATATAATTTTTTTTAACACAATAATTAACATGAATTAAACCAAGGCACTAAAATCTAATGAGCTTCTTGTTTAATTTGTAAACTAACCACTCAGTAGGCAAGTAAAGAGTTTACACCTTGGTAAACTGGAGAATGATCAGTCGACCATTCTGTCCTGTACTTTGCAATGCATGACATCTAATTTCACCCATGCCGTCAGATGAAGCGGAACAAGAGCGGCATCCATTGCAAAGATTCATAAGGCCATAACTTTTTTTTTCTTTAAACGGAAGAAGTGGCTGGAACGTTTGCCCAAATTTTCCAGTGGCTGCTTATATAAATCGGGATTTAAACAGGTGACTAAAAAAAAAATAAGAAACTAAGCAACATTGTAGGTTACCACGGGGCTGTGCGGAAATGCATCGTGGGATAGCCTCGGTGCTTGGAGGTGTCAATCCAAAATGGCGGTTCCTGGCAGAGGGGCGAGCAGCGAGGCGAGTAATTTGACGTGGCACGCGGCCAGTTTGTGCCTTTAGCTGCCTGGATTTACATGAGAGATCGAAAAGATAGTCAAAATGGAAAAGGAGTTGGGGGGATAGGGGTCGCCCTGATAATAAAGGATGAGATAAGGACAGCAGGGAGAAAGGATCTGGGCTCGGAAGATCAGGAAGTAGAATCAGTATGGGTGGAGATAAGAAATAACAAGGGGCAGAAAACACTGGTGGGAGTAGTTTATAGGCCCCCTAACAGTAGTTATACTGTTGGACAGAGTATCAATCAAGAAATAAGAGGAGCTTGTAACAAGAGTAATGCAATAATCGTGGGGGACTTTAACCTTCATATAGACTGGGCAAATCAAATTGGCAAAAGTAGTTTGGAGGACGAGTTCATGGAATGCATTTGGGACGGTTTCCTAGAACAATATGTCGTGGAACCAACCAGGGAACAGGCTATTTTAGATCTTGTCTTGTGAAATGAGAACACGGTTAATTATTAATCTCATAGTAAGGGATCCTCTGGGACAGAGTGATCATAATATGATAGAATTTCACATTGAGTTCGAGAGTGATGTACTTAAGTCCGAAACTAGAGCCTTAAACTTAAAGAAAGCCAATTACATAGGATCAGGGGTGGGTTGGCTAAGGTCGATTGGGAAATTAGATTAAAAGTTATGACGGTAGATAAGCAATGGTGAACATTTAAAGAAATATTTCATAGTTCTCAATGAATATACATTCCATTGAGAAATAAAAACTCCACGGGAAAAGTGATCCATCTGTGGCTAACTAAAGAAGTTAAGGATAGTATTAGATTAAAAGAAGAGGCTTATAATGTTGCCAAGAAGAGCAGTAAGCCTGAGGATTGGGAGAGTTTTAGAAACCAGCAAAGGATGACCAAGAAGTTGATAAAGGTGGAGAAAATAGAATATGAGAGTAAACTAGCAAGAAATATAAAAACAGATTGTAAGAGCATCTACAAGTATGTAAAAAGGAAGAGAGTAGCGAAAGTAAACGTGGGTCCCTTAGAGGCTGAGACAGGAGAAATTATAATGGGGAATAAGGAAATGGCAGAGATGTTAAACAAATATTTTGATCTGTCTTCACAGTAGAAGACACAAAAAACATACCAGAAATAATGGGGAACCAAGGGTTGAAGGAGATTGAGGAACTTAAAGTAATTAGTATTAGTAAAGAAAAAGTATTGGAGAAATTAATGGGACTAAAAGCCAACAGATCCCCTGGCCCTGATGGCCGATATCCTAGGGCTCTAAAAGAGGTGGCTGCAGAGATAGTGGATGCATTGGTTGTGATCTTCCCAGTGGATTGGAAGGTAGCAAATGTAACCCCGCTATTCAAGAAAGGAGGGAGAGAGAAAACACGGAACTACAGGCCAGTTAGCCTGACATCAGTCGTCGGGAAAATGCTGGAATCCATTATTAAGGACATGATAATGGGGCACTGAGAAAATCATAATATGATTAGGCAGAGTCAACATGGTTTTATGAAAGGGAAATCGAAACACAGAAAGTTAACATGCAGGTACAGCAAGCAACTAGGAAGGCAAATGGTATGTTGGCCTTTATTGCAAGGGGATTGGAGTACAAGAGTAAGGAGGTCTTGCTACAATTGTACAGGGCTTTGGTGAGACCACACCTGGAGTACTGCGTACAGTTTTGGTCTCCTTATCTAAGGAAGGATATACTTGCCTTAGAGGTGGTGCAACAAAGGTTCACTAGATTGATTCCTGGGATGAGAGGGTTGTTCTATGAGGAGAGATTGAGTAGAATGGGCCTATATTCTCTGGAGTTTAGAAGAACGAGAGGTGATCTCATTGAAACATATAAGATGCTTAGAGGGCTTGACAGGGTAAATGCTGAGAGGCTGTTTCCCTTGGCTGGAGAGTCTAGAACTAGGGGGCATAGTCTCAGGATAAGGGGTCGGCCATTTAGGACTGAGATGAGGAGGAATTTCTTCACTCAGAGGGTTGTGAATCTTTGGAATTCTCTACCCCAGAGGGCTGTGGACGCTGAGTCATTGAGTATATTCAAGGCTGAGATGGATAGATTTTTGGACTCTAAGGGAATCAAGGGATATGGGGATTGGGCAGGAAAGTGGAGTTGAGGTCAAAGATCAGCTATGATCTTATCGAATGGCGGAGCAGGCTTGAGGGCCTGTATGGCCGACTCCTGCTCCTATTCCCTATGTTCTTATGAGTGCAGCGTCAACCTACGTAGCACAAGGTATCAGGGACCGAGCGGAAAGACCAAGCAGAAAGGAGAAAATGTCGGTACGAAAGGAGAGCGAGGACCACGAGTCGGTTTGTCAACCCTCCCGGATTGTCTAGGAGTCTCCTGGAATGGCACAGGCACAATGGCCAGAATGGCCTCTTTCTGTGCTGTAAGATTGTGAATGGAAGGCAAACCTTCTATTTGGGAGAAAAGTACAGCTTTGCGGCTCTGCCAGCGTACTTCTTGATCCCCTGAACGCACACAATCTAGCTGCGGAGTATCTTGCGAAAGGACCTATACTCCCCCCTACCGACCTCTCTTACACAGTTACGGCAGTGGCTATAAGACCAGTCAGCCAGTGCACTGTGAGATGTTACAGTGAGGGCAGCGGCCAGGGCTCTCCGATAAAGGTGACAGGCAGCTCGGGAAAGTTCCGGGGCGGGGGGCAGAGTGCAAACGGTTTCCTCTCGGACAAAACAGTTAGAGGACAGTGTTTAGCTTGTGCGGCCTAAATCAGTGTTGTCCAATAGACATTGCTAACTAGCCCAAGGTGTCACGTGCACTAATTTTAGCGGAACACGCCTCACATACACACACAATACAGGTAAATGTACTTCACGTGTGTATATTTACCACTGTTCAACAACCACGGAAGTAAAGCAGTCACAACAATCAAAAAAAACACTCGCACACTCTGCTTGTCAACTTATCGTTTTGCCAACAAATGCACAAAAAGATTAAAGTTCACACGCACACACTGTGTGAATATGAGTATTGAGATCACAGGTCCAATAGGCGATGTCTCTTTCTCATTTTTTATTCAATAATCGGAAATGCAATTAGCTACATCTGGATTCCCAATTAGCCACATGTGGCCATTGGCTAACGCATTGGACAACACTGGCCCAAATAGAAGCTAATTTTGATGTGTGTGGGGGTAAAGCCACATGTCGTAGCAGGTATTGTAGTTCAGTCCAAGCATGCTGCCGGCCAGAGTTCCTGGATTGCTGTGACTAATGTCCTGAAAACTTGAATATGATACAAGCCCTGAGCTTAGCTTTGGAGAAATAATAGAAATGCTGGTGCATTTCAGTTTATTACTATAGTGACCTAACAACTCTGTGCTACAAGACTGTGATTTTACTTGGCAGAAAAATACTAAACCTTTATGTATCACTGGTTAGGCCTCAGCTGGAGTATTGTGCCAAATTCTGGGCACCGCACTTTAGGAAGGATGTCAAGGCCTTGGAGAGGGTGCAGAGGAGATTTACCAGAGTGGTACCAGGGATGAGGGACATCAGTTATGTGGAGGGACTGGAGAAGCTGGGATTGTTCTCCTTCGAACAGAGAAGGCTAAGGGGAGATTTAATAGAGGCGTTCAAAATTATGAGGGGTTTTGAGTAAATAAGGAGAAACTGTTTCCAGTGGTGAGTGGGTCAGTAACCAGAGGTCACAGATCTAAGATATTTGATAAAAGAACCAGAGGGGAGATGAGGAGAATTTTTTTACGCAGCGAGTTGTTACGATTTGGAATGCGCTGCCTGAAAGGGCGGTGGAAGCAGATTCAATAGTAACTTTCAAAAGGGAATCGGATATATGCTTGAAAAGGAAAAAATTGCAGGGCTCTGGGGAAAGAGCAGGGGGAGTGGGACTAATTGGATAGCTGTCTCAAAGAGCCGGCACAGGCACGATGGGCCGAATGGTCTCCTACTGCACTGTACGATTCTAACATTGTGCTCGGTTCAAAACTGGAGTCCAGGGTTGTCTGGGTTAATCACCTTGGCACTGCCGCTAACAACCCGGGAGAAATGTTTGCATTTCACACTCGCAATTCACTCCTGAGCTTTGCGCCTGTGGTTCTCGGAGCTTCACGCACGGCAGCTGCTGGCAGGAAACCCCCGAGTAAAGAGACTCAACTCCAGGTGGGGGGGCGATAACGTTTTTTGCAAACTGCGGGCAAGCGCCACTTGATCAGATGACACGTGATGAGACGGCACGTGATCAGATGTCATGCGATCAAATGCCACTTGATCAAACCGCCAGGACTAGATCCAACCAGAGTTGGCAACCCAAACGAGCAGGTCAAGAGAGAGAGAGAGAAAAACACCAAGACAGTGAGAACCCGCCTGAGAGTCGTTGCGACTGACCCCATGATTTTTGGCATTTTTTTTTACAGCAACAAAATCACTTGCCCTAATGATCAGATCCAATAAGATCAGTTTCGTTAAAATACTCACAGGCTGTTGAAAGAGATATCTAACCACTAATTACTAAAGTTTTAATGGTGATGTCTTTAAACGAAAACAGGAATAAAGCATGATTACAAATAAAAATTTCATACTTCTTGCCCATAAAGAAGTCTAATATTCTAACACTTAATAAACTGCCTTGATTGGCTTGCAATGTTACAGTAAAATATATAAATTACTTAGACATAAATCTAGCCTCACGTTGAGGCCCCTACTAATTTTTAAAAACATTTAAAAAGGGGCATTGCCTTCATGAAAAATAAGTGCTTACCAAAATCTCTCTCCTTCTGAGGAAGGAGAAGGGTCACCCGTCACTTTCAACAAGATGGTGTCATGCCAGAGTGGTACAACAACAACTTGAAACGAAAGGCAACGCCAAACCTAGTATGTGCGCGGTGCCCCTTTAAATTTCTGGTCAGCACAAGGCGAGATTTTAAAGGGGCACCGTCTTCCTGAAGAGAATGTTTAGCAAATCTTTGTTTCCGCTTGTTCACAAACGCATCACACAGTAACATTAATTGTGTTGATATTGGTGAAAACGACACATTGCTCCTCTGTCTTTTGTCCCAACAACCCCCACCACCCCACCCCCCACACAAAGAATAAAAGGTTTGCAAAACACATTTGCTTGAAGGCAGTGTCCCTTTAAGAATTAAACATTAAAGGTATTCTGATTTTTACAAAATAAAGACGAGCAGTGTTTTAATTTCTTTTTTAAATAGCGGCCTACGGCTTAACTCTTAAACATTGGTCTCACAGCAGTGTTCCTCAAGAGGGGCCTGCATGTGCAATCCACTCAGAAGAACCAGGATATTCCATAGACCCATTAGCTTATACACCCTGGAGGGAATAAGACCAGTCTTTAACCCGTCAGGGTGGCTTCATTACTGTAAGGCAGGATATTCCCCTTAAACTCTATTCCACATGTGGAAATATCAAGAAATTTCATTATTCTTCCAGTGGGATTTTAGTGGCTGTTCGGGTCTTTCTTTGAAGCAAAAGGGTGTAGACATTGCTTGCAGTAATGAGATCATAACCCTCATTCGCTTAGCGTGAAAACCATTAAATCACTGGAATGGACCGCACTCCATGTCAGTATCCATGTTAACAGCCCCGGCAGCTACAAAGAAGGGACCCAGAACCGAATGAACGAGCCCATGTGATGCTGCCAGTATATCTATCTATCTATATAACTCTCCATATAATAAGAACAGTCTTGTGCGCACACTTTCTGTCCATTGCATCACATTTCCATCCAATCGCATCACTGTTCCTGTTTCCCAACTCTCTGTCACACCTAGTTATAAGCAAATATATTTCTCATGGGTACCAAATTTCTTGCAGCTGATTGGCTTATCTCCAAAGTTCTCCGTTTTTAAACAAATGGCAAGAAATCAAGAGCCAATTTACAGGGTAAAAACAGTTTATATATCCTAAGAAATCCATTAAAAATAATCAATTGTAGATGATTCCTTACTCCCCCACTAACCACATCTGTGTAGGACTTCCCCTCTTACACTAACCCCATGTGCGCAGGCCTTCCCAATGCCCACCAATCCTGTGTAGGACTCCTCTCCCTACACCAATCCTGTGTGTGAAGGACTCCCTGCCCTCTCCCTACACCAATCCCATGCGTGTAGGACTTCTCCTCTCCAGTAACCTCATGTATGCATGACCTCCCCCCCCAATAACCTCATGTATGCATGACCTCCCCCCCCAATAACCTCATGTATGCATGACCTCCCCCCCCAATAACCTCATGTATGCATGACCTCCCCCCCCAATAACCTCATGTATGCATGACCTCCCCTCCCCCAATAACCTCATGTATGCATGACCTCCCCCCCAATAACCTCGTGTATGCATGACCTCCCCTCCCCCAATAACCTCATGTATGCATGACCTCCCCCCCAATAACCTCATGTATGCATGACCTCCCCCCCAATAACCTTGTGTATGCATGACCTCCCCCCTCAATAACCCCATGTATGCATGACCTCCCCCCCAATAACCTCATGTATGCATGACCTCCCCCCCAATAACCTCATGTATGCATGATCTCCCCCCCAATAATCTCGTGAATGCATGACCTCCCCCCTCAAAAACCCCATGTATGCATGACCTCCCTCCCCAACTCCCAACACTCCGATATCTCTGGTCAGAATGCTGCTGGAAATGAGCTCTACTTGAACCTCAAAGAAAGCCCTTCCCAAAATAAAGAGAGCAACCAAGTTATTGTTAATATAAAAGAGCTTTACAGCTACTAATTGATCCCTAAATAGAGACATTAAATTTATTGCACCCACAGCCGTGGCCAATCTTATGAAAATAAACAATTTTTAAACTAACGTAGAGTATAAGGTTCTCAGTCTGATTTAAAAAAATAAATAAAGTAACTAAAAAAAGACTTTTCAACATGAAGGGGTAACTTCAGGCCTTGATGCCAAGTTCATCCTGTAACTTAAGCTAAAAAAAATACTAAAACCTCATTTCAGGTTCGCAATGTTTTAACCTGTTGTCAATAACGGCGATTCAGATGTACCGATTTAGATAACAAATGCAATCAAAACATCGACAAAGGGGACTTTAATTTTCTCAGTGCACTAGTTCTAGCGGCTTGGTGTTACGTCCCAGCCTGTGCTGAGTGAAGGCTGCCCTCAGCCAGTTTGTTTGAAAGTGCCCAATAACTGCATTAAGACAAAGGCTGACTGGGATTTTAACACCAGCCTGCTCGACAAAAAAAACCCAAGGCTCGGAGAAAATTAACCCCCGCCCCAGATATGCTAACGGTCTAAATATTGTGATGTGATATGTGTTTGAATTTTGTTTTGAAAAATTAAAAACCAAAATAGAAATAGCTCGTTTATTCTCCACTGCAAAAAAAAAAGAACAAAAATATATATATATCTAGCTCTTTTTCCCAAAACTAACATCATTCTTAACCTGTTTCAGGTTCCGGATAAATTTTACTAGGTTACCCATGATGCTTACAAAAAACCGAAAAGTCCTGTTTCTGAAATATTTGTTCCCGAGCTTAATAAGAAATGAGCCTTTTTGGAAAATTCACCAGGAGTTGATTTAACGAACTCTGTTGACCATCAGTTCTTCATAAGGAGAGAAACACACCAACTAAACTAAGAGAGTTTGCAGTTTCTATATATGAAACAGACGTCAGAAATGCCTGCCCTTTTAAGGCTGTTTCACCAGGAAGCAAAAAAAAAGAGTCTCGCTCACGAACAAGGCTTAAACTTACTACTAACCTTGCAGAGGTTACACCATTTTACAAACAACAACAACAGCAAAAAAAAAGATTTTTAGCCTGGAATGTTCAAATTACTTTGTCGTATTGTTTCTGTAAATAACTAATTGCGGCATCTCAACGGTTCGAACTGAATCACGACCCACACCAGCTGTAACATCTATTAAACCGGCTTCTGCGTTCGGGCCATCTGCTTGCTGATGCTTTAGGAAGTAACCTACTGAAACTGTATTAGAACACATCACCGAGAGAAACCCCACAAAAATCACCGAAAAAAATTTAAAGGGGGTGGAAAGTGGCCCTGGTTGGGAGTGCGAGATGGGTGACAGTGAATTGACCGCCCGTTCTATGCCCTGGCTGAGTTTCTTGTCCAATGGAAAAGAGAATCAGGCAGAGTATAAAATGAGCTACTGATTCACTATCGTCGTTTTGCGCTACCGGCTGAGACAATTTCACCCCCAAACTTTTCTTTTTGGAGTGGGGGGGGGGGGGGTGCGGAATAACTTTTCATTCATGCTTCTTGAACGTCACAGCAAATATTGTTTTTTTCTTAAATTTGATTTAGCTAAAAAAAAGATTTTGTGCGCTCATAATGGCCACACACAAAGACAACAAAAAAGACCCCGTGTGGCTTTGCTGTTGTGGTATTATCAACTGTAACCCAGGAATAGTAAGTTCTGAGGGTGAATGTGTTTGTTCCGGCACTCCCAGCGGGGAGCCGCACCCGAAGGGAGCACGGGTCGGAGCGTCAGTCCTGCCTCCGGTCCGTGTTCCCGTCGTTCACGGCTCCCTCCTGGGAGCGCTGGATCGGTGAATTTGACCCTCAAATACTGGTCTTGCTTTTTTCCCCCCTCTTGCATCTATACATTTGCTGACACCCAGTTTTGACTGCCCCTTCCATTTTGCTATCTTGTCTTTATTTAAAACTGTAATCACTGTTGAATTATTTTCCTTCATGTTATTGATTTGCATTTAATGGGTCTTTTTGTTTTAGCAGCCATGGGCAGCTCAAATCGCAGCGTTCGGTATTAATAATGAACACATTGATATGGAATTGATTTTGACAGCGGGTCCAAGACCTTTGTTAAACATCCCTGACTAATATCGCACTGCACAATTTCAACTGCTCTGTCATTATAAATGTAGTGTTGATCATATCACCTGTTCAATTATTGCTTTTTTTTGTTCCAAAAAAAAATCCTCTTTTTTTAAAAAAAGATGTTTTTACAAACCTTATTAATGAATTAAAAGAAGCAATTCTATTCTTCCCCACTGCTTTGTTAGAAAATAGTATAATTATGCAAAAGCCTCTTTTTTTAGGTGAATGTAAATCAAAATATGCATATAAATATATATATGTATATACATATATAAAACGTACGTGTTATAAGAATTTAATTTGTGTCTGACGTGTTGTATACATGTCTAAACATGAGAATTGGTAAGCTGCCGATTATAGTGTTTGTTATATCAGACCCATATTTCCAACCAGGACCATACGAGCAGCAACCCTACCGACCAGAAACCCATGTTGTGCCCATAGAAAGGGAAGAGGAAGAAGAGGTCGACCAAACTGAAACTGAAATTCAGTCGCCTGGATTTAGCCGAGTCCATTCATGAGGAAAGTCCATCATTGTTCCAAAACAAAAACAAAAGGGGGAGGGCGCCCAGAGGAGTCGAATCAAACTGAATTTCAATCTGTATTTTATTGCCACATTCACATTTGCAGAAGCCTCTGTCTTTTTTTAATCACCTAATTGATCCAGTTGAGCAGTTGGAGAGTGTTCCTGCCTTGGTTCGGTTTTGAACTGCTCAGTTTTGGTTTTTGGGTCTGACCGTAACCCAATACCACGGAGAAGGAAGAATTCCTCTGGTTGTAGCCACAGCATAAGCACGTTCATTTCTGAATGGCATCTGCAACGTTGCTATACACAGAATCCAGAGCGATTCCTCCCCCACATCCCTTGTAACAATCATGTTACATTAGGGATGGGGAATGGGAGGAATCCCTTCAATCACAGCACATAAGGACATTGTCCATGGGCGCACGACGATTCCTGGCGTGCAAGATGCATTTACGCTTTCGCTAGCGATACTAAAGCAGTAGTAATCTTTTTTTAATCACATTGTAGCCATAGCGATCAGGTTTATTCTGACCCTTCCCCCTCCCCTTTCCTGCTTGTCACCGTTTGAAAGCCGGGACTCCTGCAGACGTGAATGCCGCAAAAAAACAAATCCGCTCGTCGCTCGCGTGACCCCTGTGAACTCTCGGCCTGTCACTTCCCTCCGGTTGTGTATATGCTTTTACGTAGTAACACGCCTTTGCTGTAAGCCTTTACCTGCGTAGATTGATTTTAACTGTGCCCCCGTTCACTTTAATTACACTGCGACCAACAAAAAAAACCAAAAAAAAAATCACTTTTCTTTTTCTGTAGTCAATTTTCTTTTCAAAAAAAATCCCAGAGACTTTCCACAGTGATTCACACCATAGTGGGTCCTTTCCCCCTTCCAATCGCCCCCATTATCCCCACATTCACGATGGTTACTCTGCGACTTTATCCCACGTTAGCACTTCAAATGCTATTTGAACCATAGCGATAATTAACAAACGACAAGCTCGTCTACTACATTCCAATTATTATATAGCGTATCTGTATTTTCAGTTATAACCTTATAGGAATATGTTACTTTATCTTACAAGTGTATCAGCTGGTTAAATCAAGAATTAGGTGCAACACACTCTTAAAAGGACACTGCTTAAAATCATTGTACCTACCAGATACATTACTTAACAATGCTTAAACCTTTTTTTTACATTAAGACTTTAATACTTTAAACGTAAATGTGCTGGTTCTCAGCAGATCTGTTACAAAGGGTGGTGGAAAATGCATGTCTGTGATGTATATTTAGTATGGAACCTTTACCAGAATATAGTGTTTTCAGAAACTAGAATGCAGTTAGAATCTGTTTGCAAGCCTATGGATATAGAATTGCTGCTTCGTATTTGTAACTGCAGATTGTGAATTTCACAGCCTAAATTTCTTATTTATTTCTGAAACGGAAGAGGCATTTTTCAATAAAACTACTGAAATTAAAATAACGGCTCTGGGGTCTTCTTTTAACCAATAAGATTTTTTTTTAGCTTCACTTAAATGGTACCAGGGATGATGGACTTCAGTTATGTGGAGAGACTGGAGAAGCTGGGATTGTTCTCCTTGGAGCAGAGAATGTTAAGAGGAGATTTGATCGAGGTGTTCAAAATCATGAAGGGTTTTGAGTAAATAACGAGAAACTGGGCTAGAAATTCGGCTGTGCAGTGCCCATTTTTCAGGCGCTACGCGGCATCCTAAGGCCCCAAAATGGCATCCGGAATGCACGCGCACACTTCTAGCGTGACATGCGCCGGACGCCATCTTAATAAAGGCACATGCAGATAACGAACGTCAGTACCATGTAAAGTAAGAAGAATATGCGTTAGATCAGCGTGCAACGCTGATTTAAAGGGATAGACACCATTTTGGCACTCAACGCTCCAGCCAACACATTGTCTTAATCACGAACAGCTGAACATGTCGTAGACAATCTGGAGGACCCCCCCACCAGCGCTATTTAAAGGGACCATGCAGGATTTACAGGTTAGTTGCTGGATTATTGCTTCTGACTGCTGATGCATTTGTACCTATTTTTGGAGGGTTCCTATACTTGAATACTAGGACTAGGGGACATAGCCTAACATTTACAGCCAGGACATGCAGGAGTGAAGTTAGAAAATACATCTACACGCAAAGGGTGAAAGAAGTTCAGAACGCTCGTCTGCAAATGGCAGTTGATGCTAGTTCAATAGTTAATTTTAAATCTAAGATTGATAGATTTTTGTTAACCAAGGGTATTAAGGGATATGGGGCTAAGGCGGGTATATAGAGTTAGGTCACAGATCAACCATGATCTCATTGAATGGCGGAACAGGCTCGAGGGGCTAAATGCCACTGCCACTTGCTGCCTCCTGTTATGCGCCACCTTCTCCTGCAAGAAAGTGGGACGTGTGTGGGTGAGTGTCCTGCAGGATGTTTGGGTGATGTGCCTGTCATGGTTGAATAGCTGCCAGTGTGTGTGGCCTGTGAGTTGTAGGTGTGCGGCTTGCAACAGTGGTAATGTGTGAGGGTGAGAGGAAGCATCTGATTGGAAGAGTTGAGTACTGATTGAAAGAGTTTGTTGGTGTGTGGGTGATGGGAGGTGTAGTGTGTGGTGCAGTTGGTAGGAGATGCCACTGGATAGTTGACCTCACTCACCTTGACCACTCGTGTCAAAGCATTGAACTTCTTCCTGCACTGCATCCATGTTCATGGTGCTATGTGCCTGGAATTGATTTCATCCCCTACTGCCTCCCACTGCCTCTGGAGCATATGTCTGGAGGGCCTCTTGCCCCCCCACTGCGGATATAGGATGCCCCTCCTACTGTCCACCTCTTGCACTAAGGCCACTGCTGCATCATCAGAGAACCTTGGTACACTCTCTCTCGCAGACCTGGTACAAACTCAGATCGGCAGATTGGTGAGGTCTGGTGTGCAGATTGGAGGATGTGGGATTTAATCGTGGGCAATCTTTATTCAATGTTTTAACATAACTCATCAGTTTGTAAACATTAGGACGGGACCTGCATCTGTGTTTTACACGTGCGATATCTGATCTCCATTCAGACTCCATGCGGACCCATCTCTTATTTTTGCAAGTAAGAGGTGCAGGATGCCTTTAAGAGGTGCAGCCTGCCTTTAAGAGGTGCGAGCAACTCACCCGATATCTGGGCCCCCCCTCCTGGTGAGCTGTCACTGAACAACGCAGCTCGGCCTGGCTGCTCGCACTGGAATCAGGTCAATGAGGAGGTGAATCTCTCACGCTGCCTGCATCGGAACCAATGGGTTAATCGCGCACCGTGATCCCTCTTCCCAGATTCGGGGGTTATCGAACTTAACCCCCACTGTTTCCATTGGTGGGTCAGTAATCACAGGACACAGTTTTAAGATATTTGACGATAGAACTAGAGGGGAGATGAGGAGATTTTTTTTTATGCAGCGAGTTGTGATGATCTGGAATGCGCTGCCTGAAAGGGCGGTGGAAGCAGATTCAATAATAACTTTCAAAAAGGGAATTGGATAAATACTTGAAAAGGAGACATTGGCAGGGCTATGGGAGAGAGCAGAGGATTGGGATTAATTGGATAGCTCTTTCAAAGAGCCAGCACAGGCACGATGGGCTGAATGGCCTCCTTCTGTGCTGTATGATTCTAACTAACAAGGTGCAAGAAAAGCTATCCAGCTGTATAGACATGAAATTAGCCCATGGGAATCCAGGGCATTACAGATTTTCAAAATTTTGATCTGTTTGTTGAGGGTACGATAGGGAAAAATTGTTTCCACTGGTTGGCTCACAGTGTATCGAGGAGATACTTCATACCTGGGCTCAGGGACTTTGCAGCAGGTTTGAAGGTAGAAGAATCCACACTCCTACACCATAACAGTGACCACAATTCAAAAGTACTTCACTGACTGGGAAGCGCTTTGGGACGCCCTGAGGTTGTGAAAGGCGCTATATAAATGCAAGCCTTTCTTTCTTATATCACTTACGTCGCTGCTTCCCTGGTTGCAAAAGTATTAAACCAAAAGCACATAGAGAATCAGAGGATAATCTAATGCTCCTTCCAGCATCACTTTCCTGTTGGTTGCAACGTGGCAGCTGGTGAGATGAGTTTTCAGCACCAGTTCCTCCAGGGAATATCTGCCTGAAAATGTCAAAAAATAGCAACTCGATTCCACTTCCCTCTTTTTTTTGGCGACATTTTGCATTCATCATTACTGGGGAATGTAAGAGCCTTGTCATTACTCCATTAGTCTATATTTATCGCAAGTGAACCCCTCGATTAGATTCCAGCCTGTAATTCACTGTCAGGTATACATTATTCTATTTATAAACCACTGGCATCCCATTTTAAAAGGGACTCTAATTATCAGTATCCCTGCTAAAGATGGAGAATCACCATCAGGCCCCCATGTAAAGACAGAGGGCCCGATTTTACCAGGGCTGCGGGTTCTCGGCGGGTGGGCAAGCGGGCGCGTGGGTAACGCGCCCGGTGAAATTAGTGGATTTCCCGCGCGATCGTAGCAGACAAACCACTTACCTGCTCCTCCGGGTTCCCCACTGCTGATCTGCGCGTCGGGCAGGCTGCGCATGCGCAGTAAGATCTGTCAGCTGGAGGTGCTCTATTTAAAGGGGCAGTCCTCCACTGACAGATGCTGCAACCAATAGCAAAGATGACTGCATGGAGCAGCCCAGGGGGAAGGCTGCTCCCAGTTTAATGATGCCTCACCCCAGGTATCAATACACGGGGTGAGGAGGAGGGGGAGGACAGAGATCTTCCACCCGGCGGGCGGGAGGAAGCGGCCCGCCTCCGCCACCAGGAAGGCCTAGCTCGAGGTGGCAGAGGGGGTCACCTGCGCCACCAACATATCGCCCACCTGCACACAGTGCAGGAGGCGCTCCAATGACCTCAGTAGGTCAGCCACAGTGAGTACACGTAGTCTTTCCCCTACACTCCGTCTGCCACATCACTGCCCCCACCCCACATCTCCTTCTGCACTGCCAACACTACTCTGTCACATCACCCCTCATACCCACTCAAAGCTCATCCTCATCTTACCTGCACCTACTCACCTCGCCAGTACTCATCCCGCCACTACCACTCAACCCAATCCTCATACAATCTCATGGCTCTATCCCATACTCACCCTCTCGTGCATCTCTCTCACGGCCAGCCTCACTCAACCTGCCACCACCTGTGCTGCAGCCACAGGGCATGCATCACATATGTGCAGTAGGAAGCGTAAGGCAAACGTGTCATGAGCATGAAGGGGATGCACAAGGGTGTTTGAGGGTTTGTCATGGTTGTTACTTATATTGAATTTCAGAACAACTCACATCACACATTATATTGGCACCACTACTGCCATGTCTTCGCGAATCCTGTCCGGTTTGTGCAATAATGCCCGCTCCTGGGTATCACTATGAGGACCCACCACTGATGCCACCCATTGTGTCACTGCAGAGTGGGTGTAGGTGTATTTGCAGGGCTCTTCTGCGCAGACGACTGAGAGACATCGGCGATGTCCCCGGCTGCACCCTGGAAGGCTGCGGAGGAGAAGTTCGGGAGGGCAGTGGTGACTTTGACAGGGACAGGCAGGAAGATGGTGCACGGGCCAGCCAGGAGCAGCTCGGCATGAAAGAGGCTGCAGATGTCCACGGCTACATGTCGAGTGACTCTGAGCCTCCGTGTGCACTGCTGCTCAGAGAGGTCCAGGAGGCTGAGCCTCGGTCTGTGGAACCTGTGGCGAGGGTAGTGCCCTCTGTGATGCATCTCTCTCTGCGGTAGCCCTCCCTCCTGCTGTACAGGTGGATGTGTCACAGCACTCTGTTGTGGAGCTCCATGTGTCAGAGGTGGACGGCGTGGATGGCGAGGCTGGTGAGGCTGGTGATGCTGTTCGCCCTCCGAGGAGGTCATGACTGCAGCTACGGCGGCCCCCATCCGCAAGATGTACATCTGAGGGGGTCCGCAAGGTAGGTACATGTGTCCGGACCCCGGGGTAAGTGTGCAGGTTGGTGACTTTGACCGTCAGGAGGAGGGTGGTGGAGGCCAAACTTTGTCCCAAGTGACAGAGTGGCCTCCTGCAATGGGTGAGGGTCTCTCCCCCCTCACCTGTCAAATGGACCTTTGCAGCTGCCACAGGCTGACAGCTGCAACACGTCCATTCGAGCTGGGAGTGTTTCCCCCAGTGTGGGAAACAGTCCCATGTTGTTCAAAAATCCCACATAGTCCCTTAATCAGGTCAGTTAATGACCTGAAATACCTAACTAAATATTGTCAAGTGGCATCCCGCTGGCTTTAATTGCCTGCGGGATTCCCACCAGCGGGGGCTGCGCGCGCACGCCGGCGCGTCAGCGGGGAACCCGAAAGTGGGCGGGATCGAGGCGGGATCCGGTCCCGCTCCTGGATTTCCTGATTTTCGGGGCCCCCCCACTGAGAACGCACCCGATAGCGGGTGGTAAAATCGAGCCCAGAGTCTCACTGTTCAGAACCTTTTTAAAGAGGAAGCCTTACTACTAGAACTCAATTCAAGGTGGGAGTCCCACCATCGGGGACCGTTTTATAGAGAGACTCTCACTATCAGGACCCATTTCAAAGGTGAAATCACACCATCGGGGCCCCATTTAAAGAGGGACTCTTGGTGACCCTTTTAAGAAATCACACTATATAAAGAAATACTTAACATTCAGGTGATTTTCTTTTTCCGAATTTCTTGTTTAATTAGTGAATGTGTTAATCTTAAGGGAAGAATGACTTGGAGGAGTTACTCGCCGCTACAGCAAGAGTGAACTGAACACACACTACAACTAAATTCAGCTGCTTTACACCATCGGAACGAGGAGACCCTTCGAGCCAGCACTTCTGTTATTGTCATTAAGATTCTCTGTTTAAGCAAAAAAGAATAAACACAAGTAGACCAAATCCATCATCTAACACATTCCTTCTCATCTCTGCGTCTTCGCTTTGTTAAAATAACTCATTCTTTTCCAGAACTTCGAAACAGTGGAAGTCCTCACCTCCCTCGGTTCTCCCTTCTTCCTAAAGCCCCAATGACCCAAGCTTATTATCACCCGCTCACGACTTTACTGCATCTTCGCCCCACTCTTTTCAGCCTTGCCCTGTGTACCAGGCCTCGGCCCTTCTCCTAGGCCTCTAAATTTCAGAACAAAATGCATGAAATAGCTTGTGACGTTAATCGTCATTCTTTGTAAAAGCTATTGGCTCCGGTGGCCAGGTCCTGCCTCTGAGAGCTTTCAGTTTTCTGTGTAGGAAAGTACGATGCAGATTTTCCAAAATCATTGAAGTTATTAATAGTTAAATCCTGATAAATGATAGTCCTGCCTGCCAACAAATGTTCCACTTTGTTCAGGCAATGCCACAGAGTGGGATCGATATGGAGTCAGTAGTTAATCTGAACGTTGGGAAATCAAAACTAATTTTTTTTTTCATTCTTGGGATGTAAGCATCACTGGGAAGGCCAGCAATTTATTGCTCATCCAAGTTAACCTGACTGAGGGGCTTGCTAGGCCACTGCAAAGGGTAGTTTAAGAGTTAACCACATTGGTGTGGGACTGGAGTCACATATAGGCCTGACCGGATAAGCAGGTTACAAAACGGTAACATGCTGTTGGGCCCAACCACTCTATGTTGGTGTGTATCCTTTACCTGAACGGTAGTTCCAATCCCATGTGCATGCCTTGATTCCAATATCCTTTTATTCTCCTTTCCTTCAACCACCTATCTAACCTATTCTTAAATGTTGACATGGTCTCTTCTTCATTCACTAATTCAAACATTGCACAGCCAAACAATCCTCTATGTAAAAAAAAATAGTTTCACCTGCTCTCGGTCCTAAATTGCTTACATTTAATCTGATCTCAATGTCCTTGCATTCGAAACTCCTAAACCACTGCAAATGTGACGTGTGCAGAATGAGGTGATACGCGAAGGCTTTGCATGATTCATTGAGAGTGTTGCACCATGTTTGGGGGCCCAGTACTTGTAGCATTGATTCAATTTGAGTTGGCAACCTTACCTTGGCACCCTTCCTTATCCCAAAGAAATTCTTCCTCATCTGCTGCCACGGGCAACATGACCTGGCATAGACCATTGACTCTATCATCTGCCTACTGTCATGTGCTTCACAAATAGTTCAATTGTTCAAAAAAGGATTTAAGGAAAAACCTGGCAACTACAGGCCGGTCAGTTTAACTTCGGTGGTGGGGAAGCTTTTAGAAACGATAATCTGGGACAAAATTAATAGTCGCTTGGATAAGTGTGGATTAATAAAGCAAAGCCAGCATGGATTTGTTAAAGGCAAATCGTGTTTAACCAACTTGATTGAGTTTTTTGATGAGGTAACAGAGAGAGTTGATGAGGGCAGTACGGTTGATGTGTATGTGGATTTTCAAAAGGCGTTTGATAAAGTGCCACATAATCGGCTTGTCAGCAAAATTGAAGCCCATGGAATAAAAGGGGCAGTGATAGCATGGATACAGAATTGGTTAATTAACAGGAAACAGAGAGCAATGGTGAACGGTTGTTTCTCAGACTGGAACCATTCTACGATTCTAGACACAATGGAAGGATTCTCCTCCCCGAATTTGGCTACCCTCCTCTATCTCACATCTTCCGCTCCCAGTGGAGAAAATGGGCCTCCTTTGGAAGGTAATTGATTCAATCTGGGACAGCTTCCCTTTCCCTAATAGTATTTGGACTTTCAAAAGGCTGTCAAGAGGAATCATGCCTTGGAGCATTATCAGGACCTAAAAGATGGAAATCCTGGGGTATTCTGGGATCTCCCCCAAACATGCCCCCTTGATGTGGGGGATGGGGTGGATGGAAAATTTACGGTCCCACATTGGGAGCCGCATTGGACAATTTACGACGTTAAAGGCGCTATATAAATGCAAGTTGTTGTTAGATGTATCAAGCATTCCAAATCGGGTACAGATCAGTTAGATGTTAGGCTAAATTTTCCAAGTCTGTGGCAATGGCAAGATACCTCACCCAACGTTATTGCAGATCGACAACTGCAGGCAGCGCACCCTCGCTCATGGGTGCCAAAGTGCCCCGCCACCGGTTTGAACTTGGAAAATTTGTCCGTAGTTCCCTCTACTCTGCACATCCTTTGGCTTCCCCTACTGAATCAATGCGAAACCTTCCCCTCCGCACATCCTGTGGCTTCTTATTAGTGAAACTGCCAATTTAACACTGAACTAAGGTAAACTTTGTGCCATGGACCCACATCCAATAGGAATTGCATTGAGGTTGAACCAAACTCAAGATGGCAACCATCTTCAGCCAGAAGTGCCGAGTGGATGATCCACCTCGGCCTCCTCCCGATATCCCCACATCACAGAATCCGGTTTTCAGCCAATTCGATTCACTCCACATGATATCAAGAAACGGCTGAGTGCACTGGATACAGCAAAGGCTATGGGCCCCGACAACATCCCGGCTGTAGTGCTGAAGACTTGTGCTCAAGAACTAGCCATGCCTCTAGCCAATCCGTTGCAGTACAGCTAGAACTCTGGCATCTATCCGACAATGTGGAAAATTGCCCAGGTATGCCCTGTCCACAAAAAGCAGGAAAAATCCAATCCAACCAATTACCGCCCCATCAGTCTACTCTCAATCATCAGCAAAGTGATGGAAGGTGTTGTCGACAGTGCTATCAAGCGGCACTTACTCACCAATAACCTGCTCACCGATGCTCAGTTTGGGTTCCGCCAGGACCACTCGGCTCCAGACCTCATTACAGCCTTGGTCCAAACATGGACAAAAGAGCTGAATTCCAGAGGTGAGGTGAGAGTGACTGCCCTTGACATCGAGGCAGCATTTGACTGAGTGTGGTACCAAGGAGCCCTAGTAAAATTGAAGTCAATGGGAATCAGGGGGAAAACTCTCCAGTGGCTGGAGTCATACCTAGCACAAAGGAAGATGGTAGTGGCTGTTGGAGGCCAATCATCTCAGCCCCAGGACATTGCTGCAGGAGTTCCTCAGGGCAGTGTCCTAGGCCCAACCATCTTCAGCTACTTCATCAATGACCTTCCCTCCAACATAAGTTCAGAAATGGGGATGTTCGCTGATGATTGCACAGTGTTCAGTTCCATTTGCAATCCCTCAGATAATGAAGCAGTCCGTGCCCGCATGCAGCAAGACCTGGACAACAATCAGGCTTAGGCTGATAAGTGGCAAGTAACATTCACACCAGACAAGTGTCAGGCAATGACCATCTCCAACAAGTGAGAGTCGAACCACCTCCCCTTGACATTCAACGGCATTACCATCGCTGAATCCCCCACCATCAACATCCTGGAGGTCACCATTAACCAGAAACTTAAGTGGACCAGCCACATAAATACTGTGGCTACAAGAGCAGGTCAGAGGCTGGGTATTCTGCAGCGAGTGACTCACCTCCTGACTCCCAAAGCCTTTCCACAATCTACGAGGCACAAGTCAGGAGTGTGATGGAATACTCTCCACTTGCCTGGATGAGTGCAGTTCCAACAACACTCAAAAAGCTCGACACCATCCAGGACAAAGCAGCCCGCTTGACCGGTATCCCATCCACCACCCTAAACATTCACTCCCTTCACCATGGCTGCTGTGTGTACCATCTACAGGATGCACCGCAGCAACTCGCAAAGGTTTCTTCGACAGTACCTCCCAAACTTGCGAACTCTACCACCTAGAAGGACAAGAGCAGCAGGCACAAGGGAACAACACCACCTGCACGTTCCCCTCCAAGTCACACACCATCCCGACTTGGAAATATATCGCCATTCCTTCATCTCCGCTGGGTCAAAATCCTGGAATTCCCTCCCTAACAGCACTGTGGGAGAACCTTCACCACACGGACTGCAGCGGTTCAAGAAGGCGGCTCGCCACCACCTTCTCAAGGGCAATTAGGGATGGGCAATAAATGCCGGCCTCGCCAGCGACGCCCACATCCCATGAACGAGTAAAAAAAAACCTCATTTCACACGGACCCCTTACAACATAACAGAGATTGAGATTTTCATCTCGTTAGGAGCCAAAATCAATACTGAGGCCATTTCTATTTGAATAAAACTAACAGCAGGGCGTGGATTTTCCTCTGAATTACCGTCTGTTTTGGGCAGCTTTGGGATGGTAAAAAGAGGAAAATGTGTTTCTCAAGGCGACCAACTTAAATCTGCCCTCAAAAAACTGCACCTGAATTTTCCTCCCAAATAAGCCACGAGTTCCCCTTTAATAAGGCTAAACACAACCCTGTTCCAATAGATTCCAATGGGGTCAAGGGGGCGTGATTACCCATCTGCCCCCATTTCCCTCCATTTCTGCCTCAAACGCACCCCAAATAATTACTGCCACGAAATCACTAACGCTGTAAGGAATCTTTGAGGTGCACAACATATTGAGGCCGTTTCATGTGGTGCTACTGAAGATTGGTGTTTGTTTGCCTGTATTGTGATGTTTTTAGTACTTTGGTGCTTGAGTCAAGACTTTTGCTGCTACTTTTACACAGCTCTGCTCAAAGTTCTGCTTTGCACTCTAAACATGGATTTCTTAATGGGAAAACCTTCATTTGCCCTTGAAGAAATAGTAGGTGAATGTAAAGGTATTGAAATACTTTAAGAAAATACAAGAAGCTGAAACAACTATGACGGGCCTTGCCTAGCCTTAACCAACCTTCTCCTGGCAGCTCACCTCCAACCAAACCCTCACCTACAGGCTCTCCTGTCCATCTGCCTATAAAATCTAATGCCTCCTCTCCATGCGGACTTAGGCTTTCCAATGATGGTGGTCCTCCCCCCTGTTGTCCTTCTGTGATGCTGGTTAAATGACAACTTTTCCTTTAGAGGGTGAAAAGACAATGCTACAGGCCTGTGAGTGTAATGGAGACGTCCCCATATAAGGTCATGCATGTCATGATGATGACAGGTGAAGATACCTTTTCTCTTTAAAAGAAGTGTCCTTGATGACTAGCAAATGCACTTGTGATAGGCAAAGTGACAGGTCTAGTGAGAGGGAGGAACAGAAGGAAACCAGTGTTAGTAAAAAAATAGTGCTAGGGAAATTAATGGGGCTAAAGGCTGACAAATCCCCAGGGCCTGATAATCTACATCCCAGGGTACTAAAGGAGGTGGCCCTGGAAATAGTGGATGCATTGGTGGTCATCTTCCAAAATTCTATAGACTCTGGGACAGTTCCTACAGATTGGAGGGTGGCAAATGTAACCCCACTATTTAAAAAAGGAGGGAGAGAAGAAACAGGGAATTACAGGCCAGTTAGCCTAACATCAGTAGTGGGGAAAATGCTGGAGTCTATTATAAAAGATATGATAACAGAACACTTGGAGGGCATTAACGGGATTGGACAAAGTCAGCATGGGTTTATGAAAGGGAAATCATGCTTAACAAATCTACTGGAGCTTTTTGAGGATGTAACTAGTAGAATAGATAGGGGAGAACCAGTGGATGTGGTGTACTTGGATTTTCAGAAGGCTTTTGATAAGGTCCCACACAAGAGGTTAGTGTGCAGAATTAAAGCACATGGGATTGGGGGGAATACACTGGCATGGATTGAGAATTGGTTGACAGACAGGAAACAGAGAGTAGGAATAAACGGGTCTTTTTCCGGGTGGCAGGCAGTGACTAGTGGGGTACCGCAGGGATCGGTGCTTGGGCCCCAGTTATTCACAATATATATCAATGATTTGGATGAGGGAACTAAATGTAACATTTCCAAGTTTGCAGACGACACAAAGCTGGGGTGGAATGTGAGCTGTGAGGAGGATGCAAAGAGGCTCCAATGTGATTTAGACAAGTTGGGTGAGTGGGCAAGAACATGGCAGATGCAGTATAACGTGGATAAATGTGAGGTTATCCACTTTGGTTGTAAAAACAGAAAGGCAGATTATTATCTGAATGGTGATAGATTGGGAAAAGGGGAGGTGCAACGAGACCTGGGTGTCCTTGTACATCAGTCGCTGAAAGCGAGCATTCAGGTGCAGCAAGCAGTTAAGAAGGCGAATGGTATGTTGGCCTACATTGCAAGAGGATTTGAGTACAAGAGCAGGGATGTCTTACTGCAGTCATACAGGGCCTTGGTGAGACCACATCTGGAGTATTGTGTGCAGTTTTGGTCTCCTTATCTGAGGAAGGATGTCCTTGCCATGGAGGGAGTGCAACGAAGGTTTACCAAACTGATTCCTTGGATGGCAGGACTGACGTATGAGGAGAGATTGGGTCGACTAGGCCTATATTCACTAGAGTTTAGAAGAATGAGAGGTGATCTCATTGAAACATATAAAATTCTAACAGGAATAGACAGACTAGATGCAGGGAGGATGTTCCCGATGGCTGGGGAGTCCAGAACCAGGGGTCACAGTCTCAGGATACGGGGTATGCCATTTAGAACCGAGATGAGGAGAAATTTCTTCACTCAGAGGGTGGTGAACCTGTGGAATTCTCTACCACAGAAGGCAGTGGAGGCCAAGTCATTAGATGTATTCAAGAAGGAGATAGATATATTTCTTAATGCTAAAAGGATCAAGGGATATGGGGAAAAAGTGGGAACCAGGGTACTGAGTTAGACGATCAGCTATGATCATTTTGAATGGTGGAGCCGGCCCGAAGGGCTGAATGGCCTACTCTTGCTCCTATTTTCTATGTTTCCATGTTTCTATGAAAGAATGATTTTCAGTACGGAAGGTGCTTGAGTGTTTGGAGAGGTTGTCCTTTGCAGAAGTAGTTCCCTGACACCCGGGTGCTGATCGATAAGGATGTGAGTGAAGCTGTGAAGAATGGTAAATGATATATATTGACACGAAAGCCGTGACGAATCGTGTCAGTTAAAATGATTCCCCTACTCTCTCCCATGCGATACTTTGTCCGAAGCTTTCTTATAGTTCATGTACACTACAACCACTGCATTTCCCCCTATCTATTACCACTGTTGCTTTGTCAAAGAATTCTCAAGCACAATTGTCCCTTTTACAATTTGTGCTGGCTTCTTCTAACTTTGGTCTCTTTATCGAGATACGTGGTAATTTTATCCTTAATTAGAGACCCTAAAACTTTCTCTACCAACGACGTTGAAATAACTGGCCTGTAATTACCTGGATTAGCTCTGCCTCCTGTTCTCAGTGCCCATCAGATGGTTTGTCCTGGCCCTCACTTCAGACGGTAGCACCTCCATGGATGTATCAGAAAAATCTGGGGGCCCTTCCAGCTGCTGACACACCGAAGGCCGCTGCCCCTTCTGCCATCTTGCTGAGGAATTATGTTGCCCTTTAACTGGCAGCATCTGTACTTCCCTCCCTCTCTGCAGCAGTAAGCCAATGAAGGGCAACTTTTCAGCTTCCTTCCTTCGTTCTTTCCTTCTTTCACTCTTTCTTTCCTTCAATCCTTCCGAGTTCTCCCCAGTGTCATGGCCAACATTTGTCCCTCAACCAACAACTAAAACAGATGGTCTGGTCATTATCACGTTGTTGTTTGTGGGATCTTGCTGTGCGCATATTGGCTGCCACGTTTCCTAAATTACAACAGTGAGTGCACTTCATTGGCTGTAAAGCGCTTTGGGATGTCCTGTGGCCATGAAAGGCACTATATAAATGCAAGTTCTTTCTTTTCTTTCTATTATAGTCACAAAGATCGCACTGCCTACATCTTAAAAGAAAAATGTGCAATTTAAAAAGTCTATATGCACACCTGTGGGTCAATATTCCATTTCTTTGTCTTGCAGAGGGGAGAGATTCTATCCAGGGTTTGAAGGAGTTGGCTTGATCCCAGTGGACAGTCCCAGTTTCCTTTTGTCAGGCAGCCAACAGCTGTTTGCTATCAGATGCTATTAAGTGTTTTGGGGGGAGGTAATGCTGGGGGTGGGAGCTGAAGCTGAGATCCGGCCCGGCCTGTGCAGGTATTTTTTTGATCGTAGCGTAATGGGAGAGTGAGGAAAATCAGAGGAATCGCAGAAAAGCAAAGGAAGTTCCCACTTTGAAATGTCTCCTCTCTGAAGTCTCTTTCGGGGGAGACAATATGGACGCACCTAGATTTGTTTAAAAATAACATTGTTGATGGGATTCCACAAAGAACTAATGCAGCTGTTTAATTTGGACGCTGCGCAAGAATACGAGACATGGTTACACTGTACAAGTTCAAATTATTGTTGGAAAGATGCACAAAAGCTTTAAAAGACAAATTTAAAAAACACAGCGTGTCAGGAAAGTTCTTACATTTGGTTGGTGAACAATCAGTGACTGGGTTAGAATAGTGATCCAGTCCTGGTGTGTGCTGACCTTTCAATCCAATAGACAAGATTCACCTTGTCCAGAACCAGAGGACACGGCCTGCGCTTGAAAGGGGATAAATTCTAAACTAATCTGTGGAAACAATATTTCGGTGAGTGAGTGGTCAATCTATGGAACAGGCTCCCTGGGGAGACGGTGGAAACAGATAGTGTTGATTCACTCAAATGCAAATTAGATTTCTTTCAGAAAATAACATTTTGAGATATAGCATATGAGCAATTTGAGACATGACGTGCGGTGAGTGTAAAATGCTCAGGAGAAACAGGTGACTTTGGACCTCTGGTTCCCAAAGCTCTCCACCACTGGGGGTTTTCCTCACCTCATGTCTGGGTCTGTTGTAGACTCATTGATAGAGATTGGTTGTTATGATTAGTCAACAACTCCATTATCATTGTATCATACGACTACCAGGATGGTAGAAGATGAACTAGATGGACTTTTGGTCTTTTTTTGTCTAACAGTTCCTATGCTCCAAGAGGCAGGCCGAGAGTTCTAGAGTTGCAGTGTTGGAACTTTCTTTCCTGCTCATGTCTAAGGAGATCTAATCTCACGCATGTCTAAGGGGTTTCTGGGAAACTGCCTTCCATCTCGCCTCAATTGAGAAGCAGGACTATCTTCGGATAGTAAAGCAGAGGGAATGGGGAGCAATAACTAGTCTGGAGTCAGAGACGTAGAGGATGTGGACATGGATTTATGACCACAGAAGATCACATGGGTTAGACTAAGAATGTGAAAAGATTTCGAGATGTGGACGAATCTTGCAGAGGGAGCCAGTGGAATCTGGAAAGGATGAAGGGATGATGGCTGTGCAGGGCCTGGTGAAGGAGGGGACATGTACCCCAGTGATATTTCTGCAGAACTTCCCCTCAGGAACATAGAAACAGGAGTAGGCCATTCAGCCTGTTCCACCATTTAATTAGATCATGGCTGATCTGTCCCTCAACTCCATTTACCCTCCTTTAATCCATAACCCCTTGATACCCTTACCCAACAAAAGTCTATCAATCTCAGTCTTGAAAATTGGAATTGACCCAGCCTTTCAGGGCAGGGATGGGGGGGAGGGGGGCAGTGGTGGGGGAGAAGAAGTTAAGCAGATGGGGTGGAGCCAATGATAGGATAGATTGTACATGGTCTGTAGATGGAACAGGCTTGATCAGGCCTTCAACTATTCTCTTGAACTGCTTCCACACAGATGAACCGAGGCACAAGGTGAAAACTCTGCACCATGAAATGGCCAGAAACTGGGTTCTTGCACTGGTCAACTGAGGAGAGGCGTCACTGTATGCTTTTGGAACTGTGCTGTAGTCAGACCAACCCTCCAAGGACCTGGTTTGCTAAGGGGTGAGATTTGGATGTCTCCTGAGGGATGCAGACTTTTATTATTGGTTAGCTGGACGTCTGTGCAGAAATACATGTCCATTCCTAAAAGTCTGCACAACAAGCTACTGATAAATTTAGTTCAGTAGTTATTTGGGTGCCAAATATGTAGCGCACACATGCAAGTCTAGCATGCTTAGACCCTGGTCATCAACAACCAAAGCTTGAGCTCATTAGGCATAGGGTTATTACTGGAGTTCAAGCAGCCAAAAGCTCACCACCTATCAATACAGAGCATTGGTAAGCTTCCTGAATTTCTCAATTCGAACAGAAAATCGTGTTAAAGATAAAGAATAGAAATTATTAAAATGAAATTTAACAATGCCTGGGAGCGTGTTTGAGGCTGTTGTACACTCTGAGCTCCAGATTTACTGCAGACTGTTGAGTTCTGCTGTTGTTCTTTACGATGTCTTACACAAAACATAACTGAGAACAGATGGCCTTGTGGGAAATTAAAAGTTTAATTAGGGACTCCGAAGAAGCGCTCCCAAAATCCGTGCCTCAATTTAGTTGCCATTTAAAGTTAAAATGCATCATTTTAGTTTTTTCTAACTTTTTTTCGTGAAAGGCCTCGTTCATGGTGAGGTATTGTCCCACCAGCACCATCAACTGTTTGTTATCTCACCCAAGGGTCCATTCCTCACAGTGATCGGGAGCAACGACCCTGGCAGATTTCCTCCCCCCTCCCTACGTCAGGGATGCTAAGGCTATTTACAACATCCCTGTTATCTCAGCACGGACAGGGAACCAAAAATAAGATCTTTCTGTGGACACAATGGGTCAGTGCCAGAATATAAATTGATCCCGAAATTCCTCAGGAGCACCACCTCCTGGCAGGAGACTGCTGTATTCCCCCTGGGAGTGTCCTGCTTTGTCTTGTAAGCGGTTGGACCTCTATCCGCCCCTTGTAAGGTGTCAGCTGTGGCTCAGCGGTAGCACTCTTGCCTTTTGAGTCATGAAGGTTGTAGGTTCAGGTCCCACTCCAGAGACTTGAGTGTGTAACCTAAGGCCGATGCTTCAGTGCAGTATTGATGAACCTGCAGCCCTGAGGAGAAGAGTGGTTGTCTCAGAGCTTTTTATTACTAACTGATCAGCTCCCAAGGGGACCATGGGTGGACAGGTGCCAGAGTTTCTGGCCACCATGGACAGATGTTGCCCAAAGTGGTGCTATTGCCCGTCTGCCCCATACTAATGAGATGCACTCCCGCCAACCCCGAGAACTATGGCAAAGTCAACATTGGAGGGCTCGGCATCGTGATCTTGGCATGACCAACTGGATTGCTTCCCGGTGAATTCTCAGCCGCAATTGCATCTAGCAACTAAGGGGAACATCATGCATCTCTGTTTCTGTAGAACCAGCATCTATTCTTTCTCTGTCCTTCTGACAACGATCAGGTGGGAGCGGGGGGTGCAATGTAAGGTATGGCCTAAGGCTCTTCTCCTGGCCTAGGGTAGGACAGCTGAGGCTATCGTAGACCCATGAAAATGTGGGTCTACGGAGGTGCTGCCCGGTTCAGGTCAGTGGTTTCAGTTAAGTAAGTGTCTCACATTTTACGCCCTGGGTCTCCCGTATTATACAGCCCATCGACAGAGACCGCCTGCTGCTGCTTGGAGTAACAGCGGGAGAGCAGACCGTGGCGATTGGCCCAATGAATTAGGAAACCCAAGAGAGGCACAGAAACAAAAGTGGGACAAGATGTCCACAGGAAAACAAAAAATGAATCCGCACTCTACAAAATAAAGGGTTAAATAGGCTTCTGAGATTTATTGGTTATCCGATTACAATCTGTTTTAATGGCCTCTGATGGTTTTGAGACAGACTGTTTTTTAAACTATTAAACAAATAGTTTACCGGCTCTGTTTCCATGAGCATTATACTTTCTTTCCGTCCGGAAAATAGAACGGTGGCTTAAATGGCATTCCACACAAACAATGGAATTCAGACCAGGTCCACTGACCATTGCAAGGGTGCAACCTGATTTATGATGTTCCTCAGGATATACTCTCTGTCTGTGCTTGATTTTTTTCTTTCCAGCCTTCTTCCTCGTAGCTGAAGCAAGAGAAGTAAGAAAGAAAGAACTTGCATTTATATAGCGCCTTTCGTGACCTCAGGACATCCCAAAGCGCTTTACAGCCAATGAGGTACTTGTTGAGTGTAGTCACTGTTGTAATGGTGTCCTGGCCGACTGAGGTGGGGGGGGGGAATCATATTTCACAGCCCTGCACATGTGTAGTTTGGTTAGATATTATTTCTGATTGGCAAAGATCAGATGCAAGCATCTAGCGGGTTATGGTCTGCCTCGGAATGTCGGGGTGTAGCAAGGGGCCACTAATCGTTTGTATCTGAACTTTGCCAATTGAAAAGTTTACCTCGGTAAGTTTATCCAGTGAGTAGGAAGTGAGAGAGAAAGCTCAGAGTGGACGGAGTGCGTTGAGAACAGAGTGGGAATCTGAGAATTTGGTGAGAGTGGGAATCTGTTAAAGTAGTGGGTGAATTAAAATTGAAGTTTAGTTTAAAATTAAATATAGAACTTTAAAACTTTAACAGGAGCTGCAAGTTAGGTAGCAGTTAACAGAAACCACAAGTCAGTGGCAGTAAACAGTTAATCAGCTGTCAGTGATTGTCTGAATAGAGGGTAATTACTGGGAGCTGGAAGCTGATTGAACAGTTGGAACTGCTGTTCTCAAAAGGTGTATAAAGTAGAAGGTTATCCGCTAAATCACAGAGTGAATGGTGTGCATTGCGAACAGAGTGGGAACTTGAGAATTTGGTGAGAGGGGGAAAAAAACGACAGTGAACAGAGAGGAAGAGCTCTGACAGCAGCGGAGGCAGGAGTGGGGATCCAGAGCGGCAGAGGCAAGTAAATAAAAGTCGGGGATCGAAGGCCTAAACTCACTTGCAGCAGTGGAGACGGGAAGTCTTCAGGATAAATTCAGTGGGATGGAAAAAAAAAAATCAAGGAGTGATGTCACAGGACAGCAGGTAGGTGATTAGCTGGCAGAATGCCTGAGTGTAGAGTGAGGGTGGGGAGTGAGAGTGTGAGGCAATAACGCTGCGGCGGCAGAATGCCCGAGGGGGGAGCGAGGGCGGGAGGCAATAATGCAATGGCGGCAGAACAAGCGAGGGGGGAGCGAGGGCGGGAGGCAATAATGCAATGGCGGCAGAACAAGCGAGGGGGGAGTGAGAGGGGAGTGAGGGCGGGAGGCAATAATGCAATGGCGGCAGAACAAGCGAGGGGGGAGCGAGGGCGGGAGGCAATAATGCAATGGCGGCAGAACAAGCGAGGGGGGAGCGAGGGCGGAGCGAGAGGGGAGCGAGGGTGGGAGGCAATAATGCGGCGGTGGCAGAAGGCCCGAGGGGGGAGTGAGGGCGGAGTGAGAGGGGAGTGGGATTGGGAGGTGATAAAACGACAATGACTTTTCCACAGTTGGAGTCAACTCACCACAGGCAAAATTGAAAGAGTGAAGTTACAGGGCAGCAGGTTGATGAATATTACTGTTTTTTTTCCTCTAAGTTAGGGTGGGGGTTTAATTAAGAATTTATGTAGTTTAAGCTATTGATTTAAGTTAATTAGTTAATAAAACTAAGAATAGTGAGAGATTAAAAACTCTAATAAAGTAAATATATAAATTCTGGTTTGACAAGCGATGGCAGGGCAGGTGGGTGTGTCGTAACTGCAGCGTGTGGGAGTTGGTGGAGAGCAGTGTGATCTCCGTCAACCATATCTGAAGTCAGTGTCTGTGGCTCGAGGAACTTCAGCTCAGAGTTGTTGAGCTGGAGTCCGAGCTGCAGACATTACAATGCATCAGGGAGGGGGAGAGTTACCTGGACACTTTGATCCAGGAGGCAGTCACACCCCTTAGATTAGGTAGTAGTTTAGACTCATTCGGTGGTCAGGGACAGAGGGTGTGACTGCGAGTCAGGCAGGTTTGAGGACCCAGGATGTAGTGATGGAGGAGCCTCAGCCTTTGACCTTGTCCGACAGGTACGAGGTACTTGCTACCTGTGTGGATGAGAACAAGGACTGCAGGGAGGATGGGCAAACTGACCACGACACCATGGTACAGGAGGCCAGTCAAATGGGGGGAGTAAAAAGGAATGTGGTAGTGGTATGGGATAGTATAGTCAGGGGGATAGATACTGTTCTCTGCAGCCGCGACCGGGAGTCCCGAAGGCTGTGTTACCTGTCCGGTGCCAGGGTTAATGACATCTCCTAGCGGCTGGAAAAGAACTTGGAGCATGAGGGGGAGGATCCAGATGTTGTGGTCCACGTAGGAACCAACGACATAGGTAGAACTAAGAATGGGATTCTGCTAAGACAGTTTGAGAAGCTAGGGTCTAAATTAATAAGGAGAACCTCAAAGGTAATAATCTCTGGATTACTACCTGAGCAATGTACAAATTGGCACAGAGACAAACAGATCAGAGAGTTAAATACGAGGCTCAGAATGGTGTGGGAGACAGGGGTTTTGATTCATGGGGCACTGGCACCAGTACTGGGGAAAGAGGGAGCTGGTCCATTGGGACGGGCTCCTCTTAAACCGGGCTGGGACCAGCATCCTGGCGAATCGAATAACTAGGGCTGTCGATAGGGCTTAAACTAAAAAGCAGGGTGGGGGGCAACAGAGCAGTGTAGTGATTTGGGTAAAGATAAGCAGAGTGTGGCAGGAAAGGACAGAGAGTTTACTGATAATACAGCATCAACAAGTAAGGTCAAAGTAGGAAAAAATGGTTAAAAAGTAAAAATTAATGACTCTTTATCCGAATGCATGGAGCATTCGTAACAAGATAGATGAATTAGTTCCTCAAATAGAGATAAATGGGTTTGATCTAATAGCCATTAGAGAGACCAAGATTGGGAACTAAATATTCCAGGGTACATTATGGTATAATAGTAGCTATACCATTGGACAGAGTATTAATCATGAAATAATAGGAGCTTGTAACAAAAGTAATGCAGTCATCATGGGGGAGTTTAATCTTCATATAGACTGGGCAAATCAAATTGGCAAAGGTGGTTTGGAGGATGAGTTCATGGAATGCATTTCAGGCGGTTTCATGGAATCAACCAGGGAACAGGCTAATTTAGATCTTGTATTGTGTAATGAGACAGTAATCTCACAGTAAAGGATCCTCTGGGGAAGAGCGATCATTATGAGTTTGAGAGTGACGTATTTAAGTCTGATCCAAGAGTCTTAAACTTAATTAAAGCTAATTATAAAGGTATGAGGGGTGAGTTGGCTAAGCTAGATTGGGAAATTAAATTAAATGGTTTGGCGGTTGAAAAGCAATCGCAAACATTTAAAGAAATATTTCAATATTCTCAACAAATATTCATTCCATTGAGAAATAAAAACTACATGGGAAAAGTGATGGCTAACTAAAGAAGTTAAGGATAATATTAGACTAAAAGAGGTTTATAATGTTGCCAAGAAGAGCCTGAGGATTGGGAGAGCTTTAGAAACCAGCAAAGGATGACCAAAAACTTGATAAAAAGAGAGAAAATAGAATGTGAAAGTTAACCACCAAGAAACATAAAAACAGATTGTAAGAGCTTCTACAAGTATGTAAAAAGGAAGAGATTAGTGAAAGTAAATGTGGGTCCCCTAGAGGCTGAGACAGGAGAAATTATAATGGGGAATCAGGAAATGGCAGATGCATTAAACAAAAATTTTGTATCCGACTTCACAGTAGATGACACAAAAAACATACCAGAAATACTGGGGAACCAAGAGGAACTTAAAGTAATTATTATCAGTAGAGGAAAAAATACTTGAGAAACTAATGGGACTAAAAGCCAATAAATCCTCTGGACCTGATGGACGACATCTAAGGGCTCTAAAAGAGGTGGCTGCAGAGATTGTGGCTGCATTGGTTATGATCTTCCAAAATTCCCTGGATTCTAGAACTGTCCTAGCGGATTGGAAGGTAGCAAGTGTAACCCCGCTATTCAAGAAAGGAGGGAGAGAGAAAATAGGGAACTACAGGCCAGTTAGCCTGACATCAGTCGTCAGGAAAATGCTGGAATCCATTATTAAGGAAGTGGTAACAGGGCACTTAGAACATCATAATATAATTAGGCAGAGTCAACATGGTTTCATGAAAGGGAAATCTTGTTTGACAAATTTATTGGAGTTTTTTGAGGAAGTAAGTAGCAGGATAGATAAAGGGGAACCAGTGGATGTAGTATATTTGGATTTTCAAAAGGCATTCGATAAGGTGCCACATAAAAGGTTGTTACACAAGGTAAGGGCCCATGGGGTTGCGGGTAACATATTAGCATGGATGGAGGATTGGTTAACGGTCAGAAACCAGAGAGTAGGGATAAACGGGTCATTTTCAGGTTGACAGGCTATAACTAGTGGGGTACCTCAAGGATCAGTGCTTGGGCCCCAGCTATTTACAAACTATATTAATGACTTGGATGAAGGGACTGAGAGTAGTGTATTCAAGTTTGCTGATGATACAAAGCTAGGTGGGAAAGTAAGCCATGAAGAGAATACAAAGAGGCTGCAAAGGGATATAGACAGGTTAAGTGAGTGGGCAAGAAGGTGGCAGATGGAGTATAATGTGGGGAAATGTGAGGTTATTCACTTTGGTAGGAAGAATAGAAAAGCAGAATATTTTTTAAATGGCGAGAAACTATTAAATGTTGGTGTTCAGAGAGACTTGGGTGTCCTGGTACAAGAAACACAAAGTTAGCATGCAGATACAGCAAGCAATTAGGAAGGCAAATGGCATGTTGGCCTTTATTGCAAGGGAGTTGGAGTACAAGATAAGGAAGCCTGTGTACAGTTTTGGTCTCCTTACCTAAGGAAGGATATACTTGCCTTAGAGGCAGTGCAACAAAGGTTCACTAGATTGATTCCTGGGATGAGAAGGTTGTCCTATGAGGAGAGGTTGAGTAGAATGGGCCTATACTCTCTGGAGTTTAGAAGAATGAGAGGTGATCTCATTGAAACATAAGATTCTGAGGGGGCTTGACAGGGTAGCGACTGAGAGGTTGTTTCCCCTGGCTGGAGAGTCTAGAACTAGAGGGTATAGTCGCAGGATAAGGGGTCGGCCATTTAAGTCTGAAATAAGGAAGAATTTCTTCACTTAGAGGGCTGTGAATCTTTGGAATTCTCTTTCCCAGAGAGCTGTGATGCTGAGTCATTGAGTATGTTCAAGAATGAGATTGATAGATTTTTGGACTCTAGGGGAATCAAGGGATATGGGGATCGGGCAGGAAATTGGAGTTGAGGTTGAAGATCAGCCATGATCTTATTGAATGGCGGAGCAGGCTCAAGGGGCCAGTCCTGCTCCTATTTCTTATGTACCTGTGCCTCATAGACCAGGTTCAATCCCAGCTCTGCTCTTTCAACCAGAGTGGCTGTAGGAGTGCTACAATCGGCGTCCGTTACTTCCTAGGTTATGGAGGGGATGTTGGCCATCAGGCTTCCTGCTTCTGATCGCTATCCTGCTGGAAAATAAGAGTGTCGGGTGAGGACAAGGCCAGGCTTGGCTATGAAGCAGCGAATGGTTAAATAGCCTACCAACACTTACTGTCAAGACTCGCGTGACCATTTGGTTGAGATTCTGGAGAGAAATGCGCCCATGAAATCATACCTCAGTGTAGAGTCAATGAAGCCAGGAGATGAGAGAAGGGAGAAAATTGGCAAAGCTGACAGGACCAGGTGATTTGCTGATGCTCAAACTTATCTACCGTGAATTCTAGAAGTTGAGACCTTGGGTCATTGTTTGAATGGGACATTTTATTTCATATCCCCAGGATGACCCAAAGTGCTTCACACCCAATGAAGTTCCTTTGAAGTACAGTCTCTGTTGCCGGGTAAACGCACCAGTTAGTTTGTATCCAGCAACGTCCCACCAGCAGCAAATGAAAAGCATGACCAGGTAATCTATTTTTGGCGGTGTTGGTTGAGAGAGAAATGTTGGCCAGGACACTGGGAGAACTCTGTGCTCGTCTACAAATACTGGCCTAGGAACTTTGCTATCGACCTAAATTCGGTTTAACATCTCATCCAAAAGATGTTGGAATGGTCCGCAAGTTGGCGGATGATATGAAGATTTGTGTGACTGTGGAGGAAGCAAATCTCGACATATTGGGGAATGGGCCCACGTTTGGCAAATGGTATTTAATTCCGACAAATGCAGTGTTATGCATGTGGGGCAGTACCAGTGCTAAGCACACTTACACCTTACAAGGAACGGATTTGAAGCCTGAGTTGAAAGAAAAAGATCTCTGTATCATAGTTCATAACCCTTTAAAGGTTCACGACCAATATCATGAAGCTATAACTAAAGCAAGTAGAGCACCGGCTGGATTCACAGGTCTATCCATTACAAAATTTAAAAATACCATTTTGTCTTTGGACAAGACCTTGGTTAGACTCATTTAGAATACTGTGTCCAGTTCTGGTCCCCTCATGGTGGGTGATGTTGAGGCTTTGGAAAAGGTTCAGAGGAGGGCCAAAAGAATGATTCCCAGTCTAAAACAACTTAGCTACCCAGATAGGCTTAAGGAGCTGGGTCTATATACTTGAGAGAAGCAAAGACTCAGGGTCGATTTGATTGTGGTCTATAAAATAATGAAGGGACCAGATTTTGTGCACGCAGACAAATTATTTCAATTTGATAGATTGGAGAGGACCAGGGGTTATGCGTATAAATTACGCAAGGGAAGAAATCGGTTAGATGTTAGGCAGTTCTTCTCTTCTCGGAGAATAGTAGACCTGTGGAACAGTTTGCCAGCTTGTGCGCTGAGTGCTGATTCATTGTGCAGTTTCAAGACAGAGCTGGTCCAGTTCCTGGCTGGGGTGGAGATCGCATCATACAAGAGGTAAATAGCAAATAATATAGCTCATGGTCAATGTGATCTCCTGGACTAGCTTCGATCGCCTAGAGATATCAGAGGAATTTTCCATTTGCCTTTCCATAATTGGCCCAGTGTTTTTGAGACTACATGGCACCTAGGGGGTAACCTGATGCATAAGGCATCACCGCTATATGGGACAGGCTAGATGGACCAACTGGTCTTTCCTTGTCCGATGTTTTTTTTATGCTTGTTTGATGGAGGTAAGGTGTTCTACTTTTTGAGATTCCATAAAGAATGAGTAAAAGTACAAGACTTCTTGGAGGATGGGGAAATGAAAAAGGAAATAAGAGGGACAACGAGAGAGTATGAGAATATACTGGGGGCTAACATAAAAGGAAATTCAGATGTCTGTCTTCTATAAGCATGTAAACCGGTAGTAAGAGGAGGGATGGGGCTCATCAGGGACCAAAAAGGAGATCTACTCATGGAGGCAGAGGGGATGGCTGAGGTACTAAATGAGTACTTTGCATCTGTCTTTACCAAGGAAGAAGCAGCTGCCAGAGTCTCAGTAAAGGAAGATGTAGCATGGATTTGATGGGCCGAATGGCCTCCTTCTGTGCTGTAACCTTTCTATGATTTAGGGAGGAAGCAGAGTGTGCAGGAGCAACAGGATAGGAGATTTCTGTGTAGCAATCGCCATTGTATTATTTATAAAATAGTGAGTGAGAAGTAAGGTTGTGATGGAGAGTGTTTGGAGGCTAGAACTGAGAGGAGGATCAGATCATAAGCTTGTTCTTGGATATCATCTTGGAGAGTGTGGGGGAGCGTTCCTGGATGTAGGAGAATACAATTCCACCCTAGTCATTGAAATTTTGGAAATAAGGATAAAAAGATAAGAATTTTCAGGGATAAGTAGAGGCCAACATGGCTAAATGTGTCAGTCCCTTTTTGATAGATCTGAATCTCACCTGCCCTTATCACCAAATCCTTCAATGCCTTCTCTCCAGAAGCACATCTGGTTGTCCCTTGAACTCGTTCATAGCGTCCGCTTCAATGAAATCTTTTCTGCAACTCTTATTATCCCTTGGGTGGAATAGTCCCTCTGACTTCCCTTCTTAGTCCTAACTTCCTATGTTTAAACTTGAGTGCCCTGGTGTTTGATTCCTCACCATGGAGAGCACAATATATATGAGAAAAGCATTCCTAGGATTGGAAAGAAAAGAAGTGTAATCTCTCTCCCTGGGACACAAAGTCCAACAAACACTAACTAGATTAAGATTTTCCATCTGTGCTTTCAACATTTCAAATTTTAAGCAGTTTATCAGAGGACTGAGAACTGGAGCCGAGGGATCGATCAATCCCTAGTTTCAAGATCTCAAAGTAAATTCTCTACATCACTCCAATAGTCAGCACAAAGGAGGAAAAAGCTTGAAATGTTGGCAGTTGTAGCTTTTTTGACTGAAAAAATTAATCATTTGACTGAGTATTTCTGTAGTTGGTGGTTGCATGAGAAATGCACCAGAAATCTGCTTCATTCGTTGTGATGTCTTAACTTCTATTAAACATAATTGGTGGGGTTTTTCCACACAAGTGATGCCTAACAGCGGTAATGGGCGCACTTCTGTACACTGGGTACAGCCCAGCAACAACTCGACACCCTTCAGAGCAGGCGCTCACACTCGCTCTGCTGATTCGCAATGATAGCCTGGCATTACCACTGCGGGTGTAATTGTCAGGATTGATTCCAAATGTTAAGTCTGTAGGAAAACAAGAGTATTGGTATAACGGCACCCGTTTTAAGCCCTAGTCTAGGCTGAGTATATTGACGATATCCAGAGCATCGAGGGAAGATTCTACAGTTGCCAGCATCATCCCGGAGTCAGGGAAGGGTAAAAAAAAAACAACCAGCAGTGTTCCCCTTGCTGATGACTGTTTGATTACCCGTGTTGGAAAGTGCATTTGCGTGGATATTTGACAAGAACAGGATTGGGCTTGGCTATAATCAGTTGGCCTGTTGACACACACTGTACAGGATTGTACACGATTATACACTTTAGGAGAGGAGGGCAGAAAATTGTCTAATTTATTTTCTAAAGATTGATTATGAGATGCTTCAAGCCAAACTTTTAGAATAAGCATGACAACCCAATTAACTTCTAAAAATAAATTCAAACTTAAGCCATTAAACAAACAAAATCCTGTTGCAAAAAAATAGGGCTAAGAAACCAACTAAAGACAGATGGCCCTGCACTCTCTGGGAACTGTGAGGACCACGCAGGACTGGGGTAGATCTTGACTTGAAGTCAATGGAAATAAAAGTCGGGAGAGATAGCTGACTTGCTATCATCCGTTTTATACTATGGCACAAAGTCAAGATCTACCCCACTGTCTTTTGGCCTGTGTTTGTAGCTTTTGCTTCATAACCTGTAGCACATTCTTTAACTCCTAATTCACTTCCATCTCCTAATATCCTGATCCTGTGCTCAGTTTATTTTTTTTTCACTTTCTTTTTTACTTTCTCTCTCTATCAGTATTAATAACACTTTTAACTCATGCAGTAATGTGTAACTCAGCAGCCTGCTGGAAGGTGAAAACAGTGTTGAGATAAAGTACTTGTTTGATGCGGGTTGACACATTTAATGTAAGAGTTGCTCAGCTGTATGTTACGCTCAACCAGGCTGTGCTAGATATTTGTTGTGTGCTATTCCAGGATGTCACATGGCCTTCTGTACTAACTGTTAACCTGCTCCTGCCTTCCAATTTGTTTTACTCAACCATAGCCAGGATTCCTTCTGGAATTGGTAAGAAAAAATGGGGTCAGTCAGTGAGTTTTTAAAAAAAAAATCATTCTTGGGATGTGGGCATCGCTGGCAAGGCTGGTATATATTGCCCATTACTAGTTGCTCTGAGAAGGTGGTGTGATTTTGATACAACTGAATGGCTTGCTAGGCCACTTCAGAGGGCAGTTAAGAGTCAATCACATTGGTAATTGGAGTCATATATAGGCCAGACCAGGTATGGATGGCAGGTTTCCTTCCCTAAAGGACATTAGTGAACTCTTTGGATCACTTTCACTGATACCAGCTTCTTTTAAATCGATTCTTTTAGAACCGAATTCAAATTCTCAAACTGCTGTGATGGGATTTGGCCACATGGTGGAACATTCTCTGAATTAATATCCTAGGCCGCTGTACTACTAGTCCACTAACGTAATCATTATGCTACCGCATCACCAGTGACTTAAGATATGAAGCTGTAACTAACTATTACACAACACTGGGCAATGGTTGGGATCATTCAGTTGTTTCTTGATGCAGGGAGTCCAGGCTATAGACAGCTTGTTTTGCCAACTACCTTCCTATGGCGTCCCCCAATCAAATCGTACCAATAATTTTGAATGTTTTGTATTCTCTCTCTCCTCTCTTTTTTTTTTCTCTCTCTCTTTTTTTTCTCTCTCTCTCTCTCTCTTTTTTTCTCTCTCTCTTTTTTTTTTCTCTCTCTCTTTTTTTCTCTCTCTCTTCTCTCCTTTTTTCTCTCTCTCTCTTTTTTCTCTCTCTCTCTCTGTTCTGAATACTGTACTTTTTCGATAATCTTCTCGCAGATTTGTGTGACCTGTGGGTTGTTAATTACCCTATTTACAGTGATCTGATTACAACTCAAATACAGCAGTGTGCTACACCACCCATCTCTTTGATTACACAGATATTGAACTCACACTAGAGTTTGTGCAGGCTAAAATAACAAATACATGTTTATTTACAATTACACAGAAATGTGAAGCATAAAATAAATGAGTTATGCATTTTGCTCTTTATATATTTTAATAGATAATTACTCTTTTCAAGAGAATCTTTGTAAAGCAAGACAGTCTTTGGATTACGAATTCTGCCCGTCTTTGGACAATTCACTCCCCATCTCAATGATGATCGGACTTGATCCCTGATGCCCATAAATGCAAGTCTCAGTGTGGGAAAAATTGGATCAGGGCCGTTGTTGGGCGCAGGTAGCGTGATGTGCTATTACCCCGCGCCCAATGATCCCTGCGCAGGCAGGACGCAAGTTTCGGCCGGCCCGAGGTCTCACCTGCAAGCAGCATTCCATTCCAGGCCTTGCACAGGGAATCAATGCAATTCACACTTTCCACCAGCAGGGGGAGCCCAATCTCTTAAAGGGGAGATGTTTCTTCGAAATCTCTTAAAGGTAGCTGGTACCTGTTATTTGCTGAAAATAACAGTCTACTGTCTGCACGGAGTCTGAATGGAGATCAGACATCGCACACGTAAAACACAGATGCAGGTCTCATCCCTATGTTTACACACTGATGAGTTATGTTAAAACATTGAATAAAGGTTGCACACCACTAAATCCCACATCCTCCAATCTGCACGCCAGACCTCACCAATCTGCTGACCTGAGTCGGTACCCGGTCTGTGCGAGAGTCCATGCAGCGAGGTTCTCCGCTGATGCACTAGAGACCTTGGTGCAAGAGGTGGACAGAAGGAACATGGATGCAGTGCAGGAAGAAGTTCAATGTTTTGACGTGAGTGAGGTAAAGTGGCGTCTCCTACCAACTGCTCCACGCACTACACCCCCCATTCCCCCCATCCCCCTCATACCAACAAACTCTTTCCCTCAGTACTCAACTCTTCCAACCAGATGCTTCCTCTCACCCTTGCACATTACCACTGTTTCAAGCTGCCCACCCACAACTCACAAGCCACACACACTAGCTATTCAACCATGGCAGGCACATCGCCCAGACACACGTCCCGCTTTCTTGCAGGAGAAGTTGGCGCATATCAGGAGGCAGCAAGTGGCAGTGGCATTTAGCCCCTCGAGCCTGTTCCACCATTCAATGCGATAATGGTGAACCTGTGACCTAACTCTGTATACCCGTCTTAGCCCCGTATCCCTTAATACCCTTGATTCACAGAAATCTATCAATTTCAGATTTAACATTCACAAGTGAGCTAGCATCAACTGCCGTCAGCAGAAGAGCGTTCCAAACGTCTCCCATCCTTTGCGTGTAGAAGCATTTCCTAACTTCACTCCTGCACGTCCTGGCTCTAAATGTCAGGCTATGGGGTTGGTGTTGAGACTGTGCATTGAGTTGACCTCAAAATGGTGTCTATCACTTTAAATCAGCGTTGCACACTGAAGCCATTTTCTCCATACCTTACATGATTCCAGTGTTCGTTATCTGCGCCTGCGCTAACTCCTATATCAAGATGGCGTCAGGCACACGTCACACTGGAAACGCGCGTGTGCATCCAAGACGCCATCTTGGATGTCGGCGAGGCCGGGTAGCGCCGAAACAACGGGCGCTACACGGCCCAATTTAGCGCCCATTCTGCGCAGTTCCTGCTCTCCCAATCTCGGAATGAACTGAAAAAACTGCAGCAAGTTCCTGTTTTCTCAGCAATTTTAATTTTCTTCGAAGCAGGTTCCCTAACCAACTTGGCGACGTTAAATACTCATGCATACGAAAGGACAATTTGAATCTTTTCCATGTGCAATTGTTCGCTCAGGCCAGGGAGGTCAAGCATAGAATCGGAGGCGGACTCTGGATGCGGCCCGGGGAACCGTCTCGGATTTCCCCCACAGAGGCGGGCTGGCTATCGGAGAATTTTCCGAAAACCCTGACCGATGAATTTGGAGCACTCTAAAGCCGCTCTTTCCCGGGGCTCTGAGGTATTTTTGCGGGCCCCTCGCCTCCTCCCCACCCGCCAGCTCCTTTCGAGCTGCACGTCGTTGAGCGGCCTTCACACCTTTCCCCCGCTCTAGCTCGCTGATCCTCCAATCACAGCATCACATTTTCCCCGCCCTCTCCGGCCGCTCGCGCTTTTCCCGTTGGGTCTGAATGTTCAACTCGCGCCCGCCCTCCACCCACTTTCACCCACCTTCACCCACTCTGCAGTAGGCCCTGGTGCTGCTCTCCTCTGCTCTACAGTTAAACACAGTTTTAAATGAGGTATATCTGATAATTAAAAAGGGTGGTGCAGGGAATTAGAAAGGCAGAGGGGGGGTTTCGACAGGGAGAGGTCCCGCTTCCCCCCGTGTTCCCCCGCGTTAAAAGGAGCAAAACAGGAAGGCTGAAGAAAGAAAGACCCGAGAACAAGATGAAAAACTGGATGAGTGAAGGGACTGGGATGAGGAAATGGTGAGAGCAAGTTTCCTCTCTGGGACCAAATCCAGAGACCACTTACACTGAGAGGCCAAATCCAGAGACCACTTACTATAAAATGGGAATCAGAGTGCCTCAGTACAGGCAATGCTCATGGTGGTGAAACCAGCTCTAGTGAAGGGAAAGGGAAGGTCATTAATGAAGAGATCACGGTGGAATCATGTGGCAACTGGTGGGACCTGGACCCGGTGACTTGTTATTGTCAGAAGCCCTTTGCAGGCAGGATGATGACCGGATGTAACCAGCGCACCTGGATCCACCTGTTCCAAGTCCCAAAATCCAATGTCCCCGATGTCTTTTTGTTCTGTGAGAAATGTAGAGATATTAAATCGGGCTCGGGCCAAAAGAAAATTCCTTGAATGAACAATTTGTGAGGCTGTTTTGTGACTCGTTTGCGTGAGGTAAAACATGAAATTGAAAAGGACTCATCTAGTTACAATGGCATTGTCAATAGTGGTTTCTAACCCAAACCTTAACCTAACCCCTAACCCTAAATCATGCGGCGTCAATAGTGCGATGCAGGGCAGCGTTGTGGTATCAATAACCATTGTGATGTTACTGATGCTGGCAGTCGGCCGCATTGTCAATGGTCACTATGAACGGGGAAGAAAGGTCAGCCAAAGAAACCTTGAAAAATGCCAGAAGGGAGATACTTTATTTGAACAGTGAAGGTTCCAGAGTTAAGCACGCAGATTGCCATGGGAAGGACGGGGTCCTCTTTTTCCCCTCTTCTTGCAGTTTTCCTCCCCACTGTGGCGGACTCAGAGATCATGCTTATTAGGGTGTGTGCAGCAGAGCGTGTTCTGTGTTTGTGGTTTATAGTTAATAATCACTTAGACCACCAGTTGTGGTTGTAGAACAGATTAGGAGTTCAGGAAGGTGCAATCTTGACCAGAAAGGTCGGTCTCAGGCCCGTTCTGACTTTGTGCCCTTTCCACTAGGACTCATCCTTCTCATACTTAATAAATATTCCAGGGCGATATAGAACCGTAGAAAGGTTATAGTGCAAAAGGAGGCCATTCGGCCCATCGAGTCCGTACCGGCTCTATGCAAGAGCAATCCAGCTAGTCCCACTCCCCTGTCCTATCTCTGTAGCCCTGCAAATCTTTTCCTTTTAAGTACTTATGATAGAATATTTAAAATTTTGAAAGATGTGATGGGATACATAGAAGCAGGCTGCTTCCAGTAGTTGAGGTCAGGACACGAAGCCAAAGATACTAGGTTAAATGTAAGAGATTTTAAAAAGTGATCAAGAGAAACTTGAGCTGTGAGGCTGTGGAATTCACTTCCAGGGTTAGTGGTTGGGGCACAAAGTTCTGTAGTGACAAGTGGTCCTTGTGTTTTTATCCAAGACAGACCTCAGGCCAGTCATTTGCTCCAAATGTTGATGCAATTGTTCAAGCTAAGAGGTGCCAGGAATGGGGGAGCAGCAGTAGCAGTAAGTAACTTCTAAATATAAGTCAGTACCAATGTAGTTTATCTTCATATATTTCAATAACTTTTTTGCTGCATGTGGCCCACGCCAAATGCCAGAATATTGGATCAGGCCCACGGTAGAAAGTGAGTTTGCCACCCTGTGTTAGCTCAACAAACAGCAGATTTGTGTCTATTAAGGCTAATTATAAGTACATTGATTTCTGTCGACAAAGCTCAAAACTTCATTTAATATACAACTGTCCTGACACATGCAGTGGATAAACCATTAGTTCATTCAGCTCACAGGAAAACAGGAACTCCTGCTCTTTACGTCATATTAGGTCACTTAGTAATTTAAAGCAGCAAACTAACCTTATCGTAGGATCAAAGTCCAACTTTGTCTTTTATCTCTTGAATAATAGGCCCCATCTGAGCTTCATTTTAAATTGCCACAGGCAAATCCACACACTCGCAACACAGGGATTCAAATAAGCCTTGCGAGCTGGAATTTGGAATTTGAATTCGAGGACCTTTTTTTTGGAAAACATCCCAGTTCAATCTTCAGCACAATATTTCCATTTATGGAAGGGTAGATCATTGAAATCTGGACGCACTTTATCCCCAATTTTCTCACTCTTGTCTGTTTGTTGTTACCATAAACATGGATTAAGGTGTTTCTGACACATCCTTTCAGTTAGGCTCCTTGGACAACCATTGTATCTACAAACTCTAAGCCTAGCTGACCTAAAACAGAGACGCGTGCGATGGGGAGCAAACAGGGGCGATCCTAAGTGTAAATGGGATGAGTTACGAGGAGAAGAATAGGGAAAGTCAAGCTGTACGATCCAGGCGGACGATTAAGGGACGATATCACCGAGGTACATATATTGGCCCCGAGCTCACTGCAATGGCGATATTGGTGATGAACACCATAATTTAGACCGCTGAGCTCCCTGAGCCTCTTGCGGCGAATTCACAGCACAATTTGCTGGAAAAATGATTAGAGTACACCACAGTGAGCATCAGGAGCAGTGTGGTCAATGTCTGATACACATCTGAGGTACTGGGGTTCGACACAGAACGGAACAACAGGTTATTTACCAGGCACGTGTTTTGGAGCAATGGCTCCGATCTGATAACATGGGAATGGATCACAGTCTGTACGGACAGAATGTCCAGGCCAGATTTAATTTGATAATTTTGTACTGAAACAGTATAAATATGTAAATCGGCGTTAAGCGTACACAGGGTTGTCTCCCGAGCTGCGAGCGATCCTTTGCCATATTTTATTGCCGTTTGCAATCCATGCTCAGCGCACGAGCTTCAGTAATTCAGAATAGAAATAATATTAGTCGGGGGAGAATCAGAACATGTCTGGCTGTCAAAACATTTATTTTATTGCATAATAGAGGTTTAAGATTTCAATGAAATTGCTAGAACAAGTCAGTAAAGATGTTGCCCCCAGACAACCTGCTAAGTGATTGAATACGATACTGATGCTGGGCCCTGCAGCACCATTCTGTGATGTTCTAAGAGTCTGTGGTGATCACAATTGGCGTTAATTCAGCAAACTCAACCTCGCCATTGATTTAAGTGGGGGGGGGGGGGGGAGGGGGGCGGAGCTATGATAATTAGTCGCTCAACTTTATCAGCCAGGGTCGCTGTGGAGCAACGCAAAAGTCCCAGCAAATTATGGCCTGGTGTACTTAATGGCATAAGCCACGCACGCCATAATTTCCTGGAATTTCTGCACCGTAATATTGGCGTACGCCGTTACTATGGTGCAAGTTTTTACCTAATTCAGGCCCAAATGTATGAAATGGTGCAGAGGAAAGTATTCTTTCAAAGTAAGTTAAGCTAATAGGACCAGAGAATGCAAATTGCAAACAAGTGAAAAATACATTTTAAAACGGACTATTAGAATGAAGTTCTTTACTCAAAGGTAGATGAACTTTTGGAATAATCTGTTGGGTGGGAATGTAGAGACAAAGACATTAGGGGCAATCAAAGTGCACTTGGATGCTGTAATGGGAGAGTTAAGATACCAGAGAGATGAGTTTCAATGGGTACAATGGCCTTTGCTTGTCCTTAATTGTTTTTATGTTCTTCTGATGTTCAGGAGCTACAACCTTGAGGTTAAAGCCTGGCCTAATTTTTAGCCAAGTCCTGGCCTGTTTTTTTTTAAGTCAACCCCTACATCCAACTCAAACGGTTGCAATAGTTAGATGAAGGGTTCGACTAAAAGAGAGGCCAGACCTCAAGTACAAGATCTCGGCCTACACTACCTTTTATGCAAGGTTTTCTTTTTTTAATGAGATGGTTATAGTAACACGGATCAAGCCTAGCAATTCTTACACCAGTTGGTAGAACTGTGAGGTCTGGGTGTGGCCCCTATCCTTTAATAAAGCTCCTAATACCACAATAAGAATGAGGTCCATACCTGGATTCTCTGCTTCGAAGATCTTTTCAACCAATAATAGTTTTTTTACAAGGCAAAGTCAAGAGCATCCAAGTCTTGTTTTTCGTTGCTGCTATTTGGCTACTCTGCTGCTTAAACTCATGCTGTGTGCTGTTATTTTTTTCAAACAGAATCACCAAGTTAGCTCTATAGTACCGAGAACTGGCTCTCAAAGTGAGTTCACAAGCAGTCTTTCATTCCTTCCTGGTTGAAATCCAGCCCAATGTAGAATAAGTTTGGGCAGCTCTATCCCAGCCTCGAGCATTTAGGATGGTGCAGCCAGGCTTATTAAGGCTAAAACTGTCCTCTTCCTCTTTCCCCCTCCAAACAGGATCAGGCTCAGCTGTGAGGTTGTCCAAAGTGAAACATACTGCCTGGGCTCACACGCACATTAAAAAAAAAATGGCCACTTTTGTGAGCTGCCGATATTCAAGGAACCGCAAAGAGTCAGCATCTATATCTCATCTGGAAGACGGCCCCTCTGACAGTGCAGTACTCCCTCAGTACTGCACTAAAGTGTCAGTCTGCATTATGTGCTCAAGTCTCTAGAATGGGACTTGAACCCACAACCTGCTGACTCAGAGACAAGAACGCTACCACTGAGCCAAGGCTGACACCTTTAGACCGGTGCAAAACTATTTTTTGCCAAGATCTCAAAGTCGGAGCTGGTATCCCATGGATGTGGAATATGTTTCTTATAAACATCACATTGTGTAATGGGCCGAGTGGATCTTATAAAATAACTTCCCAGATAATAAGTTGTGCATTTGCTTCATTTCAAATGCAATGTGGGAACAATGATACATTTTAGCAGACGAGTGGATGGAAATGTTGGTTTATTAAAAATCATAAATGCAGATACCAACCACAGGCGGTTGCCTATAATATTAATTCATAAGAACATAAGAAATAGGAGCAGGAGTAGGCCAATCGGCCCCTCGAGCCTGCTCCGCCATTCAATAAGATCATGGCTGATCTGATTCTAACCTCAAATCTAAATTCATGTCCAATTTCCTGCCCGCTCCCCGTAACCCCTAATTCATATTGGGCTTTCATTTTTGCAGACTTGTGTAAAACAATCCAGCACTTGCAGATCACTGGCAGACTTTTTCTGAGCACTGTGCGATTTCCCACTTATCTCAGTGATGGAGTTCTGTCTATTACAATTTGGTTAAGGATCAAATTCTGCCCCAACAGTAATGAAATTCAGTGGTTGCATCAGCTAGTCTGCCAAGGCCCACAGATAGATTGAAAATGGGCTGGAACTGGCATATGGAGAGCTGCCCAATCATTTTAATGAAACAAAGAAGTGAGCTTCCCCCAGCAGCCAAATGGACAAATATATAGATTATAAGATTGGATCCCTGGTCTGGGCCGAGTTAGCTGATCTCAGCCAGGGAAGAGGTTGAGTGCTGCTACTGGCGTCAGTGCCTCTGGTTAAGGACGGGCAAAATAAGAAAGGACGTACTTACATTTATAATATAATGCTTCTCCGCCAATGAATTATCTTTGAAGTGCAGCCACTGTTATTAAGTCAGCAAACATGGCAGCCAATTTGCGCACAGCAAGTCCTATCAACAGCAATGAGATAATGAACAGTAAATCCGTTCTTTTTTTGTATTGATTGAGGTCCCTGGAGAGCACCACTTGTCACATCCTGCCAATCAGAGAGAACGTTCCCTTTTTATCCTTACCTAACAAAAACCTATTGAACTCTGTGCGGCGAGGGCTAACATCAAGAAATTATTGATTACAGAAAACAAACTGCTGAGCACTGCAGCCATGAGTGAACTATGTCAACCAGATCATGCAAGGCTTATTTGCCTTAATCCACTGTCATCTTTCAGATAAGACATTAAACCGAGTCCCCGTCTGTCCTCTCAGGTGGATGTAAAAGATTCCATGGCACTGTTTCGAAGAAGAGCAGGGGAATTCTCCATGGTGTCCTGGGCCAACATTTATCCCTCAACCAACATCACTAAAACAGATTACCAGGTCATTATACATTACTGTTTGTGGGACCTTGCTGTGCGCAGATTGGTTGCCCCATTTCCTGTATTACAAAGGTGATTACACTTCAAAAGTACTTCATTGGCTGTGAGGTACTTTGGGATGTCCTGACATTGTAAAAGGTGCTTAATAAATGCAAATCTTTCGTTAACTCTCTGAAATGTGAGATGTCCTCCAGGAGGTCTTGTCACACTGGTTGCACTGAGTGCAGTATAACTTCATTCTGAGCTGTTTAATTTTTTTAAGCTTATATTTGGCTGGTGCCAAACATCCACCATTAAATATACATTTCCCTTGATATTAATAATCTGAATGAAGTGTTTCCAATTTTAATTTCTGTATTTCTTTAATTTTAGTGAACCCATCTGGTCTGGCCAAAATGTGACTCCAGACCCACAGCAATGTGGTTGATTCTTAACTGCCCTCTGAAATGGCCAAGCAAGCCATTCATTTGTACAATCCCACTACAAAAAGCCACAATAAGAATAAAACCGGATGGACCACCCGGCATCGAACCACTAGGCATCGGATATGACAAAGGCAAACCAAGCCCAGTTGACCCTGCAAAGTCCTTCTCACTAACATCTGGGGACTTGTGCCAAAATTGGGAGAGCTGTCCCACAGACTAGTCAAGCAACAGCCTGACATAGCCATACTCACAGAATCATACCTTTCAGCCAACGTCCCAGACTCCTCCATCAGCATCCCTGGGTATGTCCTGTCCCACGGGCAGGACAGACCCACCAGAGGTGGTGGCACTGCGGTATACAGTCAGGAGGGAGTGGCCCTGGGAGTCCTCAAAATTGACTCCGGACCCAATGAAATCTCATGGCATCAGGTCAAACATGGGCAAGGAAATCTCCTGTTGATTACCACCTACCACCCTCCCTCAGCTGATGAATCATCCTCCTCCATGTTGAACACCACTTGGAGGAAGCACTGAGGGTAGCAAGGGCACAGAATGTACTCTGGGTGAGGGACTTCAATGTCCACTACCAAGAGTGGCTCGGTAATACCATGACTGACCGGGCTGATGAGTCCAGAAGGACTTAGCTGCCAGACTGGTCCTGCGGCAGGTGGTGAGAGAACCAACACGAGGGAAAAACCTACTTGACCTCGTCCTCATCAATCTACCTGTCGCAGATGCATCTGTCCATGACAGTATTGGTAGGAGTGACCACCGTATAGACCTTGTAGAGACAAAGTCTCGTCTTCACACTGAGGACACCGTCCATTGTGTTGTGTAGCACTACCATCGTGCTAAATGGGATAGATTCAGAACAGATCTAGCAGCTCAAAACTGGGCATCCATGAGGCGCTGTGGGCCATCAGCAGCAGCAGAATTGTATTCCAGCACAATCTGTAACCTCATGTCCCGGCATTACCAACAAGACAGGGGAAAAGCCATGGTTTAATGAGGAGCGTAGAAGAGCATGCCAGGAGCAGCACCAGGCATAAATAAAATGAGTTGCCAACCTGGCGAAGCTGCAACACAGGACTACATGCATGGTAAACAGTGGAAGCAGCATGCTATGGACAGAGCTTAGCGATTCCACAACCAACGGATCAGATAAAAGCTCTGCAGTCCTGCCACATCCAGTTGTGAATGGTGGTAGACAATTAAACAACTAACGGGAGGAGGAGGCTCCGTGAACACCCCCATCCTCAATGACGGCAGAGTCCAGCACGAGTGCAAAAGACAAGGCTGAAGGGTTTGCAACCATCTTCAGCCAGAAGTGCCGAGTGGATGATCCATCTTGGCCTCATCCCGATATCCCCACATCAGAGAAGCCAGTCTTCAGTTAATTCGATTTACTCCCACATGATACCAAGAAACGGCTGAGTGCACTGGATACAGCTAAAGCTATGGGCCCCGACAACATCCCGGCTGTAGTGCTGAAGTCGAGTGCACCAGAACTAGCTGAGCCTCTAACCAAACTGTTGCAGTACAGCAACAACACTGGCATTTACCCAACAAAGTGGAAAATTGCCCAGGTATGTCCTGTCCACAAAAAGCAGAACAAATCCATTCCGGCAAATTACCGCCCCATATAAATACTGTGGCTACAAAAGCAGGTCAGAGGCTGGGTATTCTGCGGCGAGTGACTCACCTCCTGACTCCCCAAAGCCTTTCCACCATCTACAAGGCACAAGTCAGGAGTGTGATGGAATACTCTCCACTTGCCTGGATGAGTGCAGCTCCAACAACACTCAAGAAGCTCGACACCATCCAGGACAAAGCAGCCCGCTTGATTGGCACCCCAACCACCACCCTGAACATTCACTCCCTTCACCACCAGCGCACTGTGGCTGCAGTGTGTACCATCCACAGGATGCACTGCAGCAACTCGCCAAGGCTTCTTCGACAGCACCTCTCAAACCCGTGACCTCTACCACCTAGAAGGACAAGAGCAGCAGACACATGGGAACAACACCACCTGCACGTTCCCCTCCAAGTCACACACCATCCCGACTTGGAAATATATCGCCGTTCCTTCATCGTCGCTGGGTCAAAATCCTGGAATTCCCTTCCTAACAGCACTGTGGGAGAACCTTCACCACACGGACTGCAGCGGTTCAAGAAGGTGGCTCACCACCACCTTCTCAAGGGCAATTAGGGATGGGCAATAAATGCTGGCCTTGCCTGCGACGCCCACATCCCATGAACAAATAAAAAAAGTTTACTTTCAATCATCAACAAAGTGATGGAAGGTGTCGTCGACAGTGCTATCAAGCGGCACTTACTCACCAATAACCTGCTCACCGATGCTCAGTTTGGGTTCTGCCAGGACCACTTGGCTCCAGACCTCATTACAGCCTTGGTCCAAACATGGACAAAAGAGCTGAATTCCAGAGGTGAGGTGAGAGTGACTGCCCTTGACATCAAGACAGCATTTGACCGAGTGTGGCACCAAGGATCCCTAGTAAAATTGAAGAAAATGGGAATCAGGGGAAAACTCTCCAGTGGCTGGAGTCATACCTAGCACAAAGGAAGATGATAGTGGTTGTTGGAGGCCAATCATCTCAGCCCCAGGATATTGCTGCAGGAGTAACTCAGGGCAGTGTCCTCGGCCCAACCATCTTTATCTGCTTCATCAATGACCTTCCCTCCATCATAAAGTCTGAAGTGGGGATGTTCACTTATGATTGCACAGTGTTCAGTTCCATTCGCAGCCCCTCAGATAATGAACCAGTCCGTGCCCGCATGCCGCAAGACCTGGACAACATTCAGGCTTGGGCTCATAAGTGGCAAGTAACATTCACACCAAACAAGTGCCAGGCAATGACCATCTCCAACAAGAGAGAGTCTAACCACCTCCCCTTGACATTCAACGACATTACCATCATAGAATCCCCTATCATCAACATCCTGGGGGTTACAATTGACTAGAAACTAAACTAGACCAGCCACATAAATACTGGGCTACAAGAGCAGCTCAGAGGCTGGGTATTCTGCAGCGAGTGACTCACCCCCTGACTTCCCAAAGCCTTTCCACCATCTACAAAGCCCAAGTCAGGAGTGTGATGGAATACTCTCCACTTGCCTGGATGAGTGCAGCTCCAACAACACTCAAGAAGCTTGACACCATCCAGGACAAAGCAGCCCGCTTGATTGACACCCCAACCACTGCTGTAAACATTCACTCCCTCCACCACCAGCACACCATGGCTGCAGTGTGCACCATCCACAGGATGCACTGCAGCAACTCGCCAAGGCTTCTTCGACAGCACCTCCCAAACCGCGACCTCTACCACCTAGGAGGACAAGGGCAGCAGGTGCATGGGAACAACACCACCTGCACATTCCCCTCCAAGTCACACAACATCCTGACTTGGAAATTTATCGCCGTTCCTTCATCGTCGCTGGGTCAAAATCCTGGAACTCCCTATCTAATTGCCCTCTGAAATGGTCAAGCAAGCTACTCAGTTGTCCATCCTCACCAGCACTGTGGGAGAACCTTCATCACACCGACTGCAGCGGTTCAAGAAGGCGGCTCACCACCACCTTCTCAAGGGCAATTAGGGATGGGCAATACATGCTGGCCGTGCCTGCGACGCCCACATCCCGTGAATGAATAAACAAAAAATTGGCTGTATTTTCTTGAGTACAGGAGATTGAGGGTGATCTGATCGAGGTGTTTAAAATGTTAAAATGGTTCAAAAGGGTAGATACAGAGAAACTGTTTCCTCTGGTTTGGAAATCAAGAACGAGGGGTCATAATCTAAAAATTAGAGCCAGGCCATTTAAGAGTGAAATCAGGCAGCACTTTTTCACACAAAGGATAGTGGAAATGTGGAATTCTCTCCCCCAGAAGGCTGGATCAATTGGAGCTTTGAAGACTGAGATCGATAGATTTTTGTTGGGGAAGGTTATCAAGGGATATGGAGCAAAGTAGGGTCAGTGGAGTTGAGGTAAAGATCAACCATGATCTAATTGAGTGTCGGACCAGGCTCGAGGGGTTGAATGGCCTCCTCCTGTTCCCAATGTTCCATGTTCCTATTCTTCTATTAGTGCAATTGTGTAATCATCCTGTGTTTGGTTTTATGACTTTAGATTGTGTAGTGTTTGCTGAATTATATAAAGCTTAATCATTTTTTCCAGCCAGTACTGACTGATGGAAAGTGGATGCGACTGGCCAGATGCTGGCACAGGTGACAATGTGCTGAATGTGGGGGGTGGGATTGGATTGGACTCGTAATCAATCACCACCTGGGCTTTTCATTCAGACTTACCCACTCCGCTTATAACCTCATCCTTCCCCTTCACATTCCCAGTTATTACAACATTTTACAGTCGCTGTGACTGAATTCCAAACACACCAGAAAAGGGCAAACATCAATGGAAATTATTTCAACTTTTCCAGGCGGAGTAACTTGGAAAATTTTACAGGCTAATTTGCATCCAAGGCAAGGGTTCTAAAAATGTCTCGAAATGTTTGGCTCAATGAAAATGAATTGGTTTTTACATCAAAAAGCCCATAACCATTACACTTTTAGAAGGCCGGATATTGCATTTTGCATTTCTTTGGGGGACTGCACAGCTTTGATTAAGAGGGAAAGTTTAGTCTGTCTCATCCCTTTAACATCAAGGCATATCAAATTGCTCTTTTCATTTAGCATCAACACAGATTTAATAACAAGGAAGTAAGTTTGTTAAAAAAAATTTAAGGCACAGCCTTGGTCCATCCAATTACAATTCGGGCTTTCTCTATGGGGATTTTCATTCTTCAGCCAGCCCTCTGAAGTTAACTCTCACACTCTCTGAGTGTTGACTTTTGGGTCAGTGCACAGACCTTATGGAAAATGGGTGTGAGGGCAGTAGCCCTCGTCTGATTGGATCAGTGCTGACCAATCCAATACTGGGCCTGCAACTGGTAACGTACCAGAAGAACTGCTGCTCAGCACTGGTGGGAAACTTTGAAGGAGTGCGGCCACTTAAAAGGTAAATTAAAAGGCCACATATATAGGAACACATGGGGGCAAAAATTGTCTTAGCGTTTCTTGACAAAGGCTGTTTGGAGTAAAAAGTTGTAAACAATTTTACAACACCAAGTTATAGTCCAGCAATTTTATTTTAAATTCACAAGCTTTCGGAGACTTCCTCCTTCCTCAGGTAAATGTGTTGTAAAATTGTTTACAATTGTCAACCCCAGTCCATCACCGGCATCTCCACATCAGGAGTAAAAAGTGGCTGCCAACACTCAACAGTTGGCACAAAAAATGTGAGGCATTTGGGCTAATGGTGGAGTCCCTTTTGGAGAGGGCAGCTAATGGAGGTGCTGTGGAACAACATGATTTTTCCAGTTTGCTAGTCTAGGGCCTCTTCCTCAGAGAATAACAAGGCAGCATGTCTGACACGAGGTGGCTGTCAGGCCCCAACACTGCCTGCACTACCCTGGGGACGGATGTAAGAGATATTGACACTCTACAATCAAGTGGTGTTCCTCAGGGATGTGAACTGCGGCCTTAGCTTTTCACCATAAAAGGCAATGACTTGGACTAAGGAATGGAGAGTTGCTTATCCTAGTCTGCAATGACACTAAGATAGGAGGTGCAGTAAGCTGTGTGGATGGGAGCATCCACGCAAAGGGACATAGGCAAATTGAGCAAGTGGGCAGAGTTGAGCAAAAGATGGTATGGTAGCATAGTGATTATGTTACTGGACTAGTAATCTGGAGTCATGAGTTCAAAGCCTGCTGGGGAATTTAAATTTAATTAATTAAATTCAATAAAATCTGGGAAAAAAAACTACTATCAGTAATGGTGGCTATGAAACTTACCGGATTGTCTTAAAAACCCATCTGGTTCACTAATGTCCTTTAGGGAAGGAAACCTGCCGTCCTAACCCGGTCTGGCCTGTATGTGACTCCACACCCACAACAATGTGGTTGATTCTTAATTGCCCTCTGAAATGGTCAAGCAAGCCACTCAGTTGTACAACCTCGCCAGCACTGTGGGAGAACCTTCACCACACGGACTGCAGCGGTTCAAGAAGGCAGCTCACCACCACCTTCTCAAGGGCAATTAGGGAGGGGCAATAAATGTTGGCCTTGCCGGCGACGCCCACATCCCATGCATGAATGAACAACAAGCTGTGGCAGATGGAGTTCAATGTGTGTGAGCTTAGCTCAGTTGGTAGCAGTCTGAGTCAGGTTTTAGGTTCAAGCCCCAGTCCAGGATCTAGGCTCACATTCAAGTAAGGTTAAGTGAGTGCTGCAGTGCTGCCCTTTGGGTGAGATACTAACTTGAGGCAGGCTTGTTTATGTGGACATTAAAGAGAACACTGTTCAAAAAAGATCAGGGAATTCTCTCAGATTTCTAGCCAACATTAAGGTGTCAACCTTGGCATAATGGTAGCACTCTTGCTTCTGGTGCCAGAAAGTTGTGGGTTCAAGTCCTATGTTAGAGGGTTGAGCCCATAATCTATGCTGGGAGTACTGCATTGTTGGAGATGCTGTCTTTTGGTCGAGACATTAAAGCAAGGGCCCTTCTCCCTTCTTAGGTGGATGTTGAAGATCCCATGACATTATTCGAAGAAGAGCAGAGCAGTTCTCCCTGGTGTCCTGGCCAACACTTATCTCTCAATCAACTTCACCATAACAGATTATGGGCTAGATTTTACTGAGTGGTGAACGATAGGTGCTCACCGTTTGTTGTACTTGCACATGCCCAAAGACTTTTTATGAGCTTTTGCATGGCAACTTCCTGTAAATTAGAGAGCCAAAAAGCACGGCACCCTCTACAGGGCATCTGGGACCTGTGTGAACAGGGCAAGCAACTGTGTATCCCCTTCACCAATCAGATTGAAGCATCGTTAATAAGCTGTGCAGAGACAGAGCCGGGAAGTGTAAGTTAGAATAATGAATTCAGTGTCAAATTAGGTACAGAAAATGAAATATAGAGAGGATAAGAAAGATTGAATTAAGAGACAGAGATAAAAGAGATACAAAGATAAAGTAAAAAAATAAAAATTTATTTAATTTTTAAAAAAATGTCCAACAGCAATTAAAATCTGAAGGAATGAGACTCCACACTTGTTAAAGTTAACTTTCATTGCCAGTGAGGTTGTTTGACAGTCACTAAGACTTACCACACCATTAAAAGGGCACTTACATTGGAACGGACACAAGCCCCAACTTTTTCTGGCAAGATTAGTTTGTATCTTCGACGTCAGTGCAGGAACTTCACGCTGTTCCGTTCATTTGAACGTGGATCCTGCCGGCGAGATGTCACTTTCGCGGAGCATATGGAGGAGCAGCGTATCTCGTTCAGCAATTTCCCGATTTCCACGTTTAACTGCGCATGTGCGGTCGTCGGAAGTTACTGTTCAATTTGCACAGAAATAACAGTGAGTGCTATTTCACAGCAAGATCTGGCCCATAATTTCCGCTACCCTTTGTGTGGAAAAGTGCTTCCTGATTTCGCTCCTGAATGGCCTACTCTAATTTTAAGGTTATGCCCCTTTTCTTCTTGATCCCCCCACCAGAGGAAATAGTTTCTCTCCGTCTACCCTATCAAACGCTTTTAAACATCTCGATCAGATCACCCCTCAGACTTCTATACTCATGGGAATACTAGCCAACTTTATGCAACCTGTCCGTGTTGGCCAAGAATCAACTTGGCTCAATTGCTTCGAAGGCAGTTTTGCTCACCACGACACCACCATCACTCACACATCACTTAGAAACCATTGTGGAGCAAATTGAGGTTGAAACAAATGAGTGGAAATTCTGCTGCGTGATTGCTGTAACAAAACTCTGTTCACAATTTGGCAAAGGTATCAACCTATTTAAAATAAGTGGATGATTGCCTTCATTAAACAGACCAAGGAATTTCAGACAAACAAGTCCATGCCATTTCAACCCAAATTCATTCTCAGATGCTTCCCCGACATAAGTTTGAGAGGGAAGCCCAATGTCGATTCTAAATCTTGGCTAATTGGTTGGTGCCTGCTGTCCTCCCAATAAGCATTGCCAATAGTTGAGTGAAGGTCCATTGAGCCTCTGCCAATACTTGGCTTGGTGCAGTCTGGTCACTGTCTCTTTAACAATCGGGCCGAGTTGAACTCCCTGGCGGGTGTTGGTGGGTAAGGGGCTGAGGTTGACATCAAACCATCCGGCCCTACACAGTTTGAGGCCCGGGAGATTTCAACTCATGGGCCTCACGCTGCATGGTCCCCTTCAGTCATCCACCTGAACCCAGCAGGGAGCACTAGCTGACTGGCAGCCGGACGGGCGAAAGCGGGATTTCGGGCGGCAGGTGGCCGCTGCCGGGGACCTGAAGGAACGGTCCCCGGCACTCAGGTAAGTGTTTGAGAGGCGGGACATCACGGTCGTGGAAGGGGGAGGGCAGCCCAGGGCAGGGGGGGCTGGAGAAGCACTTCTGCTCCACAAGGAAACAAAAAAAAAATCGCTCGCCTTTCTGGGCCACTTCTGGCTCCTCTCGCCACCGGTTGGCCTAAAACCACGATGGCTTCTCCGCGCAGGCTTGGAGTTAAAATTCCAATTGGGCCCCAATGACATATTTAAAGACGGACCCTGCTGCCTTCTCTCCCCTGCTCAAAAAAGCAAGTTAAGTTTGCAACCCGCAGGAAGGCAGCAGATTGGTAGGATTAAGTCGCTGCGGCCATTTCATCTGCCCCCACCCCTGGGGTTTCCACTGGACAGGCAAGGTTGAAATCGGTCCCGGTATCTTAAGTCTACTAAAACCTGATCTTTCTCCCCAAGTACCTGGTATACTTTCTCAGGGCAGTTAAAAATGTGGATGCTTCAAAGCTTCGGTGGATACTGATCAAGAAAGAAAGAACGAACTTGCATTTATATAGCACCTTTCATAACCTTAGGATGTCCCAAAGTGCTTTACAGCCAATTAAGTACTTTTGAAGTGCAGCCAAATTGTACACAGCAAGATCCCACAAACAGGAATGAGATAATAACCAGATAATTTGTTTTAGGGAGAAATATTGGCCAGTACTTCTCTGATCTTCTTCAAATAGTGCCATGGGATCTTTTATGTCCACCTGAGAGGGCAAATGGGGCCTTGGTTTAACACCTCATCTATATCGCCGTTCCTTCATTGTCACTGGGTCAAAATCCTGGAACTCCCTTCCTAACAGCACTGTGGGAGAACCTTCACCACACGGACTGCAGCAGTTCAAGAAGGCGGCTCACCACCACCTTCTCGAGGGCAATTAGGGATGGGCAATAAATGCCGGCCTCGCCAGCGACGCCCACATCCCGTGAACGAATAAAAAAAAAGACAGTACCTCTGACAGTGCAGCACTCCATCAATACTGCACTGGAGTGTCAACCTGGATTATGTGCTCAAGTCTCTGGAGGGGGGACTTAAACCCACAACTTACAAACTCAGAGGCGAGAGCGTTACCATTGAGCCACAACTGACACTAAGTGATGTACATACCTAACTTCTGCAGCTCTTTTAATCACTATTCAAAGGGCCATAAGCTTTCCTCAGATATTGTAGCTCTGAAGATTAGTCTGTGTCTCCACATATCTGGACCTATTCGCACTATATTGGACCAATCCCCCTTGTTGAATTGTTTCCTCTGTGTTCTATGTAGAGACAGATATTACCCTTTGGTACCCTCAGTGAGAGTTCAATTGTCAACATTCCATATCTGTTTTATTTCGCCAGTAAAGACATTCCCAGCAAGTTTACAGGTCAGTCTTGGTCAAAAATGACATCAATATAATCGGAACCTTCAGAACTTTCCTTATGGGGAAACCTAGGTGAAGGGCGAAGACCTATAAGTGAAGCACACAAGCACAGCGAGGAGATAAGATCAGTGAAGATTAGGTGATCACAAATTTGGGTTTTAAAAGCCTGTGGATTGTAGAACGAAGAATGGGTTGAAGGGGGGTTCTGGTTTTGAAGTCCTGGGGGAAAGAAAATAAGCTCGAGTATGAGACTGTGCGATGAGTTTGGATTTCAGCCCAGGGAGGACGCAGGGTGAAGGAACAATTTGAGGACAGCATGTTTGAAGCTTGGCAGGAACAAGGGAGGAAAGTTCAGGAGACATTAATAAAATAGAGACAGTAAAAAAGGTTGCAGTGAGACAAGAAAGAAAGTTTGGAGGGTAGAGCTGAAAGAGGCATCGCCTATCAGATGACAAGTTTTGTCTTGTATCCAGTCCAGCAGTCATTGAGTCTTGAGGCTTTATAGAGTGTTAAAGAAAGAAAGAACCTGCATTTATATAGCGCCTTTCACGACTTAAGGATATCCGAAAGCGCTTTACAGCCAATGAAGTACTTTTTGAGTATTGTAATGTAGCAAACGTGGCAGCCAATTTGCGCACAGCAAGATCCCACAAACCAATGAGGTAAATGACCAGATAATCTGTTTTAATTATGTTGGTTGAGGGATAAATATTGGCCTGGACACCGGGGAAAACTCAACTGCCCTTCTTCAAAATAGTGCCGTGGGATCTTTTACGTCCACTTGAGAGGGCAGACGGGGCTTCAGTATAACATCCCATCTGAAAGACGGCAGTGCAGCACTTCCTCAGGACTGCACTGGAGCGTCAGCTTTGATTTTGAGCTCAGTATCTCTCGGACTGTGAACCCATGACCATCTGAATCAGAGGTGAGAGTGCTACCAAATGAGCCAAAGCTGAGACCTAAAGAATAATGGCGTCTGGGAACTGGTCACATGACAATCTTTCCATGTTCTTCAGGTGCTGCCATGTTTTTGTTACAACAATTCTTTTTTCTTTTGGGCCCCAGTTTTTGGGACATAAATATAAACTCCTTTTCTTTTAAAAAAAATAAATAAATGAATGCATTTTTTCGGGACGAGCTCTGAAATGCAATCTGCATAAACACCGAGCAAGCGCTGGACAAAACGAAACCAGCATCATTTGAGCTTAGCTTTTATTATTTTCGTTTATTTCACCGTGAAAAGCAAGCGAGGAAATTGAAATGAGTGGAAAAGAAAAACAAATTAGTAAGACGGAGAGAGAATATAATTGTGACGTGGAAACGTAAGATGCGAGACTGTGTTGTGGTTCAACATAGCGTAGCATTGTGTGTGCGCCATTAGTTTAAGTGAATCAGTCACTAAAACAATACACACACATACGCTCACCTAACCAATGAGTACACAGTACCCAACAAGGGCAAAATAGAATTTTAAATATTAAAGAAAGAATTTGCATTTCTATAGCCCCTTTCACAACCTCAGGATGTCCCAAAGTGCTCTACAGCCAATGAAGTACTTTTTGAAGTGTAGTCACTGTTGTAATGTAGGAAACGCAGCAGCCAATTTGCACACAGCAAGATCCCACAAACAGCAATGTGATAATGACCAGATAATCTGTTTTTTAGTGATATTGATTAAGGGATAAATATTGGTCCAGGACACCAGGGAGAACTTCCCTGCTCTTCTTCAAAATAGCACCATGGGATCATCTACGTCGACCTGAAGGGGCAGAAGGGACCTCGGTTTAACATCTCAGTCGAAAGACTCATTCTCAGCATTTTGGAGGAATGAAAGAAGAATGGTTGATCAAAGAGTTATTTACGGGTTGGTTATGCTTCATTATCCGCTTATAAAATGCTAATCAACTGCCAGTTATCACTGGATAAACCTGCAGTAATCTTATAGCCCTCTATAAGATCACCACTCAGGTCCCTCCTTTCTAGGCCGAAAAGCCCAGGCCGCTCCAGTTTTTCTTCATAATTCCGACCTGGAGACATTAGGGGTCAGCCTCGTGGCTCTTCTCTGAACTCCCTCCAGTGCTTGAATGTCGCTCTTGTTTCTTAGCGACCAGAGGAGTATTCAAGATGCGGTATGATCAGAGCCCAGTAAAATTTGATCATTGCATCCTCTGAATTATACTCTACTGGTTTGGCTCAGGAGCTCACCATCAGCTTTGTTGCTTTACTGCTCCGCATTGGCTGGATATGGTTAGCATCAAGTCTACTAAGACTCCCAAGTCTCTTTCAATTTTCAACTTTCAACGAAGAGAAGGAAACTAGCTCACCTGATGTCTCAGTGACTTAGTGACCAGGGTAAGTGCTAAGTCATACAGTGCTGAATGCCTGGGTTGGTCATGTGTCTTTGTGTACATGTTTGTGTGTGTCAGGCTTGGCTCAGTGGGCAGCAATCTCACTTACCCAGTCAGAAGGTTGTGGGTTCAAGCCCCACTCCAGAGACTTGAGAACATAATCTAGGCCAACACTCCAGCGCAGTACTCAGGGAGAGCTACGATGTTGGAGGTGCCATCTTTCGGATGAGATGTTAAACTGAGGCCTTGTCTGCCCTCTCAGGTGGATGTAAAAGATCCCATGGCAATATTTCAAAGAAGAGCAGGTGAGGTGTCCTGGCTAATATTTATCTCTCAATCAACATTAAAACACGTTATCTCATTGTTTGTGGGATCTTGCTGTGCGCAAATTGGCTGTCACAATTCCCTATTTTACAGCAGTGACTATACTTCAAAACTACTTCATTGGCTGTAAAGCATTTTGGACATCCTGAGGTCGTGAAAGGTGCTTTATAAATGCAAGGCTTTCTTTCTTTGTACATGTTTGTGTATGTATGTGTTTGCATGTATACATGTTTGTGTATGTATGTGTTTGCATGTATACATGTTTGTGTAAGTGCATGTGTGTGCATGCATATAGCTACGTGTTTGGAAGGACCAGTGAAATTTAATGGGAAACCTAGTGGAGGTTTTCAAAATTGTGCAAAGTTTTGAGAGTGTAAACAGCACAAGATTGTTTGACTGGTGAATCGATAACAAGGCACAGACTGAAAATTAACACTGGAAGAATGAAGGGGGGAGTTAGAAGGAGTTTTTCTCCACACACAGAGTTATTAGAACATGGAGGGGGTTAAACTGGTTAACCCCCCGAATCCGATTAGCCTGAGCCGATTAGCGTGCGCGATTAGCCTGAGCCCGGTGGTACCGATGCAGCCAGCACGTTAGATTGGTGCTGTAACTTCATTGACCTGATAGATGTGCAGCGTGCAGCCCTCGCTGCGTTTGTCTCTCCATTTTCTCCGTTCTCGCCACTTCTCACCAGCTGGGGGACCCAAATCTCGGGTGAGTTGCTCGCACTTCTTAAAGGCAGACTGCACCTCCTATTTGCAAAAAAAAAGATCCGGGTCCATAACGGAGTCTGAACGTAGATCAGGCATCGCACACATAAAACACAGATGCAGGTCCCGTCACAAACTGTTGAGTTATGTTGAAATATTGAATATAGGTTGCGCACTACTAAATCCCACATCCTCCAACCTGCACTCCAGACCTCACCAGTCTGCAGATCTGAGTTTCTACCAGGCCTGCGAGAGAGCGTGGACTTCTTGAATTGCTGCAGTCCTTGTGGTGAAGGTGCTCCAAGATTGAAAAGGGAATTGGATAAGCATTTGAAAGAGAAAACCATTAAAGAATACGGGGAAATGAGAGGGATATAGGCTTAGGATAGCTCCATTCCGATGAGTTAGCACCAGCATAGGCACTATGGGCTGAATGGCCTCCTTTTGTGCTGCAATTGTGTGAAGTGAGCGCCCTCTCTCTGAACTATGTTAAACCCTTTTTTTGTTAGACTGATTTACAGCTCTCCCATTTCTCCCCGGCCTTATCACAGAGTGCGAAGCTGCTCTGGTTACTCTCACTCCCACACTGGACAGTCCCCTGCACTTTGAAGCAACTTTTATTTGCCTACCGGGACAATTTAGCTTCAGGTTTTCATGCAGTTTGGTGGCAGCCGTCACTACTAGTTTCAGCTGTCAGTGTTTGGCATATGTCCTCACCCGCTTCCCGACAACTTGCGATTTTTCATGTATCTTTCGGAGGTTTGTAAATCCATCATGTTTCACTAGGAAACATATTTTTAGCACAGCCTGAGAAAATTGACCTGTTTAAAAAAAAAAGAATCTTTTGAACATCAGGCCTTGCTATGCACTGAGTCGTTTGCATGCCTGATACAATTCCCAAAGCCGTTTTCTACGGCTATTTAAAGGGTTAAATTATCTCGGACAGGTTGCATAAACTTGGCTTGTATTCCCTTGAGTTTAGAAGATTGAGGAGTGATCCAATCGAGGTATTTAAAATGATAAATGGATCCGATAGGTTAGATACGGAGAGACTGTTCCCTCTGGTGGGGGAAGAATCTTAAAATTAGAGCCTGGCCATTCAGGAGTGAAATCAGGAAGCACTTTTTCACTCAAAGGGTGGTGGAAATCTGGAACTCTCTCCCCCCAAAAGGCTGCGGATGCTGGGGGTCAATAAAAGCTTTCAAGACTGAGATCGATAGATTTTTGTTGGGTAAGGTTATCAAGGGATATGGAACAAAGGAGGGTAAATGGAGTTGAGGTAGAGACCAGCCATGATCTAATTGAATGGCGGAGCAGGCTCGAGGGGCTGAATGGCCTCCTTCTGATCCTATGTTCCTATGGCAAGCTGCAGTCTGCATATCGTAACAAGGGTATGCTGATGAAACACTATAAAGACGCACTAAAGGTCTGCCACCGTTTGCCCATTTCTCTGGGGGTCCCAGCAGGAGAATCGGAGAACCCCCACTCTGTGAAAATTCAAGGCTTCTCTGTTTTGAAACTACTTCTCCCCATTTTAAATTTATTTTCCTCTATCTCTGCAGCCTTCCTATAATTTGAAGTGTTATTCTCGGTTTACCTGCTCTGTGCCATTTAACGTTTAGCATCTCTGAAGAAAGTGCCTGTTCTACCAGCGCGGGGATGGAATCTGCAGCTGAGTTTGTCTGAGGGAGTTCCAATCAACCCAAAAGGGGGTGATTTTAAACCCCAAGAACGGGGAGTTGAAAACAGTTGTTTTTTTATGGGTCGCAACCGTAAAATTGTCGGACTTTGCATTCCCAGTGGGAAGCCTGTAATTTTCCGCGCCAACATTAAACTCAGAAATAAAGCCGGGTTGCGGCCGCAACCCAAGAAACGGCTATTTTCAACTCCCACCCACCCCCACCCCACCTTTTCTTGGGGTTTAAAATCACCCCCAATATGTCTGATCTTCTTGGGCCAGGGCGGAGGGGGGGGGCGCAGAGGAGGAAGATCCACGTCAGGGATTCTGTTTAGTTGGAGGAATTTGATATCTTTTCCAAACTACAGATCATAGAATCATAGAAAGGTTACAGCAGGGAAGGAGGCCATTCGGCCCATCGAGTCCACGCCGGCTCTGTGCAAGGGCAATCCAGCTAGTCCCACTCCCCCGCCCTATCCCCGTAGCCCTGCAAATTTTTTTCCCTTTCAAGTGTTTATCCAGTTCCCTTTTGAAGGCCGTGATTGAATCTGCCTCCACCACCCCCTCGGGCAGTGAATTCCAGATCCTAACCACTCGCTGTGTAAAAAAGCCGTTGGCAGGAGAAGGTCTTGTGCATCGAAGGTGTCCTTCACCTTTAAAGGGGCATTGCTTTTGGGAGAAAATGTTTGACAGATCCCTTTTACTTGATTAAGGGGAGAGAAAACCACAATTGCCTGACATCAGTAGGCATCATACTCAGGGGCACATGATGATATGTTTCACTGCGATTTAAATCATTGCAAACAAACAAGATAGAAAAAAAGGTTTGCCAAACGCCAAAGGTTGGGGGGGTGCGGAGGAAGGGCGGGCGTGAGGCCTGGGCCATTTTAACTCCCAGGCCTCATTTAAATACACCAGGCCCGACTCCCACCTGAACCCGATGCCAATGATGTCAGGCTGGCGGACGGGCATCGTGCTAGAGCGGCAGGAGGCTGCGGCCACGGGAACTGTCCCCGCAGGTAAGCAGCGGTGGGTGGCGGAGGCGATTGCGGTCAGGGGAAGAGAAGCCTGGCCCCCTAAATTACTCACCTCGGCCATCTTCTGGGCCCACTGCTCCCTCAAGCTCGGAGCTCCAGGAGGGGCCAGAACTGATGGCCTAATGCAGCTGTCTGGCATTAATACAGTCGGGGTCTGAATGACGTCATCAGACCCCGACTTTTAACTTCAATGAGGCTCTCGTCCACCTGGTGCTGGCTAGCTGGTGAGAACGCATCTGTTGAAATGGTGCACGACACGAGGCCAGCGTGGATCAGGTGAGTAGGATGCAGCAAGGATTTTAACCCCTCTCTCAATCAGCATCCCCTTAAAGAGGCCTTTGTGGGCACTGTGATCATTGAACCATTCCTGAGCATCTCACCTACGTGTCTGCAGGTATTTTGAAGGAAAATTTAGCTGGATGTGGATAGGAGAACAGCAGAATAGCCCAAAGGTTGGTTGTTCAAAGGTTCGTGGTACTTGTTTCACGGGGTTTCGAAATGGCTAAGGCATGTTCCCAGAGTCCAAAATGGTGTCGTAAGCTGTTTTGTAATTAACATTAGATGACAGAATGGATAAGTGTTTGAGGCACATTTAACAGAATCTTTTTGCCCTCTCCTTCCTCCGAATTCCAATCCCTTGTCATTGTATCGACTTGTTGGTCTAGGGGTATGATCCTCGGTTTGGGTCCAAGAGGTCTTGGGTTAAACCCAGATTAGTCTGCATTTAAGGTGTAGAGCCTTGGCTCAATGGTAGCAGGCTCGACTCTGAATCAGTAGTTTGTGGGTACAAGCCCAACTCCAGACACTTGAGCACATAATCAAGACTGACATCTCAGTGCAGTACTGAGGGAGTGCTGCACTGTCGGAGGTGCCGTCTTTCAGATGAGATATTAAACCGAGGCCCCGTCAGCCTTCTCAGGTGAATGTAAAAGATCTCATTGCACTACTCAAAGAGTTCTCCTGGTGTCCTGGCCAATATTTATCCCTCAACCAGCACCACTAAAACAATTTATTTGTCATATTGTTTGTGGGACCTTGCGGTGCACAAATTGCCTGTTTACATTACAACAGTGACTACACTTCAAAAATACTTCATTGGCTATGAAGCCCTTTGGGTCATCCTGAGGTCATGAAAGACGCTATATAAATGCAAGTTCTGTCTTTCCTGAGCCCACTAACTCGTGTTGAAGTACAGTCCCTCAGCGATAGCCAATCTACAGCACTTCAGGACTAGTGCACATTCTTCATTGCTCAACAGTAGTGGGGCGGAGGAGAGGGGATTTCAGGGGCTGTGTTTGCTTTTTGGCGGTTCAAAGGTTCGGTTTGGGTACACGATCCGCTCAGGGCCCTTGACTGCGCAATTGGAGGGGTGGTGAGGCGCTAATGCCGCCCCTGACTTCGCCGATGACGGGCAAGACCCACACGGACCAGTGGCGCAGAAATGGAATACGCTCGGCCGAGAGCGCAGCCTGCCTGCACTGACTAATGCTGCCAGCGGAGGCCGGATACAAGGACTAGATCCACTCGGTGCCCTGTGCCATGGCACAGGTCGCGCGGCACCTTGGGGGGTTTCTCAGTCAAACTCAATGTTGTTCCTTCTCAGAGTCGTCAATCGACCTCCTCACGCCTGGTCTCTCCAGCAAGAGTCTCTGGATAGCAATCAGGAGCAGGATCTCCCATCCCCGATCACAGAGGCACTGAGGTAGTGCCTCAATTGAGATCAGCTAACTGAGCACAGAATTTAAACCTGGAACCTTTCTGTCATGTGCGGATTGTACTGAGGCAATGCATTTTTCCAGTGAGCCCCCGCCCTGCTATACAATTGTATTTTCCTTCTATTGAGCTCAGCTTCTGACCACATGTCCTCTCCATCACCAAGACTGCCTACTTCTAAATCCGTAATATTGCCCGTCTCCGCCCCTGCCTCAGCCCACCTGCTGCTGGAACCCTCGTCCATGCTTTTGTTACCTCCAGACTCAACTATTCCAATGCTCTCTTGGCCGGTCTCCCATCTTCCACCCTCAGTAAACTTCAGGTCATCCAAAACTCTGCTGCTCTTTTCCTAACTCGCACCAAGTCCGGTTCATCCATCACTCCCGTGCTCACTGACTTACATTGGCTCTCGGTCCACCAGCGCCTCGAATTTAAAATTCTCATCCTTGTGTTTAAATCCCTCCGTGGCCTCGCCCTCCCTATCTCTGTAACCTCCTCCAGCCCTATAACCCTCCGAGATCTCTATGCTCCTCCAACTCTGGCCCCTTGCACATCCCTGATTTCCTTCACCCCACCATTGGCGGCCGTGCCTTCAGCTGTCCCTTAGCTCAGGAATTCCCTCCCTAAACTTCTCTACCTCTCTCTCCTCCTTTAAGACGCTCCTTAAAGCTTACCTCTTTGACCAAGCTTTTGGTCACCTGAACTGATATCTCCTTACGTGGCTCAGTGTCAAATTTTGTCTGATATTCGCTCCTGTAAAGTGTCTTGGGATGCTTTACTACATTAAAGGTGCTATATAAATGCAGGTTGTTATTGTTGGTGGTGTATCCTGGGAGGGATTTCATTGTTTCACTGCAGGGAAATGACAAAGGGAAATGCAGGAGAGAAACTGTGAAAAGTTTGGGGACACAGTATGAGCCATCCCTTGGGAAAGAGCCAATCCCTGGAATCAACACTCATTATTTTTCAGCACTACTGTGTCTCCCCCTAGTCCCGAACATTTACTCCACATTAATGACAGCTACATGATCGAGGGGCTTATGGGTGATATGGAAGAATGCAGTAAACGTGGTTCCAGTCCGTAGGTTGCTAAGTGATAAGGTATTGCTAAATTATCTTTTAAGTTCAATAGATTTACAGGCTTGGACAGACTTCAAATACTGTGCACCCAGACAGAGGAAACCATAGTTACGAGGGTGAACCAGATGACCCTCCATCTTAACCAATGTCTGGACTGAGTTATATATTATCTGTTTTTATTATTCGGTAGTTCTTTTTGTTGCTTCAGATGTTCCGCTTCTGAAAATTCAGAAAGAATGTAGATTTATGTAGCACCTTATCAAGTATCTCAGAAACATCTCAAAAAGCTCTTCTTCTGCAATGAATCACTTTATTATGCTTTTTGCGCAGCAGCCATTTTGCTCCAGCAACACTCAGTGAGATGTGTGCCCAATTTGCTGTTATTGTTTGGGGGAGTAATATTGACCGGGATACGGGAGAACTCCCGGCCTTTCTTCAAATAGCGCGGCAGAACGTTTAACATCCGTCCGAACTACCAGATGACGCCTTGGATTAACATCTGGGCCAAAGGACAGCACTTCCTCAGTACTGCACTGGCGTGTCAGCATATAGGATTCCTGGTGCGGGTACAAACCTACACACCTGATCGAGAGGCGAGAATGTTACCAACTGAGCCAACTTGCCACACAAAAAGGTGGGGTGGGGAAGTGAAATTTAGAATTGTGTTCTAATTACTGGTTTTGTTTTGAAGCCTCATTCCTTAACACATGATGTGGAGACGCCGGTGATGGACTGGGGTTGACAATTGTAAACAATTTTACAACACCAAGTTATAGTCCAACGATTTTTATTTGAAATCTACAAGCTTTCGGAGGCTTCCTCCTTCCTCAGGTAATTGTCAGGAGCTCCAGAGGCATTCAGGCCTGTTGTACTTTTATTTGTGCTCAACAGGGCAAGGAAGATCAGTGTTGGGGAATGGAAAACTTAATATTGTCACTCCCTACACCTCGCCATCTCCATCCCCTCCTTCAAGACCCTCCTTAAAACCCACCTCTTTGACCAAGTTTTTAGTCACCTCTCTGAATATTCCTTTTTTTGGCTCCAATGCGATTACTCCCGTCAGGGGGACATCTCACGTTCAGTTAACAATATGCAAGGACCATGCACATCAGTAGAGAGTTGGCAAAGTGGAAGGCACTGAGCAGCGAGTTCCGGAGCACCGTACTGTAATGGGTGGTTACCAATGCTGGAGTGAAGAGAATGGGCAAGGAGAAGCCTGATGTTAGAGAAGTAGAGGGTGCACAAGGGGATTTGGGTGTCCAGGTACACAAATCACTAAAAGCTAGTGCACGGGTTCAAAAAGTAATGAAAAAAGGCTAATGGAATGTTGGCCTTTATCTCAAGGGGGTTGGAAAACCAGAGTGAGGAAATGATGCTTCAGTTGTACAGAGCCTTAGTCAGACCGCATCTGGAGAACTCTGGCAGGGCGGATCCCACGTCCGCTGGAGAACCCACCCAATTTTCATCCCATTGATTTCTATAACGAAAGTTGAAAATGATTTTGCTTGACAGGGTAGATGCTGAGAGGCTGTTTCCCGTGGCTGGAGAGACTAGAACAAGGGGACATAGACTCAGGATAAGGGGGTCAGACATTTAGGACTGAGATGAGGAGAAATTTCTTCACTCAGAGGATTGTGAACCTTTGGAATTCTCTACCGCAGAGGGCAGTGGATGCTCAGTCGTTGAGTATATTCAAGACTGAGATTGATAGATTTTTGGACTCTAAGGGAATCAAGGGCTGTGGGGATCGGGCGGGAAAGTGGAGTTGAGAGCAAAGCCATGATCCTATTGAATGGCGGAGCAGACTCCAGGGGCAGTATGGCCTACTCCTGCTCCTATTCCTTATCTTCTTTGAGGAGTGTGTAGGTGATGTAATGACGAGCTGCGATTTATATTATCTCTACCACCAAGTTTAAAAAATGATGGCCCATTAAACCATGATCATAGGAAATAAAAGAGATATTAGTGCAAAATTAACAAGCCTCAAGTAGTGGAGAAAATAATTATAACAAATGCGTGAAGCAAGCCCCTCGTAAAGTAGTAAATGCAATATCATATTTGGAAAGCAGCCAGATACATCTTTAGTTAAAATAGGGTCGTAGGTTTTAAGGATCCATATTGACTTAGCTGAAAAAAATACTCCACAGAACATTTTGATTCTAACCTCGCATTCTTGGGAGCGTCAACTGTAGAATTCTTCAGTGTCAGATTTGGTTTGAAAAAAAATTCTCTCCTCCCTTGCCCTCCTTTCTTGAAGTTGTTGACTCCGTACTGAGGAACAGGTCCACTGGAACTGGTCTTCCTTCACTATCCCACCTCAGTTGCCATTATTCATGTGTAAACCTCGACAGTGAGCATCTATTCAACTAAGGCAGGAGACACTGGATAGTGATCTGGAGTGTGGCCAACATTATTTGATGGGCCAAAGTGGCGTTTTCTCATTTCAGGCTTTATATCCTCAATTGGAAAAACAACCAAGCTGTGCTTCTTCAAAAGATCAGTTGGTCAGTGACCTGCCCAGTGTGCAACTAAACCATGAAGACCAGGAAGGCCAAGGAGGTCATGCTAAACCTTCATAAAACACTGGTTGGGCCTCAGCTGGAGTATTGCGTTCAATTCTGGGCACCGCACTTTAGGAAGGATGTCAAGGCCTTAGAGAGGGTGAAGAAGAGATTTACTAGAATGGTACCAGGGATGAGGGACTTCAGTTATATGGGGAGAGACTGGAGAAGCTGGGATTGTTATCCTTAGAGCAGAGAATGTTAAGAGGAGGTTTTATAGAGGTGTTCAGAAACATGAACCATTTTGATAGAGTGGCAGAAGGGTCCGTAACCAGATGACACAGATTTGAGGTGATTGGCAAAAGAACCAGAGGCAACATGAGGAAACATTTTTTTATGCAGCGAGTTGTTATGATCTAGAACGCGCTGCCTGAAAGGGCGGTGGAAGCAGATTCAATAGTAACTTTCAAAAGGGAATTGGATAAATACTTGAGGGAAAAAAATTACAGCGCAATGGGGAATGAGCAGGGGGAGGGGGACTAATTGGATAGCTCTTTCAAAGAGCCGGCAGAGGCACAATGGGCCAAATGGCCTCCTGTGCTGTACCATACTATGACACTATGATACAATGGTGACTTAGGTGATCCCAGTCTGAGGAAATACAAATATGGAAAAAAAATTGTTCGTTAGAAGTGTTTCAAGTTATGAAAGGGTGGGACAAGGTAAATAGAAGCAGACTGTTACCAGTAGCTGAGGGGATCAAGAGCGAGGGGCCTTAGGTACAAGTTTAAGAGTAAGAGATTTAGAACAGAAGGCTGGAGGAACTTCTTCACACAGAGAGTTGTGAGGCGGTGGGATTCACTTCCAGGGCTAGTGGATGAGGCAGAAACTGTGTCAACATTCAAGATCAGATTGGATAGGGGGATGAAGGAAAAGGGGAATGAATGGGTATCGGAACAGGGTGAGTAAATACGGGTAGGGCTATTTACCCACATGGGGGGAAGTGCCAACACGTATTGGTTGGGTCGAATAGCCTGTTTCTGTGTTGTAACTTAGACAGGGTAGATGCTGAGAGGAGGTTTCCCCTGGCTGCAGAGTCTAGAACTAGGGGGCATAGTCTCAGGATAAGGGGTCGGATATTTAGGACTGAGATGAGGAGGAATTTCTTCACTCAGAGGGTCGTGAATATTTGGAATTCTCTACCCCAGAGGGCTGTGGATACTCAGTCGTTGAGTGTATTCAAGACTGAGAACGATAGATTTTTGGGGCTCAATTTTGAAATGGTGGCGGGTTGGCAGTGAATGGGGGGTGGGCGCGAAGGTGTGCCTGATTGACAGGCTGGCTGCCGACAGAAGCTGCAACACCGAGGGGGTGGAGAGAAAGAGTGAGAGAGAGACGTCATCCGGCCCTGGAACAGAGAGTGGAGGGCGCTGAAGATCGGGGTGGGGGGGTGGGGAGAGGGGAAGATCGGGAGGGGAGGGGGAGATCGGGGTGGGGAGAGGGACATCGGAGAGGGAGACATCGGGGGGAGAGGGGGACATTGGAGAGGGAGACATCGGGGAGAGAGGGGGACATCAGAGAGGGAGACATCAGGGGGAGAAGGGGACATTGGAGAGGGAGACATTGGGGCTGAGAGGGGGATATCGGAGAGGGAGACTTCGGGGGGAGAGGGGGACATCGGAGAGGGAGACATCAGGGGGAGAAGGGGACATTGGAGAGGGAGACATCAGGGGGAGAAGGGGACATTGGAGAGGGAGACATGGGACATTGGAGCAGGGTGGAAAGGTAGATTTATTTTGTTTTTTAACTTTGTGCAATGGTTTTTTAAATTTAATTTATTTAGTTTACTTTTGCCTGATCCGGCCCTTCGGCGTGAATCAGAACATAAGAACATAAGAAATAGGAGCAGGAGTAGGCCAATCGGCCCCTCGAGCCTGCTCCGCCATTCAATAAGATCATGGCTGATCTGATTCTAATCTCAAATCTAAATTCATGTCCAATTTCCTGCCCGCTCCCCGTAACCCCTAATTCCCTTTACTTCTAGGAAACTGTCTATTTCTGTTTTAAAGTTATTTAATGATGTAGCTTCCACAGCTTCCTGGGGCAGCAAATTCCACAGACCTACCACCCTCTGAGTGAAGAAGTTTCTCCTCATCTCAGTTTTGAAAGAGCAGCCCCTTATTCTAAGATTATGCCCCCTAGTTCTAGTCTCACCCATCATTGGGAACATCCTTACCGCATCCACCCGATCAAGCCCCTTCACAATCTTATATGTTTCAAGAAGATCGCCTCTCATTCTTCTGAACTCCAATGAGTAGAGTCCCAATCTACTCAACCTCTCCTCATATGTCCGCCCCCTCATCCCCGGGATTAACCGAGTGAACCTTCTTTGTACTGCCTCGAGAGCAAGTATGTCTTTTCTTAAGTATGGACACCAAAACTGTATGCAGTATTCCAGGTGCGGTCTCACCAGTACCTTATATAACTGCAGCAATACCTCCCTGTTTTTATATTCTATCTCCCTAGCAATAAAAGCCAACATTCCGTTGGCTTTCTTGATCACCTGCTGCACCTGCAAACTAACTTTTTGATTTTCTTGCACTAGGACCCCCAGATTCCTTTGTACTGCAGTACTTTCCAGTTTCTCGCCATTAAGATAATAACTTGCTCTCCGATTTTTCCTGCCAAAGTGCATAACCTCACATTTTCCAATATTGAAGCCGTGGGAAAGCCGCCCAGGTAAGTTTAAAATCGTTATAACAATCTACCATGTCAGAAATAAAGTACCTTAATACCTCGATGAGGCACATTTGGTTCTTTGACTATCGTCCCGCCGGCTTTAATTGCCGACGAGACTTCAGCATTCGTGAGGCGCACCCGCACACAGATATGTCTGTGGGAAACCCAGAAATCGGCGGGTTGGAGTCGGCTTCATCACCCGCTCGGGATTTCCCCGATTTTCACAGTCCCCCCCCACCAATGCCAACGCACCCGCAATTTCCTTTGAAAATCGGGGCGTGGGACTCTAGGGGAATCGTGGGATATGGGGATCGGGCAGGAAAGTGGAGTTGAGGTCGAAGATCAGCCACGATCTGATTGAATGGCGGAGCAGGCTCGAGGGGCCGGATGGTCTACTCCTGATCCTGTTTCTTATGTTCTTAACTTCTATGTATTTCAATGTCACTTCAGTTGACTTCCTTAAGTTGGGCAAGGATGATGAAATTAGCCAGAGGTCCCACTATTCAACGACTCCTGCTGGAAAATGAGTCCATGCGGACATCAGGGGAGCTGGACAAAATCAAGCGTGATTGTGATGCCTCCATGGCCGAATAACCTACTTAATGGCAGGGTCTCATGTGTAGGATGGGCTTGATGGCGGTGAGAGCGCAGCGGGCAATCGAGGAGAAGAGCTGCAGTATGTGTCGACACAATCATAAGAGGAGGGGGAGGAAAATGGAGATGGAACATAGGAACAGGAGTAGGCCATTCAGCCCCTCGAGCCTGTTCCACCATTCAATTAGATCATGGCTGATCTGTATCTTAACTCCATTTAATCGCCTTATTTCCATAACCTTTAATATCCTTTTGTAACAAAAATCTACCAATCTCAGTTTTGAAATTTTCAACTGACCCCCAGCCTTGACAGCTTTTTGGGGGAGTGAGTTCCAGATTTCCACTCCCCTTTGTGTGAAGAAGTGCTTCCTGACATCACCCTTGAACGGCCGAGCTCTAATTTTAAGATTATGCCTCCTTGTTCTGGACTCCCCCCACCAGAGGAAATAGTTTCTCCCTATCTACCCTATCAAATCCTTTAAATATTTTAAACACCTCAATTAGATCACCTCTTAATCGTCTATAATCGAGGGAATACAAGCCTTGTCTATGCAACCTGTCCTCATAATTTAAACCCTTTTAGCCCCGGTATCATTCTGGTGAATCTCCGCTGCACCCCCTCCAAGGCCAAAATATCCTTCCTGAGGTACGGTGTCCAGAACTGAACGCAGTATCTCCAGAATAAGGTGAGGGGCAGGGGGTGGGGAGAGAATGTAGGGAAAAAAGAGACAAGCACGCGGTTGAGAAGAAACTCATGGCCGTGCACGAGAGTGATTTGCAAACAGCCAACATTGGAGCAGACACAATAATCAACAGAGAGTTTAACAAGAAGCCACTTTATGCTGCTAGCAACCCTCTCCCCCAGGGTGACTGATTTACAGCCCTGTTTTGTTTTTACTGCAGAAGAGAGAAATCTCGCATTAAATATTTTGGAAGCTGACCGAATCAATCTTGAGCGCTCAGAGCTAATGGCCCTCATCTGGCGTGCAGGTGTTTCTCCTGTACAGTGGACAGAGCTAGCCTCAGTGCAGCCTCATTGGTGAGAGAACTTATTGTACCTCTGGAGGAATGGAGAAGGGCATTGGGAATCCCCCCAACTCATCTGTCCCCCAGTCACAGCCCAGACCACGGAGCCGTGCGCCTGAACTAAAGGAACAGAAGAAAGTCAAGTGTGGACCTGTGGGCACGGTTTATAACAGCCGCACCCCAGACATGGAGGAGAGAGACCTACGGCTGATAAAATTACCAAGGCGTGACTGTTTATATTGGATTATAAACGTATTATGAAAATTGCCTTTCAATATTCTGACACATTCTTTTGCGATTTGTGTGCGTGTTCTCTCTACTTTGGGTCCACAAGCTGCTCGCTGCTGACCTTGAGTCACATGAGAGTGTTGTTGTGCGATGCCTATCAGTTTGAGACCAGTATTGGCTCAGACCGATAGGGAGCTGAGTTATACTGCCGGGTTCACCTTGCTTTCTGACCAGGGAAAGCGGAGCTCTCTGGGCTGGACAGCTGTTTCTCCGATAAGTGAAGTTTAAAAAGTTTTAAGGCCTTTCCTGGGGATCTTTTTGAACTTTGCGCTGGTTTTAAATGTAACGCAGCAGGTGTGAAATTGAAAGAAAAAAGAAAGATTTTGGGGGTGAATTTGGTCTCGGGCGGGGTGGTAAACAGACTGCCGATTGGCTCTTGCCCATTTTATGCCCGAGACCAATTTCATCCCCTTAGCCTCCTATCATGTCTCTCGGAAATGTCTCAATGCAGCTTCAGTGAATTATTTCTAGGTTGTTATTCAGGCAAAAGCAGCAGCCGTTTTGCACACTGCGAGATCTCGCCAACAGCAAATGAGATGGATGACCAGCTGATCTGTTACGTGGCTTTGTTGACTGAGGGAGCGACATTGGCCCGAATACCTGGAGCGTTTCCCACTCTGCTTCAAGTGGTGTGAGGGTGCCTTTAACTCCCCTCTGACCCAGGCCTCGCTTTAACTCCTCATCTGAAGGATGGCGTCTCCCAACAATGTTTCAGTGTCACCTTAGATTATGTTACACATCCTTGCTGTGGCTCAGTGGGTAATGCTCTAGCCTCCGAGTCAGAAGGTTGTCCGTTCAAGTCCCCACTCCAGAAACTTGAGTACATAATCTAGGCTGACACTTCAGTGCAGTACTGAGGGAGTGCTGCACTGTTGGAAGTGTCGTTTCTCGGATGAGACGTTGAACTGAGGCACCAAATGCCCTCTTAGGTGGACGTAAAAGATCCCAAGGCACTTTTCAAAGAAGAGCAAGGTGGTTCTCCCGGTGTCCTGGGCCAAACCTATCCTTCAATCAACACTTAAAACAGATGACCTGGTCATTTATTTCATTGCTATTTGTGGGACCTTGCTGTGAGCAAATTGGCTGCTGAGTTTGTCTGCAAACCACCAGTGACTACACTCCAAAAGGAACTGATTGGCTGAAAAGCACTTTGGGACATCTTACAAGTCATTTGTCCTTTTCTTTCTTGCATCTATGTAAACGTGTGGTACAACTGGATATTTCTCATTCTGCTTATTGAGGTGAAGGCCATTCACACTGGTGACCGGAGCTCTTTGGCCTGTAGAAGGAACAGTCATTTATAATACATTAACTCGAATTACTTCAAGTTAAATCACTCAGGTCAGACTAGTTTGAAGTTGGTTCATTACTGCGCACTGCAGGGGAGATACTCCCGGGTCTGCGTCCAGGATCACTGGATTACTCGGGTGCAGCGATAATCGGAAAAATTAATTGGGTTGGAACGCACATCTGGAAAGCAACTCACCCAGTTTTCCGATATCGACTGCGCTCAGGTTACTCAGAGCACTGGCACGGACCCAGGAAATTCAGCAGTCAGGTATGGTGGGGGGGAATTTTAACCCCCTATGACGGGCGTGAGAGGGTCGGGGCCGGGTGGGGGGGGGGGGGTTTAAATTGGTAAATATGTGGAACCCGACCCCAGCTCACCATGAACGCTCCTACTTGCGGTTCAACCGCAGCGGGTTTGGGGGGTGTCCAAGTATCCCGCTCTGGAGAGGCGGGTCTGTCATCATAATATTTAAATGAGTCTCCGTTCCTCATATTTTGGGAGCCATTTGAATTTAACCGCTGCGGGCCAGGTTTCCCAGGGCTCCGGAAACCCGGCAGCTAAAGGGAGGCAGGAGCTGCCTGGTCCAGCAGGTAAGTGGTTTTCCAGCACTGCGTGTGGGCCAGGAGGAGCAGGAGTGCTTCCCCCGGGCCCTCAAGAAAATCTTCTACCGCGATCTGCTTCCCCCCACCCCCCCCCCCCCCCCCCCCCCCCACCGCAATCGGCCCCTCCCCCACAGTCTCTCCCTCCCTCCTCACTGCCGCGCTCCACCCCGCCAACCCCTGATCTTCTCCAACGGCTGGGGACTGCGGCCTTCTATCGCTGGATTTCTCACCTGGCAGCTGGCTAGCTTCTCAACCTGGTTATCTGCTGGGCGGGAAATGGAGTTAAATAATCCTCACGAGGTCCTGCCGTTAAATTTGGCAGGACCTCCACCTTCCTGGGATTTCCGAGTTTTCTGGCCGAAGACCCACATCCCCGTTCCATCCCAACCTCCCCGTAAATATTGGGGCCGGTGCGTAGTAACATTTCGTAGAATCGTAGAAAGGTTACAGCACGAAAGGAGGCCATTCAAGGTGTTGATGTACTCAGGCCATGGCTCTGGTGACCAAGACTTGAAAGAGATGTTGAAGCCTTGAAACCTATGCCAAGAAGAGCCACGAGACTGATCCTTTGACCTGAGGACTGATTTATGAGTGAACTGTAGCTTCTTTCTTTCTGGATGAGCTATGATGGATCAAATGTTCTTGTGACTTAAGAAAGAAAGAGATGGAGAGAAATAGTTGCATACCCGGGTCGTTCTGTAAAGCTTGTTGCAAAGTTTGATGTTTGACAGGGGCAGGCCAAATTCCTGATTGAAATGGGGCTTGGGGGCCAAGTAACAAATCATGGCAAATGCCCGCACTTTTGGTGAGGTTTATTTTGAGCTCATCAACGTAAAGGATGTCAGTGGTAGGGAATGGAAAACCTACCCAGTTTTGCACTCAATGTCACTTCCAGATCAGGTTTGGAACATAGGAATAAGAGAAGGCTATTCATCCCCTTGAGCCTGTTTCGCCATTCAGTCAGACCATGGCTGATCTGAACCTCAACTCCATTTACCCGCCTTTGGCTCATATCCCTTGATATGCTCACCTAATAAAAATCTTATCGATTTCAATCTTGAAAATTTCAATTGACCCAACTTTCACAGACTTTTGGGAGAGCGAGTTCCAGATTTCCACTACCCTTTGTGTGAAAAAGTGCTTCCTGATTTCCCTCCTAGCTCTAATTTTAAGATCATGCCCCCTTGTTCTGGATTCCCCCACCAGAGGAAATAGTTTCTCTGCATCTACCCTATCAAATCCCTTTATAATTTTAAACATCTCAATTAGATATCACCTCTCAACCACCTAAAGTCAAGGGAATGCAAACCAAGTTGATGCTACCTGTCCTCATAATCTAACCCTTTCAACCCTGGTATCATTCTGGTGAATCTGTGCTGTACCCCCTCCAAGGCCAGTATATCTTTTCTGAGGTGTGCTGCCCAGAACTGAATGCAGTCTCCACATGGGGTCTGACCAAGGCTCTGTATAAAGCTCAATTTACACTGTCCAACAAAACACCTTAACCCCGACCACAAAAGATTACTCCTTAGTATATCAGGATGATATTTGCATTTCAAAAGCCAGGTGCCCTTGCGACCTTTCTCAGTGAGAGTCTGAATTTAAATCCAATTTGTAGTCAATTTTTTGGTAAGGCGTCATGACCACCAGGACCAAAGCTGAAACCACTTTTGATACATTTCATCAGGGGACCTTATAGCCAGCACAGAGAAGAGACTTTCATACCATCAGTCTGGCCTGCATTCAAACGCAGGTCAGAGAGGTAAAATGAGAATTTGCCAACTCTGCAACAATCAGTTTCTTGTAAGATCGGTTTACAATTCCTGCGGCTGACAGATCTCTGAGTATTGGTGGGTGGAGTCATCACATCCGAGACAACATGTAAAAACCGGCTCTTGGCATAATCAGCAATCAAAAACTTTAATCATATCATCTGGAATAAGAAGATTAAGTGTTAGTATGAAGATGTTTTGTCTTTAACCTGGTTTTAGCAATATTTATTTTTAACGATTATCTGCCCAACATTTATAGTCTCCCTGCCAGCTCAATAACCTGGCCAAAATATATGACACATCAAAAATTGCATAAAAAATTTAAGAATGGAATTTTTAGGAAGAATATGGTACAGTTTTAAAGGGGGTGCAGGAACAGAGAGACTTGGGGTTTCCCATATTCAAATCTTTGAAGATGGCAGGACAAGTTGATAAGGCTGTTAAAAAAGCAAACAGGATCCTGGGCTTTATAAAAAGTGGCATAGAGTACAAAAGCAAAGAAATTGAGCTTTATAAATCACTGGTTAGGTCTCAGCTGGAGTATTGTGTCCAATTCTGGGCAACACACTATAGGAAGGGTGTGAAGGCCTTGGAGAGGGTGCAGTGGAGATTTACTAGAACGGTACCAGGGATGAGGAACTTCAGTTATGGAATTGTTCTCCTTACAGCAGAGAATAAATGGTGTGTGCATTCTGAAAATCGATCCTTAAAGGCTTTAGGACATGCTGAGGTTGCGAGAGGTGCTATATAAACACAAGTTCTTTCTTTTCTTTCTTATGTCTTCGTTTGAAGGAATTGTTGTCTTTTGTGTGGATCTAGCAATATTAAGACCAGCTGAAAACTGGATAAGTTAATGCAAGCCTCAAGCACTCAAGGGTTGAGGGGGAAAAAGGCCATTGAGTGCTATTAATAACACAGCCCTTAATTAAAATATTCATTGCCTTGTGTAACAGTAGGGTTAGTCTTGTTTATTGCCGGCACAGACCATTAAGGGGAAAACCTGGCACATCACAAACTTGTGCAATAAGAGAAAGGAACGCAAACGCAATGGAATTAATTCTGTCCCTTCACGCCAAGCCATGAAGACCACCCTTGCTGCAGCATTCTGATGTCCCAACCCCGTGGCTTCACTGGGTGATAAGGTCCCTGTGTCCTGAAGGGTGTGTTCAAAAATCAGACGCAGTGATATTTGTTTAAGATTGGAATTTTGTGCCTGAGACCCACACAGGGAGCTAACCAAACACACAGCTGCTTTCCCTGCTGTTCTGCCATAAAAGGTTTTCATTGATCTGGTTGCTCCTGGCTTTTCCTCATTCTATAAACTGGTTCCTGGCTGTTTTATTTCTCTTCTTTCATCGTGGATGTTTTTCTGTTTTGTTCCGGTTCCTCCAAAACTCACCTCCATCTCATAGAGTCATATAGCACAGAGGGAGGCCATTTGGCCCACTGTGCCTGTGCTGGCTGTTTAAAAGATGTACACAACTAATCCTACTCCCCTGCTCTTTCCCCATCGCCCTGCAAAATTTTCCTTTTCATGTATATATCCAATTTGAAAGTTACTATTGAATCTGATTCCACCACCCGTTCAGGCAGTGCATTCCAGATCAGAACTCGCAGCGTAAAGAAAATTCTCATCTTCCCTCTGGTTCTTTTGCAACCTCTTTTATTTCAGGCTTTGGGTTCTATGAATTGGTTTCTGTGTCCGTGAGTGTCTGACTGTCCGTGAGCGTCTGACTGTCCGTGAGCGTCTGACTGTCCGTCAGCGTCTGACTGTCCGTGAGTGTCTACCTTGTACGCTCTCCATTGATTTTGTCCATCTTTTCCCTTTATCTCTGTCAGTCTTCCGCTTTCTTTCCCCCATTGGCTTTCGCTCTCTGTCACTCTCCCTCACTCCCTTTGTATTTCTCATTCTGTCCATCGCTCTCGCTCCCCTTCTGTCTCCTGATCTCTGTGTATATCTCTACGCTGGTCTCCACCTTTCACTCCATTTGCCTTTCTCACTCTCTCTCTGTTTCTACTCCGAGCCAACTCCTCCTGTTCGAGCTCCCCAGCACCTTCATGAACAAAGGGACAGAACTCCCTTACTCTTCAGATAACTAAATAAATAAACAAGCAAAACAGACTAAAATAAAAGAACAAAATGTAGAAAATAATCATAGAAAAGGAAAATACGGAGAATCTGAAAGATGTAAGAATGTAATTTAAAAATGTAAATAATAAAGAAGAAAGAACTTGCATTTATATAGCGCCTTTCACCTCCTCAGGACATCCAAAACGCTTTACAGCCAATGAAATACTTTTGAAATGTAGTCACTGTTGTAATGCAGGAAACACAGCAGCTAATTTGTGCACAGCAAGCTCCTACAAACAGCAATGTGATAATGACCAGATAATCTGTTTTAGTGATGTTGGTTGAGGGATAAATATTGGCCCAGGACACCGGGGAGGACTCCCCCTGCTCTTCTTCTAAATAGTGCCATGGGATCGTTTACATCCACCTGAGAGGGCAGACGTTTAATGTCTCATCCTCGGTTCAATGTCTCATCCGAAAGGCAGCACCTCTGACAGTGCAGCACTCCCTCAGAACTGCACTGAAGTGTCGGCCTAGATAATGTGTTCAAGTCTCTGGAGTGGAACTTGAACCATGACCCTGTGACTCAGAGGCGAGAGTGCTACCACTGAGTCATGGCTGACACAAATGGAAGAAAGAAAAGACAAGGAAACACTAAGGGTGCATTTACACTTTAGTGACCAGTAGTTGCTGTTCAATAACAACAAAAACAGCGACTTACATAGAATTACATCGAATTTACAGAGACAGAAACAGGCCATTTGGCCCAACTGGCCAAAACTGGCACTTATGCTCCACACTTGCATTTCTTTAATGTACTAAAACATCGCAAAGCGCTTCACAAACAAAAATGGACCGAGCTGGAGAAGGAGATATTAGGAGGAGTGACCAAAAGCTTGGTCAAGGAGTTTAAGGAGGGTCGGGTTTCAGTCAGACAAAACTCTCTTTACACAGTGTGGAGGAAATTGGAATCGCGCAGTGCAGGAGGAAGTTCCACCTACGAACTCACACACCTGCCCAGAGCTCCTCTCCCAGCTGCATTTAAAGTGTTTCGAGAGTGTGGATGGCAGGTTACTCACAGGTTAAACATGGAGGTTAATTGCAGATATATGTATGAAGTACCAGGGAGACTCTTAGGCAGCTTTTACACCAGGGTTGGCTCCTCACTGGATTTACACTCGATGCAGAAGTGGTGACTACCTACTTGCAACGGCTCACTCCCCATTCACTCTCTTTCAATCCTCTTTCACTCACTCCACTTCAGGTTCAGGGTCCCGATTTTAACTCTAGGTAGGTCGGTAGCAGTGTGAGTTAGAAACTCAACCTGCTTCAGAAGTGAGGCCCGGACTCTTAACTCCTGGGCCTCATTAAAGTCCCTCTGGCCAACTTCCCGCCGGGAATGTAGGGCTGGGGGAGGTTACAGAGATAGGGAGGGGCGAGGCCATGGAGGGACTTGAACATGAGGATGAGAATTTTAAATTCGAGGTGTTGGTGGACCGGGAGCCAATGTATGTCAGTGAGCACAGGGGGTGATGAGAGAGCGGGACTTGGTGCGAGTTAGGATACAGAGTTTTGGATGAGCTCAAGTTAACGGAGGGTGGAAGATGGGAGGCCGGCCAGGAGAGCATTGGAATAATCGAGTCTGGAGGTAACAAAGGCATGGTTGAGGATTGCTGCAGTAGATGAGCTGAGGCAGGGGAAGCCTAGAAATGAACGCAAACAACACTAATGGGCAAACACTTATTACATCCTTCGGACATTGCTTTGTCTATTTTTATTAGCAGAGCAGTCAAGCCATTTATTTTAAACTGCTCCATTAAAATGCCAGACAAATTAATGTTTTAGGAACATTTTAAGCATTGGCACGCTGCTTTCATGCACTGTTCTGTTTCGGCTTTTATTGAGTTAATTGATATGGCATTTCAAAGACCAGAGAGATCTTTCAAATGATAAGTTACACAGAAATATTTTGCAGCATTGGGAAATGGCAGATATGCTTAATGAACTCTTCACATCAGTGGACTAGTAAAGCATGTGAACTGAAGAGACGTGGAAGAAAAATACTTACAGTGCATACCTTTCTCCTCTGCAGAGAAAACATAACTCACTCTATTTTCTTAAATTTCAATGGACAGCAAACAAAATGGCGGTTGAGCGCAATTACCCTGCAACCACAGTTAGTGGAATAACGGAAAACTGACCGTGTAATAGTGCTCCTCTCACACTTCTTAAACTGCTGAAACACCTCTTACATGGTGGAAATAATCAAACATTCATTCACTGTGTATCGTAGCTCTCCGTAAAATATCCACTAAATTGAGAAAATCCCGATTTACCCACAAGCTCCCGCATGCAGTAAAAATTTCAGTCACTCGTCCAAAGTTGCTTCATTGTCTTTAAGTGTTAACTTTTCGTAATTATAGCACTCATACAATGACTTGTGCATCTATCTTTTCTTCTTTTTAGTTCTTTACAATCTGTTTTTGAGACATAATAAATAGTATGCCAAAATATTGATTTAAAAATGATGCAGGCTCAGTTGTGCTTAATTGATTTATGCTAAAATAATTTACTACAGGTATCCAAGCTAAATCATTTGACAAGACAATTTTAAAAATATATATATATATATATATATATTCATTCTCAGGATGTGGGAGTCGCTGGCATGGCTGACATTTTATTGCCCATCCCTAGTTGCCCCTTGAGAAGGTGGTGGTGAGCCGCCTTCTTGAACCGCTGCAGTCCGTGTGGTGAAGGTTCTCCCACAGTGCTGTTAGACAGGGAATTCCAGAACTTTGACCCAGCGACGATGAAGGAACACGAGGCTGACTTCATTCAATTAATTAAGATCGTGCTGATGTTTTGTTCCAAATATCAGACTGACAAAAGATTTATAAGGCCTGGCTGAGAATCAAACACTCACAGACAGGAGGGAGCTCTGCACCTGTGCATTTGGAAACCTAAGCCTATCTCCACTCCAGAAGGATTGACTTTAAACGCTTTTGGCATCGCAGGCAGAAGAATCTCTGCTCTCAACACATTCTGGCAAACTCTTTGTCAGTTTATAAAGTGCCTAAGAGGCTCAAAGCTACTTTATAAACCCGGTCTGTCCGTGGACAGGAGTAACACTGGAGTAAAGCCCAAATGGTGTGAGGTTTTCTCCACATGAGGGGACTTAACAGCACTCCACTCTGGAGGCAGATTCGGACTGAGGTCTGAGCGGTCAAACTTGCCGGGAGCTGAATCGAGGCCCAGACAAGACCCAATGAGGAAACATTGGGCCTCCCTCACCGCAGTCTTCCATCCTCCCTCTCCCGATCGCAATCACCTCTGGACCCCCTCCCCCACCCCCCCCTGGAACCCCCTCCCCCCCCCCCCCCGGAACCCCCTCCCCCACCACTCGCCACTTACCTGACTGTCGGGACAGTTCCCGCTGGGCCCTGGCTGCGACCGCCTGCCACCTGAATTCCTGCTCTCGCCCGCCGGCCAGGCAGTGATTCCTGGGATGGGCAATAGATGCCGGCCTTGGCCAGCATCGCCCACATTCTGAGGACAAATATTAAAAATATCATGGAGAAGGAGCTGACAAACGGCACAGACTCTGAAGCATGGAAACTGCTTAATATACCTATTGCATGTAAGATTTCTTTTATTACATTATCTGCCACACAGTGTAAAGCCCAAACAGTTTGAGTCTCACTGAGTAGGACTCACAGTGCTACAACCAGAGTCACACCAGGAACAGTTGCGCAGGAACACAAATTTGGCATTGTAACTGCACTCCGAGAGGTGGTCTCACACCTCGTGGCTTAATACAATCCTCAACAAACTCAGATATACTGATGCTGATGTAAAAGAAAAAAAGAGAAAGAACTTGCATTTATGTGAGGCCTTTCAACACCTCGGGACGTCCCAAAGCACTTTACAGCCAATGGAAGTACTTTTGAAGTGTAGTCACTGTTGTTATGTAGGAAAGATGGCAGCCAATTTGAGCGCACTCCCTCAGGACCACATTGAGGTGTCAGCCTAGATTTTGTGTACTGATGTGCATTTGAGATCAATTTGCTTCTGCACAAAACTGGGAGTATATCAGACCTATAAAGTAAAAGTCAGCCAAGAGAGAGAAATCGTAATTCTGTTTAAAAGCCATTTAAGGTTGCTCCTGCTTTTCTGGCCGGGCAAATTTAACTGGCTGGGACTCTACGCTACCCCATGTTGGCATTGTTGTATCAGCTAAACCCTGATCACACTCATTGAATCCCATGGCCTGTTTGGCAACAAGTGGGGTCTGTACCTCCACTGCCAAAATTAGCACTTCTCCGATTATGGTTGCAGTCTCTGACACCTAGCCTAAGAGAGTCAAACAATAACATGCAGCACATTCGAAGCTGTTCACACATTCTCCAGTAAAGCAAGGAACTAACTGCGTTGCAGTGAGAAGGATATTGTGGCCACTAGCTATTGCCAGCTGGAGTGAAATGTCAGTAAAGATTACACATTGTCTCTGTGATACTTCCTAACGACCTGAGCACCGAAGCAGCAGGTTGGGTGGGTTTGACCAGTGGCTCGAAGGTTTCCAAACCTGCAGGATTTTAGCTAACGAGCGGGAGCCATTGACTGATTGAACTCCCTAAAGCTTTCACAAACAGTCTGCCATTGTGCATCTCTCTTACTTTTTTTTGTTTCTTTTTCAGCCCCCTCAAGGTTTCACACTTTCCATTTACTTCACACAGCCTAAAATGCCGTGAATTGTTACTTACAGCGTATTGGACGGACCGTTGTCCGTTATGCCATTAGCAAACTTCGGGTACAAATATCAGGTGATCCAGAACAGTTTCTGATTACTGCTTCCCTGCCCTGTGACTTACATAGAAGGTCCACAAGAACGTTGAGCCATTACTTCTGCCGTGGGCATTTAGTCCGTGCTTGTTAAAAACAAGAAGGAAGCATTAGGGCCCCAGATATAAAGGAGGGCCTGCTACGGCTTAGAGACTTGGGATTAACCCGGTGACACAATCGTACAAATCTGGAACTCTTTCTCCCAAAAGGCTGTGAATGCTGGGACACGTGGAGCTTTCAAGACTGAGCTAGATAGATTTTGGTTGGGGAAGGGTATCAAAGAATATGAAGCAAAGGCAGGTAAATGGAGTTGAGGTGCAGATCAGCCATGATCCAATTGAAAGGTGGAGCAGGCCCGAGGGGCTGAATGTCCACTCCCGTTCCTATGTTCCTAAGAGGGAAATGATTATCTCCACACACACACACACACACACACACACACGTCACTTTTCCAGGAATCACAAACACATGAGAGCACCGGCTAAACCTGGCACTGGAAGTGACAACACCAAACATTTGAAACACATAATTAGCTTCCCTCAAGATACAGGCATACTGTAGGTGTTTATCTACGTTACAACAGCGACTGTACCTCAAGGTGAATCATTGTATTGGGACATTTGTGACATCGCTGAGAGAGGTGGTAAATCTCCACAAAAATCTTTCAAGTCTTTCTTTCCTACTGGCCCGTAACCTTTTATAAGGGAACCATCTCACTTTCATTAAGGATGGCATAACAACACAAAGGTTTACTGCTGCAAGTGGCTCAATTTAACGACACAAAAAGTACAGTAAATGATGCAGGTTATTAGGATTTTGGCTGCATTCGACTGCTACCTAGTAAACATATTGCTGGTTGGGAGCTGCATCGCAGCCAATGGACTGCCAGGCTTCAGTTAACAATCACCTGTCGTCGTCTAATGGGATGACTCACTGTTTTTCTGGACTAGGCTGTTTATTGCTCCCCCCTCTATATACGGAAAGTTTGAGAACTGAAAGGTTCTCTCTCCTCCATGCTGTCTGGTGATCTGCGCAGGACAAGTTAAAAATAATTTATCTTAGTTTCCATCTGAGAATCCCAATGGCACAATAAATCTCCTGAGAGCAGCCAGTCTGAGTTATGGGAGCACATCAGCCTGAGTAATGGCAACTAGCAAGCTATGGGGGAGTTATATAGGGAGTAACTCACAGCTCTGGGGGAGTTATATAGGGAGTAACACAGCTCTGGGTGTTATAATGGGAGTAACACACAGCTATGGGGGGGTTATATCGGGAGTAACATACGAACATACGAATTAAGAGCAGGAGTAGGCCATTCGGCCCCTCGAGCCTGCTCTGCCATTTGATAAAATCATGGCTGATCTGATTGTGACCTCAACCCTACTTTCCCATCTACCTACTATAACCTTTGACTCCCTTGTTAATCAGGAATCTATCTAACTCAGCCTTAAAAATATTCAATGACCCTGCCCCCACCGCTCTCTGGGGAAGGGAGTTCCACAGACTCACGACCCTCTGAGAGAAAAAATTCCTCCTTATCTCCATCTTAAATGGGAGACCCCTTATTTTTAAACTGTGGCCCCTAGTTCTAGTCTCTCCCACAAGGGAAACATCCTCTCAGCATGTACCCCTTCAAGTCCCCTCAGGATCTTTTTGTTTCAATAAGATCACCTCTCATTCTTCTAAACTCCAGTGTATACAGGCCCAACTTGTCCAACCTTTCCTCATAAGATAACCCCCTCATCCCAGGAATCAGTCGAGTGAACCTTCTCTGAACCGCCTCCAAAGCAATTATGTCCTTTCTTAAATAAGGAGACCAAAACTGCACACAGTATTCTAGATGTGGTCTCACCAATGCCCTGTACAACTGGAGCAAAACATCTCTACTTTTATATTCCATTCCCCTTGCAATAAATGACAACATTCCATTTGCCTTCCTAATCACTTGCTGTACCTGCATACTAACTTTTTGTGATTCATGTACTGGGACACCCAGATCCCTCTGTACCTCAGAGTTGAGCAATCTCTCTCCATTTAAATAAAATACTGCTTTTCTATTCCTCCTGCCAAGTGAACAAGTTCAAAATTTCCCACATTATACTCCTTTTCCAAATTTTTGCCCACTCACTTAACCTATCTATATCCCTTTGCAGACTCCTTATGTCCTCTTCACAACTTACTTTCCTACCTACCTTTGTGTCTTCAGCAAATTTAGCAACTATACATTCGGTCCCTTCATCCAAGTCATTGATATAGATTGTGAATAGTTGAGGCCCCATCACTGATCCCTGTGGCACTCCACTCGTTACATCTTGCCAACCTGAAAATGACCCATTTATACCTACTCTCTGTTTCCTGTTAGCTAACCAATTAACACATAGCCATGGGGAGGTTATATAGCGAGAAACACACAGTCCTGGGGGAGCTATACTGAGAGTAATACACAGCTATTTAGAAGAATTCAGACCTATAGCTTGTGGGTTAACCATATAGTTGAGACATGGATAGACAGAGGGTGATATGTAATTATGAGGGAGGTCTGAGCGAGTTGACAAAGGGGAACCCGGCTATGACAAATTACACAAAGGCTCCGGTGCTGTGCAAAATATAGGCAAATACTCCACCCAATTGGGAAAATTGAAGAGTCAGCCCTCATAAATACCTAAGAAAACCAAGCATGGACGATCTGCCATCTTAGAAATGCATTCCACCCATTTAGCCGCAAGAGGGACAGTTCTACATAAATATTCATCGATCCTCAAGCAAAATGTTCAGAAAGTTTATCTGTCCTCACATCTTCACTATTCAACCCTGGCCTGCTGCCCAATACAAACAACAATGGCTCCTCCCCTTCCTCCGCACCACCCCTTCACTAAGGTCAGGAGCACAGCAACCATTGTGTCCCATGGAGCAGATGATCATCTCAGCCCACACCCCTTAACCCTTGCGATCAGTTTTGGATTGGCATCGCTAGAGGCCTGGGAACACTTTTGTCCATCCTCTTCGCTGTGGGTGGTGCAGGGGCTCCAGGAAAGGGAAATGAGAGAAGTCTACTTTACTATCAATAACGGAAAGACCAAATACATTACCTTCTCTAACGCCCAGTGTATTGGTGATATTGCTTTAAAGAAAAAAAGAACTTGCATTTATATAACGCATTTCATGACCTCAGGACGCCCCAAAGCATTTTACAGCCAATTAAGTATTTTTTTCTAAAGTTTAGTCTCTGTTGTAATGTAGGAAATGTGGCAGGCAATTTGCGCACAGCAAGATCCCACAAACAGCAATGAAATAAATGACCAGATTATCTGTTTTTAGGTGGTAGGTTGACGGATAAATATTGGCCAGAACACCAGGAGAACTCCTCTGCTCTTCTTCGAACTAGCGCCATTGGATCTTTTACCTCCCCAACCTCCATGTTATCTCTCTACTAGCATCTTAGCTGACTGCTGGCAGCTCGGGTTGTGCTTCTGGACAGTTCTTGACATATTAACTAGAACACCAGAAGATGTAATGGTCTGACAGATATCTGATGTCCTCTTAATTATGGCAAATGTTCCTAATTACATGCCTATAGAGTTGGGGATGCGGAGCATTGGGATCCGGTCAGGGTGACATGGGTTGCTCATTCTGTGCAGATTTATTGCTGAACTCCAGCTGCCCTACATTTAAGTTTCCTGTTAGAATAAAACACAATTACCTTCCATGGCCCAAGGCCTTAGAAATTCCATATACCGCTTTGTTTGGTAAAAGAAAACGATCGGATAAACAGCATTAACTGCAAAGCAATTTGGGCTGACATTGCTTGGTGATCCTGGTGGTTACGTCAGGATCGTGCCCACTACTGCCCTCCGGAGGGGTAGCGGCCGGAGTTTGGAGGGTCAGTCTTGTCTTACCCTGTCAGTCTAGGCTCAGTTGGCAGCACTCTCGCCTCTCAGTCAGGAGATCGTGGGTTCGAGCCCTACTCCAGAGACTTGAGCGCGTAATCCAGGCCGACACTTCGGTGCAGTACTGAGGGAGTGCTGCACTGTCAGAGGCGCTGTCTTTCAGCTGAGACATTAAACCGATACCCAGTCTGCCTTCTCAGGGTGGATGTAAAAGATCCCATGACACTATTCGAAGAAAAGCAGGGGAGTTCTCTCTGGTGGCCAATATTTATCCCTCAACCAACATCACTAAAACAGATTATCTGGTCATTATCTCAATGCTGTTTGTGGGAGCTTGCTGTGTGTAAATTGGCTGCCGCATTTCTTACATTACGACAGTGATACTTAAAACGAATTCATTGGCTGTGAAGCACTTTGGGATGTCCTGAGGTCATGAAAGGTGTTATATAAATGCAAGGTCCTTCTTTCATTTCTTTCTTTTTAGTGGGAGGGCAACTAATTAACACGGGGCAGGTGCCACTACGGGCATATCTCTGGCGCCCACCTTGCCCATGCACCTGGAAACCCCGGTGTCTGCCCGCCAATGGTGGTGGGGGGCTTGGGGGGGGGTTGCACATACTTGTTAAAAAAATTCAGGCATATGGTAAAGGAGGAAATGAAGCAACCTGGACAGAAAGTTGATTAATGGGCAGGAATCAACAGTTAGGCTAAATGGGTATTGTTCACCGTTACAAATAATTGGGGTCTTCCGTACATGCGTTCTCAGTTATAACGGTGTCAGTTTCTTCCACAAGTTACAAGTGGTCTCAGCATCTTACTCTGGTCAGAGTTGACTCACACTATCTTAAACCTACTTCTACTTCCACGGTCCAGATCATTTATTTATTTAGTTTATGTATATATATATAGAGAGAGAGAGAGAGAGAGAAGAGAAATAGTCCCATTCCGAGAAAGGTGGCATGGGTGAGGTCAGAGAGCAGATCAGTCTCTGGCACTCTGTTAGCGGATGGCCTGATGATTGGGGGAGGGGAAACATAATTTGAGGGATTTGCTCTCTTCACTGAAATGACGCAGAACTCCCAGTTGTGTCTACATTGGGCGTCTTGTCATGCGTCATCTGACAAAATGACAGCTGGCATGGTGCCTTGTTGTTCTCTATTAGGGGGAGCATGTGTCATTTTAATCAGCAGCAGGACTGATCTCAACCCCACCTTCCTATCTTCCGACTTTATCTCTCTGTCCTCTCTTTCTCCTGAAACACAGCCAACTGTTTTTTGAACCCGTTTATGCTTAAGAACGTGAACCAGCTTGAAATGAGAGAGAGAGACAAAAATAACATTTGGTTCCAGGAAGCTTGCTCCTTTAACAGTTCATGCGTGTAGTCTCTAGCCCCACCCCTATCCATTTCAATGGCCTTCCCCGTTAACTCAGTCTACAACTTCAAAAAGGGAATTGGATTAATAACTCGGAGGGGAAAAATTGTAGTGCAGTGGGGTAAGAGCTTGGGAGTGGGACTAATTGGATAGCTCTTTCAAAGAGGCAGCACAGGCACGATGGGCCGAATGGCCTACCTCTGTGCTGCATGATTCTGTGATTCTAACTCCATTGCCCTTTGGGTACAAAACTTCCGCCTGGCTGATTAAAAACTGTTTATGTTCACATGAAATATTTACTTCAGTAATGCTTTAAGATGGGGGTTCCTCTCTATCTCGCTCTCTATAAATAAAGATAAAAGTCAAATACAGTAGTCAACAGTTCAAGACAGCTAAATAAGCCCAGTGTGCCAGCACACGCCATTCAGCCTTCCCGTCTTTATTAAAGTCAGATGCAGATCTGCATTCCTTTTCTCTGTGAGAAGGCAAGAGATGGCAATGGTAGAATCCATATCAACTCCTCTCTCATCATCTAATTGTTCAGCCAGCAAAGCTACACCCTGTCTTTTCTTTCCCCATCGTCGCCCATTCCAGTTACTTCATAAGTGTGCGGTCTCTTTGGGAATCACTTGTGACATTTTTGGTCGATGAAGCGTTTTCCCCCAAATCATGGACCCTTAGCTCATTTTGGCAAATTGGTGGTTGAACAATAAACAGACACTGTACTGGGCTTTATGTAGTGATAGGACTTAAGCACCCTTTGATCAGCAGCCAGCGCTGTGGTCTAATACGCATATGTGGTGATTTATGTATCATAGATGAACAAAGAAATGCCATTTTCTTTTTAACAATGAAAATCGCAGAACCGATGTCACGACTGTGTCAGCCGTGCGCACACCAGCCAAAGGGGGACAAAAAGTAGCAAGATCCCCACTACAGCTTTTTCAGATACAATAGCACCAACAATTCTGTGGGACCCACATGGATAATAGAAAGGGACCACTTAAAGCTGGAAAATTTCCCTGTGCTAACCAGTTCTTTTGTCAAGCTTTCAGCCCTTTCGATCCTGAATCAAGCATTAATATCACAGTATTAAGTACTAATACTACAGCAATAATAGGCAATATTACAGTAATAAAATTACTACAGTCTCAGTAGCTTTATTAGAAAGAAAGAACTTTCATTTATGTATTGCCTTATTACAACTTCAGAAGGTATGGTAGCCTAGAGGTTATAGTACTGGACTAGTATAGCAGGGGTTATGAGTTTAATTCCTACCATGGTAAATTGTGAAACTCAATTTGATAAATTGTGGGCTAGCACCAGGAAAAAAGTAACACTCCCTGATTATTGTAAAACCCAACTGGTTCACTGATATCCATCAGGAAAGGGAACCTGCCATTACTATCAGCCTGGTCTTGCCTTTTTGTGTCTCCAGTCCCACACTATGTGGTTGGCTCCTAATGCCCTCAGGGCAAGAATACTATGAGCAATAAATATTGCCTTGCCAGTGTCGCCCACATCCCAAGAGCAAACTAAACAAAAACTCTCAGCAATTACACTGAGATTCAGTGATTGTTATGTAGGCAAATGCAACAGATATTCTGACAAAGCATGGAGCTGACGAAGCAATTAATTTTTGGGAGCTTGCTGTGTGCAAATTGGCTGCCGCATTTCCTTCATTACAACAGAAGTTCCCTTCCCTGATGGATATCAGTGAGCCAGTTGGGTTTTACAATAATCAGAGAGCTGTCATTGTCATTTTTTTCCCCTGGTGCTAGCCCTCAAATTTATCAAATTCAGTTTCACAACTTGCCATGGTGTGAATTGAACTCACAAACCTGGCATACTGGTGCAGTAGCATGACCTCACGGCTATTATAGCTGAGGTTTGAGATGTTTCTGAGATTGTAATTTGAGCGGAGAATGTTGGGCCAGGATGTTTGCCTACTCTTCTTCAAAATCCACCGGAATCACCAGAACAGCCATTTGAAGGGTAGCACATCTGACAATGCAGAACTCCCTCAGTTCTACATTAAATTGTTGGACTACACTATATGTTCAATTCCTGGAGTGGGACCCACAATCTTTTGACTTAAAAGCAAGAGCGCTACAACATTATCTTCTCTTCAACTATATTCTATCTTCTTTTTGGGTCCTGTACATTCCTATATTAACTTAGATAAATGTATCCATAAGGATATGTTTGATGTCACCACAAGCTCCATAAGACAAGAAAGAAAGACTTGCATTTATATAGCGCCTTTCATGACCTCAGGACACCCCAAAACACTTTACAGTCAATCGAGTATTTTTGAGGTGTAGTCACTGTTGCAGTGTAGGAAATGCAGTAACCAATTTGCACACAGCAAGCTCCCACCAATAGTAATTAAGTAAATGGCCAGATAATCAGATTTAATTGATGGTTGAGGGATAAACTTTGGCCAGGATATTGGGGAGAATTCCCCTGCTGTTCTTCAAATAGTGCTATGGGATCTTTTCTGTCCACCAAAGAGGGTAGACAGGGCCTCAGTTTAATGTCTCATCCAAATGACGGCACCTCTGACAGTGCAACACTCCCCCAGTACGTCACTGAAGTGTCAGTCTAGTATTATGTGCTCAAATCTCTGGAATGGGACTTGAACCCACAATCAGAGGTGTGAGTGCTACCCACTGAGACACGGCCAACAATAAGGGAGCAATGCATGCTCAGAAGAAGGCATAAAAGTTATAACTATAATGTTCATTGTTACATATAGGGGCACTGAATACAAAAACAAAGAGATGATGATCGGACATGGGTTAGATCACAGTCGGATTCCGGTGTGTATGTATAGGCACCCAGTTGTAGAAAGGATATTGGAGTTATGTAAAAGGCGCAATGTAGATCTACTAGGATGAGAGATGGAGAAGATGTAATCATGATGAGAGACTTTAAAAAAAACCCAGAGTGGTAATCACTGAGCAGTTAAGGTTATGAGGGATCTAGCAGAAGTTTTCCAAATAATGAAAGGGTTTGAGAGGGTAAATAGTGAGAGGCTGTTTGCGCTGGTCAGCGAATTGGTAACAAAGGGGAAACAAATTCAGGATTAATACAAGAAGCATAAAGGGGAAGGGTAGAAGGAATGTTTTCACACAAAGGGTTAGAATATGGAAACACCGCCACGAGCAACTATTAAAATAGTGTCAACCATTTAAAAGGAAGAAGAAGAAAAATATTAAATGACACTGGGAAGGAGCAGAGAAATGAGACTAAAGTAGAGAGGTTTGGAGCAGCAGCTGGCAGCAGTAGAGGAAAAACGGACCAACTGGCCTCGTTCCCTGCTGAAATTTCTGTGATTCTATCAACCATGGATTGTATGTGGCCCAGGGAAGGAGCAGGTTTAATAGGGGGAGCAGACAATTTATATATAGCTACTTTGCACAGAGAATGATGCATATATGGAACAGAATGTGGAGGTGAATTGTGCTGGCGGATTGAGAAGGAAACCAGATAGATACTTGGCCGAGAAAGATGATGTGAGGATTATGAGAAGAGAGCAATGCACGTTAATTTTTGAATTTTGGGGCCAGCCACATACCTGCAGAGATCTCTTCCATTGTCCATTTGTTCTTCCCTATTTTTATTATTTAAAAAACATTTTTTTACTACATGATGTAACCTAAAATCTCCTCACAGAAGAAGTATGGGGAACAGATGCTGAGTCAGGAGAGGAGAGATTAGGAGTGGTGACTGACAGGTCAGAGATGGGTTTTGAAGAGGTTTTCAAAGGAGGAGAGGGAGATGGAGAGGTTTAAGAAAGAAAAAAAGAACATACATTTCTATAGTGCCTTTCCTGTAGTTTTTTTAAACTGCAGTCACTGTTATAATCTTGATACGTGCGCAACCAATTTGCGCACAGTAAGGTCCCACAAACAGCAATGAGATAATTGGCCAGATAATCTGTTTTAGTAGTGTTGTTTGAGGGATAAATGGGATAATTCCCCTGCTTGTCTTCAAATTGCCGTGGAACCTTTTCCATCCACCCGAGAGGGCAGTCGATTTAAAATCTGAAAGACGACACCTCCAACCATGCAGCGCTCCCTCAATACAGCGCTGAGGAGGGAAGTCCAGGGAATGGGACCCAGGTGGCTGAAGACTCTGCCGCCAATGGTGGAGATGAAGAGTGAGGTGGACGCCCAACCGACTGGAGGGAGAGGAGGAAAGATCCTATTTTCTTCTTCCTCAGAACCTCCCAGTATCCATGATGGAAATCGAAGGAACATAAAAAAATGAACTCTGTCAAAACAAAAACAGTTTCAAGCTGAATATTGATGTGGATAAACACCTCAAACTTAGAAGGATGCATCTGAAGTTATCTTGAAATCGTTAGCTGGAAATGATTGCCAGGAAGGGTTGTTGAGGCCAGTTCACTGAGCCTCTGTAAGAAACAGCTGGATGAAGGAGGCCGGGTTGTCATTCTTGTGGGATGTGAACAAATAGGACCAATCGGCTGCCTTTCACTGAAACTATCTAGTGAACTAGTGACTGACGTCAATCAAGGAATCTCATTGGTGGGCATCAGAAACCAGCATGGTTGGATAAGTAAACTTGTCCATGGCACTGTAAGGGTCAAAGTGGACTTCTGTCGAGTCGCTGGTTTGGTTACAACTGCTCGTAAGCACAGCAGCTGTTAGTGTGCTCCCATATGTGGGGTGACGCTCACAACAGTATGCCTTGTGATGATAAACCAGTACAAACAAGACCTAATATAAACCATATAATAAGTGTAAAATATAAACCAGACTAAGAATTTGCCCATAATCATCTGCAGATTGTGCCTCAATAAGCTTTCAAAAACGATTTCACAATCATTAATCCGCCTATGTAAACATCATCACACATCAAGGTCGCGGAGAGCGTTGATCACAAAGGTTAAAGTTGAGGAATGAGATCACCCGCCAAACCTGACCAGAAAATAAAGCAAAATAAAAATAATCCCACATCAAACGCAAACAGTTTATATTACAAATAATAACAGATACCAGATACCAGGAAGTGATTTCAGGCATTACTCCATTGGTTTATGACATCATCCTAACATTCAGATTAGATTCCAGCCTGTAACTTGTTCACGAGTATCCAGTATTCTGTATATAAACCATCTGAATCCCTCAATTAGATTCCAGCCTGTAACTCATTCCAAGGTATCCATTATTCTGTATATAAACCATCTGAAACCCTCAATTAGATTCCAGCCTGTAACTCATTCCAAGGTATCCATTATTCTGTATATAAACCACCTAAATCCCTCCATTAGATTCCAGTCTGTAGCTCCCTCTCAGGTATCCATTATTCTATATATAAACCATCTCATTGAAACATATAACATATAAGATTATTAGGGGGCTTCACAGGGTAGATGCTGAGAGATTGTTTCCCCGGCTAGAGAGTCTAGAACTAAGAGGCATAGTCACAGGATAAGGGGTCGGCCATTCAAGACTGAGATAAGGAGGAATTTCTTCATGCAGAGGGTTGTGAATCTTTGGAATTCTCTACCGCAGAGGGCTGTGGATGCTGAGTCATTGAATATGTTCAAGACTGAGATCGATAGATTTTGGGACTCTAAGGGAATCAAGGGATATGGGGATCGGACGGGAAAGTGGAGTTGAGATTGAAGATCAGCCGTGATCTGATTGAATGGTGGAGCAGGCTTGAGGGGCCATATGGCCTATGCCTGCTCCTATTTCTCATGCTCTTATGTTCTTATCTGAACCCCTGGATTAGATTCCAGCCTGTAACTCAGTCCCAGGTATCCATTATTCTATATATAGGGAGTTAGGAGTTAAACTAAAAAGTAGGACCTCAAAGGTAGTAATCTCAGGATTGCTACCAGTGCCACGGGCTAGTCAGAGTAGGAATGACAGGATAGCTAGGATGAATACGTGGCTTGAGAGATGGTGCAAGAGGGAGGGATTCAAATTCCTGGGCCATTGGAACCGGTTCTGGGGGAGGTGGGACCAGTACAAATTGGACGGTCTGCATCTGGGCAGGACTGGAACCAATGTCCTAGGAGGAGTGTTTGCTAGTGCTATTGGGGAAGGTTTAAACTAATGTGGCAGGGGGATGGGAACCGATGCAGGAAGTCAGTGGGAAGTAAAGTGGTGACAGAAACAAAAGGCAGTAAGGGAGAGTGTACAAAACATGACCGGACAGATGGTCTGAGAAAGCAGGGCAAAGACCAAGGGAAGTCTAGATTAAACTGCATTTATTTCAATGCAAGAAGTCTGATGGGCAAGGCAGATGAACTCAGGGCATGGATGGGTACATGGGACTGGGATGTTATAGCTATTATTGAAACATGGCTAAGGGAGGGGCAGGACTGGCAGCTCAATGTTCCAGGGTACAGATGCTATAGGAAAGATAGAGCAGGAGGTAAGAGAGGAGGAGGAGTTGCATTCTTGATTAGGGAGAACATCACGGCAGTAGTGAGAGGGGATATATCCGAGGGTTCGCCCACTGAGTCTATATAGGTAGAACTGAAAAATAAGAAGGGAGAGATCACTTTGATAGGATTGTACTACAGACCCCCAAATAGTCAACGGGAAATTGAGGAGCAAATATGTAAGGAGATTAAAGACAGCTGCAAGAAAAATAGGGTGGTAATAGTAGGGGACTTTAATTTTCCCAACATTGACTGGGACAGGCATAGCATTCGGGGCTTGGATGGAGAGAAATTTGTTGAGTATATTCAGGAGGAATTTCTCATTCAGAATGATAGGTCTGGCCCAAAAGTTAAAATTCTAAATTGGGGAAAGGCCAATTTTGATGGTATTAGACAGGAACTTTCAGAAGTTGATTGGGAGAGTCTGTTGGCAGGCAAAGGGACGTCTGGTAAGTGGGAGGCTTTCAAAAGTGTGTTAACCAGGGTTCAGGGTAAGCACATTCCTTATAAAGTGAAGGGCAAGGCTGGTAGAAGTAGGGAACCTTGGATGACTTGGGAGATTGAGGCCCTAGTCAAAAAGAAGAAGGAGGCATATGACATGCATAGGCAGCTGGGATCAAGTGAATCCCTTGAAGAGTATAGAGATTGCCGGAGTAGAGTTAAGAGAGAAATCAGGAGGGCAAAAAGGGGACATGAGATTGCTTTGGCAGATAAGGCAAAGGAGAATCCAAAGAGCTTCTACAAATACATAAAGGGCAAAAGAGTAACTAGGGAGAGAGTAGGGCCTCTTAAGGATCAACAAGGTCATCTATGTGCGGAACCACAAGAGATGGGTGAGATCCTGAATGAATATTTCACATCGGTATTTACGGTTGAGAAAGGCATGGATGTTAGCGAACTTGGGGAAATAAATAGTGATGTCTTGAGGAGTGTACATATTACAGAGAGGGAGGTGATGGAAGTCTTAACGCGCATCAAGGTAGATAAATCTCCAGGACCTGATGAAATGTATCCCAGGACGTTATGGGAGGTTAGGGAGGAAATTGCGGGTCCCCTAGCAGAGATATTTGAATCATCAACAGCTACAGGTGAGGTACCTGAAGATTGGAGGGTAGCAAATGTTGTGCGTTTGTTTAAGAAGGGCGGCAGGGAAAAGCCTGGGAACTACAGACCGGTGACATCTGTAGTGGGTAAGTTGTTAGAGGGTATTCTGAGAGACAGGATCTACAGGCATTTGGAGAGGCAGGGACTGATTAGGAACAGTCAGCATGGTTTTGTGAGAGGAAAATCATGTCTCACGAATTTGATTGAGTTTTTTGAAGGGGTAACCAAGAAGATAGATGAAGGCTGTGCAGTGGACGTGGTCTACATGGACTTCAGCAAAGCCTTTGACAAGGTACCGCATGGTAGGTTGTTACATGAGGTTAAATCTCACGGGATCCAAGGTGAGGTAGCCAATTGGATACAAAATTGGATTGACGACAGAAGACAGAGGGTAGTTGTAGAGGGTTGTTTTTCAAACTGGAGGCCTGTGACCAGCGGTGTGCCTCAGGGATCGGTGCTGGGTCCGCTATTATTTGTTATTTATATTAATGATTTGGATGAGAATTTAGGAGGCATGGTTAGTAAGTTTGCAGATGACACCAAGATTGGTGGCATTGTGGACAGTGAAGAAGGTTATCTAGGATTGCAACGGGATCTTGATAAATTGGGCCAGTGGGCCGATGAATGGCAGATGGAGTTTAATTTAGATAAATGTGAGGTGATGCATTTTGGGAGATCCAATTGGGCCAGGACCTACTCCGTTAATGGTAGGGCGTTGGGGAGAGTTATAGAACAAAGAGATCTAGGAGTACAGGTTCATAGCTCCTTGAAAGTGGAGTCACAGGTGGATAGGGTGGTGAAGAAGGCATTCAGCATGCTTGGTTTCATTGGTCAGAACATTGAATACAGGAGTTGGGATGTCTTGTTGAAGTTGTACAAGACATTAGTAAGGCCACACTTGGAATACTGTGTACAGTTCTGGTCACCCTATTATAGAAAGGATATTATTAAACTAGAAAGAGTGCAGAAAAGATTTACTAGGATGCTACCGGGACTTGATGGTTTGACTTATAGGGAGAGGTTGGATAGACTGAGACTTTTTTCCCTGGAGAGTAGGAGGTTTAGGGGTGATCTTATAGAAGTCTATAAAATAATGAGGGGCATCGATAAGGTAGATAGTCAAAATCTTTTCCCAAAGGTAGGGGAGTCTATAACGAGGGGGCATAGATTTAAGGTGAGAGGGGAGAGATACAAAAGGGTCCAGAGGGGCAATTTCTTCACTCAAAGGGTGGTGAGTGTCTGGAACGAGCTGCCAGAGGCAGTAGTAGAGGCGGGTACAATTTTGTCTTTTAAAAAGCATTTGGACAGTTACATGGGTAAGATGGGTATAGAGGGATATGGGCTAAGTGCAGGAAATTGGGACTAGCTTAGTGGTATAAACTGGGCGACATGGACATGTTGGGCCGAAGGGCCTGTTTCCATGTTGTAAACTTCTATGATTCTATGATATAAGCCATCTGATCCCCTCGATTAGATTCCAGCCTGTAACTCACTCCCGGGTATCCATTATTCTATATATAAACCATCTGAACCCCTCGATTACATTCCAGCCTGTAACTCACTCCCGGGTATCCATTATTCTATATATAAACCATCTGAACCCCTCGATTACATTCCAGCCTGTAACTCACTCCCGGGTATCCATTATTCTATATATAAACCATCTGAACCCCTTGATTACATTCCAGCCTGTAACTCACTCCCGGGTATCCATTATTCTATATATAACCCATGTTGTAGGTTCCAGTCTGTAACTCATTCCCAGGTAGCCAATATTCCATATATAAACCATCTTATCTTATTGAATAGATGGTTGTCTCTGATGGATTTCTTGGCATCCATTACTAAACAATCAAATGTGAAGGTAAAGGATGGAATGGATCCAGGAATAGTACAGGGAAAGTGTGAGCGAGATACAGGAACACAGGGAAAGGACAGAAGAGATGCAGAAATACAGGGAAATGAGGGAAAGGATGTAGGATCAATCCAATAGGGAAAGGAGACAAGGGATAAAGATCCAATACGAGGAATGTATGCAACAAGAACAGGAACAGTCCAGGGAAAGAGTAGGAGAAATATAGCAATAATACTGGAAAAGGAAGGAAAGGTACATGAGCAATACCTGGAAAGGAGAGAGGGGATATTGGAACAATACTGGAAACGGAGGGAAGAGGTGTGGGAACAAAATAGGGAAAGTGTGCATCAAATACAGAAAAAAATACAGTGAAAGGAGAGAAGAGAAACGGACACAATATGGGGGAAAAGAGGGAAGCGATATAAAATAATATTTAAATAATATTTTAAAAAATATTAACCATAGTGGTTCTGCATGGAGACCGGTTACTACTGGATTCTGCAGGGGTCAGTGTTATAACTATTACTCTGCACAATCTATATCAATGGTTTGGATGGAGGAGTTGAGGGCACTGTCCGCAGGTTCGCGGATGGCCCAGAGATTTGTGTAGGCGCTGGAACCTTGGATGAGAAAAAAAATAACGACCGCAGTCAGATCAAAGTGCGATGGAGGAATGTGCCTGCTTCTGGCAGATGCCATTTAATGTAGATCAAGGCAGTGTCAGGCAGGTGGGTGGGCTAATGCTGACGTGTGTATATATCAAACAGGGTTCCGAACTAAAGTCTGTTGAGCGGGAGAGAGATTTAGGTACAGTATATGAATCGCTGAAGGTTTATGACCAGTGCTGTAAGACTATAGCGAAAACAAATAGAGTACTGCTCGGAGGATCTGATATAAAATAAGAAGCATTATAGTGTCCTTGTACAAGTAGGGTAGGCCTCATCCAGAATAGTGTGTCTAGTTTTGGTCCATTCTCATAGTAAATGATATAGAGGCCCAGTAAAAGGTTCAGAGGAGGGCCACTGGATTAATAGCTCATTTAAAACACCTTAGTTACCACGATAGGTTAGAGAACTGGGTCTTTCTACTTTAGAAAAGCATAGACTTCAGGGAGATTTGATTGAGATATTTAAAATAACGAAGGGACTAGGCTGTGTCCTTATGGATAGACTATTTCTACTAGATCGGTTAGGGAGAATAAAGGGACATGCATATAAGTTACATAAGCATGGGACCAGTAAGTTCTTCTTTTCGCAGAGGGTCATCGACTTTGGAACAAGTGGTCAGCACGTACAGATTCGCTACAAATGTTCAAAATGGAACTGGACAATATCACTGCATAGAAAAGGTAATTGGGAACTTTGGCAGGTCGCTGAACTCCTGCAACTCCAGTTTGCTCACTTTTGAGAGTCAGAGAGGAGTTGCCTAGATTTGTCTTGTCCTAAATTGGCCTGGCATTTATTATTTCTTCTTCATCCATAGAAACTTACAGTTCCTCTTTATCTAACTGCCGGTTGAATGATTCCAGAGCTTTTGCCTCGGGAGGACTTCAAGTATTAGTTGCTCGGTTTGTGAAGAAATGCCATTGCTCGTTGTGTTGCACTCACAGAGGAGGGTTGTGCATTGGCCCCATGGCTGGATGGCTGGCTGGGTGCTGTGCCAGCTTCTAACATCTGGATGACTTGTGCGTGTGGCCAGGAAAAAGCTGCTCACAACCACCATGACTGAACTCAGTGGAGTGGGCAGCTGCCACAGTTGAAGCAGCTTGCCCAAAATGAGGAGATGGTCCTTGGCATCTTGGGCTCCGAGTTTGTGGAAGGACAAGAGGACGAGGAGTTCATATGAGCACTGCCTCTACCCATCGCCTTTTCTTTCTCCCATTATTGTCCTTTCTCAATCCCTAACACAGTAACACAGAGACATGGGAGTAATTTTAGCCCACCCAGGACAGGCGGGGAGGGGGTTAAAAATAAAAAATTGGAAACCTGAACCCCAACCCGCCCACTTCTGGTTTTAACGGAGGCGGGTTGGGGAGCAGGCGACTAACCTGCTCTCAAGAGGTGGGTCCTTCCTTAAAATATTTTAATGAGGCTGCTTGCCTCAAATTTAACCTCTGTTATTATTTAACTCCTGGGGGCTGGGTTTCCCGAGGCAATCGGACCCCCCACGATGTCTGACCCCTCGATGTCCGACCCCTCGATATCCGACTCCCCCTTCCACCCTATGTCCGACTCACTTGGAGATAGGGAGGGGAGGGAGTGGGGAGGAGGAAATTCCCTGCTGATGGCAACCAAAATCCCAAAAGATGCTGGTGCTTCTCAGGTGACTCAGGATTAAAGACTTTGGGCTGGATTATCAAGGTGAAATTCAGTCTGGAATGGTTAGGCTTCCATTGCCGGATGTTAGGAAACTGGGCGGAGCTTCATTATTTCATTGACCGCCTCTTTGTAAAAGCATATTTGAGTTCTTGGCCTGTTGTCTGCCTCTCCCTGTTTCTGGCACAACAACCGCAACAAAAACTTGGATTTATATAGGGTCTTTAATGTAGTAAAACGTCCCAAGGTGCTTCACAGGAGCGATTATCAGACAAAATTTGACACCGAGCCACATAAGGAGATATTGGGACAGGTGACCAAAAGCTTGGTCAAAGAGGTAGTTTTAGGGAGCGTCTTAAAGGAGGAGAGAGAGGTAGAGGGTCGGAGAGGCTTAGTGAGGGTATTCCATAACTTAGAGGTTAGACTGCTTATCGGCACGGCTGGCAAAAGTTGGGGCAATGGAAATCAGGGATGCACAAGAGGCCAGAATTGAAGGAATGCAGAGTTCTCATAGGGTTGTAGAGCTGGAGGAGGTTACAGAGATAGGGAGAGGTGAGACCATGTCAGGCCCATAAAAGATTCTTCTCTACCCTGGTTCTGTCAGTACCGATGAAAGATGCGCAGTTGAAGGAACTACCATGCGTTTCCAGAATTATTACAAAGCCCAGCATTTGTGTGACTCACACAATGCTCCCAGTTTGAAAGCTTGACTTTCAAAGCACGGAAAGTTCGACCAGAACAGATGGAAAGACCGGAATCTGTCACTATTTACTTGTGCGCGCCAGAGGGCGTTTTGAAAAATAACTCATTACAAGGGCAGAAGGAAAGATAAAAGGCTTAACAGTCACATCATCCTGAACTCTCAGAGCACCAGGGCACAGATAAAATGCTTTGTGAAGTCACCACATAAAAAGAAGATTTGTATGAGGTCAATGAATTCCCACAGATCAACAGGAGATAACGGGATATTGTAGTCGAGCGTCACATTGAGTGGGCAAGACTGGAACAATCTATTCAGTACTATTAAAATTTATGTAGATGAAGACATTAAGTGAAGCTGAACGGATCAAGTTATTTTGTTTGGATAGAGGCTAACAGACAATGGGGGAACATTTCCTTGGGCTGCTATAAGACTCGAGACCCTCATTCAACCCAAAGATGGGTTGGAGATAGGGCTATAACGCTATAGTCCCAGTGTTCATCACTAGCAAGCTTCCATGCCAGCGGAGCCTCGTGAAATTACCCAGTAATCATAAGCAACACTGTAAACACAGCGGGAGGATATTTATGATTTCGTTAAAATCATTGATGGGACAAAATGTTTCTGCTGTGTTTACAAAGTCCCCAGAAATATAACAACTAGAGGAAATCCTCGCTTAGAATGGTGGCCCTTTCTTAGAAGAAAATGAACATTGAATGGTAAATTATCAATCCCGCACTCCGCACACAGCGCTGTGGGAGTGAAGGTTGGAGAACCAATGCTATGGTATGATTCTCTCCCGGGAGTGCGGGATCACTCTTAAAGCTGGTGGAATGAGTGCATAGTAATTATATTCTGAGTGGGAGTAAGCTCAGTTGTGTGCAAGAGCAGAGGGATTTGGGGGTCCAGGTTCACTGGACATTAAAGGCAGCACCTCAAGTTGGTAAGGCTGTAAAAAAAGCTAATGGAATTCCAGGTTTTATCACTGAGGTGTAGAATATCAAAGCCAAGAGGCAATGATGAACATATATAAAATCTTATTAGTAATGCCTCAATTAGTGTACCGTCTGCACTATTGGGCTTCACACTATAGGAAGGATATTGGGGCTTTAGAGTTGGTGCAAAGCAGGTTCATTAGGATGCTGCCCAGTCTGAGGAAACACAGATATGTAGAAAGACTTAAAAAATTGGGGCTTTTTTCATTAGAGCAATCCAGATTATGGAACGATATGAGGAGTTTAGAATGAGGGGCCGAGTTACAAGATTGAATATAAGATATACGCTGAATAACACTGCATTCAAAGTACTTTTTTAAGGCTTAATAAAGTTATTCCCTTTTCTTCAATTTTGGATTGAACAAGTTTACTTTCTTTTTAATTCATTCTCGGGATGCGGGCGTCGTTGGCAAGGCCGGCATTTATTGCCCATCCCTAGTTGCCTTTGAGAAGGTGGTGGCGAGCCGCCTTCTTCAACCGCTGCAGTCCATGGGGTGAAGGTACTCCCACAGTGCTGTTGGGTAAGAAAGAAGAAAGAACTTTCATTTATATAGCGCCTTTCATGGCCTCAGGACGTCCCAAAGTGTTTTACAGCCAATGAAGTGCTTTTGAAGTGTAGTCACTGTTGTAATGTGGGGAATAGCAACAGCCAATTTACACACAGCAAAGTCCCACAAACAGCAATGTGATGATGGCCAGATAATCTGTTTTAGCAATGTTGGTTGGGGGATAAATATTGGCCAAGACACAGGGGAGAACGTCCCTGCTCTTCTTCGAAATAGTGCCATGGGATCTTTTACGTCCACCTGAGAGGGCAGGCGGGGCCTTGGATTAATGTCTCATCCGTAGGACAGCACCTCCGTCAATGCAGCGCTCCCTCAGTACCGCACTGGGAGTGTCAGCCTAGATTTTGTGCTCAAGTCTCCGGAGTGAGACTTTGACCCACGACCTTCTGACTCAGAGGAGAGAGCGCGACTCACTGATCCTCGGCTGACACGGTAGGGAGTTCCAGGATTTTGACCGAGTGAATAAAAACATTCTAATAGCGGGTGCTTCCCCACCATTGCCGTCAACATGCCAGGCCTGATTTTAACCTAACCCACACGGCGGGAAGGGGGGCCCTTTTCGGGTCAGGCGTCCATTTTGCCCCTCATCCGATTTTGAGGTCAACGGAGAGTAAAATCGGACGAGGTGTACAATGGGTGGATCGATTCGAACCCGCCCGATTCACGCCGGGCGGGTTGGGTTAAAATCAGGGGCTGCTGTGTTGCCAGTGGGCACAGGTCACCTTCCAATTGTTATGATCCAGCAACATTTTCATAGCTTCATTGCAGACAAGACTTAAAATGCTCGGGCACTATCTGAGCTCTGTGCCTGGTGGCTCCCAGCTGTGTCAATACTCTAGAACTAAATGTTAGCAGTGTTTGATTAAAACTGACTCACTCTTCAGACTGTGGATCACAATTTTCATCCAGCAACTGCATGGTATTGAAAAATCCAAGAACAATAAAAACTGACAATTTGTGCTACTGGATTGGCAACTTCTCCCCTACTCCAATATACACATTGCTGGAAACACTGCAGGTCATCGTCAGGACAATTCCAGTACAAGTCAAGATGTGCAGGAATGTCACTAAATACTTCTACTAGGGGAAACAGGGTGGTGCGGACTGCCTTTTTATCTCATGGACCAGCCGAGAATGTCGTCTCCATCTTACGTCTGACAGGGCTCAGGCCCTTGCAGAGCTAAGGCCTCAAAAAGCTGGGGGCCAGCCTGACTGCAATTCCCAATGGATTGGAGTCTGCAGCATGAAACTGCCATAATTCACTTCTACATGGCAGCAAATTGGCAAATCTCAGTATGGTATCGTAGTGATTAAGTTATTGGACTAGCGATCCAGAGGCCTGGACTAATAATCCAGCAGAGCATGAGTTCAAATCCCACTCTGAGAAGTGGAGTTCAGTTTAAAAAATCTGGAAATAAAAATCTGGTCTCAGTAAAAGTGACCGTGAAGCTGTTCAATTGTCATAAAAATCCCAACTGGTTCACTAATGTCCTTTAGGGAAGGAAACCTGCCGTCCTTACCTGATCTGGGCCTCCAGGTGATGTCTGTCCCGTGCCAATGTTGGTGAGTCTTAACTGTCCTTTGAAGTGGTCGAGCGAGCCACCCAGTTGTATCAAACTGGCAACTAGGGATGAGTAACAATGTCAGCCCAGCTAGAGATACCCACGTCCCGAGAATAAATAATAAAAAGGTAGCTGCTGAAGAAAATGGAATTGTCGCACTGGTCGGCAGTGCCTTTCTGAAGGTCCAAGAATGGCATATTTTTGAAGCAGATTAGAGGGACCTTTAAACTGATTCTAACCTATGTTAATTAATGCCTGGGAGTGCTTAATGGAACGGTTCTGTGGAAGCTTTACCCAGCTTCTCACCTGTGTTGTATGTTACCTGGGGCTGCCTTATACCCTGGCATTTTTCACCCTGATAACCATCGCCACCAAGGGCTGATTCTGGTCTCCTAGTGGGGCCACCGGTGAGCACACAGAGGAAAGCCGTGGTAACACGTCCGGTGATTCTTTAATTGCCCATTAAAATGAATTGACAGATTATCCACCATGCATACCCGCAGGTGCTACTCCCCTTTGGGAACGCAGGCCTTTTGCAAGAACGGGTGAAGTTCAGTCGCATTCTCTTTGGGATTGTACGTGGACTGCAGTCAGAAACTCGATAGTTTGAATGCAACTGTTACAAATTCCAAGTCTGCACTAAATATCCTTTCAGGTTCAGTGTCGCCAGTCTGTCCCATAAGTGGGCCACATGTTCCTTATGATCAGGAGCTTGCCTTTATTATTTAATATCTAGTTATATGATAGCATGGCCTGGGGTGGTGGTGGGGGGGTCATAACAATGAAACCCCTTGTTGTGTGAACTGGAAACCATAATCTCACTCATGCCCCCATATGTAACTCTCCTATCTTCCAAAAGGCAGACTAATGAACAGTCTAATCAGATGACGTTAATTAAAAATCAACAAGCTGGTTTATTTTACATATAACGTGAATGAACAGAATAGCATTTACAGTGAATTGTAACTTATTTCGTAATGCTCCATGGAACACGTAAAATGACAAAGCACGCCGCACTATTCCTGTCAGTGGGTGAGTCACTTTTCTGATTAGTAATTCTTTGAAACTAGTCAGTGTTAAACCTAAGAAATTAATTCTCATCTCATGTCTGATTGCCGATCCAGATTATTGCAGTTTGTTCCAGCCAGCAACAAGCCAAAGACTTGACCTCTCTCCCTCCTCCTGCTCTCCATGACTGGGGATTGGCCACTTGTGATGCCGATTAGCCCGCTACTGGCTTTCTAGGCGTCATAAGAACATTAGAAATAGGAGCAGGAGTCGGCCATGCGGCCCCTCGAGCCTGCTCCGCCATTCAATCAGATCATGGCTGATCTTCGACCTCAACTCCACTTTCCCGCCCGATCCCCATATCCCTTGATTCCCCTAGAGTCCAAAAATCTATCTATCTCGGCATTGAATATATTCAATGACTCAGCGTCCACAGCCCTCTGGGGCAGAGAATTCCAAAGATTCACAACCCTCTCCTCATCTCAGTCTTGAATGGCCGATCGCTTACCCTGCGACTATGCCCCCTAGTTCTAGACTCTCCAGCCAGGGGAATCAATCTCTCAGCATCTACCCTGTCAAGCCCCCTCATAATCTTATATGTTTCAATGAGATCACCTCTTATTTTTGTAAACTCCAGAGAATATAGGCCCATTCTACTCAACCTCTCCTCATAGGACAACCCTCTCATACCAGGGATTAATCTAGTGAACTGTTGCACCCACCTCTAAGGCAAGTACATCTTGAACTCCAACCCCCTTGCAATAAAGGCCAGCATGCCATTTGCTTTCCTAATTGCCTGCTGTACCTGCATAGTAACTTTTTGTGTTTCTTGTATGAGGACAAGTCTCTCTGAACACCAACATTTAATAGTTTATCACCATTTTAAAAATATTCTGCTTTTCTACTTTTTCCTACCAAAGTGAATAACCTCACATTTCCCCACATTATACTCCATCTGCCACCTTCTTGCCCACTCACTTAACCTGTCGATATCCCTTTGCAGACTCTTTGTGTCCTCCTCACAGCTTACTTTCCCACCTAGCTTTGTATCGTCAGCAAACTTGGATACATTACGCTTGGTCCCTTCATCTAAGTCATTAATATAGATTGTAAATAGCTAAGGCCTAAGCACCGATCCTTATGGCACCCCACTAGTTACAGCCTGCCAACCTGAGAATGACCCCTTTATCCCTACTCTCTGTTTTCTGTCCTTTAACCAATCCTCTATACATGCTAATATGTCACCCCCAACCCCATGAGCCCTTACCTTGTGTAACATCCTTTTATCGAATGCCTTTTGAAAATCCAAATATACTGCATCCACTGGTTCCCCTTTATCTACCCTGCTAGTTACATCCTCAAAAAACTCTAATAAATTTGTCAAACACAATTTCCCTTTCATAAAACTCTGTCTAATCATATTATGATTTTCTAAGTGCCCAGTTACCTCTTTCTTAATAATGGATTCCAGCATTTTCCCGACGACCAATGTCAGGCTAATTGGCCTGCAATTCCTTGTTTTCTCTCTCACTCCCTTCTTGAATAACGGAGTTACATTTGCTACCTTCCAGTCCACTGGAACTATTGCAGAATCTAGAGAATTTTGGAAGATCATAACCAATGTATCCACTATCTCTGCAGCCACCACTTTTAGAACCCTCGGATGTAGGCCATCAGGTCCAAGGGATTTGTTGGCTTTTAGTCCCATTCGTTTGTCCAGTGCTTTTTCTCTAGTGATATTAATTTTTTAAAGTTCGTCAGTCTCATTTACCCCTTGGTTTCCCACTATTTCTGGTCTGTTTTTTGTGTCATCTCCTGTGAAGACAGATACAAAATATTTGCTTAACGCATCTGCCATTTGCTGATTTCCCATTATAATTTCTCCTGTCTCAGCCTCTAAGGGACCAACGTTTACTTTTACTACTCTTTTCCCTTTTACATATTTGTAGAAGCTCTTACAATCCGTTTTTATATTTCTTGCTAGTTTACTTTCATATTCTATTTTCTCCCGTTTTATCAATTTTTTGGTCGTCCTTTGTTGGTTTCTAAAACTCTCCCAATCCCCAGGCTTATTATTGTTCTTGGCAACATTATAGGCCTCTTCTTTCAATCTAATGCTATCCTTAACTTCTTTAGTTAGCCACGGGTGGATCACTATTCCCATGGAGTTTTTATTTCTCAATGGAATGTATATTTGTTGAGAATATTGAAATATTTCTTTAAATGTTTGCCATTGCTTTTCAACTGTCAAACCCTTTAATTTAATTTCCCAACCTGCCTTTTACAACTCGCCCCTCGTCCTTATGTAATTGGCTTTATTTAAGTTTAAGACTCTAATTTCTGACTTAAGTATGTTACTTTCAAACTCAATGTGAAATTCTATCCTATTATGATCACTCTTCCCCGAAGTTTCTTTTACTGTGAGATTACTAATCAACCCTATCTCATTACTATCCCCTATGGACAGGCCCTGCGAATACACAGGATCTGCTCAGACGAGGAGGAATGCGATGGACACCTACAGACGCTGAAAAACGCCCTCGTAAGAACGGGATATGACGCTCGACTTGTTGATCAACAGTTCCGATGGGCCACAGCGAAAAATCGCATAGACATCCTCAGAAGACTAACACGGGACGCAACCAACAGAGTACCCTTCGTCGTCCAGTACTTCCCCGGAGCTGAGAAACTACGCCATGTTCTCCGCAGCCTTCAACATGTCATCGATGATGACGAACACCTCGCTAAGGCCATCCCCGCGCCTCCACTACTCGCCTTCAAACAGCCACCCAACCTCAAACAGACCATCGTTCGCAGCAAATTACCTAGCTTTCAGGAGAACAGCATCCACGACACCACACAACCCTGCCACGGCAACCATTGCAAGACATGCCAGATCATCGACACAGATACCACCATCACACAAGAGGACACCACCCACCAGGTACATGGTTCATACTCCTGTGACTCGGCCAACGTTGTCTACCTCATACGTTGCAGGAAAGGATGCCCCGGAGCATGGTACATTGGCGAGACCATGCAGACACTGCGACAACGGATGAACGGACACCGCGCAACAATCGCCAGACAGGAGGGTTCCCTCCCAGTCGGGGAACACTTCAGCAGTCAAGGACATTCAGCCACCGATCTTCGGGTAAGCGTTCTCCAAGGCGGCCTTCGAGACACACGACAACGCAAAATCTTTGAGCAGAAATTGATAGCCAAGTTCCGCACCCATGAGGACGGCCTCAACCGGGATCTTGGGTTCATGTCACGCTACACGTAACCCCACCAGCGAATAAAGGTTATCTGTTTTTAATACAACGGGTCATTCTCTGTCTTTCTCTTCCTTTCGGATGTTTCTTCCTCTCTCTCTCTGTCTTGTGTTCTGGCCGTTTGTATATTCGGTGGTCCTGTAGGTAACACCTCTCTGTCTGAACACTTTGATTGCCTTGATAACGGGCAGTTGGAAAGATTATCTGTAATCACCAGGTATTGTTCTCTGACTATCAATGCGAAACGTTCAAGGAATCCCACACTCACTCACCTGACGAAGGAGATAATCTCCGAAAGCTTGTGATTTTCAAATAAAATTGTTGGACTATAACCTGGTGTTGTAAGATTCTTTACATTTGTCAACCCCAGTCCATCACCGGCATCTCCACATCTTGGCTATCTCATTACATAATACAAGATCTAAAATAGCCTGTTCCCTGGTTGGTTCCATGACGTATTGCTCTAGGAAACCATCTGGAATACATTCCATGAACTCGTCCTCCAAACGGCCTTTGCCAATTTGATTTGCCCAGACTATATGCAGATTGAAGTCCCCCATGATTGCTGCATTACCTTTGTTACAAGCTCCTATTATTTCGTGATTAATACTCTGCCCAATGGTATAGTAGGGGGCATTTAAACTGTCGGCTTCCCCCCCCACCTCCCCCTGGACTCAAACAAGTGAAGCCATTCCAACATTACATCCAATTTCTGCTCTGGAGTTTGTTAATGAACCTCATTGTCTCAAACTGATGTGGTATGTTGGGAACACCATCCTGGACATACACATCGACTGGAACTAATTCATACTCCCAGAATGTGGAGTTAACCCTGTGTGAGCTAAATTTAACTTAAAGCAACGTCTTAATACAAATTTTCCTACATTACAACAGTGACTGCACTTCAAAAGTACATCATTGGCTGCAAAGAGCATTGGGACAGCTTGAGGTCATGAAAGACTCTCCATAAGAGCAAGTTCTTCCTTCCTTTCTATCTTTCCTGAAATTCTTCTTAGGTCAAATAATCAAAAATCCTGAAGTGTGACAGCATCCAACACTGATCTAGCTGCTGTGCAATAATCAAAAGAAATGAACTTGTATTTGTATAACACCTTTCACATCCCTAGGATTTCCCAAATTGCTTAACAGCCAATGAATTACTTTTAGGAACACCGGAACATGGAAATTGCTGGATGAAAAAAGACCAAGGTCCATCCAGTTTAACTTCTACCATCCTGGTAATCACATGATACAACGATAATGGAGTTGTTGACTAATCATAGTAATCAATCTCTATCAATGAGTCTACAACAGACCCAGACATGAGGCGAGGAAAACCCCCAGTGGTGGAGAGTTTTGGGGACCATAAGTCCAAAGTCACCTGTTCCTCTCAAGCCTGTTACACTCACCACATGTCATGGCTCAAATTACTCGTACACAGCATCCCAAAATGTTACTTTCTGAAAGAACTCTATCTAATTTGCATATGAATGAATCAATACTAACTGCTTCCATCATCTCCCTGGGGACTCTGTTCCGTAGATTGACCTATCGCTCACTGAAATATTGTTTCCGCAAGTCAGATATTTTGAAGTGCAGTCACTGTTGTTATGCAGGCAAAAACAGAATCCAATTTGTGGCCAGCAAGGGACCCACAAACAGTAGATGAGAGGAATAATGAATGGGCAATTGATCTGTTTTTGGAGGTATTGGTTGAGGAAGGGAAGTGGACCTGCACAAGTCCTTGCTCTTCTTCAAGTAAAACAGCCATCTGAAAAGGCAGACCAGGCTACCAGTTTAACATCTCATTTGACATGATGACACCTTCAACAATGCAGCACTCCCTCAGTACTGCACTGAAGCATCACCTCAGATTACGGGCTCCAGTCCTGGAAAGGAACTTGAACACTTGACCTGCTGATTCAGAGGCAAGAGTGCTACCAGCTAGACCATCTAGCACAGAATATTGAGCGAAGGTTCAGCAGTGATCACACTGCCCAGTGAGTATCTCAGCCTCTACAGAAACAGGAAGCTCACAGGTTCGATCCCTGGTCCGTGCTGAGTGAGCTGATCTTAGCCAAGGTGGCGATAGGTCCATTTCAATTAGCCTCTGTGCCTCTGGACTACACAAGGGATGTTTTCCTGCTTCTGATTACCATCCAGTGTTTTTTTATGGAAAGTGCATGTCAGGTGAGTACAGGATGGGGCTCAGCTGTGATGTTCATCCATTGTCACATAGTCTGCCAATATCCATTGTTCTAGGCCATGCATGAAGAGAGACAACAGAGGGTACCGTGGAACTGACCCCCCAGCAAGCCATGGACAGTGTAGTGTAATGATTATGGTAGTGGACGAGCAGCCTAGAACCCATGGATTTAAATCCTACCATGGCAAATTGTGAAAATGAATTCAATAAATTTGATAATTTGTGGGCTGGTACCAGAGAAAGAAAATAATGATTGTTCCTTCAGGGAGGAAATCTGTCATCCATTATCTGATCTGAACTACATGCAAATCCAATCCCACACTATATGGTTAACTCTTCGTGCCTTCTGGAGTGGCCTATTCAGTTGTAGAAACAGTCACTTTCAAGAAGAAGGCCCACCACAGCTGGAATGGAGCTTTGCCCATGTCCCTAAAAACAAATAAAGGGAAGAAGTTGTGTCATCAAGACATTTGGAAAGCAGAGGTTAGCAACTTTGCACACAGCCTGTGTGTAGGCCTGAATAACGGCATCATTTCACTCCAGCTGCCTTCACTTGACTCGTGTCCAACAAATCTGGCATCTTTATCTAAATGTCATCTCCCAAATGAATTCCAGAGAGAAGCGGGGATTGTTTCAACTTTCTTTCTGTGGGCAGCTTCGTTCAACTGGCCAATGGGACAAATGACAAAATACCTTTCCATTAGCAAAGGCTCACCCCCTAATCATAAGAACAGGAGATAATGTCATACATCATTATGTTCTGCAGTATTAGCAACACCACTGGTAACTTGCATGAGGCTGCTGGATTCTGTACACTTGATCAGGGGTCAATGTCACCAGTTGGAACTGGACCTGAGAAGATAGTTAAGACATGACATTTACTGCAAACAACTAGAGTATAGTATTTCACTCTGGTGAGTGCTGGAATGAAGAATTATAAATGAGTTCTTGAGGGAACACAATTAATCCTAATTGTTTGCATTACTGGACAATGTGATTGTTTACTTTGTTCTTCTGTCGGGTTGGAAACATGGTTGCCTTAGTTACAATAACATTTGTTTACATGGAGGCTGATTGAATTCAGAAATGAGAGCGATACAGAGGACAGATAATATCCAGGGCAATTCACGTCAGCTCAGTGGAGCCCGCTTGCAAGCTTTGAAGCGCTCACTAGCAATAGTAGTGAAATTTTAGGATGCATTACATCATAAAGGCGTGTTGCATCCAGATTGTGGATTGAAAGGACTGCGTTAAAGGAAAGTTAAAATTATGAGCGGAGGAAGAGCTCGGAGCAGACTTCTGGCAAGGAATGAAGTCCTGTTGAAATGACGCCAGTTCCCTGCTACCTCGAGTGCAACTCAGCTTTGTGCTGATTGCAGATGTTAGCAATGTGGGGGGTAGAAAGTGATCCCATTTCAGGAGGATAAGGAGTCAAATTGATTACGTAACCTTCTGGGAGCTCATCCCTATGGTCACTGATCTTTTAATTCAGCTTCTGCTCGAAGTTATATACATATTTAACCTTCGGATCGGACTGGCTACGTTAACTGTGTTGATAGATTGTGCTTCTCACTTTAATTATGGTATGGCTCAGTTGGTAACACTCTTGCCTTTGTGTCAGAAGTTTGTGGGTTCAAGCCCCACTCCAGAGACTTGAGCACCAAATCTCGGCTGACACTTCAGTGCAGTACTGAGGGAGTGCTGCACTGTCAGAAGGTGCTGTCTTTCGGATAAGATATTAAACTGAGGCCCCGTCTGCCCTCTCAGGTGGACATAAAAGTTCCCATGGCACTGTTTGAAGAAAAGCAGTGGAGTTATCCTTTGTGTCCTGGCCAATATTTATCCGTCAACCAACATCACTAAAAACAGATTATCTGGTCGTTTATCTCATTGCTCTTTGCGGGATCTTGCTGTGCACAAATTGGCTGCCGTGTTTCCTACATTACAACAGTGACTACACATCAAAAGTACTTCATTAGCTGTAAAGCGCTTTGGAATGTCCTGAGGTTGTGAAAGATGCTATATAAATGCAAGTTCTTTCTTTACATTAGATGGTGTCACGCCACTTGTAGCATTGGAGTGAGAGGTGCGCTCATTGCTGATGCTCTCTCCCTCTGTATGCTCAGGGCATCGCACAGTGGTGTCTACTAAAAAGAACCAGGAGTCAGTCCAACGAAGGCAGATTATCCACCTTGGCCCAGTTGGTCATACTCTCGCCTCTGAGGCAAGAAGAGTTTTTGGTCAAACCCCACTCCAGATACTTGCGCACATAATCTAGGCTGATACTCCAGTGCAGTACTGAGGGAGCGCTGCATTATCAGAGATGCCGTTGGTTGAATGCGAGATTAAACCAAGGCCCCACCTGACTGCTCCAGAGGTGCGAGCTGACATGAACGATCCCAATGGCACTATTCAAAGAAGAGCGAGGAGTACTCCCTGTATCCTGAGCAACGACCCTCCCTCAACCATCACCACTCCTACACTGCGAGATTTCTGCTCCAACAGCACCATCAATAACAGATTAACATGCTCTTCATCTCACTGCTGTTTGTGGGATCTTGTTTTGAGCAAAATGGCTGCTGCATTTGTTTAAATAACCTCACTGCAATTCAGTGTAATTCTTTGTACATAAAGTGCTTCCAGATGTTTCTGAAGGACATAAGATACTGCCTAAATGCAGCTCCTTCCTCTAAAACCATTGCTTTTTGTTCCATAAAGCTTAAAAGCCAAGATATTCCAACTGCATTTTGGCTCGAGAGTCATGCAATCTGGGCGCGATCTGGGAGAGGAATTTCGGGCGAAACCCGTTGCCTCTGGGCATCTGCTCCTTTCGACCTCTGTTAAAGAATTCTGTTTTGGGGGGACGGCGGGGGGGTGGGGGGGATGGTGGGTAATGGGCGTTTTTTCCTCCTGCGCCCCAACTGGCAGGCTGATGGTCGCGTGCTGGGAATATCCCGCTCAGTTCCGCAGACGTACTTGGCGTGCGACGGTGGTGGGGGAGGGGGGCGTCAATTGCCGTTCGGAAAGTGGCAACTCAGCGGAGGAGGAGCAGCAGGAGGGGACTTTCAGGTTTGCCTCCGGCCAGTTCAGCGTGTTGCTCTGGAATTCTGGTCCCCTCATCGGCCGGGTGCACAGGGATTACCATGAATGGCGCAGGTGCCTGTCCCTTTTATGCAAATCACCACATTCCTAAGAATCTTTGATTGGGTGAATGCCAGGGCAGGAGAAGTCCCACCCTGCCACACTACCAATGGTGCAGTAACAGAAATCTCTAGGGTTCAATATCTATCAATGTGTAAAGGCACTTTATATCTAATAATATACACTGGTGACATTCAACAATGATAAAGGCCATCTGCAAACTATTCTCATATATTTATTGCTTTTTTTTTATTCGTTCATGGGATGTGGGCGTCGCTGGCAAGGCCGGCATTTATTGCCCGTCCCTAATTGCCCCTTGAGAAGGTGGTGATGAGCCGCCTTCTTGAACCGTTTACACCAACATAACTATTCTGGTAGTGACTGTTGTTTATATCCTACGGCTGCGCATTATCCAAAATAAAATATGAATCATCTGAACCTCTTGATGTGTCAGTGCCCTGTGACACACTCCTCGCTGTGTGTTATCCTGTATGCATATAATCCATTTGAACCCCTCAATGTGACCCTGCCCCGTGACATATTCCTCGCTGTGTGTTATCGTGTATACAATATAAACCACCTGAATCCCTCAATGTGTCACTGCCCTCTGACACACTCCTGGCTGTGTGTTATTCTGTTTAAGTAGGATGATGAAAGGATATGATGCTTTTCTCATATATATGGTCAGGAGTAAACTTCTAGATATTCTGTATGACGATATATCAGTAACTAGCAGTCAACGTGGATTCAGAGGTGGAAGGTTCAACTGACCAACCTCCTTGACATCTTTCAAGAAGTGACAACCAAAGTTGACCTTGAAAAGCCTTACGAAATAGTGCACCTTGACTTCCAGAAGGCTTTTGAATAGGTTCCACATGAAAGGCTTTTAGTTAGCCGTAAAGTTGTAAACCCTGGGAATGGATAAGAAACTGGCTGAAGAGTAGGAAACAATGAGCACTTGTTAAAGGAGTTATGTCAGGGAGGGGCAAGTATTGAGTGGGATGACTGAGGATTCAGTGCCTGGACCACTACTGTTTCTCATTTACATAAATGGCCTGGATTCAGAAACTCAATGCAAAGTGGTCAATTTTGCAGATGAATCTAGGAAGGGCAGTAGAATCAGAACAGACAGCTCAGAAATTCCAGAATGATTCGGATGGGTAAGTAAGGGGACAGAACAATGGCAGATGAGGTTTTATGCTGAAAAGTATAAAACGCTACACATAGGAAAAAAAATAGGTGACGTACTCTGTGAATGGTGTGAAATAGCTAAGACTGAAGCTGATAGAGGCCTAAGAATGTTAATAAACTCAATGATGAACATGTACAACCAATTGCCCCAAATGAGGGTTTCTTGCCTCAGTCTTGTCTTGCAGGGGTGCCAAATTATCTCAATGTTGTGGTTAGGGTCTTTCTAATTGCCTCAGTGCTCTGTTTGTTGGATGGGGCTGCTAGTTATCTAGTGCTGTGTTTGTGGGGGCTTTTTCTAATTGCCTGAATGCCCTGTTTGCTGGATGAGGTAGCCAGTTATCTAGTACTATGACTGGGACAATGTTCCTGTTTTTTGGGTGTTTGGAGGTGCTCATGGCTTCAGTGAGGAGCTGAGTTGCCCAATTGAAGGTTCGATTCTTATTTTTCCCATTTTTTTCTTTGGATTTCTTAAAAACGAGGAGACACGTTGCTTGCGTGATATAAATCCACCAAGGCAGGTTTAGGCAAACCCAGGCCGCATCATCTGCTGCTGCCACTAATCCCAGGCACAGGAAACCTTGTCGAGTCACTATGTGATCACGCAGTCTCAACATCTGGAGTCAGGCATGTTTGCTCCAGCTGCAGCTGAGGAAACTGTGAGCAAAGTTCCGGATGCATCCCAGGCTCTCGCTTTTCATCCCTGGTGACCCTGGAGGCTGTGATTTCATTCATTTGATGTAGCAGTCTAATTCTTATCTCCGACCGAAAGCAAAACAGGACGCTGATGAAAAGGATCTGAAGGAAAATGAGGTCGGGGGCTTGACGACTCGTGACCTGGAATGAACCTATTTGCTGAAGACTGAAAGAGACCCTTAACTAGATTGTAAAGGGGGGTTAATGAGCACCCTCGTAATTCACTTGAGAGGATCTAGCTTCTAAAAGAAAGACTTGCATTTTTATAGCACCTTTCATGATCTCAGGACGTCCCAAAGCGCTTTACAACAAATGAAGTACAGTCACTGTTGGAATGTGGCAGCCAATTTGTGCACAGCAAGGTCCCACAAACAGCAATGTGATGATGACCAGATAATCTCTTTTTTACTGATGTTAGTTGATGGACAAATATTCTTAGTAATAGCACCATGGGATCTTTTACATCCACCTGAGAGGGCAGACAGGGCATCAGTTTAACATCTCATCCGAAAGACAGTGCAACGCTCTCTCAGTACGGGCACTGAAGTATCAGCCTAGATTTTGTATCAGAGTGGGATTTGAACCCATGACCTTGCGACTCCAGAAGCAAGAGGGTCACCGCTGAGCCAAGGCTGACACTATAAAAGTCATCTTGTGTGTGATCATACAGCAAGTGGAGCCACTGTAGTGAAACGATCAGTGGCATTAAACCAATTGGGTTGAGAACATTAAAAATTCACAAAGGAGCCTCCGATGGCTTCACGAGTAAAGGTACTGCCTGTAGTTGTGCTGACCAGAGGGTCTGGGGATCTTTCCTTAGTTTACCGGATCTTACCTAGAGCACCAGGTAGTGTGTTACAACTGGCTCCAATACCCACTGGACAGGTAGGAGGAATATTAGCCAGGGCTCCTGCTTCTGATTGCTATCCAGTGACCCCTGCTGTAAGTGCATGTGTGTAGGTAGTCAGGTGTGAACAGAATTGGGCTCAGTCAATGTGTCAGTGAGTCTTTCTACCTTTTTACGTGATCTGTGGAAGGACAGGGTGTGATGGGTTGAATGGCCTTTTCTTGTTGCATAATTCCCTACGTACTAAGAACATAGGAACAGGAGTAGGCCATTCAAACACTTGAGGCTGCTCCGCCATTCAATTAGATCATGGCTGATGTGCACCTCAACTCCATTTACCCACCGTAAGTAGCTCCAAATCTCTTGATAGCCTTACCTAACAAAAATCTATCAATCTCAGTCTTGAAAGCTCCAATTGTCCCCCAGCATCCCTTTTTTTATTCATTCATGGGATGTGGGCGTCACTGGCGAGGCCGGCATTTATTGCCCATCCCTAATTGCCCTTGAGAAGGTGGTGGTGAGCTGCCTTCTTGAACCGCTGCAGTCCGTGTGGTGAAGGTTCTCCCACAGTGCAGTTAGGAAGGGAGTTCCAGGATTTTGACCCAGTGACGATGAAGGAACGGCGATATATTTCCAAGTCGGGATGGTGTGTGACTTGGAGGGGAACATGCAGGTGGTGTTATTCCCATGTACCTGCTGCCCTTGTCCTTCTAGGTGGTAGAGGTTGCGGGTTTGGGAGGTGCTGTTGAAGAAGCCTTGGCGAGTTGCTGCAGTGCATCCTGTGGATGATACACACTGCAGCCACTGTGCGCCGGTGGTGAAGGGAGTGAATGTTTAGGGTGGTGGATGGGATGCCAATTAAGCGGGCTGCTTTGTCCTGGATGGTGTCGAGCTTCTTGAGTGTTGTTGGAGCTGCACTCATCCAGGCAAGTGGAGAGTATTCCATCACACTCCTGACTTGTGCCTTGTAGATGGTGGAAAGGCTTTGGGGAGTCAGGAGGTGAGTCACTCACCGCAGAATACCCAGCCTCTGACCTGCTCTCGAGGCCACAGTATTTATATGGCTGGTCCAGTTAAGTTTCTGGTCAATGGTGACCCCAGAATGTTGATGGTGGGGGATTTGGCGATGGTAATGCCGTTGAATGTCAAGGGGAGGTGGTTAGACTCTCTCTTGTTGGAGATGGTCATTGCCTGGCACTTGTCTGGCACGAATGTTACTTGCCACTTATGAGCCCAAGCCTGGATGTTGTCCAGGTCTTGCTGCATGCGGGCTCGAACTGCTTCATTATTTGAGGGGTTGCGAATTGAACTGAACAGTGTGCAATCATCAGCGAACATCCCCATTTCTGACCTTATGATGGAGGGAAGGTCATTGATGAAGCAGCTGAAGATGGTTGGGCCATGGACACTGCCTGAGGAACTCCTGCAGCAATGTCCTGGGGCTGAGATGATTGGCCTCCAACAACCACTACCATCTTCCTTTGTGTTAGGTATGACTTCAGCCACTGGGGAGTTTTCCCCCTGAATCCCATTGACTTCAGATTTTACCAGGGCTCCTTGGTGCCACACTCGGTCAAATGCTGCCTTGATGTCAAAGGCAGTCACTCTCACCTCACCTCTGGAATTCAGCTCTTTTGTCCATGTTTGGACCAAGGCTGTAATGAGGTCTGGAGCCGAGTGGTCCTGGCGGAACCCAAACTGAGCATCGGTGAGCAGGTTATTGGTGAGTAAGTGCCGCTTGATAGCACTGTCGACGACACCTTCCATCACTTTGCTGATGATTGAGAGTAGACTGATGGGGCGGTAATTGGCCGGATTGGATTTGTCCTGCTTTTTGTGGACAGGACATACCTGGGCAATTTTCCACATTGTCGGGTAGATGCCAGTGTTGTAGCTGTACTGGAACAGCTTGGCTAGAGGCGCGGCTAGTTCTGGAGCACAAGTCTTCAGCACTACAGCTGGGATGTTGTCAGGGCCCATAGCCTTTGCTGTATCCAGTGCACTCAGCCTTTTTTTGATATCACGTGGAGTGAATCAAATTGGCTGAAGTCTGGCTTCTGTGATGGTGGGGATATCGGGATGAGGCCGAGATGGATCATCCACTCGGCACTTCTGGCTGCAGATGGTTGCAAACGCTTCAGCCTTGTCTTTTGCACTCACGTGCTGGACTCTGCCATCATTGAGGATGGGGATGTTTACAGAGCCTCCTCCTCCCATTCGTTGTTTAATTGTCCACCACCATTCACGACTGGATGTGGCAGGACTACAGAGCTTTGAACTGATCTGTTGGTTGTGGAATCGCTTAGCTCTGTCTATAGCATGTTGCTTCCGCTGTTTAGCATGCACGTAGTCCTGAGTTGTAGCTTCACCAGGTTGGCACCTTATTTTTAGGTACGTCTGATGCTGCTCCTGGCATGCTCTTCTACACTCCTCATTGAACCAGGGTTGATCCCCTGGCTTGTTGGTAACGGTAGAGTGAGGAATATGCCGGGCCATGAGGTTACAGATTGTGCTGGAATTACAATTCTGCTGCTGCTGATGGCCCACAGCGCCTCATGGATGCCCAGTTTTGAGCTGCTAGATCTGTTCTGAATCTATCCCATTTAGCACGGTGGTAGTGCCACACAACACGTTGGATGGTGTCCTCAAGTGTGAGGACGGGACTTTGTCTCCACGAGGACTGTGCGGTGGTCACTCCTACCAATACTGTCATGGACAGATGCGTTTGCGACAGGTAGATTGGTGAGGACAAGTAGGTTTTTCCCTCATGTTGGTTCGCTCACCACCTGCCGCAGGCCCAGTCTGGCAGCTATGCCCTCAGGACTCGGTCAGTAGTGGTGCTACCGAGCCACTCGGTGATGGACATTGAAGTCCCCCACCCAGAGTATGTTTTGTGCCCTTGATACCCTCAGTGCTCCCTCCAAGTGGTGTTCAACATGGAGGAGGATGATTCATCAGCTGAGGGAGGGCGGTAGGTGGTAATCAGCAGGAGGTTTCCTTGCCCATGTTTGACCTGATGCCATGAGATTTCATGGGGTCCAGAGTCAATGTTGAGGACTCCCAGGGCTACTCCCTCCTGACTGTATGTCACTGTACCGCCACCTCTGGTGGGTCTGTCCTACCGGTGGGACAGGACATACCCAGGGATGGTGATGGAAGAGTCTGGGACATTGGCTGAAAGGTATGATTCTGTGAGTATGGCTACGTCAGGCTTTGCTTGACTAGTCTGTGGGACGATTCCCTAGATGTTAGTTAGGAGGACTTTGCAGGATCGACTGAGCTTGGTTTGCCCTTGTCGAGTCCAGTGCCGAGTGGTCCATCCGGTTTTATTCTTATTATGACTTTTTTTAAGCGAGATTTTACAACTGAGTGGCTTAGCTCGGCCATTTCAGAGGGCGATTAAGAATCAACCACACTTGCTGTGGGTCTGGAGTCACATATAGGCCAGACCGGGTAAGGACGGCAGGTTTCCTTCCCTAAAGGGCATTAGTGAACCAGATGGGTTTTTACGACAATCCGGTAGTTTCATGGCCACCATTACTGATATTTTAATTCCAGATTTTATTTAATTAATTGAATTTAAATTCCCCAACTGCCGTGGCAGGATTTGAATTTATAACTCCGGATTATTAATCCGGGCTTCAGTAACATAACCACTATGCTACCGTACCCACAGCCTTTTGGAAGAAGAGAGTTCCAAATTTCTACTCCCCTCTGTGTGAAAAAGTGCTTCCTGATTTCCCTCCTCAATGGCTCTAATTTTAAGATTAAGTCTCCTCGTTCTTAATTCCTCTCACCAGCGGAAATAGTTTCTCTGTATCTACCCTATCGAATCCTTTTAACATTTTAACTAGCTTGATCAGATCGCCCCCTCAATCTCCTCAACTCAAGGGAACACAAGCCAAGTTTATGCAACCTGTCCTCATTATTTAACCCTCTAAGCCCTCTGTTTTTTTTTCCCCAATTCCTCTCCTGATTAGAATAGAAAACCTGAAATGTGTGGGGTGGGAGGGGAGTGGAGTGAGATAATCGTAGAGAAAAAGAAACACAACTCAAAAAAACAATCAGCTGCCATTAGCTGGAATTTAGTAGCATGATTCAACATTGAAAGGCCAGGGAAGAAATAGTGGCTGATGATGCCAAAAAAGTGATCTTCGTTGTTGCTTGGGAATGATTAATGACTCTAAAAAAAAGGAAGATTGCAGCAGGAATTTTGGAATCGGATATCTGAAGAACACTGTCATCACCATATGAACAGGACTGAGATGAGTTGCAGGTGCTGCTGCTCCTCAGCACTTGTCATTCGTAGGATGTGAGTGAAGGAGAAGGACTTGCGACAAGACCAACTATCCAAGCTTCCCGCGCCCAGTTGGTTTAAGAAGACCAAACGAGGAGGGAAGGACTCCAGCTTTGCTCTGGTTTTGATAAAGTTCATTGCCGTGGCCAGATTTGGGATATGACCTGATGTTCCATCCCTGTCAACCCTGTGTAAACGGATCTGAAGAAAAGAAACAGCTTTCACTGTCACAGAAGCTAGCGATTCCTGTCCAAACCAACGCTCTCAGAGCCATCCCTTACAGCTGGTCTCCCAGTCTTTTGCTGACGATTCCCAGATCGCGGCAACTCGCAATCGGTCTTTCCAGGAGTTCGCCGCAGAAAAAAGGGCTGCGCTGTTTGTTTTCCCGACAGAGAGATTTCTGAAAATGTTTCAACGCAATGGTTTGTGACAGCCTCGCTATTTATACAAACAAAAAAAAATGGCTGCCTCGTCCCCTCCCCCCATCAGCCCCACTACCATGCTGGTCATGTTGGCTTGTATTCCCTTGAGTTTAGAAGGTTGAGGGGTGATCTCATTGAGGGGTTTAAAATGATTAAACTATTCAATACGGTAGAGACAGAGAAACTATTTCCGCTGGGTGGGGAATCCAGAATAAGAGGGTGCAATCTTAAAATTGGAGCTAGGCCATTCAGGGGTGAAGTCAGGAAGCACTTTTTCACACAAAGGGGAGTGGAAATCTGGAACTCTCTCCCCCCAAAAGGCTGTGGATGCTGGGACAATTGGAGCGTTCAAGACTGAGATCGATAGATTTTAGTTAGATAAGAGTATCAAGGGATATGGAACAAAGGAGGGTAAATGGACTTAGATACAGATCAGCCAAGATCTAATTGAATGGTAGAACAAACTCGAGGGGCTGAATGGCCTACTCCTGTTCCCATATACATGTGAAGTGCTGCTGGGCACCATTGTGGCTTTGTACATCTACCTCTCAACTAGGGGTGCCAGCTCTTGGCGATACTGGCTGACAACTCCACCAGCCGTTGCCCTGACCTCTTTGTCAAATGGTGGTCAGCAGTCTTCCCAGACCCCAGTCTACTGCACTCTCCATCCCATCCTCTTCTGTCATGCTTGAACCATATTGACGTTCTATAGGAACATAGGAACATAGGAACAGGAGTAGGCCATTCAGCCCCTCGTGCCTGCTCCGCCATTTGATAAGATCATGGCTGATCTGTGATCTAACTCCATCTACCTGCCTTTGGCCCATATCCATCCAGAATGCTTAGCACTTGTCCATTGTCCTCTCCAATCTCTACTCATCTCCATCCTTCAAATGCCCATTGACCAAACTCTCCGCCCCTCTGACTCAGCTCGCTGGGAAAAAAAGGGGCAGTGAGCTAGCATTATGGGTTTTTGCCTCTTTGCATTTCCCTGTGACCACTCGGGGTGGGGGAAGGGGAGGCAGAGTGCTTGGGGCCTGAAGTAGGCACAAACATTCTAATCCCATACAAATGAAGTGCGAGTGACAACTCCTCCCATCTCATTTTTCTCCCCCAATGTCACCCATTACAAACTAAGCATTAGGTCCTGCATCCAAGAGGGATGGGCAGCCAGACCATGGAACCTGAAAAAGAAAAGTTCAACCTTTGTCCAGAGTCAGCGGGAAGACTCTTGGGGCTGAAGACGCTCTTCCTGCTCTCGTTGGACACTAGCTAGCTGGCGGCCATTACTGCAGCAGTGGGCATATTTCCATCACAGGCACCATCAGTTTACAGGCGTACGGCCCGATTAGAGAGTAGCCCAGAAAACACTCTCAGCTTCCCTCACACAATAAGTTGTTGAGAACCTTGAACGATCCAAGTAAGTTTTGAATCAGTTGTAATCTGAAGTTGGAGGTGAATGAGCAGTAATTGGAGTGGGAGGGACAGAGGATGTGGGCTAGGGGTGCCTGGCTGGAAAAAGATCACTCAATGGATTTATTAAAACAACCCCCTAGGTGTTGGCAATGGTCAGGGCTGCAACATTCGAAACACAGTTTAGAGAATGATGTTGATGCCAAAAAAAAATGGTCGCTGTTAACGCCAGAGATGATTGATTATCGTGAATATGACAGGACTGTGGGGGAGTCATGGAAACCGGCCCTTCGAGAACTCCATCAACACCACATGAAGGGGATTGAATGAGGTGCAGTTGCTGATGCTCCTCGGCCCTTGTCATTCGTTGTAAGGGAGGAGAGGACCAACGAGAAGATCAGGTTTCCCCGAGCCCCATCACCACAGGTGGCTGAAAAGGAAGAAGGGACCGAACGAGGAGCGATGATTTCAAAACCTCAGAGATTTCAACAACAGAACACGTCCGTCATGAAATCCTGGATCCTCTCACCACGTAAAATGATGTTTCCTTGGACGTGTTCCAGAGCAGGATTTCTCAATCTCCAAAACAACCTGGCAGGGAATGAGTCGAGCCTGTCAATCTCAGCTGTGGAACACTAGAGAGAGTTCACCCTACCTTTGTGAGACCGCAACCTGAGTAAAAGGAGAGTAAACCTGTTTTGGTTCATCAGTCCTCTTAGGGCTAATGTATCACAACAGGTTGCGTCCCCTGACTCAGCTTGTTCCTCCTTCTGGTGTTTTCAGTTAAAAGGTTTTTAATCTACATAACAGAACAGTGAGTCAGTGATCCTTGTCTGGGTTTTGCAGGCAACATGAAAAAATAACAAAACATAGAGATAAGACGCAACACGAAGGCTTTTGACAAGGTCCCACGTGGCAGACTGGTCAAAAAAGTTCAAGCCCATGGGATCCAAGGGAGAGTGGCAACTTGGATCCAAAATTGGCTCAGTGGCAGGAAGCAAAGGGTAATGGTCGACGGGTGTTTTTGTGACTGGAAGGCTGTTTCCAGTGGGGTTCCCCAGGGCTCAGTACTAGGTCCTTTGATTTTGTGGTATATATTGATGATTTGGACTTAAATGTGGGGGCTATGATTAAGAAGTTTGCAGATGAAACATAAATTGGCCATGTGGTTATAGTGAGGAGGAAAGCTGTAGACTGCAGGAAGATATCAATGGACTGGTTAGGTGGGCAGAAAAGTGGCAAATGGAATTCAATCTGGAGAAGTGTGAGGGAATGCTTTTGGGGAGGGCAAACAAGGCAAGGGAGTACACAATAAATGGGAGGATACTGAAAGGTGTAGAGGAAGTGAGGGACCTTGGAGTGCATGTCCACAGATCCCTGAAGGTAGCAGGACAGGTAGATAAAGTGGTTAAGAAGGCATATGGAATAATTTCCTTTATTAGCTGAGGCATAGAATATAAGAGCAGGGATGTTATGCTGGAACTGTATAAAACACTGGTTAGGCCACAACTTGAATACTGTGTACAGTTCTGGTCACCACATTACACAAAGGATGTGATTGCACTAGAGAGGGTACAGAGGAGATTTACGAGCGTGTTGCCCAGGACTGGAGAATTTTAGTTATGTGGAAAGATTGGATAGGCTGGGGTTGTTCTCTTTGGAACAGAGGAGGCTGAGGGGTGATTTAATTGAGGTATAGAAAATTATGAGGGGTCTAGATAGAGTGGACAGAAAGGACCTATTTCCCTTAGTAGAGAGGTCAATAACCAGAGGGCATAGATTTAAAGTGATTGGTAGAAGGATTAGAGGGGAGTTGATGAAAAGCTTTTTCACTCAGAGAGTGGTGGGGGTCTGGAACTCACTGCCTGAAAGGGTGGTAGAGGCAGAAACCCTCAACTCATTAAAAAGTATCTGGATGTGCACCTGAAGTAACCTGCAGGACTACGGACCAAGTGCTGGAAAGTGGGATTAGGCTGGGTGGCTCATTTTCGGCCGGCATGGATACAATGGGCCAAATGGCCTCCTTCTGTGCTGTAAATTTTCCATGAAATATGAAATAGAAACAAAAACTGTGAAGCATGCACAGCTTGTCCTATATTACAACAGCGTCTAAACTTCATAAAGTACATTGGCTGTAAAGCGCTTTGGGACGTCCAGAGGTCTTGAAAGCCACTGAACAAATGCAAGTTCTTTCTTTTAGTCCATCAACATTTGATAAAGACAAAGCTAAGTCATAGAAAGAAGAAGGAAAGAACTTGGGTTTAAACACAGCCTTTTGAAGTCTAGTCACTGTTGTTAAGGAGGTAAACGCAGGAGATAATTTGTGTACTGCAAGGTCCCACAAACAACAATGAAATAAATGACCAGTTCATCGGTTGTTGGTTGAGGGATCAATGTTGGCTGCAACACTGCAAAAAATCCACTGCTCTTCTTCAATTAGTGCTATGGGATCTTTTACAATCATTTTTAAGAGCCTCCAAGAGAAATTCTAATAACTAGCTTCTGTTTACTATATATGCACTGCACACTTCCTTCTCCATAGGTACACAACCCACCTACCTAAGCCCAAAGAGCCCATGGCAGCCTAGAAAGATCCAGGGCTTGAAGACTCCCAAGTTGCTGATGAAATTTAAGGCAGAAAAATGCAAAGTGATACATTTCAGTAGGAAAAACGAGGAGAGGCAATATAAACTAGAGGGCACAACTCTAAAAGGGGTACAGGAACAGAGAGACCTGGGGGTATATGTGCACAAATCGTTGAAGGTGGTAGGTTGAGAAAGCGGTTAAAAAAGCATACAGGATCCTGGGCTTTATAAATAGAGGCACAGAGTACAAAAGCAAGGAGGTCATGATGAACCTATATAAAACACTGGTTCGGCCACAACTGGAGTATTGTGTCCAGTTCTGGGCCCAGCACTTCAGGAAGGATGTGAAGGCCTTAGAGAGAGTGCAGAAGAGATTTACTAGAATGATTCCAGGGATGAGGGACCTTAGTTACGTGGATAGACTGGAGAAGCTGGGGTTGTTCTCCTTGGAACAGAGATGGTTGCGAGGAGATTTCATTGAGGTATTCAAAATCATGAAGGGTCTAGACAGAGTAGACTGAGAGAAACTGTTCCCATTGGCAGAAGGGTCAAGAACCAGAGAGCATGGATTTAAGGTGATTGGCAAAAGAACCAAAGGTGACATGAGGAAAAACTTTTTTACACAGCGAGTGGTTATGATCTGGAATGCACTGGTGGAGGCAGATTCAATCATGGCCTTCAAAAGGGAACTGGATAAGTACTTGAAAGGAAAAACATTGCAGGGCTACGGGGATACGATGGGCCGAAGGGCCTCTATCCGTGCTGTATAACTCTATAGGGCGGGGGAGTGGGACTAGCTGGATTGCTCTTGCATAGAGCCGGCGAGGACTCGACGGGCCGAATGGCCTCCTTCCATGCTGTAACCTTTCTATGATTCTATTCTAAGTATACTCAGGGTATTGCTGAAGTTTAACCAGCTGAAACTCCAGAGTTTACTGGCACACAGTGCTGGGAAACCTTCAACATGGCCACCGTACCCATATACAGAATTGGCACAGAGTCAGGTGGAAGAACTCTAGCTTCCAATGACGGTCCCAACCTTCCAGGATTTGCCAATGAGCCAAGGCAGCTGGAATTGTTGAGTACTGCACACCTGTCTTCTTCTTAACATGGAATTTCTTAGAAACGATTACAGAGCGAAAGTTATTAACACCTCAGTATAACATTGTTATCAACGAGCCATCGAGCCTTTTCCTGTTCCAAAAAATGTTGATGTAGTGACCCGTGCTGGAAAATGCATGTGTGTGGGATCAAGCTTGACTCTGATACCTTGAGCAAGAGTCCCTGTGGGTGATATTGGCCTTGGGCGATAGTGAATAGGCAATCCGTGTTACATTCCACCAGATTTATCTTCTCAATGGAAAGGAAAGTCGGGCAGGGTGTAAGATGGGCTGCTGATTCGCTGTTGCCCATTTTACACCACTGCCCAAGCCCAATTTCACCCCCTAATTGTCTAGGTTTACACATGAATAACAGTCACATGGATAAGATACCAGAGGGCTGGTGCACCCACTCAATCTTATCCCAGTACTGACCGCAAAGGAACAAACTGAGACAGAAATTCCCCAGTGGTTTTCCCGATCTTCTGCCGTAACCTTGTGGGATACCGGTGGAAGCTCCAGACAAAGGCCGTTTTCAACTGTTGACACCATTTCTCCAGGGGTTCTGCCAATCTCGTGATGAATTTGCCGTGAGCTTGTGGGCCTTCCCCTTCAACCGCTGCAAGCCTTGTGGTGATGGTACTCCCTCGATGGTGTTAGGTGGGGAATTCCTGGATCTTGACTCAATGACGATGAAGGAACAGCAATAAATGTACATGTGAGGATTGTACGTGAGGAACCTGGAGGTGACGGTATGCCCTTCTCAGTGGCAGAGGTCATTGAGTTAGGAGGCGCCATTGAAGTAACCTTGGTGAGATGCTGCAGTGCAGCCTGTGGATAGTACACACGGCAGCCACGGTGTGATGGTTATAGAAGTGGTGGATATTGAGTCCAATGGTGAGGGAGTGGGGAGGGAGGGGGAATCAATTGAGCAAAGTACTGGAGGTTTTTGAGTGCAATTGGAGCTGCACCCATTAGGTGCATGGTGAGCATTCCATCACACACCTGACTTGCACCTTATACATTGTGCAGAGGCTTTGAAGATCTCAAAACTGAGCTCATAAATACTACAATAAATAAAACTCTTGCATGTGGTTGTCAGCGCGGCCAGCTCTGCTCAATAAGCTTGAACTTGTCAATAAAGTATTAAGTCAGCTGTTTAAAGTAACTTACATTTTGTCGACAGGTTTTTGAGGCGATAAAGGACTTGTCAATGTGTATGTTGATAAACCTCAGGCCTCTTGATAATTCTTTGCATTTCCTGACATCTGGTGTCTGTGGAGCTAGAAAACTTAATGACTAATTTCTCTGTCCCAGACAAAGTATTTGTTGATTAGATTACGGACTCATTTCTGGGAGAAATGAACTTCCACAGTTTATCTGTCGGTTTGGAAGGTTGGTTGGGAGTTGTAACATTGATCTGCAGTCTTCTGTTTCCATCCCAGTTTTTCCCCCCTCCTCTCCTGATGGCCTCTTTTCTGGCACCTCGCACAAGCGGCCATTATTTAATATGTTGATCGGTGAAAGTCAGCAGGCTATTTGACCATGGGGGAACTACATGCACACATGGTCACCCCGACACCTCCACACACACACACAGATGGAGTCACCCTGAAATACATCAACATATGCAAATCACACACACACCACACACACACACAGCCTGAAGTTCAGACACACAGTCACCCTGAAATACATAGACATACACAGCACCTGAAGAACACAGTGACGCTGAAATATATAGTCACATGGGGCATGATCTTAGACCCCAAGATCAGGTGGGTTGGGGGTGGAGGGGTAGAGATATTCAATGTTTTTGGGAATGGGCAGAAACCCTGCCTCCAACCAGCCCATTTTTGGGTTTAACCCAGGCAGGTCTGTATGCGTGTGCACAGCAGTCACCAGGAAGTCCTGCCCCCATTTAAAGTCAGTGGGCTGATACTTAAAGGGGCAATGTAGCTCATTGAGATATTTAAGGCACTTTAGATTTTGTCTATTGGACACTTAAAATGAATTTTACCGTACCTGTTCGGGTTTCCCATCGCTTCCCATTCATGCCAGATGAAAGCAGGTGGGAAGGGCCGGATCCATGAGGGCCTTTATTGCACTGCTTGTGGGCCTGGAGGAGCAGGAGTGCTTCATCCAGGCCCAACAAACCTACCTGGTGTGATCAGACCCCCGCGATCGGCCGACCCCTAATGTTCAACCCCCCGATGTCCGCCAACTCTCTGATCTCCAATGCCCCCTTTCCAATCTCCAACTCCCCCATGCCTGAGCCCCTGATGACCCCCCCATAACTGCCGACCACCCTCCCCCGATGTCATCCACAAACCTCACCGCTTCTGATTTTCCCAATCCCCATGAGCTCTATCTCTCTCTCTCTCTCTCTCTCTATCTCTTTCTCCTGCCCCCTCCCTGATTTGCAGTTCCTTTCACTGCTGACAGGCGGCCAGCCTGTCAATCTGGCTGCCTGGCGTGTGGAAAACCCGGAAGCCACATTAAGGACCTCCAATTAAGTTGCGATCACATGGAGAGAGGTAAGAATTCTATCCCTGGGTTTCCCACGTACCCATTGACCTCCTCCCAGCCCCGCTAAGATCCTGCCGCCATGGTAAAATCACACCTATGCTCACACACACACACACACACACACACATGCTCACACACACACGCTCACACACGCTCACACACACACGGAAACACACACCTGTCTGCTTCACTTCCATTTCTACTGCTGCTTGATCTCCAACTCTGAGTTGTTTGTGTAATGAAGACCCTTTTTTACATGGACAGGTCATCAGTCTGACTCACAAACCCCCGTAGCAGGAGGACTGACTAGATATAAAGGCGGGGGGAGGGGGGGGGAAGGCCATTGCTCTTCACTCTCATTGGATGTGAGCATTCAGAGACTGGAACTCTCATCTCTGCTCACCGGGACAGTCTGGAGTGGGGCTCGAACCTCAAACCTTCTGGCTCAGAGACGGGAACGCGACCACTGAGCCAAGGCTCACTCCACAAACACACGTTGTCACCCTGAAATATACACGGGACTCCTGCCCAATTTTCAGGGGTGCTGAGGCCAATTGTGACATTTTGCTACTGCCCCGGACTGGGTTCAGCCGATTCGGCACAGGTCAAGGATCAAACCTGGGACCTTCCTGGTCTTTAGCCGCTCACTGAGTAAACACGCTGAGCCCCAGGCCAGCTGTCAGTTCTCTGATCTTAGCAATACTGCACCATCCTTTACTACTGTAGCATTGGATAAAGCTTTCAGACATTCGGTCAGCATCACTGCCCACATTGAATTATTCAATTCACAGTGCTGTGTAATGACATCCTCCTCCCTGCCCTACCCCCCCTCCCCTCTCCTCCCCAATGGATATACAGCGGAAAAGACTGATTGCAGTAAAATGCAGTGGAAAGTTCCGGGGCAAAACAACTTCCTGTCTCCAGAGAGCGAGTGATTGTGGAGGGCTTCTCGCAGATATCCGGTGTTGGGTGTTATAACGGTTGTTTAGGATAGTGAAGTGACAGGTGTACCGCAAACTCCCGCTAGGTTCCAGACTCTGGGTGCACCAGGCTGGTGGAGCTGGCCAATCTGGTAGAAGTGGGCACAGCTGCAGACAGAGTGAAACCATTCTGTGTCCACCCGTTGCCAATATCAACATCTCTGGGATTCTTGGAGATGCTCACAGGAAATACAGTTTGTTTCCTCTGCCCTTTTTTTGTTCTGTGTAACCGTTAGTAAGAGCTGTTTTACAGTTGTGGCAGATTCTTCAGGGGTCATTTTAACCGAACTTGCCGGCCGGGAAGCCAATGGAACAGTGGATGGATGTTTCACATCCCACTTAATGTTACTCTCCGTTAACTTCAATGGACAGTAATATCAGACGGGGTGTAAAACCAGCGTCACACATGATCCCATCAGTTTACCGACGGGCGGGTTAGGTTAAAATTACTCTCTTGTGAAGTGGGGAATAGAAACTCACTGCGGGCTCACGTTGGCACACAGATTCCCTGAGCACTGGCCATCCTCTGGCATTTTGCCCATTCTCCGTGTGTGATCCTCAGCGGTGAGGAGTTGGCAGGTTGAAGGCAAGGTATCGCGGCCGAGCGCGATCGTGCCCACTCTTGATGCCGTACCCGCACACTTTTGAGCTGGATAGCGTTCAAGAGAAGGAACCTCGACTGTGTTTTTCTTTCTTTCCTTAACCCGAGGCACTGAGGCCACGTGCTGCCTGCGATCAGCTCAGCCATCGGAGACCAGAGATGATGCTTGGGATCTTCCAAATCAGTATGGCTCAGTTCCACATCGAAGGCTGCAAATATCCACTCGGACATCAGGTGAATGAGGAAACAAGATTTTAATAATGACCAAATCGCACAAAATGTTATTACGCTGACACACTCTTGATATGGTGCTAGATAGCGGGCTGCTCCCTCCTCTTCTCTACGTGGAGAGGAGACCATCAGTGGACGTATCAAAGACAATCAAGGCACTTGTCTAGGGGAAGAAGAAGAAGAGGAGAGACTTACCCCTGCAGGTCCCATTAGTGAGCCAGACTATCTAGTCAATCAACAATACCTCAGAGTATTGCTGACCTGCCTGGTTCAGTTAGCAGATTGGTAAGTCCGCCACAGATAGTGTGTCATCTTGGAGTGACCGTGACCAAAAAAGACCCTGCTTATTTTCTAAAAAGGCATGAAGCAGAATTACTGACCAACTGGTCATGTAAAGAAAGAAAAACTTGCATTTATATAGCACCTTTCACGACCTCAGGACATCCCAAAGCATTTTACAGCCAAGGAAGTACTTTTGATGTGTAGCCACTGATGTAATGTAAGAAAACACAGCAGCCAATTTGCTCACAGCAAGCTCCCACAAATGGCAATGTGATAATGACCAGATAATATGTTTTATTGAAGTTGGTTGAGGGATAAATGTTGGCCAGGAGAACAAATGCTGATGAGAGAACTCCCCTGCTCTTATACAAATGGTGCCATGGGATCTTTTGCATCCACCTGAGAGGGCAGGCCATTTGGTTTAACATCCCACCTAAAAGACAGCCCCTCCAACAGTGCAGCACTCCCACAGTACTGCTCTGAAATGTCAGCCTACATTAGGTGCTCAAGTCCCTGGAGTGGGACTTAAACCCACAACCGTCTGACTCAGTGGCAAGACAGCTATCTACTGTCCACAGCTGAAACCATATAGTCTAAATAACAACCTGATGGACTGGAATAGGAAAACTGAGGGTACAGTCTTTTGTTATTTTACTCTTGGCCACTTGATTAAGTCTCTGTCAACAGTTTGGAGGTGGAGGAAGAAATAAACAATTGTACAATTACGAACAAGCTCTTGGCTGAAGTTTCTATTCAGGGAACTGTGAGTAAGATGTAAAAGAAGAAGACGTAAATTATTCACAAAAATGCATGAGTGTGTCTCTGGTGAAGGAGAAATTTAAAATAAAATGTGCCTTAATCTGTGCTGTAAATATTTCTTGCAAACAATGACCCAAAGTCTCCAAAAACATTTCATTAGAAAATGAATGAGAGTTAAAATTCCAGCCCAGCAATTCTGAGTCTCGACAGGTGCATAGCAAGGTCCCTAACAGAGGCAAGGAACTAAGAATACATCTCAAATGCCTTCATCTCTCCAAACGTTGGCGGGATCGGCCTTCCCGATCTCAGGTACTATGATTGGGCAGCCGAATTTCTGTGAATCGTGGCTTGGAAGTTGGCCACTTCCCACAATCCATAGCGAGGCATGGAGACAAGGGCAGCCTGCCTTTCAGAGACCCCCCGGAAAAAGTCAGCGGTTCTACACAAACACCCCATAATAACAGCAATGCTGTCAGCCTGGAAGGAGGTCTATGTCTCCTTGAAAATACATCTGGCCTTACTGTCCCATTCTTGAATCTGGAGGTATATGGAATTCTCAAGTGTTTTCACTATGGTGGAGTCAAAATCTGACAGAATAAAAACATCATCTGGTCAAGCCAATTCCTGGCCAGATTATACCCACCCAATAGTGGCAGACAAATCTCACCTCAAACAATTTGGCTAATTCCATTATATCCAAATTAAAGATTTCTTCCAAAAACACCATTATCAGTTGTCCCACTCCCTCCACCCCCCCTTACCCTGGAATGGTAGCTCCCATCCCCAAAAGATCTCTGCAAACACTTCACAGACTCGGTAAGGTAGTGTAGTAGTTATATTACTGGACTAGTAATCCAGTAGGCCTGGAGTAATAGTCCAGACAACATGAGTTCAAATCCCAACACGGCAGTTTGAGAATTCCCTGAACAGAAACTTCAGTCTAGAGCTTGTTTGTAATTGTACAATTGTTTATTTCTTCCTCCACCTCCACCATGGCAGTTTGAGAATTCAATTTTAAAAATCTGGAAACAAAAAGCTGGTATCAGTAAAAGTGACCATTCAACTGTGGGATTGTCATAAAAACCCAACCCACTAATGTCCTTTAGGGAAGGAAACCTGCCGTGCTTACCCGGTCTGGGTATATATGTGACTCCAGTCCCGTGGCAATATAATTCTTAACTGCCCACTGAAGTGGCGTTGCAAGACACTCACTTGTATCAAACTTTCTCAGAGCAGCTTGGAATCGGCGATAAATGCTGGCTTTGCACGTGGTGACCACATCCCGAGAATGAATACAAAAAACTCTCCATGGTTGCCTCGAGGTCAAAGGACGCCACAGAAAGCTTGAAAGGCCTGTGGGAATGGAACATAAGGCACCAGATGACAGCAGAGGGATGGAGAGGCAACAGCCAGTATTCCCAAACAACGAAGCTCACAGAACCTCTTTCAGCAAGTCCCATAAATAGAAACATTATACAATGAATAAAGAAAGAAGGTGCACAGGGAGAAAAGGGAGTGATAATTTCTTGTCCTGATCATAGAAGGTTACAGCACAGAAGGAGGCCATTCGGCTCATTGTGTCTGTGCCGGCCGAAAAAGAGCTATCCAGCTTAATCCCACTTTCCAACACTTGGTCTGTAGCCCTGTAGGTTACGGCACTTCAAGTGCACATCCAAGTACTTTTTAAATGAGTTGAGGGTTTCTGCCTCTACCACCCTTTCAGGCAGTGAGTTCCAGACGCCCACCACCCTCTGGGTGAAAAAATTTCTCCTCAGCTCCTCTCTAATCCTTCTACCAATCACTTTAAATCTATGCCCCCTGGTCACTGACCCCTCTGCTAAAGGAAACAGATCCTCCCTATCCACTCTATCTAGTCCTCTCATAATTTTATATACCTCAATTAAATCTCCCCTCAGCCTCCTTTGTTCCAAAGAAAACAACCCCAGCCTATCCAATCTTTCCTCATAGCTAAAATTCTCCAGTCCTGGCAACATCCTCGTAAATCTCCTCTGTACCCTCTCTAGTGCAATCACATCTTTCCTGTAATGTGGTGACCAGAACTGTACACAGTACTCAAGCTGTGGCCCAACTAATGTTTTAAAGAGTTCTAGCATAACTTCCCTGCTCTTATGTTCTATGCTTTGGCTAATAAGGGAAAGTATCCCGTATGCCTTTTTGACCACCTTATCTACCTGTCCTGCTACCTTCAGGGATCTGTGGACATGCACTCCAATCTATTGATTACTTCATTAATCTCTCCTAGCAACAGGCAGGCAAAGGCATGTAAGACCAACATCTTCAAAGAAAGAAGGAATGTTTGCACGGATTGTCATTACTGGGTATCTGCTGACCTCCGGTGGATTCAATGCACTTTTTGTACCGTGCCAACTCAATGGCATCATCACCGGTATAAGACACCGTGTTTGATGCAATCTCACTGCCAGGAACCAATGTGCTTGTTGTTTGGTACACTTTTGATATTGGGCTAGTTTTTTTAAAAATTCATTCTCGGGATGGGGCGTCACTGGCAAGGCTGGCAATTTATTGCCCTCCCGTAGTTGCCCTGAGAAGGTGGTGGTGAGCTGCCTTCTTCTTGCAGCAGCTACGTAGAACTGAGTGGTTTGCTGGGCCACTTCAGAGGACAGTTAAGAATCAACCAACTTGGTGTGGGGACTGGAGTCACGTGTAGGCCCAGACCGGGTAAGGACGGCAGGTTTCCTTCCCTAAAGGGCATCAGTGAACCAGCGAGTTTTCATGACAATCCGACAGCTTCACGGTCACTTTTATCGATACCAGCTTTTTATTCCCAGATTTTTAAAATTGTATTCAAGTTATCAAACGGCCATGGTGGGATTTAAATTCACAGGGGGTAATTTTGACATTGTGAGATAGTATAAAATGGGTCTTCTGTTCCCAAACCTTTTCCAACCACACATTCCCTGGATTATTACTCCAGGCCTTTGAATTACCAGTCCGGTAACGTAATATATAAAAGGAACATAAAGAGGCCTGTTTTAACCCTACCCACCCGGCAGAAACCAGGGATTGGGCAGTTACAATCACCCTGGCTACTTACCCGCCAAAAAGCCGCCAGGAACTCACCATTCATCTCTTTAACCTGTTCTCTGAGCAGGTGGCAAAGACGCCCGCCCAAAACCAGTGGGGTCCTTTTCATGTGCATGTCGGGTTCTGATGATGTCATTCAGTCCCAGCTGTAATTTTAACTGGTGGCCTGAGCGAAGAAGCCATTGTGACTTTCCCGCCAGGCGAAGACAATGGAAAGAGGAGTCAGGGCCAGAAGGTGGTCAAACAGGTGTTTTTTATTTTAAGTGGACCACCGGACCCCACAAGGAAAGATTAAGCCACCCCCTTTTGCAGATTCCCTCCCCCTTCCCAAGTGCGAGACCCCCGGAAGACAGCATTGGAAACTGAAATCCAATTGAGAGATACAAGTGGTGAACTGTGTATTGTGTTTTTAACTCTCGAGCTGGACAGATGCATCAGACAAAGCAGTCCGCTTGATTGGCACCCCATCCACCGGCTTAAACATTCATTCCCTCCACCATCGGCATACGGTGTCTGCAGTTTGCACTATCTACAGGATGCACCGTAGCAACTCACCAAGGTTTCTTCAGCAGCACCTCCCAAACCCGCGAACTCGACCACCAAGAAGGACAAGAACAGCAGGTGGATGGGGACACCATCACCTCCAAGCTCCCCTCCTATTCACACACCATCCTGACTTGGACATATATCGACCGTTCCTTCATCGTCGCTGGGTCAAAATCCTGGATCTCCCGACCTAACGGCCCTGTGGGAGAACCTTCACCACACGGACTGCAGCGGTTCAAGAAGAAGGCCCACCACCACCTTCTCAAGGGGCAACTAGGCATGGGCAATGAATGCCAGCCTGGCCAGCGATGCCCACATCCCAAGAATGAAGAAGTGAAAGGTTCTACACCAGGTACAAGCATCCCCTCACCTGTCACTGCAATCATTGGCTCTTTTTGGAAAATTCCCTCCTCTCAGCAAATTAAGAAATTGTTTTCAGGAGCTGAGGGTTTGGAGGAAGCAGAAAGTAATGTGGTAGGGGAATAGGATTGTTTTTAAGTTTCAGCACACTGTGTCAGCATCAAAAACTTTAAGGTCATGTCTAGTAGCAGATGCAGAGTACAATGGTGACCTAACAATGTGACCGAGCCCTAATACCCAAAGATCATCCACTTCAGGATCAGTGTGACATTTCCTTTTTCCACAGTAGACATCCTGTTGACCTCCCTGATGGGACTATCCAGTAAGTCATATTTCCCGAGTCACCAGGGAGAGATGGCCGTGGGGGATTCCAACCCCCAGCTTGTTGAGACCTGCGTAATGCTAAATAAACAGTTGGACACAGACAAGATGGAAAAAGTAGGTGCACGCAACAGCGGAGTGAACAGTGTGACTGTAGCCCAGTCATACCAGCGACACCTGGCATGAAATTCAATGTCATGCAATGGGAGACAGTGGCCGCCCTCACTGAGGCAGCTACAGACACGCATTCCGACCAGGAATGGGAGGAAACGCAGGGAAACAGCTGCTGCCACTGTTTCTGACTAAGCCGGAGGTGAGGAATGACTCAGCTGGGCATTGGTGAACTCCAGGCCAAGCCACTGCCTGTTTCTTTTCTCCTTTTTAATTCATGATCTACTCACAGACATCAGCTTAACCCCTGATTTACGTGAAGTTACAACATGTAGCAATAAATTGACCATTACTCTTTCTGCTTTAATGTCAAGTTCATTGTGTTCATCTTTTTCCTTTACAAATTCTCCCCCCTCCCCCAGCAGGACTGACTCCATTGCCGGTGTATAATTCCATGGGTGATGGTTACCCTCCATTACTTCACCCAATTGTAAAGAATCTTACAACACCAGGTAATAGTCCAACAATTTTATTTGAAAATCACAAGCTTTCGGAGATTATCTCCTTCGTCAGGTGAGTGTGGGACTCCTTGAACGTTTCGCATTTATAGTCAGAGAACAATACCTGGTGATTACAGATAATCATTCCAACTGCCCGTTGTCAAGGCAATCAAAGTGTTCAGACAGAGAGGTGTTACCTACAGGACCACCGAATATACAAACAGCCAGAACACAAGACAGAGAGAGAGAGAGAGGGAGAAACATCCGAAAGGAAGAGAAAGACAGAGAATGACCCGTTGTATTAAAAACAGATAACTTTTATTCGCTGGTGGGGTTACGTGTAGCGTGACAATTCACCCAATTGAGTACTGCGTTCAGTTTTCAAAATCCCTGTCCTTGACCACAATCCCCTCTGCTGCCTCTCCCCTCCCTATTTCTGCAACCTTCTCTGCCCTTGCATGTCCTCTCCCCTCTTCTGGATCTGGTATTCCTCCCTACCATCCATGGCACAGCCCTCAGCCATCTGGCCCCAGTCTCTGGAATTCTCGAAGGCCCTCCACCATGCGACGTCTTTCCCCAGCTTCAGAGGCCTACGTAGACCCTATCTCGTCCATCACCCCCTTCAGCGAGTGCTTCCAATTCCTCCCTACACTTGATCGGGTCTGGCCATCCACCATTTGTGAGCCCCTTGGGATGTTTTCAATACATTAAAGGCACTATATAAATTTAACCTGTTACTATCTGGTGTTTGGCAATGGTTTTATACCTGTGTTCTTCCAGTTAAAACCCTAACGGAGCCAAAGAATTACCTTTTGTGGCCTCCCTATTTCCAGTATCAGGATTGGGGGGGGGTTGGCAGGGTGATGAAAATTATGAGTGGGGGGGTGGGGGAGGAGAAGGCAATTTGAAATGCATTGATTAGTAAAGATTTCTACTACCAGTACAGGGATGAATATAACCTCCAAACAAAGGCTCCCAAGGGTCTTTGATGTCCATGTTCAGTTGGTTTACATTTTCGTTCCTCGGGTGACTGTCACTGCATCTGCTTATAATGTTTCCATTAGGCCAGGTCATGAATGAGGGAAATAACTAATTCTGGATTTCCTTTATTGAGTGTATTAAATGGTCTCCAGAGTTTTACTGCCTTCTGGCAGCTAGATGTTGAAACAGAATGTCACCACAAGATCTCACCCCTTCCTCAGCACCACAATCACTGCCGTCCCCTCACAGAGGGAGTGTCGGGGTGATACAATAGAAAAGGCAGCACTTATGCAACCAGTTGGTCAAGGTCACTGCAGTAATAGTGACCCAAACCAATGCCATCCCTCTACTTTATCTCAAGGGGGCTGGAATACAAAGGCGTGGAAATTATGCTGGAGTTGTATAAATCTCTGGTTAGAGCGTCTCTGGAGATGCTGCGTTCGGTTCTGGGCACCAGATCTCAGGAAGGATATATCGGCCCTGGAGGGGATTGCAGCGCAGATTCACCACAATGATACCGGGGCTAAAAGGGTTAAATTATGAGGACAGGTTGCACAGACTAGGCTTGTATTCCCTGGAATTTGGAAGATTAAGGGTGAACTGATCAAGGTGTTTGAAGAGGATTAAAATGATTTGATAGGGTAGAGAGAAACTATTTCCTCTGGTTGTGGGCCGGGGGGGGGTGCGGGCGGCCAGAACAAGAGGTCATAACATTAAAATTAGAGCTCGGCCGTTCAGGGGTGATGTCAGGAAGCACTGCTTCACACAAAGGGGGGTGGAAATCTGGAACTCTCTCCCCCAAAAAGCTGTTGAGGCTGGGGGTCAATTGAACATTTCAAAACTGAGATTGATAGATTTTTGTTGGGTAAGGGTATTAAGGGTTATGGAACGAAGGCGGGTAAATGGAGTTAAGATACAGATCAGCCATGATCTAATTGAATGGGGGAACAGGCTCGAGGGGCTGAATGGCCTCCTCCTGTTCCTATGTTCCTAAGGTAGAATAGTTCCTGTGCAGCTCAGCTCAACTCAACTCAACTCCCTTTTGGCTAAAGCCAACAAAACACCCCTGATCCTGACGGCATCCAACAGAACAATGCCATTATATAGAGTTATACCAGCAGACTTAATGTACGTTCCAGTAAATGATGTAAGCAAACTGGAGAATGGTCCCATCAAGCTCCCCAGTGTAAAACTCAGTAGATAAACAAAGCAGTGGAACTTCCCACGTTACAGCATCGCGATAGAAAAAAGCAGCACTACACTTGTAAAGAGACAATAGGTTTGCACAGAAACCTTAGTGCCGATATTTACAGGGAGGGGCTGAGGGGAGGGTCATAGTGGCAGGGAAATCCGAAAATGTGAATAATCTGGAGGTCCTGCCGAATTTGACGGCAGGACCTCATTTAAGTTTTTTGTCTCCGTTTTCCATCCGACAGTCAGGCAGATTGAGAGGCTGGCTGTCTGTCTGCTGGGGGAGGCCTGTGCCACCAGCACAGAGCCGGGGAGTGGAGAGGAGGGAGAGAGAGATCATGGGTGGAGGAGGTGGGGGGGGCTGCAGGGAGGACATGGGGAGCTGGGGGGGGGGGGGGGTTAGGGCGGAGATTGCGGCATCGGATTGCGGGGGGGAATCCGATGTGCAGGGGGAGGATGCAGGTTTACTTGGGGGCGCCAGGGGTGGGGGAAGCATTCCTGCTCCTCCTGGCCCACAAGCAGTGCTGGAATGGCACTTACCCACTGGACCCGGCACGCAGCCTCATTAAAATATTTCGATGATGGACCCGCATCTGGAGAGCAGGCAAGTCGCCCAGCTCCCAAGCTGCCTCCAATAAAATCAGAAGCGGAGGCACTGGAGGCGGGTTGGGGTTGGGGTCGGGTTTCAGATTTTAGAATTTTTAACTCGCCCCCTCTCCCACCTGTCCTGGGGAGTTAAAATTCCCCCAATGGAAGTAAAAATCGGGAGAAATGTAAAATGGGTCACTAATTCACTATCACCCATTTTACACTAGCACACAAAGTCAAAATCTACCCCCAATATTTTATAAAGTGGTTAGGATCTGGAATGCACTGCCCGAGGGGGTGGTGGAGGCAGATTCAATCATGGCCTTCAAAAGGGAACTGGTTAAGTACTTGAAAGGAAAAAATTTGCAAGGCCACAGGAAAAGGGCGGGGGAGTGGGACTCGCTGGATTGCTCTTGCATAGAGCCGGCGCGGACTCGATGGGCTGAATGGCCTCCTTTTGTGCTGTTTCTATGGTTCTAAGTAAATCTCATTCTCCTATTTCCACAAATAAATCATTCATGTTTATTCTCCATGGAATCAGAACACAAACGTGATATCAGAGAACGGGGTTTCTATGCAACACGAGGAGGCTGGACGGTTGGGAAAGGTTTGGGAACAGAAGACCTGTTTTACACTATCACACAATGTCAAATTTACCCCCTGTGAATTTAAATCCCACTATGGCTGCTTGATAAGTTGAATTCAGTTTTAAAAGTCTGGAATTAAAAAGCTGGTATCAGTAAAAGTGACCGTGAAGCTGTCGGATTGTTGTAAAAACCTAACTGGCCTTTAGGGAAGGAAACCTGCCGTCCTTACCCGGTCTGGGCCTATATGTGACTCCAGTCCCACACCAACGTGGTTGGCTCTTAGCTGCCTTCTGAAGTGGCCCAGCAACTTATATCAAAGTCAGGGCAACTAGTGATTGGCAATAAATGCCAGCCTTGCCAGCGATGCCCACATCCCAAGAATGAATACAAAATATACATTGTTGTATCATACGACTACTAAGATGGTAGAAGGCGAACTAGATGGACCTTGGTCGTTCTTCGTCTATCAATTCCTACCTCCAGCTGCATTAATGAATTTTTCAACATTTATACCTTTTAGGTGTCTTGTGCTCTGGTCAGACCGCACCTCGAGTACTGCATCCAGTCCTGGTCGCCAAGAAATGAGAGAGACATTCAAGCACTGGACTCAGTGCAGAGAAGAGCCACAGGCTAAATCATGGTCCAAGTTATGAGGAAAGCCTGAAGTAATTGAACTCTTCAGCCTGGAAAGGAGGCACCTGGAGTGCGCTCTTATGGAGATATATAAGATTGTTAAGGAAATGGAGAATGTTAACTTTGAATATTACTTTAAATTAAACCGCAGGGGTAGAACTTGGGGGCACAGGCTCAAACTAATCAAAAGGACTGATATCGGGAAATTCTCCTTCACACCTCGGGGGTAATTTTAATTTACGTCGATGGTGTAAAATGGCCGATATCGAATTAGCCGCCTGTTACACCTTTTCCGTTGAAGTCAAAGGAAGCGAGAATCGAGCGGGGCGTTTAACGGGCGGCCAATTCTATGTCAACCATTTCACACTATCGCCCACAGTTAAAATTACCCCCAGTGTCTGAGCAACATATGGAATAAACCTCTAGTTAGAGTGTTGGAGGCAAAAACCCTGGATTCATTTAAGAAATATTTGGATGCTACACTGGCATGGGGGAATGTCAGGATCTCTTGGGATGGATGAATTAAGATGGGCTGAATGTCCTCCCTTATCCATAACTATCTTGTGGTCTTGTGAGCTGCCAGAGAAGTACTGAAGGATTGTTGTTGTGATTGGCTGCTTTTTCCTGCTACCGCTAATGAAATTGCATTCTCATGATTTGAATGGCTTGCAAGTTTCAATAAAAATGGGCATTTTCCTTTTTTATATATAAAAAAATAATACTGGGATCCAGAAATACATGTCAAGAATCTTAGGTCCTGCCAGGATTGAACAGAAAAGAATAAAGTAAAAAAACGGGGTAACATCCATGGGGATTACTGCAACATAATTCAAAGAGCAGAAGACTTCATAATAAATCATTTGAATTACAGACGGGTTGTAAACTCAAGAGATAGAAAGCAGGAACCTCATGGCCTAGTTTAATGGAATTATAATATTTTCCTTATGCAAACAATCAAATAGGGAAAATGGGATTTGAAATCCATTATTTTCTGCTAATTTGCGTTCTTTGCATTACAAGAGGATGTGGAATAGGCAATTTACTCAAACGAGCAAGGGAATGGATTGATGAATCCCCTGTAGGAATAAATTGAGTGGAGTATATAAAGTTATTAAATTATAGCTTCACACTCACTGCCAGTAAACCCAGAATTTCACAATTACTGGCACTTGAGTGTAAGGCTATAATGTAATCAAGGTGTTCAGATGCTGTTAGAAGATTAAAGTAGAGATGAGTTCCACATTACAGCTCAACTCAGCCTCTTAATACTTTTTTCATCTCCAACTTTCTCCCCATAGATGCTAACCACCCTCGAGCTCCTCAGCCAAGTGGTAATTCTTCGTATGTACGCCTAGACAGTGAATGCAGACTAGTCGACAATGTGTGGTATCACAAACAAGCCACATTCTGTCACCCATCTATCCGCTCATCAAAGCCCATCCTGCTATTTGTTTCATCCCTTCAGACAACCCAGCAAAGTTCATCACTCTGTTCAGCATTAAAGCTCACCCTTCCATTTAGTCTATCAAAGCTTGCCCCTGCCTATTTGACTCATTAAGGTCCATTCCCATGGCTGGCCCATCAAAGTTTCACCCTCTATTTTGCCCATCCCACATTACAACTATGACCACACTTCAAAAGTATTACATTGGATGTAAAGCACTTTCAGACATCCTGAGGTTCAGGCAGGAAAGCGGCCGAGGAGCTGATGCCAGGTAAGTGAAACATCGGCGGGGAGGGAGGGGGATGGGGGTCGGTCATCGGAGTGCGGGGGGGGGGGGGTCGGAGATGGCGGGGGCGGAGGGGGGGTCGGAGATGGTGGGGGTCGGCGATGGTGGGGGCGGGGGGGTGTCGGAGATGGCGGGGGCGGAGGGGGGTTGGAGATGGTGGGGGCGGGGGGGGGGGGGTCGGAGATGGTGGGAGCGGAGGGGGGTTGGAGATGGTGGGGGTCGGCGATGGTGGGGGTCGGCGATGGTGGGGGCGGGGGGGTGTCGGAGATGGCGGGGGCGGAGGGGGGGTCGGAGATGGTGGGGGCGGGGGGGGGTCGGCGATGGTGAGGGCGGGGGGGGGGGGGTCGGCGATGGTGGGAGCGGAGGGGGGTCGGAGATGGTGGGAGCGGAGGGGGGTTGGAGATGGTGGGGGTCGGCGATGGTGGGGGCGGGGGGGTTCGGCGATGGTGAGGGCGGAGGGGGGGTCGGAGATGGTGGGGGCGGGGGGGGGGGTCGGAGATGGTGGGGGCGGAGGGGGGGGGTCGGAGATGGTGGGGTCGGAGATGGTGGGGGCGGAGGGGGGGGTCGGAGATGGTGGGCATTGCGATGGTGTGGGCGGGGGGGGGGGGTCGGAGATGGTGGGAGTGGAGGGGGGTCGGAGATGGTGGGGGTCGGCGATGGTGGGGGCGGGGGGGGGTCGGAGATGGTGGGGGGGTTCGGAGATGGTGGGGGGGTCGGAGATGGTGGGGGCGGAGGGGGGGTCGGAGATGGTGGGCATTGCGATGGTGTGGGCGGAGGGGGCGGGGTCAGAGATGGTTGGGGGGAGGGGGGGGTCGGAGACGGTGGGGGGGAATGGCAGCCGATCGCTTTTGTGGAATCGCAGCAAATAAGCTTGTTGGTCCTGGAGGAAACACTCCTGCTCCCCCAGGCCCACAAGCAGCACAATAAAGGCACTCACCTGTTGATCTGGGCCTTCTCGCCTCCTCTTACATGGTGTGAAGCAGAAGGCCCGGGAATCCCAGCCCCTGGGTTAAAAATAAAAACCTGTTAAAATGGAGGCCTGCAGCCTCCTTAAAAGATTTCACTGACCGGCCCGCTCCTGAGAGCAGGTTGGTCGTCTGCTCCTCGACCTGCCTCTATTAAAACCGGAAGTAGACGGGTTGGGGTCAGGTTTTGCATTTTTACCTTCCCACCCGCCCTTGGGGGTTAAAATTACCCCCATATTCTCTGGATTATTAGTCTATGCTTCTGGATTACCCATCCAGTGACATAACCACTACACTATCACTATACTTGGCTTACATCTAAACATTCTTTCACTGGTATGTTGACATGAATCCAAAACACAAAGTTTGGCTTTACAACAGAACACATTGGAATTGTCTCAAGCAAGAGACTGTCGCCTTGGACTAGCATCACATTTATCATTCACAGGATTCAGACCTCATCTGAACTCAGATCTAAGCAGGTCCTATCTATTGCTGCAAAGCATCAAATCTTACCTGGGCAACACATTGTAGATTCCGGGTTCACTAGAAAATTTGCTGTAGCACCAGTAACATTTTTTTTTAAAAAAGCAAATGGATACATGGGGAAAATGAGGCAATCAAAAGACTCAGGAAGCCTATCACAGGGCCGATGTGAAAAGCTCGATCAGACCAGAGCTACAACTCCAAAATCAGTTTCAAATAGAACAATCCACAGGCATGCTTTAAGTGTTAGCAGAAGAACATCAAACCCAAGTTGTACACAGAACCCAGCTCCAATTCTCCTCTTGTGGATAAAGACACAGTAACATAGAATTGTACACTCATCTCACACGGAAAAACCTCAGAAATCCAAGGCCAAATTCCTTAAAGTGTAGCAACCCAATTGCTAAATCAAGATCAATCATAGTGTAGTTGGACATCTCCTTCAAAAACTTTATCCTGTTAAAACTGCAGTTGGCATGAGCGCTCATTAGGAACTGGTCAAATGTCCAAACCAATCAGAGTTTTCCAATCCAAGATGAAAAGCAGCAATCACTGCATCTTTCCAGAAGAAGCAATGGAAGTCAATCCTAATAATTATTCATCACCTCATGGAGCAAACCAACTGGGTGAGACCATTAATGAGTGCACAGAACTGGTTGTCCTTTTTTTTTTCCCCAAGTCAATCCTGGTGGCAATGATGCAAGTATACGACTCGGGATAGATGATGGAACTCCATGTCTAACACCTGTGCATTCAAAGGCTCAGAGAGTTTTTTTTTATTCGTTCATGAGATGTCGGCGTCACTGGCAAGGCCAGCATTTATTGCCCATCCCTAATTGCCCTTGAGAAGGTGGTAGTGATCCACCTTCTTGAACCACTGCAGTCCGTGTGGTGATGGTTCTCCCACAACTGAGTGGCTTGCTTGGCCATTTCAGAGGGCAAATTAAGAATCAACCACATTGTTGTGGGTCTAGAGTCACATATAGGCCAGACTGGGTAAGGACAGCAGGTTTCCTTCCCTAAAGGGCATTAGTGAACCAGATGGGTTTTTATGACAATCTGATAGTTTCATGGCCACCCTTACTGATACCAGTATTTTAATTCCAGATTTTTATTTAATCAATTGAATTTAAATTCACCAGCTGCCGTGGCAGGATTTGAACTCATGACTCTGGATTTTTAGTCCATGCCTCTGAATTACTAGTCCAGTAACATAACCACTATGCTACCGTACCCAGTGTGTAACTAAACCAAACCTTCCGTGACTGGTGGGCACCGCAGGGACTGAAGCGTGTTGTGGACATGGGCAATAATATTATTTAATTTGTCAAGCTTCCTTTGTTTTGTATGATTTGGGATTCTACTAGTTGTGCCCTCTAAGAAGGGGACACTTTTGTTAGATTTTCTATTTAGTGACACTGGGGCAACCCAGCGTCTTCTTATTATTTCATTAAAAAAGAGGCAACTAAACCAAACCAATCAGGAAGGTCCCAAATTCAATCAATCTGCTGTTCACTGAATTAGATAATCTCTGTTCAGGAGATGGTGGTGAGAGTGCTACAAATGGCCTCAGTACCAAGTGGATTATGGAAAGGAAGATTAGCCAGGGTACCCACTCCTGATTAATATCAGTTGACTCCTATGGGAATTGTTTGTGTGCAGATGTTGAGTAAAGACAAAACCTGATTCGTTTTGCTGACTATTTTGGATCTAGGATTGTGTAAAAGACAGGGTTAATTATTAATATTTTCAAAAGGCATTCGATAAGGTGCCACATAAATGGTTGTTACGCAAGATAAGGGCTCATGGGGTTGGGGGTAATATATCAGCATGGATAGAGGATTGGTTAAAGGGCAAAAAACAGAGAGTAGGGATAAACGGGTCATTTTCAGGTTGGCAGGCTGTAACTAGTGGGGTGCCGCAAGGATCAGTGCTTGGGCCCCAGCTAGTTACAATCTATATTAATAACTTGGATGAAGGGACCGAGTGTAATGCATCCAAATTTGCTGACTATACAAAGCTAGCTGGGAAAGTAAGCTGTGAGGAGGCTGCAAAGAGGCTGCAAAGGTATATAAACAGGTTAAGTGAGTGGGCAAGAAGGTGGCAGATGGAGTATAATGTGGGGAAATGTGAGGTTATTCACTTCGGTAGGAAAAATAGAAAAGCAGAATATTTTTTAAAAGGTGAGAGACTAAGAAACGTTGATATTCAAAGGGATTTGGGTGTCCTTGTACACGAATCACAGAAAGTTAACTTGCAGGTACATCAAGCAATTAAGAAGGCAAATGGTATGTTAGCCTTTATTGCAAGGGGGTTGGAGTATAACAGTAAGGAGAACTTGCTGCAATTATATAGGGCTCTGGTGAGACCACACCTAGATTATTGTGTACAGTTTTAGTCTCCTTACCTAAGGAAGGAAACACTTGCCTTAGAGGGGGTGCAACAAAGGTTCACTAGATTGATTCTTGGGATGAGAGGGTTGTCCCATGAGGAGAGATTGAGTAGAATGGGCCCATATTCTCTGGCGTTTACAAGAATGAGTGGCGATCTCATTGAAACTGTAAAATTCCTAGAGGGCTTGACATGGTAGATGCTGAGAGGCTGTTTCCCTTTGCAGGAGAGTCTAGAACTAGGGGGCATAGTCTCAAGCTAAGAGGTCGGCCATTTAGGACCGAGATGAGGAAAAATTTCTTTACTCAGAAGGTTGTGAATCTTTGGAATTCTCTATCTCAGAGGGCTGTGGATGCTCAGTATATTCAAGATTGAGATCGATAGATTTTTGGACACTAAGGGAATCATGGGATATGGGATCGGGCTGGAAAGTGGAGTTGAGGTCGAAGATCAGCCATGATCTGATTGAATGGCGGAGCAGGCTCGAGGGGCCATGTGGCCTACTCCTGCTCCTATTTCTCATGTTCTTATATAATGGAAAAAATTACTGTCAATAGTTACTGCAGTGAGGACCAGCAGCTTTGGAAGGGAAACCCAGCACAAAGTCAACATCTTCAGGGGAGAAAATTGTGAAGGAAAAAAGATCATTTCGCAGATCTGTACTCTCATGTCTGATTATGTCTTTCAGGTAAGACATTGAACCATGACTCATTCTACTTGTTTAACTGAAGGTTGAAGATCCCATTGCACTAATCAATGAAGAGCAGGGAGAGCTCCCAGTATCCTGGTGAACATCATCAAGAACAGAATAGTTGGCCATTTTTGTCGGTTTGTAGGCTGCAGAATGGCCGCCAGATTTGCTATGTAACAGCACTTCAAAGTAATAAGGAACTTTGATACATTTCAAAAATGTGATAAAGAATTTCAAGTAATTCCTCTCTTATTTTATGTCAAAGCTGATTGAAATCACAGTGAACGAGAAACCGCAGCAATGCTTTGATTTTAACAAACTGCTGTCAGGATCCCAATTTCAGTCAGTCTGTGATGGTCTCATTGTTATCACCATAGAAATTAACAATTCACTTCAGGTCCAGCTTGAAGTCACAGCTGTCGTCCTCAACATTTACAGAGCTTTCAGCTGTGCACGACACTGCAAAGTATATGTGTGTGTGTGTATTTGTGTGTGTGCATGTATATATGTGTGCGTGATATCTGCGTGTGTGCGTGATATCTGCGTATATGCGCGCGTGTGTGTACATATATAGGTGTGTGTGTGTGTTACGATGAATTCTAACTCCCCTGAGGTCTGTGTTTGCACTATGGGTTGGAATGTCACCCCATTAATATTTTCAAAAGGCATTCGATAAGGTGCCACATAAATGGTTGTTACGCAAGATAAGGGCTCATGGGGTTGGGGGTAACATATTAGCATGGATAGAGGATTGGTTAAAGGACTGTAATATTAGCTTAGGAGCATGTTAATGCATTTAAATTCCTACAGTCACTATTTTAACAAAAGGTTTTCACCTAATTATTTTACGCTTTCGCACATTAATATCACGCGGCAATTTGCTTCATATGACGCCAAGATAAGTTCGGGAGCGAGGTGTGGGGTTCGGGAGCGAGGTGTGGGGGTTCGGGGGCGAGGTGTGGGGGTTTGGGGGCGAGGTGTGGGGGTTCGGGAGCGAGGTGTGGGGGTTCGGGAGCGAGGTGTGGGGTTCGGGAGCGAGGTGTGGGGGTTTGGGGGCGAGGTGTGGGGTTCGGGGGCGAGGTGTGGGGTTCGGGGGCGAGGTGTGGGGTTCGGGGGCGAGGTGTGGGGGTTTGGGGGCGAGGTGTGGGGGTTTGGGAGCGAGGTGTGGGGTTCGGGGGCGAGGTGTGGGGGTTCGGGAGCGAGGTGTGGGGGTTCGGGGGCGAGGTGTGGGGTTCGGGGGCGAGGTGTGGGGTTCGGGAGCGAGGTGTGGGGTTCGGGAGCGAGGTGTGGGGGTTCGGGAGCGAGGTGTGGGGTTCGGGAGCGAGGTGTGGGGGTTTGGGGGCGAGGTGTGGGGTTCGGGGGCGAGGTGTGGGGTTCGGGGGCGAGGTGTGGGGGTTCGGGGGCGAGGTGTGGGGTTCGGGGGCGAGGTGTGGGGTTCGGGGGTGAGGTGTGGGGGTTCGGGGGCGAGGTGTGGGGTTCGGGAGCGAGGTGTGGGGTTCGGGGGTGAGGTGTGGGGTTCGGGGGCGAGGTGTGGGGTTCGGGAGCGAGGTGTGGGGTTCGGGAGCGAGGTGTGGGGGTTCGGGAGCGAGGTGTGGGGTTCGGGGGTGAGGTGTGGGGTTCGGGGGTGAGGTGTGGGGTTCGGGGGTGAGGTGTGGGGTTTGGGAGCGAGGTGTGGGGTTCGGGGGCGAGGTGTGGGGGTTCGGGGGTGAGGTGTGGGGGTTCGGGGGCGAGGTGTGGGGTTCGGGGGCGAGGTGTGGGGTTCGGGGGCGATGTGTGGGGGTTCGGGGGAAGGGTCACCTGCGGAAAAGAGGCAAATAAACAATGGGCAGGAAGTGATGAGGTTCTGCATTTCACCAAATATTCAAACTTTCAAAAGGGAATTGGATAAATACTTGAAGGGGGAAAAATTTGCAAGGCTGTGGGGAAAGAGCGGGGGTGGGGGGTTGTGGCACTAATGGGATAGCTCTTTCAAAGAGCTGGCACAGGCACGGTGGGCTGAATGGCCTCCTCCTTCTATGCTGTATGATTCAATGCTTCTATTATTCTATGATTCCATTTCTCCTAAATTTATTCATAAAATAGAAAAGCTCCACTCTGATGGTAAAAACAGTTTTGTTTTTTTGCTTGGGGGGCAAATGTTTCTGAGCTTCAACTGAGAGCGAACAATTTGTCAGCTCCCTTCGGCCACCATTTTGTTTTTATTTCAGATATACTTTGGGATTTCCTCAGCCGGTCGTTTTGTCAACTGCCGCTCAGCCTGTTGTCCGCTGTTTACTTCTGTTGTATTTTGGATTAAATTGAAAGTGACAGCAGGAATGGCCCCGATGTGCCCATCAGTTCTGGATATGTTCACAACCCAACCAAGTCTTAATTCAGCTGAGGCTTGTCCATCTGTTGCAGATAATGCTTGATGAAGGCAAACCCAATTGACATGCAAATGGCTCCAATATATATACTGTAAACAAAGAAGCCTGTTATAAATATTTGGACACATTTCTGGTTTATCTTTGCGCCCGTTGCTATGGTAATCTTTACAAAAAAAACCCCCATTGTTTTGAAAGTAACGTTAAGGAGCATTTTTCTGTTGATTCTGTATGTTGTGTTTTACGTTCTTCTATCTGGCATCAAGAAGGGAGAACTTGGCCTATTCTGGGACATCATGACACACATCAGGACTGATGGTTCAATGAGTGAAGGTTCAATTTTGCCAATTATTAGTCCCTGGCCCATGGCCCTTGCTCGATAGGAGGGCAGTCAGCCGCCGATGTCAGCCTGCGGCCTTCCCGACATTCCGATTGTCAAAACGAATGGCTAGAAAGTTGGGGGCGCTGACCTCTGACCCCGATTCACGGCCCTCCCCAATTTAACGGTTGTTGACCTTAATGAACAGAAAAACCAGGAGGTACTAACTCGTAAAGTTTACCCCGTTAGGGTGAAGCTCTCAGTCAGTTCACCATTAATAAATTGACCAAAAATAAATAAATCGCACCCCAATATTGACTTGTCAAAAAAAAAGATAAATATCCTGATGTGAAGCCTTGGCCGGTGGGAGCTCCGATTCGGAGAATTGGACGCAGAGGTCAACGGGCCTGGTTGGCAGCGCTCGCGATTTTCTAGCGATTAAATTTACTCGTTGGAAAATCGGCATTACCGTGAATTAAGCACGTTGGCCCTCCCACCCCGCCTGATTTTCTGAGCCCCACTCCTTTGAGTGGCGCTCCACACTTTTTTGGGGGGGGGTGCAGAGTCCCACGGTATTTACCCTGACACATTAAGGGCAGAAATGAATAGAGCTCCCCTTGATAGGTTAGTGGGTAGTGATATAGAAAGAACAAGCTTTCATTTATATAGCGCCTTTAATGACCTCAGGACATCCCATAGCGTTTCACAGCCAATGAAGTACTACTGTAGTGTAGTCACTGTATTAGGAATCGGGGCAACCAATTTGCACATAGCAAGATCCCACAAACAGCAAGAGGCAATGACCAGATAATCTGTGTTTTTTTAAGGTGTTGGTTGAGGGATAAAAATTGGCCAGAAGTGAGAAGCACATGAAGATGGAGGGGGAAGGATTGGTGAGGGGGGTGGGGGGGGTTGGTGAGGGGGTGGGGGGGATTGGTGAGGGGGTGGGGGGGATTGGTGAGGGGGTGGGGGGGTTGGTGAGGGGGTGGGGGGGTTAGTGAGGGGGGCGGGGGGTTGGTGAGGGGGGCGGGGGTTTGGTGAGGGGGGCAGGGGGTTGGTGAGGGGGGGTGGGGGTTTGGTGATGGGGTGGGGGGGTTGGTGAGGGGGGAGCGGGGGGTTGGTGAGGGAGGGCGGGGGTTGGTGATGGGGTGGGGGGGTTGGTGAGGGGGGCGGGGGGTTGGTGAGGGGAGCGGGGGTTGGTGAGGGGGGAGCGGGGGTTGGTGAGGGGGGAGCGGGGGTTGGTGAGGGGGGAGCGGGGGTTGGTGAGCGGGGGCGGGGGTTGGTGAGGGGGGGCGGGGGTTGGTGAGGGGGGAGCGGGGGTTGGTGAGGGGGGAGCGGGGGTTGGTGAGGGGGGAGCGGGGGTTGGTGAGGGGGGAGCGGGGGGTTGGTGAGGGGGGGCGGGGGTTTGGTGAGGGAGGGCGGGGGTTTGGTGAGGGGGGCGGGGGTTTGTTGAGGGAGGGCGGGGGTTTGGTGAGGGGGGCGGGGGTTTGGTGAGGGGGGAGCGGGGGTTGGTGAGGGGGGAGCGGGGGGTTGGTGAGGGGGGAGCGGGGGTTGGTGAGGGGTGGAGGCAGGTTTTCCTGTTCCTCTGCACCTGGTTGTCCTCAAATTAACAGATGGAAAATCGCGGGTTGGGGGCACCCTCACGGCCCTGCGACCATAATCGCCCAATTTTTCTCTGTTTGCTGCCCCCCGGATGATCCAATGGGCCCAGGGCTGCAGGGATCAGGAAAATCTGCCCCATAATCAGTAAGAAACAAAGAGAAGAGCGGAGAGAAGCAGACCCCCTGTGTAAAGGCCCACGTTAAATTGAGAAGAGTGAGAGGGAGCTTTGTCCAAATGCACAGACCAGATGCGAAGGGATCGAAGGTCTGACTGACTAGTCAGGACTTATCCCAAGCTAATTCATTGAAATCATGAGTCTACAACACAGAGGCAGCATTCCCACATTATGATCAGATGCTTCCCGTAGGCTACATTTCTTTCCATCTATATTTTCCATGAGGGGGGTTTTCCAGTGTTCATTTCCTCTGTGCTCACCAAAGTGAAAACCCATCAGGAAAAGTATGAGAACATTCTGCTGAGCAACGAAGGGGTAGAATAGTTCGAAATGTTTCCTCTGCAATTCAAGAACTGCTAATTCGATGTCTGGTTATATGTGTGAGAGCTGCGGTTCAGTGAGTAACGCTCTCGCCTCTGAGTCAGAAAGTTGTGGGTTTAAGTCCCACTCCGGGGACTGCAGCACGTAATCTTGGCTGACACTGCGGTGCAGTACTGAAGGAGGTGCCGTCTTTCGGATGAGACGTTAAACCGAGGCCCTGTCTGTCCTCTCAGGTGGACATAAAAGATCCCACGGCACTGTTTGAGGAAGAGCAGGGGAGTTCTCCCTGGTGTCCTAGCCAACATTTATCCCTCAACCAACATCACTGAGAAAACAGATTATCTCATTTCTGCGCGCAAATTGGCTGCTGTGTTTCCGACATTATGACAGTGAATACACTTCAGAAAGTACTCCATTGGCTGTAAAGGGCTTTGAGACGTCCTAAGGTCATGGAAGGTGTAAGCCTTTCTCGTCTCTCTTTACCCTGTGGAGGATATATGCTGCCTGTTCTGTTTCACCAACCTTGTTAAGCCTCGGTTTTAAAATCACCACAACCTATCCATGACAATCTCCCGCACACCTCTGTGCCAAACTCCTTCATCTCAGGAAAATACTGGATCGGAAAATACTCTGGAACTCACCTGGCCAGTCCCAGTAACTAATCACCCTCACACTCCCTTTCTACGCTCAGTTAAATTTTCCCGCACTATAGAAAGAAAGAAAGAATGAAGGGCCTTGGGACGTTTTACCACGTTGAAGGCACTATATAAATGCAAGTTGTTGCTGTTGCTGTGAGTAGAAGTGTGGCAGGGTCGAGGAGTTTAGGGAGAGAAATCGCGAGTGCAGGCGATACAATGACTGAAGGTTCGGCCATGGACAGTGGGAGAGGGGGAGGTGATGCTCAGTAGCCCAGAGATGGAAGAGCAGAGGGTGCAGGCGTAGAGTTTGAATAGGTTGTAGAGGTAACCCGCGTCTGCCCGTATAATTGAATATTAACAATGTAATGGGGAGAGGGTAGGGTTGATATTCTGGAGGGACGAGATCAAATGGGTTGAAGAGTCTTCTTCATGATTTGGGCAGTCACATTGGCTGATTTTATTTCCCCTCTGTCGCTCAGGAGCACTGGTGGTAATTGTGTGATCTGCGCTATCAGTCCAATTAACATCAGTTAACTCAGCATGAACTGGGGTTGGAAGTTGGGATGCCACTATCAGGAAAGACTGAAAAGGCTGGGGCTCTTTCCTCTAGAAAAGGGAAGACCTGATAGATATCTTTAAAATTATGAAGGGTAGACGTAGAGAAGATGTTTCCACCTGTGGGGGAGTCCAAAACTAGGGGCCATAAATATAAGATAGTCACTAATAAATCCAATAAGGAATTCAGGAGAAACTTCTTTGCCCAGAGAGTGGTTAGCATGTGGAACTTGCTACCACGTGGAATGGTTGCAGCAAATAGCATAGATGCATTTAAGGGGAAGCTAGATAAACACATGAGGGAGAAAGGAATCACATGATATGCTGACAGGGTTAGAGGAAGCTCGTGCGGAGCATAAACACTGGCATAGACCTGTTGGGCCGAATGGCCTGTTTCTGTGCTGTAAATTCTATGGAAAGAAAGAGCTTGCATTTATATAGTGCCTTTCACAACAGCACCACAGCACTCCCTCAGTACTGCACTGAAACATCAGCCTTGACTATGTGCGCATGTGTCTGGAACCCACGTCCTTCTGTCTCAGACGAGAGAGTGCGACTACTGAGCCACGACCAATAGAATGCTATAGTTGACTGTGTTAAAGGCTACAGGGGGAGTAAAAGAGGACAAGGAGGGATAGTGTACCATGGTCACAGTCACAGCGGATGTGATTTGTGGCTGACTCGAGCTGTTTCCGTGCGATGGCAGGGCCAGTAACCTGATTGGAGAGATTCAAACGCGGAGTTTGCAGGAAAGTTGGGGATGGATTTGGGGGGCAACAATGCATTCAAAGACTTTGAAGAGGAAAAGGAGGTAAGAGATGGGGCAATTACAGCTGGTAATGTAGAAAAGAAGCTGAGGGTGATCTTTGCTATCCAGGATGACCTTGGAGTAGTGAACAGTTTTGGCAGAGGAGATGGAGGCCTGATCGTGCTTGATGAGGTCCAGCCAGATCTGGTGCTGAATGGCTAAACCAGCTGTGTGACAGGTATGCTCAATGTCTGGGTCCCTTGGGTTTGACTGAGAAAAGATGGGAGCCATACAAGAGAATGACTGGGATGGGAGAGAGTAACGGTTTAATAAGGACATTAAAAGATGGAGCCAGGGGAATGGTTGAGTAGATCGACAGCTGCAGCAGTATTGTGGAGAATGGAGGGCCAAAGGCTAGGCAGTTGTCAGCTTGAAAGTGCAATTTGTAAGTGACTTGCGGGGAGAGTTCAGCCCACAGCAGTACAAATTGCCCGTGTTGAGAGTGACGTTGATGGAACGAATGGCATTTTGTTGCTCTGTGCTTTCTTCTCTTATTCTGAGGAACGCCTGGCATACAAACCCTGGTTTGGCATCAACTAACGCCAGCTACAGGCTCCATCGGTGAGAGCTCCTGAACTTGCTAGGAATGGAAGCGGATGCAAGGACGCAACTTGATTTTGAAACCTTGGCCGAGAAATTCGATCCCGTTTTTCAGGTGTTAAACGGGCGGCTGAGCCTCCAATATGACGAGCCACAAGTGTGCCACCCGCCATATTGGTGTAGGCAAAAAAAAATTGGCGTCCAGCGCCCAGGTCTGAAACAGCCGTTAGGCCCGTTGCATATTCAAATAAAGGGCATAATGCAGGTTTGATGCTCCCTCCGCAATATTGGTTTGCCCTGAGGCAGCCAGCACCAGCGCCGGCTGCGTTCAGGAAAACTGGGTCCACATGCGGCCTAACGGGTGGTCCTTAAAGAGACCGCAGCAGGCCGCCACCAAAAAGGTAAGATTTTTAAATATACTTAGCTGGACGTGGAGCCAGGAGTGTTCCTCCCGGTCCCACATTAAAGCCACGCAAACCTCTCCCGGTCCCTACCAACGACCCTTTCCGGGTCGTCGCCCTCAGGACTCACCTGAGGGCCGCTGCCAGTGACGCAGCGGCCTGATCTTCGAGTCCTCTTCCCCGGTGGGATGCCTGGGGACAGCCATTAAGTGTCCACAGCTCGCCGGCACATTGATGATGAGGCCTGAGGCCCGATATTATGTGCGCCTCAGGCCTATCCGTTCAGGCACGGGAATTGATCCATTTTTGGGTGCGCTCAAATTTGTAGGCCCTTGTGTTCATACTGCAGCTTATCATGTCTCGGATCCCACAGCGAGGTTAAACAAACAGGTATTGAGAAGAATGACCAGTTAATCTGTTTTTGGTGGTGTTTGGTTGAGGGAAAGATATGGGAGAACCCCCTGCTCTTCTTCAAATAGTGATGTGGGACCTCTTACATACACCTTAACAGGTGGAAGTGACCTCATCCAAAAGATGACACCTCTGATGACACACCATGATTTTGAGATGGGGATAGAGCCATGGAGCGGCTTAAGTATATTTCTTAATATAAACTCTCTGATTCCAGTCCGTATCTGTAGTTCTGCTTATTGCCTTGAACTAAATTGCAGTGTTTCTGTCTATCTTGCAATTAATTGATGGGTACGGCCCTTCCCTGGTGTATTGGTCACCAGGTGCCAGGGAGTGAGTGCCAAACTTTTGCCTCAGAGATATTTTAGAATGATTCTGCCACAGTTGCCATGGGAACGAGGAGGGAGAACAAATCTGACCGGGCAACTGGGGGCCAGGAGTGACGCATGTGAGGTCACTAACTTTCCTGGCATCGGTCATTGGACAGTTATGAGGAAAGGGAATCCTGACTGATTCAAGGTTGCTGCGTTGAATAGGGGTCAGAGGGTACAAGACCCCCCCCCCCCACCCCCTTCAGCTCTTGTGCATACTTGGCTTGGACGCCAGGTCAGTGGAGGGCCTCAAGGGAAGGAGACAGGGAGTTGCCAGCTGGCTGACCCACAAGTAAAAATCTATGTTTTGAACTTGCAGGTTGACCGTTTTTGTGCTAAGTTGACTGTTTGGTTCCGACTATGTTTTCCAATTGATCTGAGAAGGTCCTATCTGTATGTATGTTATTAGGACCCCGTTTTGAATGGGAAAAAGGCTGAGTGCTCATTTCAGGCAGGCCGTCCGGCTCTGTGAACGTTACAGTGGACCTGTCAGGGTTACCGACCTCATTAACACTGGTTTTCCCAAGTGAAAATCAGCCCCAGTACATCTGTACCGGCATTGGATGCCATATGTGAATAGTTTTTTCTCTCTCTCTCTCTCTTTCTTTTCCCCACACACACAAACACACACGCACACACACACACACACGCGATTACCCAGGCAATAAGCTCTATGTGAATTGTTAGCCAATTCAGTGATGTACAGCTTCCGTACTAAGTAGCTTGCGTGCCAATAATGTGAGATGTTGCCGAGCATCTAAAAGAAGTCAATTTATTTAATGAAAGTCACCTTGCCCAGCTGTTTGCAGAGCTCGGCCTCCTGAAACGGGCCTGATTACATGCATTTTTCCAGCTTAACACATGGGCTGGCTGGACTGATTGATAAGCTGCTTCGCTGGGTCTGCTTTTATTCTATCTGACTGTGCCCAGCATTCCATCCAAACCTAGTAATGAAAAGAGGATCGGGTGACTCCCCGAATGGTTCTGCGAGTTTGCTCAGTGAATGGCTGTTACAGCATAGACCTAGGTCGACTCTCAGTCTGCGATGAGTTAACTGATCTCAGTTTGGGGGCCTCAGCACCCAGGATTAAGGAGGTGAAAATTAGCTGGGGTTGCCACTAACTCATCGCTATTCAATGACCCCCACCCCCCAATCTGTGCTTGTATGCATGTCGGGTGGGGACAGGATCGGTCCGCCTGCAGTAGAATCGGCTTCCCAAACACAGTGGGTGTGGAATTGCTTCACGGCTGGTCTTTGGGGAAAGCAACTTCCCATTAGCATATTGACCGCCTTTTGCTTGGTGCTTTTCTTCTAAATGTGTGTGAATACACTTTGGTTTAAAACCCAACATTTAAACATTAACTCTTTTCTTCTCCAAAATTCTTGGCGAAAATACATCCCGAAATGTGATACTGACCTAAGAGTGATTGATGGGCAGAGCAGATGAAGAATTTACTCTGCGTTTAACTGGTTGCTGTACCTGACCTGGGAGTGCTTAATGGGACGATACAGATTGGAATCCACTGCGCACCTTACCAACACTTGACCAGACCTGTCAATGCTTAATGACTTCTTGCGTCACACTTTGAGGTGTCACACATGCATATATGCAAATAGACTGTGGCTGATTGGCTAAAATTTCATACTCATAAAACAGCAACAAATCAAAATGATCAGGTGCGAAACATGCCAGTCAGCAAATAGATAAAGCCATAAAATGGCAGTAGCCCTTTATAAACAAGGCCGTGGAGTACAAGAACAAAGAAGTTGATCAATTTATACTGGGCAACAGTTAAGACCAAATTGGAGTATTATGGACAGATGGACGCCATTCAGCCCATTGTTCCTGCGCTGGCTCTTTGCAAGAGCAATCCAAGACTCATCCCACTGCTCCACTCACTTCCCATATCCTGTATCATCTTCTGCTTCAGCCGTTTATCTATTCTCCCTTTAAAAGATCGTCTCTGCCTCAACTAATCCCTGTGTCAAGAATCTGACAACTCTCTATGACAATTTTAAATGATCATAATTTTGAAAACCTTCATTAAATTTCCTCTTATCCTTTTCTGCTCCAGTGGAAATAGTCCCAATATCTCAAGTCCCAGTAGTTTCTTATCTCTGGCATCATCCTGGTGAATTTGCTTTGTGTGCTTTCTATGGATTTAATGTTTTTTCTATAATGGGGCATCCAAAACTGCACAAAGTACATTAATTTTACAAATTTATTATTATCTCTTTGCTCTTGCACCTACACCCCTTTTCATGAAACCCAAAATTCTAGTTGCCTTTTTAGGTCTAGGTCTCTCTGTTCCTCCACACCCTTCATTGTCTTTCCTTTGCGTTTATAGTGCCATTTCTTGTTTTCTTGCCCCTCCCAAAATGCACTAATTCACACTTCCCTGCATTAAGTAGCATCTCAGTTGTTTGCCCATTCTACTAATCTGCCAATGCCCTCCTAAAGTCTCTTACAGTGGGTCTTACTGTTTCAAAAACCCCTTACTTTTGATATTGTGCTCTAATCATCTTCATAATGCAAGAAATGGAATATAATGTGGGAAAATGTGAAGTCATCCACTTTGGGAGGAAAAATAAAAAAGCAAAATATTATTTGAATGGAGAAATACTACAAAATGCTGCGGTACAGAGGGATCTGGGTGTCCTCGTACATGAAACACAAAAAGTCAACATACAGGTGCAGCAGGTAATCCGGAAGGCAAATGGAATATTGGCCTTTATTTCTAGGGGGATGGAGTATGAAAGCAGGGAAGTCATGCTACAACTGTACAGGGTGCTGGTGAGACCACACCTGGAGTACTGCGTACAGTTCTGGTGCCCTTATTTAAGGAAGGACCTACTTGCATTGGAGGCAGTTCAGAGAAGGTTCACTAGGTTGATTCTGGGTATGGAAGGGTTGTCTTATGAGGAAAGATTGAACAGGTTGGGTCTATACTCATTGGAGTTTAGAAGAATGAGAGGAGATCTTATTGAAACATACAAGATTCTGAGGGGACTCGATAGGGTAGATGCTGAGAGGATGTTACCCCTCATGGGGGAATCTAAAACTAGGGGGCATAGTCTTAGAATAAGGGGTCGCACGTTTAAGATGGAAATTAGGAGGAATCGTGAATCTTTGGAATTCTTTACCCCAAAAAGCTGTGGAGGCCGAGTCATTGAATACATTCAAGGCTGAGTTAGACAAATTTTTGATCAGCAAGGGAGTCAAAGGATATGGGGAAAAGGCGGGAAAGTGGAGTTGAGGTAAAAACCAGATCAACCATGATCTCATTGAATGGCGGAGCAGGCTCGAGGGGCCGAATGGCCTACTCCTGCTCCTATCTCTTATGGTCTTATGGTAACAATAATGAATCCTAAGCATACACTGCTTTAAACCCTTGTCCCATTAACTCTAAACCCTTTAAAGGGGGTAATTTTAACCTAACTCGCCGGGCCAGAAACCCACGGGATCGGGTGGAAAGCCAGTTTTACACCTCGCCCAATATTGCTCTCCACTGACTTCCATGGAGAGTAAAATCGCGTGAGGTGTAAAACCAGCTTTGCACCCAATCCCGTCAGTTTCCCGACGGGCGGGTTAGGTTAAAATTGCTCCCTTTGTTTCATGTCCATCAACCAGCTTTTCAACTATCCTGCTGCGTTCCCTCTTAAACTATATGCCTGAATTTAGTGATAAGCCTCCTGTGACATCCTTATTGAACATCTTCTGAAAATCAATATACACAACGTCTACTGCATTCCTTTTATCTATCTAATTCGTCACTTCTTCAATTGCATTTGTCAAATATGACTTGCCTTTAACAAGTCCATGATAGCTATCTTTGATTATCCCATGCATCCATAAATGCTTATTAATTTAATCTTGAATTATGGATTCTAAGAGTTTGCCCACAACTGATATTAGGCTAATTGATCTATGGTGACCCGATTTATCCTTCTCTCTTTTCTTGAACAGTGGTGTCTTGTAGTTGGCCATGGCTCAGTGGGTAGCACTCTTGCCCCTGAATCAGAAGGTTCAAGAGTCACAACAGAGACTTAAACACAAAATCCAGGCTGATACTCCAATGCACCACTGAGGGAGTGCTGCACTGCTGGAGATGCTGTTTTTCCGATGAGATATTAAACCAAGGCCCTGGCTGCCGTCTCAGGTGGATGTAAAAGATCCTGTGGTACTATTTTGAAGAAGTGCGGAGGAGTTTTCCCTCATGTCGTAGCCAATATCTATTCCTCAACTAACACCTGAAACAGATTATCTGGTCATTATCACATTGCTGTTTGTGGGATCTTGCTGTGCGCAAATTGGCTGCTGCGTTTCCTACATTACAACAATAACTACATTTCAAAAATACTTCATTGGCTGTAAAGTGCCAACAACCGGCAGGTCAGGGTCACGCTTGCGGACTGAGTGGAAGTGTTCAGCAAAGCGTTCATCCAATCTGCGTTTGGTCTCCCCAGTGTAGAGGAGACTGCATTGTGAGCAGCGGATAGAGTATATTAGATTGAAAGAAGTGGCATTTCATGTTCAGTGATGAGAAGATCGGGTGAATAAATCCCCATAGGAGATATTTTAGCTATCCACATAACTGGTCACCAGAGGACACAGATTTAAAATAATTGGCAAAAGAACCAGAGGGGAGATGAAGAGAATTTATTTTCACGCAGCGAGTTGTTACTTATGGAAGGCGCTGCCCGAAAGGGCGGTGGAAGCAGATTCAATAGTAACTTTCGAAAGGGAATTGGATAAATACTTGAAAAGGAAAAATTTGCAGGGCTGTGGGGATAAAACAAGGGAATGGGATTAATTGGAAAGCTCTTTCATAGAGTCGGCGCAGGCATGATAGGGTGAATGGGCTCCTTCTGTGCTGTAACATTCTATGATTCTGTGACATCAACTGTGGAATTGTTGCAAACCCTCTTCAGTTACAAATATACTGTTCTTTGTCTTGGTAATTACGTCTGATCAATTCTGCAAGCAAATGGAAAAAGATAGTTTGAAATGCTATTAGAATAGGCACATTCATGAAACATCGTCAGCAACCTCAATGTTTTACAAAGCGTATATCCATAGAGTGATGGATTTTTTGCAGCCCTGTTTGACGAGCTGCCAAGAAAACACAGCTGCTGTTTTTGGACTCAGTACCCGTGCAAATCAGTGAGCCTGATGAGGATGCTCGGCTCCATGCCAGACTTCACCATCTACAGCATCAAAGAAACGTGGCCAGCCAGTCAGTCCTCCACACGATTGTAAGTGGAGCAGCACCGCAAACGTAACCCAGACCCTCGCATCTGTGCCAGGAACACCACAGTTGTCGTCAGCTGCATCTCAATTTTCTGCCTCAATCAGAAAAGTCTGGACAGAAAGTTGGAGATAAGCATCTTGCTCATGGAACAGTCTTCCAGGCAGTCATCACTTTGAACTTTGAACCTTGAGGACAGACTTTTAAGGAGATAAATTTTGCGAAGCTCCAGTCCCAGTGTGAGGCCTCACCAACAACATGCACAGTAGCAGAGATAGAGGTCTCCCATTGTAGTCCTGATTTTTCTGAAACACACTGGGAGACTCGCCTCACAAGCCCCTTGATGCATGGATAACCATGAATTTTCTTTTAACTTTTTCTGATGGTGTGGGTGACACTGGCAAGGCCGGCATTTATTACCCATCCCCAGTGGCCTTGAAAAGGTGAGCCTTCTCCATGAACTGCTGCAGTCCTTGTGGTGATGGTGCTTCCACAATATTGTCAGGGTGGGAATTCCAGGATTTTGATCCAGCGACGATGAAGGAACGATGATATATGTCCAAGTCAGGATCGCGTGTGACCTGGAGGGGAATTTGGGGATGGTGGTGTGCCCATGACATTGCTGCTCTTGTCTTTCAAAATGCTGTAAATACGCAGCAGGTGGAGGCAGTAGTTAAGGAAGGTGCTGTCGAAGTAACTTTGAGGAGTTGCTGGCTGAACCACGGTCGTTGGAGCGCACTTTAGTCAATGAGGAATTCATAGCTTCCCTGTAGCACAATTTCTCTAAGCCTTTAAATATTCCCAGCATCTGCCAGGACCAAATTTGTGACGCAACTCGCCTAGCTACAGTTTCTTCCAACTGTGCCCTGTTGTCATGCCACCGAATATACAAAATCAGCAGCTCTATTATTCCTTCCATAAACATAAAAGTCATGCTTAAGCACTGGCAATTCTCCTGTGGCTCCTTCATCCGTCCTCCTTCAACAGATTGGCATCTCTCCAGTGATGGAAAAACTGGACATTGGCGTGGAATATGCTGTCCTCCAAAACATGCTTAACATGTCGCAATCAACCCCTGAAAAGGTGGAAACACACAGCAGATCTGTCAGTAACTGAAAAGAGAAAGAATGGGTTAACATTTGGGCTCCAAGACCCTCATCAGAGGAGTCCTGAAGATGGGGGATGAAGTCTACACCTGAACCACTTCCAGAGGTTGACAAACTTGCTGTGTATTTACATCATTGTGACTTCAAGGAGAGAAATTTCCATTGGAGGGGCCGGGGGTGGGGTGGGGGAGGGGGGGGGGGCGGTTCTCAGGAACTTTGCCCCCATCTATGTAGCTAAGGTGGCAAGGTTGAGTTGAGAGCCACTAGATGAAGAAATAGATTTGATGGGGCAAATCGCCATTTTCAGTCCCTGAGATTTCCTGTCTTTTCTATTATACTGGGAGGATTGTCAAGGCAATTAAAGACTTGATAAGCTGCAGCTCTTCACGCGCAAAAAGAAATGTTTCAGAGGGGACCTTGTAGAGAAAGTAAACCCATAAGAATATAGATAGGCCAGGGCAGCAGGACAAGAGGGCACAGGTTCAGGGCCGTGAAGGGCAAGTTATAACAGACTCCAGAGACTGAGAAACAGCTGAGATGGATTGCCAGGAAGGCCACTTGAGGGCAAGATACCGGTGCTGTAATGGGAATCCAATGGGGTCAGTATTCTGCAAGGGTGGGATCAGATGGACCGAAGGGGTCTTCATCCAAATCTATCCAGTGAAATTGGTGAATTTTGCTTTTGACTGGGATCTTAAATAAAGCATGAGGAAAGTCTGGGCGAGAAATTGCTGTGACAATGTGCATTGTGAATGGGAATTTGATGCCAATGAACCAAAGTGATTGGAGGATCAATTGGTTTTGAGGTTGCCCTTCATGAAACTTCTACCGATACCCTAATCAGTAAATGAACAGACTCAGGGTAACACCTAACGACACAGCCCAGATAGTCCCAGATTTAATCCCTGATCTAAGTTGATCATGACTAGAATTAGAGTAGGAGACCCTTGTCTGTCCACATTCACTGTTAAGGCTTACACATGAAGATGCTCAGTTGGTGGCAGCCTCACCTCAGAATCAGAAGGCTGCAGGTTTAATCCCCGTTCCACAGGACATAATCTAGGCTGACACTTCAGTGCAGTACTGAGGGAGAGCTGCACTGTCGGAGGTGCCGTCTTTTGGATGAGATGTTAAACCGAGGCCCCGTCTGCCCTCTCAGGTGGGCGTAAACGATCCCACGGCCACTATTCGAAGAAGAGCAGGAGAATTCTCCCGGTGTCCTGGCCAACGTTTATCCATCAAACACCATCACCAGAACAGATTAACTGGTCTTTATCACATTGCTGTTTGTGGGACCTTGATGTGTTCAGATTAGCTACTGAATTTCCTTACGTTGGCTACACTTCAAAAGTACTTCATTGGGTGTGAAACGCTTTGGGATGTCCTGGGGATGTGAAAGGCGCTATATAAATGAAGATCCTTCTGTCTGTGCAATTACATCTCAGCATGCGCCTGGACCTTCTAAAGTGCAGGAGAGAAAATTGGGGAAAATAAAAAAAACTGCCTTTCATAACAAAGGCTGGCAATCCTTCTGGTAAGATTTGGCTGGTCTGAGCAGAATTCATGGTGTATAACTACAAAACAGTAGTGGCGATTTCTTACATGTGTTTGTGTTTCAGTTTGCTATCCAGTCTTTCTGGCATTGAATTGTAAGGGGTAAATTTTAACCCGGAGCCGGGAAGAGGGCGGGAGATGGAATTCCCAACAGGAAACCCGGAAGTACGGGTTTCCCGGACGTCCCTCTGATTTTGACGAAAGGTCGGCTTTTATTTTTTTTGTTGGTTTCCCGCCCGACAGGCCGGCCTGATTGACAGGCTGGTCTCGGTTGAATGGGAGAAGAGCCAGGAAGCTGATGCGAGCAGGTAAGTCTTGGATGGGGGGGGGGTGGGGGGACGTTGGTCATGGGGGGTTCGGGTTCGGGGGTCATCAGGGGGTCGGTCATCATGGTCGGTCGTCATCGGGAGGGTCGGGAGTCATCGGGAGGGGGGGTTCGAAGATTGGGGGTGGGTCCGAGATCCTGGGGGCGGGGGGGATGTCACTGCAGGCAGGCTTGTTGGGCCTGTTGGAAGCACACCTGCTCCTCCAGGCCCACAAGCAGTGCGATAAAGGCACTTACCCGCTGTTTCAGGCCTACTCGCCTCCTCTCACATGGCGTGAAGCAGAAGGCCCAGGAATCCCGGCGCCCAGGAGTTGAAAATAGAAAAAGCTGTAAAAATGGAGGCCCCCCACGTCCTTGGAAGCTTCCACTGACCGACCCGCCTCCTAAGAGTGGGTTGGTCGCCCGGCCCCTCGTCCCGCTTCTGTTAAAACCAGGAGTAGGTGGGTTGGAGGCGAATTGGGGGTGGGTTTTGGTTTTTATTTACAATTTTTACGTTCCGACTCGCCTCCAACCCACCCATTCGAGGGGTTAAAGCTTCAGGGTGCCAACTCACCTAAATTACTGTTTAACAGGCTTTAATACCTGAGCTATAAAATTAGATTTAATAAGTTCACTCTCGACAGTGAATACACTTTGAAATACCAGTTTATTATCCCAGCACAATAAGTAACGTGATATTTCAGCACGCATACCTTATTACCGCTTTAGATACTGAAAATTAAGCTGAGTTTTACAAGAAATTCCTTCCGCGTCAAGCAGTCCTGTCCTGTAACAGCTACTTACTTCCCCTTTTTAAAAACTTTACTTTTTCTAATTTTTTTTAAAAAATGGTACATTTCCTTATTTTCCCACTTTTTGCTTGTCATGGGAGCATTAGAAACAGGAGGAGGCCATTCAACCCCTCGAGCCTGTTCCACCATTCTGTTAGATCATGGCTACATATCTCTTGATACCTACGCCCAACAAAAAATCTACCCATCTCAGTCTTGAAAGCTCCAACAACAACAACAAACATTTATATAGTGCCTTTAAAGTAAAAAAATGTCCCAAGGAGATATTAGGCAGGGTGACTAAAAGCTTGGTCAAAGAGATAGATTTTAAAGACTTTGAAGTGCATTAGCTATGTACTTTAATTTCCTTCTCCGTGCAAATCGCTGCCACTTCTGTGCCTACTCCAGTTGTGTAAATGAACGCAGGGGTAATTTCTGCAAACCCTTCAAACACCCATTACAAGATGTGTTGGCACCCTGAGAATCATCTCTTGCTATAAAGCCCCGACATGTGGTATAGAAAGAGTCAGAGAAAGAATGTAGCATTGAAATATAGTAACCTTGGTCATAACTCAACTGATGAATGGCTCTCACCTCTTTTATCTTCCAATACCAGACTGCACAAAGTAGATCAAAGAAGCTCACTCGGTTAATAGATTGTTAACTGGCAGCAGTGTAAAATGGGCCTTCTGGAGACAAGACTTAAATTAAAAGCAGCACCAACTTTGAGAAATTAGGAAGCGATAATAATAAGATTTTTTTTTCATGTGCCAATCGAAATGAGAGCTATTAAGTTCTGGGGAATGAAAGACTTTACCACTTGGGAAATGTGCGAGGGAAATTAATGGGGCTAAAGGCTGACAAATCCCCAGGGCCTGATAATCTACATCCCAGGGTACTAAAGGAGGTGGCCCTGGAAATAGTGGATGCATTGGTGGTCATCATCTTCCAAAATTCTATAGACTCCGGAACAGTTCCTACAGATTGGAGGGTGGCAAATGTAACCCCACTATTTAAAAAAGGAGGGAGAGAAAAAACAGGGAATTACAGACCAGTTAGCCTAACATCAGTAGTGGGGAAAATGCTAGAGTCTATTATAAAAGATGTGATATCAGAACACTTGGAGGGCATTAACGGGATTGGACAAAGTCAGCATGGGTTTATGAAAGGGAAATCATGCTTAACAAATCTATTGGAGTTTTTTGAGGATGTAACTAGTAGAATAGATAGGGGAGAACCAGTGGATGTGGTGTATTTGGATTTTCAGAAGGCTTTTGATAAGGTTCCGCACAAGAGGTTAGTGTGCAAAATTAAAGCACATGGGATTGGGGGGAATATACTGGCATGGATTGAGAATTGGTTGACAGACAGGAAACAGAGAGTAGGAATAAACGGGTCTTTTTCCAGGTGGCAGGCAGTGACTAGTGGGGTACCGCAGGGATCAGTGCTTGGGCCCCAGCTATTCACAATATATATCAATGATTTGGATGAGGGAACTAAATGTAACATTTCCAAGTTTGCAGACGACACAAAGCTGGGGTGGAATGTGAGCTGTGAGGAGGATGCAAAGAGGCTCCAATGTGATTTAGACAAGTTGGGTGAGTGGGCAAGAACATGGCAGATGCAGTATAACGTGGATAAATGTGAAGTTATCCACTTTGGTTGCAAAAACAGAAAGGCAGATTATTATCTGAATGGTGATAGATTGGGAAAAGGGGAGGTGCAACGAGACCTGGGTGTCCTTGTACACCAGTCGCTGAAAGCAAGCATTCAGGTGCAGCAAGCAGTTAGGAAGGCGAATGGTATGTTGGCCTTCATTGCATAGGATTTGAGTACAGGAGCAGGGATGTCTTACTGCAATTATACAGGGCCTTGATGAGACCACATCTGGAGTATTGTGTGCAGTTTTGGTCTCCTTATCTGAGGAAGGATGTCCTTGCCATGGAGGGAGTGCAACGAAGGTTTATCAGACTGATTCCTGGGATGGCAGGACTGATGTATGAGGAGAGATTGGGTCGACTAGGCCCATATTCACTCGAGTTTAGAAGAATGAGAGGTGATCTCATCGAAACATATAAAATTCTAACAGGACTAGACAGACTAGATGCAGGGAGGATGTTCCCAATGGCTGGGGAGTCCAGAACCAGGGGTCACAGTCTCAGGATACGGGGTATGCCATTTAGAACCGAGATGAGGAGAAATTTCTTCACTCAGAGGGTGGTGAACCTGTGGAATTCTCTACCACAGAAGGCAGTGGAGGCCAAGTCATTAGATGTATTCAAGAAGGAGATAGATATATTTCTTAATGCTGAAGAGATCAAGGGATATGGGGAAAAAGCAGGAACAGGGTACTGAGTTAAGACAATCAGCCATGATCATTTTGAATGGCAGAGCAGGCCTAAAGGGCCGAATGGCCTACTCTTGCTCCTATTTTCTATGTTTCTATGTTTCTATGTTTTCTGTCACACAGTGGCACCATCAAGCAGTGTCAGGCCAGGTACAGCACCAGTGAGTCGCAGAGTAAACCTCCCTCTACACTGCCTCAACAATATGCAGTCGAGCTAACTTCAGAAGTGATCCGCCGACTACATCGGTGTGATATTTTCATTTCCCAGACCCGTTGTCCTCGTTGTCTTTCTGAATAAGATTGCCAATTAGTGGTAAATACTGTGGACTACCAAGGAACTGGCTTGGTCTGCCCAAACTCGTTTCATGTAACCCTAACCCTTGCAGTCAGCAGAAAGAAAATTATTTCCTCTCATTGGTTTGGACTGGATTCAAGTGAAAGGGGCAGAGTTTGAATCAACTACACCATCTAGTGCTCAAACACAGTCTTGCCTAACCTCATTTAAACCAGGACTTTCCATCTACCAGCTCACCTAGAACGTACTGGACATATTCAGCTCAAAAACAATACAGTTCTTCATTTTCAGTGGTATATCCACTGGGTCAGTTGGAATTACTAACCAGCGTTATCTGTGGATGGATTCTAAAAAACCCTCTGATTATAGTTGGAAAGTTTAACCATGCCGCTCGATCCTATCTCACCCACCGCACAGGAGCAAGAAGAAAAAGTAACAGTGCTAATGACAGTTGTCCCCTCAAACACTTAAGATATAGGAATAGGAGCATACAAGACTGGAAAGGACCAACTGTGGGCCATCAAAGCAGTTCCAAAGGTTGAAACATATCGCACTCCATCTCTTATACACCTCAAATCACCTCAACTCCCTTTTGAATTTGCCAAATAATCACAGCACAGAACAAGGAGTCATAGAAAAACATTACAGGCTATCTTAATGTCACAGAGAAGCAAGCATAATCAGAAACAATTACAAAAGGAGCAGCCAATAAGCCAAGCAAGATACAAAAGGAAACGTCATTGTAGTTCCACATCTGTTTCTCCTTCTTTAAATGACGTAATCCTACCAGATCCAGTCCATGTTTTATGAGAGATACAATCAGCTGGGTGATTGGCACAGGGGACGAGGTTTTCAGATCATAATGCCAACGGCAACCCATTCATTTTAATTGGTCATCGTCTGCGATACAATCAGAAAATCCAGGCCAGGGAATCTTCAAGGCTGTGAGCAGATAATTGTTGAAGATCAATTTACAAGAATAATACCAGAACTGAAAGACTATACCTATCAGGAAAGGCTGGACAGGCTGGGGCCCTTTTGTCAAAAAAAAAGAGAAGGCTGAGGGGTGACCTGTTAGAGGTCTTTACGATTATGAAAGGGTTTGATAGGGTAGACATAGAGAAGATGTTTCCACTTGTGGGGGAGACCAAAACTAGAAGCCATAATTATAAGATAGTCACTAATAAATCCAATAGGGAATTCAGGAGAAACTTCTTTACCAGAGAGTGGTTAGAATGTGGAACTCGCTACCACAAGGATTATTTGAGGCGAAGAACATAGATGCATTTAAGGGGAAGCTAGATAAACACATGAGGGAGAAAGGAATTGAAGGATATGCTGATAGGGTGAGATGAAGTAGGGTGGGAGGAGGCTCATGTGGAGCATAAACACTGGCATAGACCAGTTGGGCCGAATGGCCTGTTTCTGTGCTGTAAATTCTACATAATGTAAGATGGCTTGACAAGTAGCACACTATGCATCTGGCCTGTTATAAACAGAATGGTGTCCATGCATCCCCTGTTCAAAGAAAGACAGATCCACCTTAGTAAGTCTGAGAATTATATTGAATGAAGAGCAAAACTCTTTGCACATGGACACTTGCTACATTTCCACCCAAATAATAATAAATAGCTGTGAATATGAGGCCAGAGCAGAAAAAAATAATGAAAAAGACTGAACTACCTTCAGGATAGTGCACGAAACAATCTGAAATAGCAAGAGTTTAAAGAATTGAGAAAGACTGCAAAAGGGACCAATAAGTTCTCTGACATGAAACCATTGATCTTATCTCATTGAATGTTCTTAATCTGTTAAACAAGCAAATCCCACTAATACTTTGTGGAAATCTCTCAAAATCCAGTCACTTGATTCATTAGATGATGAACTTCCATTTAATCCCAATTTTAGAATCTAAGCCACAAAACTATCGCGGAAAACACTCACAATCTGAACTGATCGAACTACCATTTTAACACACCCAAGGGTCAATAGATCCAAGGTTCTATTGGAGTAAATTGGACAAATTCAACCAGAAACCACCATTAGCACTGAGTCTTATTACTACATTACTGTTGATAAATAAGATCAGAGGACACCAGAGGCGGGTAGCTGCCCAACTTGTGTTTTTATTCCCCCCTCCCTCCACTCCATGGAATGAGTTCAAAGAGGCAACAATAATGTGAAAATATCTGGATATGATCTTTTCTAAGCTGTATTTCTGTTGGCAGCATTCCGAGAACTAGATTTCCCAAAAGTCTTTTAAATGACATTGATAGGCCTCAAATTTTCCTTGACAGGAAAGCTATTTGGTTTTAGAGTGGGAATTTTCAGTCAGTGTTTCAAGGGCATTGTCACTATCATCTCTATGATAGGCCTATGGGTAAAGAGCAGGGGAGTGGGACTAATTGGATAGCTCTTTCAAAGAGCCGGCACAGGCACGATGGGCCAAATGGCCTCCTTCTGTGCCGTAAGATTCTAAGATCCCTGTGGAATCCAGTATGTCTCAAAGATTCCATACCATTACACACTTCTCAAGTGCTTAGTTCTAGGGGAAAAAAAACACACAACTTTCCAGACTCCTGCCCTTGGTGTTATCCAAACTTATTTTGTCTACCTGGGAAAGAGGAAGGAACGCAATGATACGAGTTAGGTCATTGGGCTAAAAAATCACAGATGGATTTTAATATGAGGTAATGAACCCTGAAAGAGGAAACATGTGCACACAATGGGTCTACTTTGAAACGCAAAGCTCTTATCAATAAGGTTAACTAAGTACAGGGATGCATCTTGAAGATGTTTGGCAATAAGTTGGAACAGATTGCTTTAAGATTGAATGGCACGTTGCTAAAGCTATATTTAGAATGCAAATTTGGACCCTATCTTCAAAAGGGCATTGATGCATGATATATACATCTCAGAAAAGAGTGACAAGGATTCAGGGCTCTAAATTATGAAGAATGACTCACGGAATGAACGGCCCAGAATACAGATATCAAAAATAACACTGACCAATTTGACAATATGGTGGAACCGAGTTAAACTGATCACAGCTGGTAGTGATTGGTTGCCTATAACAATTAAAATCTGTTTTCCAAAATCACAACCCAATATAAATGACTCTTGTTCGAGTCATTTATATTGGGTTGTGCAGTTCAGTTGAGGTGACACTTTGGTACTGGTTTCCAATTGTCAAAAGGCAATTACCTCAGTCATAGCACCATTAAGCCATTGTTATCCTATGTGAATAAGTAATGATATGACTATTGGGCTGCTAACTGCCCTTATCGAGCCCCAGCTATTCGACAACAAAGGCTGCTAAGGATCACTCAATGACTATACTTTTACCTCAGATATTATCCTCATGTTCCGAGCCAGACACCACTCCTTAGGAAAGCCCTTCCTACGAACTGGAGTATGCATATTCCTGCCCAATGTCTAAGTAATTGTAACGAGACCAGGGCCTGAAGAGAAACCCTTGTCACTACATTCAGCTAACTGAATATACCATACACTCTCACACGATTCTCTTGACTTCATAAAGCAGTAGAATAAACAATGTATCACACCATGGTTTAGGCGATAAACTATGAAGCAAGTATTAACAGTAAATCGTAGCAAAGAGAAACTATAGATTTACAATAATATAGTGAACTTAAGTCCTCCTCCTCCAAATAAAGAAAAAAGCAGTTTCGTCTCATGCACCAGAACTCAATGTAAAACTGGATCTGAAACAAGTGGTAAATTTTAACCCGGAGCCGGGAAGAGGGCGGGGTCGGGGAATTCCTAACAGGAAAACCGGAAGTACGGGTTTCCCGGACGTCCTTACGATTTTGACGTAAGGATGTCTTTTAATATTTTCTTGCCGGTTTCCCGCCCGACAGGCCAGCCAGATTGACAGGCTGGTTCTCAGTCGGACGCGAGAAGAGCCAGGGAGTGGGTGCCAGTGGGTAAGTCTTAGATGTGGTGGGGGGGGGTCAGTCATAGGGGTCGGGGGTCACGGGGGGGGGGAACGGAGATCGTTGGGGGGGTTGGAGTCGGAGATCGTGGGGTTCGGAGATTGTTTGGGGGAGTCGTAGATCGCGGGGGTGGGGGTTACCGTGGAGAGGGGGGGGGTTCAGAGATGGGGAGGGGGACGGTCGATTGTGTGCGTGGGATCGCTGCGGGTGGGTTTGTTGGGCCTGGGGGAAGTGCAATAAAGACACTTATCTGCTGAGCTGGGCCTTCTCGCCTCCTCTCACATGGCGTGAAGCAGAAGACCCGGAAATCTCGGCCCCCAGGAGTTAAAAATAAAAAAGCTGTCAAATGAAGGTCCGCAGCCTCCATAAAAGATTTCACTGATTGATCCGCCTCGTGAGGGTGGGTTGGTCGCCAGCCCCTCGTCTCGCCTCCGTTAAACCGGAAGTGGGCGGATAGGAGGCGAGTTGGGGTCGGGTTTTATTTTTTTTACAATTTTTACCTTCCAGCCGTTAGTGGGGCTAAAATTGAAGCCCAGGACCCCGATCGTAATGTGAATGTTCACCACTATTCTTCCAGAGGGCCTCGTACTCTGATGGTTTCAGGTGGATCGCTGAGCTGCTCGAGATATACTTTCTCACTGCTTTGAAGTTTGACTAGGAGCAAAGGAAGTTAAATATGGATCATTTCTGATTGCACCAGGCTGTCAAACATTCACAGAATGTCACAGATTGAGTTTCCCAGAAACTGTATCCTGGAAGGTAAGTCAGGAGGTTGCCAGAAATGTATATGTCCAAATGCACCTACTCAAAATGCCAGGCCACATCTCCTTTTGAATAAGTGTCAGCCAGTAACACTCTCGCCTCTGAGTCAGAAGGTCATGGAATCAACACCCGCTCCAGAGATATGAACACATAATCTAGGCTGATACTCCAGTACGGTACTGAAGGAGTGCTGCACTGTCGGAGGTGCCGTCTTTCGGATGAGACGTTAAACTGCCCTTTCAGACGGAAATAGTGCTGTGGGATATTTTACGTCCATCTGAAAGACTTCCCTCTGTGTTTATAATGTCAATGCCACACAACAACAAGAGGGTAATCCTCTCGCATTGTATAAACTGCGCAGTATCTGGCTAACTGATAGATACCGTGGCCGCGGCAGGGAAAAGCTGCTCATATGCCTATCAGCTGAGGAAACAAAACAGGTCTAAACCCGACACAGGGCATTAACTAGAGTACATAAATAAATAACAATGGTATCTTTAAGATCAACTGCTTCTTGGTAATTTGCTTGTAAGTACATGATCTGGAGCGGGACTAGAAGGGAACCCTCCAGAAATATCAAACTCCATCAGATCACAACTGTTCTCTCAAGTTTTGCACCTATTGGAGTTTTGTGCTTAAGTCCCTCTCAATGGAGTTGCTCATTTTTATTTAGTCTCTGAGACTCAAATTGGAAGTTGGGTGAGTGCATTATCATCTCTCAGAAATGTCTCGAAATGCTTCACATCCAATGAATTACTCCGAAACGTGCCCATTGTTGTTATGTAGGTGAGCTTGGCAGCTATTTTGCACACAGCAAGGTGCCGCAGACGGCAATGAGACAGATGACCATAAGAGGATAAGACCCAGAATGAGAAAGAGAAGGCCGTTCGGCCCATCAGCCCTGCTCCAACCACAATCCATGCCTGATTATTCAACCTTGGATGCTCCTCTCACACACAACCTGGTGATCCTCTCCTTTAGCAGACACTAAGGGGTAAACTTTAGTCTTCAAGGTTTATGGTGCTGCGCAGTCCCTACCTCCAATGCAGAACATTATTAGGCAGGCAGGCAGGAAGGATGTGTACTTCAGCCGCACAGAGCTCTAGATCATTAGTGTTAGAGAGGAAAATTTACTCTTCAGTTGCTACCACCATCATTGTCTGAAGGAGCATTGCCTGTCAGGTAACTTCCCTCCTCTTCTTCCAATAATGCGGTGTAATCTTTAATGCCCACCTGAGCATGCCTCAGTTTAACATCTTATCTAAAGGTTGGCACCTCCAACAGTGACCTCTCCCTGGTCAATATCTGAGGCTGAACCAAACTGTTCGCCACCTTAGCGTCCTATTTGACCCTGAGATGAGCTTCCAACCACATATCCGCTCCATCACCAAGACCGCCTACCTCCACCTCCGTAACATTGCCCGTCTCTGCCCCAGGCTCAGTTCATCTGCTGCTAAAATCCTCATCCATGCCTTTGTTACCTCTAGGCTTGACTATTCCAATGCTCTCCTGGCTGGCCTCCCACCTTGCATCCTCCGTAAACTTGAGCACATCCAAAACTCTGCTGCCCGTATCCTAACTCGCAGCAGGTCCCGTTCACCCATCACCCTGTGCTCGCTGACCCACATTGGCTCCTGGTTTGACAAAACCATGTTTTTAAAATTCACATCCTTGTTTACAAATCCCTCCACAGCCTCGACCCTCCCTCTCTCTGTAACCTCCTCCAGCCCTACAACCCTCCAAGGTCTCTGCGCTCCTCCAATTCTGGCCTCTTGCGCATTCCCGATTTTCATTACACCACCATTGGCGGCCGTGCCTTCAGCTTTCTAGGCCCTAAGCTACGGAATTCTCTTCCCAAACTTCTCCACCTCTCTGTTGTTGCAGCACTCCCTCAGTACTGCACAGGAGTGCACGCCTAGAGCATAGGCTGCAGTTGTGGAGTGAGGCTAAAACCTGGGATATTCAGAGGGCAGTACATTTATATTTAAACACAGGGTCATTACCCAGACTCAGCCCAGCCAATCTCAGTATCTGTTATCCCTGGAAATGACACTTAATAGTGGTTGTGCACAAAGCAGTAGTTAGTGTGCTACTATGGCGATGGCAGTTGCCAATCCAGTGATATGAGCTGCATGCACTGAGCATCCAGGAGGACAATTCAGGCATAAAATGTCAGAAGGTTTCCAGGGAAAACTCCCCTGCTCTTCTTCGAAATAGTGCCATGGGATCTTTTACACCCACCCGAGAGGGCAAACAGAGCCTCGGTTTAACGTCTCATTTGAAGGACCGCACCTCCGACAGTGCAGCGTGCCATCAGTACGGCACTGAAGTGTAAGCTGAAATTGTCTTCAAGTGTCTGGAATGGGATTTGAACCCACAACCTTTTGACTCAAGGAGCGAGAATGTTATCAGCTGAGCCACAGCTGAGAAGCTTGAAAAGCCAGGACTGCTTTCATTGGAGTAGAGAAGGTTAAAGATTTAATCGAAGCACTCGGAATTTTAAAAGGGTTTGAGAGGGTAAATAGTGAACGATTATTCTCATTGGTCAATGTATCGGTAATAAGGGGTTAATAACAGGCGATTAGTACTGGGAGCATAAAGGGAGAGAAATTTGTCCGAGGGTTGGCAGTATACGGAATGTCTATCGAAGCCGAGGCAATCACGGCACTGAAGAAGAAAACTACAGAATCATAGAAATTTACAGCACAGAAGGAGGCCATTCGGCCCATCGTGCCTGTGCTGGCCGAAAAAGAGCCATCCAACCTAATCCCACTTTTCAGCTCTTGGTCCGTAGCCTTGTAGGTTGCGGCACTTCAAGTGCACATCCAAGTACTTTTTAAAGGGTGCAGGAACAGAGAGATCTGGGGGTATATGTGCACAAATCATTGAAGGTGGCAGGGCAGGTTGAGAAAGTGGTTAAAAAGCATAAGGGATCCTGGGCTTTATAAATAGAGGTATAGAGTACAAAAGTATGGAAGTCATGATGAACCTTTATAAAACATTGGTTTGGCCACAACTGGAGTATTGTGTCCAGTCCTGGGCACCGCACTTCAGGAAAGATGTGAAGGCCTTAGAAAGGGTGCAGATGAGATTTAGTAGAATGATTTCAGAGATGAAAGACTTTAGTTACGTGGATAAACTGGAGAAGCTGGGGTTGTTCTCCTTGGAACAGATACAGTTGCGAGGAGATTTAATAGAGGTATTCAAAATGATGTAGGGTCTAGACAGAGTAGATAGAGAGAAACTGTTCCCATTGGCGGAAGGGTCAAGAACCAGAGGACATGGATTTAAAGTGATTGGCAAAAGAACCAAAGGTGACATGAGGAAAAACTTTTTTACACAGCGAGTGGTTAGGATCTGGAATGCACTGCACGAGGGGGTGGTGGAGGCAGATTCAATCATGGCCTTCAAAAGGGAACTGGATAAGTACTTGAAAGGAAAAAAATTTGCAGGGCTACGGGGATAGGGTGGGGGAGTGGGAATAGCTGGATTGCTCTTGCATAGAGCCGGCGCGGACTCGATGGGCCGAATGGCCTCCTTCCGTGCTGTGACCTTTCTATGATTCTATGATTCTATAAATGAGTTGAGGGTTTCTGCCTCTACCACCCTTTCAGGCAATGAGTTCCAGACCCCCAACACCCTCTGGGTGAAAAAAGTTCTCCTCAAAGAACAGCGAAATAGGTTTAAAGTGAATAGCTCCAATGTGGCATTGGCACAGGCACAATGGGTCAAACAGCCTCCCTGCTGCTCTGAAATTTCTATGATTCTATTAAAAAAGAACAATCAAACAAACAAGAAATAAAAAAAGTTGGAAAATCGGGAAATTCCCTCACCTCCCGGCTTCAAATAAAAACGGAAAACTAGCTGCAGACGGGACGCTTAAATGAAAGACGCCAAGCTCATAGTTCAAACCCTCAAGGCAGTGACAGAGGTACAGAGGGAGAGTTTCTCCACTGCCGGGAGATCTGGAGGCCAGTTACAAATCCCCAGACATGAGGTTAGAGAAACAAACTCTTCTTTCAAAAGACGCCAGGGCCACCACCTCCCAATCCTAAAACGGTTTAACTTGACGGGCGGCCTAACAAGCAACCCATGACAAAATCGCCTTTAGACAAATTACACTTGTTGATTGAACTGCGTCTGAATTCCCCAATGGCTGCGTAAGGTAACACAAGGGGTAAAATCTTGAACCTGGGTGGCGGGGGGAGCGGTTCGGGCGGTGACGGGGGGGGGGAGAATGCCATCCAATTTTTTAAATAAAGGAATTAACGGGCCAGAAATTGCGCTGAGCGGCCAACGCACGTTGCCCGCCGCTTGGAAGTAACTAACTCACCCACAAACATTTTGCGGGCTTCTGGGCGTCAACTTGCTTTTAATTGTGATGTGCAATAAGTCCAGCGGTGGATCCCGGGCTTCTCTGAGTGGTGAGAGCGAGGAAAGGAGCTCTCTGCCCCCTCCACCAATCAGCTTGAAGCAAGCCACGCTGTGAGAACCAGGAAGTGCTTGATAAGATTAGTAAATTAACTAGAAAATCAAAGGGGGAAAGCAAAATAAAGATTAAAAAACTGAGATAAAAGAGACTGAAAGAAAACGTAAAAAAATAAAAATTTTAAATTTACATTTTTGTTTAATGTCCAAAAATTATTAAAATCAGGAGTAATGAGACTCCACATTTTTAAAAGTTAATTTTCAATGCCAGAGAGGTTGTTTGGCAGTCATTAATACTTACCATGTCGTTAAAAGTTAGGTTAGACCTGATATTTAACTCAGCATACCTTTTTTCTGGCGAGATTAGTTAGTTTTCAGCTGGGCAGGAGAGTAAGTTGATGCTGGTCCATTGATTCCAGCCTGCGAGATTCCTTTAACGCAAAGCTGTCAGATCAGCGGGGAATCAGGAAGAGCAAGTTCCGGATTTCCGCGTTTGACTGCGCATGTGCGGCCGTTGCAGCTTGCTCTTCGATTTGCCCGTTAATAACGGTGAGCGTCGTTAGGCTCACTGTTATTTTACGAGCCATTTCCGGCCCAATAAGGTGAATGGGAGGAGATATCGGGGCCCAAAATTCATTGGGTGGCGGGAAGCCCAACTTGGTTGGATTGCCCGTGAGGGAGCAAGAATTTAAAGTGGCAGCTCGATCTGTGGGTTTCTGCCCCATGTCAAATTCTGCCAACCAGAGGACACCGCCCGTGTTTGAAGAGGGATAAATTCAAAACTAACCTGTGGAAACAATATTTCAGTGAGTGAGTGGTCAATCTATGGAACAGGCTCCCTGGGGAGACGATAGAAACAGATAGTGTTGATTTATTCAAATGCACATTAGATAGATTTCTTTCTGAGGATAAGATTTTTGACATACAGTGTATGAGTAAATTAAGACATGACATAAGGTAATTGTAACATGCTTGGGAGGAAAATGTGACTTTGGACCTATGGTTCCCAAAGCTCTCCACCACTGAGGGTTTTCCTCCCCTCATGTCTGGGTCTGTTGTACACTCATTGATAGAGATTGATTGCTATGATTAGTCAACAACTCCATTATCGATGTACCATGTGACTACCAGGATGGTAGAAGGCGAACGAGATGGACCTTATTCTTTTTTTTTCTAGTAATTCCTATGTTCCTGTGTCACATTGCTGGAAGGATAGTTTGACACTACAGAAGGTGAAGTGGAGGGTTACCTGTCCGATACCTGGCATCAGACATCTAAGCTACAAGGAGAGACTACAGAACCTAAGCTTGTTTACACTAGAAAAGAGAAAACTGAGAAAGGATTGCATTGAGATCCTTAACGGTATCAAGTTAAACCCTGAGAAACTGCTTGCTCACCTTGAGAATGATGAGAGGTCATGGGTTGAAAGTAAGAGGAGGGAAGGTCAGGTATAAGTATTTCACACAGAGGGTGTGGAATGTATGGAATGGACCACCCAAGGAGGCCATCAAGGCCGATATCATCAGTAATTTTAGGAGGGAGTTAGACTGCCATTCAGTGAGAAAAATCATAGAAATACTTAGAATTCATAGCACAGAACCAGGCTATTCAGCCCAACTGATCTATGCCGGTGTTTATACTCCACACGAGCCTCCTTGATTACCTCTTCCCACCTAGCCCCTATATCCCTCTATTCCCTTCTCCCTCATGTACACGTCAAGCCTCCCCTTAAATACATCAACGCTCTGCTTCAATCACTCCATGTGGCAGCAAGTTCCACATTCTCACCACTCTGCAAAGAAATCCTTCCTAAATTCTTGATTTGATCTGTTAGTGGCTATCTTATATTTATGTCCCCTTATTCTGGGATCACCCTCAAGTGGAAACAGTTTCTCCACATCGACCCTTAATTGATTGAGGAATTATAGGTGGTAAAATATGTATTCTTTTATTGGCTCTGGTCCTCTACATTCCTACGTTCCAACATGATGTTGATCCCTTTGTATCTCTGTCAATTCCCTCTTCTATCATGGATTAAATGGGAGGGGGAGGGGGAGATGGGTTCATCATTCCAACGCAACACTCCAACAACCTTTGCTGTAATCTGACTTCAACCAATTGGATTCAACTTCACTTTCTGTTCAATGCAGAGCCAGTGTCCTGGGCTCTATGGAGAACCCATTCAATGGCAGATAGTTGTTTCACGTTAGAAAGCTCATTAAACAGGGTTGAAGAGAGGAATCAGTGTTGGCGGGGGAAGGGGAAAGAAGTAACCAAATCTGTTCTTGCAGGGAGCCAGGCAGGAGTGTTGGAAGAGTGAGCACGAGGAGCTGCCTGAGGAAAAAAAAATGAAAACTTGTTTTTCATCATAAATGAGTGTTGATTTTGGAAAGGGAGCGAGCGGAACGAATGGATCTGTGCGAGAAGATAGAAGATTTGTTGCAGTCAAGAAATTCGAAAGAACAATGTGTTTTTCATCTGGGAAAAAAATGGGAAAAAACAGGCATGGAAAATCACCGACATGGTGAAGACCCTGGCCATGTGTTGACAGACCAGACACTCGTCAGCATTGTTCACCTTATGATACCCAAGCGCCTCAAAGATATCTGCATGAAATCAGTAACTCAAAATTTAATTCAACAAAAGTCCAAGACAGTCAAAGTGCTGTGAAACATGGCAGGTGGTGAATGCATCACATGTGACAACCCCTCCATAGTCTTTCAAAAAAAACACATTTTTCCAACCACAAGCAAACCTCAAGTTAAATACCAGACTCCTGCTTCGCCCATGGGGAAATCCTGTTGCCTGTAATCCGGCCATCACTCACCGGCATCTTAACAGCAAGTCTGTCCAATGAAGGAAAAAAAAAATCGGAAATGAGGGGCTGTCCACCAGGCTCCCCTCTGCTCTTTTGTCTTTTTCCAGTCCATTGAACTTCTCTTGTGGTGACTTTCCCTCAACCCCCTCCTCTCACACATCCTTTTGCCCTTTGGAACAAAACTAAATTAGGAGCTAGGTGCGAAAAGGTTGAGAGCCCCCCGCCCCCCCCGCAGTCCATCGCTGCTATTGTCTTCTGCAGGCCCCAGATATTGTACAGCGGCCAGCCTCTGAGTAATGTGTGAAATGTTTTGTTACACGCACAAGTTATATTCACTTGTCAACAACAATAATTTATAGTCCATTAGTCGGTGAGACAGCACCGAGACCTTCTCCGTTGCATAATTTCTTGCAAATCTCCTATCTTAATGGATTTTCCAGGGCTCTCTGTCAAAATTCCTGTAAAGAAGAACAAATTTTATTCCGTGCAAGATAAATAAACAGGGTTTATTGTTTGTCTTTTTAAAATAAGCTGCATTCACGCAAAGAATTGAAGAAAGTTGCTTCGATCAGAGGGAATGGAGTGATCTTTTTCTTCAGTATTCTGCCCCTTTTCTTCGCTCTGAAAGGCTGGGTAAGTCCTTGTGGATGCCAACCAGTGCTCTGATACCTTACCAAAGTGCCTATCCTTCATGTGTGATAGTCATCAGGGTATTAGACTGTGACACCCTCAACATGTACACTTTCCCGCAGGGATCATGGCACCGCACTTTAGGAAAGATGTGAAGGCCTTAGAAAGGGTGCAGAAGAGATTTACTAGAATGATTCCAGGGACTTTAGTTACATGGATAGACTGGAGAAGCTGGGAACAGAGAGGACATAGATTTGAGGTGATTGGCAAAAGAACCAAAGGTGACTTGAGGAAAAACTTTTTTACACAGCGAGTGGTTAGGATCTGGAATGCACTGCCCGAGGGGGTGGTGGAGGCAGATTCAATCATGGCCTTCAAAAGGGAACTGGATGAGAACTTGAAGGGAAAAAATGTGCAGGGCTACGGGGAAAGGGCGGGGGAGTGGGACTAGCTGGATTGCTCTTGCATAGAGACGGCGCAGACTCGATGGGCCGAATGGCCTCCTTCCGTGCTGTAACCTTTCTATGATTCTATGATTCTATCATCTCTTAGTGATCAAGAGTGGGACGCCTAGTTCATTTCTCACCTCCCTTCCCAATATTGTTTGTGTTGAGACCGAGAGATTGACCAACTCAGGATTGAACCTTGGACCATCATGGTTCCAACATTCTGTATCACACCAGGCTCTGTATTTACCTTCTGACCTATCAGAGGGAGCCAGAAACCACCTCCCCCCTCCAGTTCCGAAGACAATATGGTTGGTTTTCACCATGTGTAAGAAAATGCCTCTGGAAGGAGTGTCATGTTGTCTTTCTTTTGGTAAACAAGTTGTTTGACCCATTACCATCCTTAAAAGTCTTCAAACCAAACGACTAAAGAATACATTGAAGTAGAGTTTCGTGTCCTTCCCCCCACTTCCTTTGTGGCCATTGACGGCCGTGCCTTCAGCTGCCTAGGCCCTAAGCTCTGGAATTCCCTCCCCAAACCTTTCTCTCCTGCTTTAAGACGCTTGTTAAAACCTACTTCTTTGATCGAACCTTTGGTCACCTGTCCTAATTTCGCCTTATGTGGCTTGGTGTCAAAATTTGTCTGATAATCGGTCCGGTGAAGCACCTTGGGATTTTAAAGGCGCTATATAAATGCAATTTGGTGTTGTTGTTGGCCTGATACGAAGTGCGCAATCTCTCCCCGCTAGGGGCGCACAACATTCACTGAAGCCCCGAGGAAGTTAGTTGCAGCGTAGCCAAAGCTTAGGGACCCCCAAGCACGCAGAGAGGTACTACTGGAGCTTACACTGCTAAAACCGTGCAGGCTATCAGTGTGCAGCACACTAAAACCGTCTTATCTGTTACAGCATTAGCTTGTAGAGTCATCTAAAAAAAAGACTAGCATTTCTATAATGCTTTTCCCGACCTCAGGACATCTCAAAGCACTTTACAGCTCGTGAAGTATTTTTTAAGTGTAGTCACTGTTGTAATGTAGGAAACGCGGCAGTCAATTTGGTGCACAGCAAGATCCCACAAACAGCAATGAGATAACGACCAGATAATCTGTTTTTTTCAGTGATGTTGGTTGAGGGATAAATATCGGCCAGGGCACCGGGTGGAACCCCCCTGCTCCTCTCCAAAATAGTGTGGTGACACATCTTTTACGTCCACCTGAGAGGGCAGATAGGACCTTGGTTTAACGTCTCATCCGAAAGACGGCACCTCCGACAGTGCAGCACTCCCTCAGTACTGCAGTGGAGTGATCTGCAGTTGAGTGGGAAGAACCCTAGCCTCCCTCCCCCTCCCCCATGACGGGTCTTTCTCATGAAGTCCCATCAATGAGTCAGTCTGGCTGGTCAATTATCAACAGTGCCCAGGGTCAGGTGTCACAGTTCCAATCATCAGGTAAGTTATCTTGGAGCCAACTCAATCCTACTGACACACAGAGAAGCTCACACATGTTGAAAGGTTAAAACAAAATGCGGGGAAAAGTAGGTGTGAGAGGGAGGGAAGATTACATTTTTCTTTGTCATCCAGACTGTCCTCTCCTCGAGCCTCCAAGGCTGGTGGAAGTTCTGTGTAGGAAGCAATAGAAGTTTGTTGGGCTGAAGGGGAGGGAACTGAGCAAGCAAAGGAGGGGATTGGGTTTCGAGCTGGCGGGTGGAAGGGCTAATGCCGAGCCTGCTCCCACCCGCCCACTGGCCTTGATGTCATTCGCCTGGTCCGGGAGGGCGATCGATCCCAAAAAAAAAACAGGCCTTAAAATGTCCAGGGCCTCACGCCGATGGGTCCGTATTGGATTCCCGCCCACAAGGCCACCCCTCCGCCTCCCACCGCTTGACCAGCCAGACAGACTTATTGATGGGACTTGGTGGGAAACACTGAACCCGCCCCAGGTTAAAATCGGGGCTACTGAGTGATACGACAAAGCCCTGTGTAAATACAAACATACGGGCAAAGGGGGACAAGGAAGAAACCCTCTAGTGATTAAGAAGGCCAACGGAATGTTGGCTTTTATTGCTAGGGGGATAGAATGTAAAAACAGGGAGGTATTGCTGCAGTTATATAAGGTATTGGTGAGACCGCACCTGGAATACTGCATACAGTTTTGGAGTCCTTATTTAAGAAAAGACATACTTGCCCTCGAGGCAGTACAAAGAAGGTTCACTCGGTTAATCCCGGGGATGAGGGGGCGGACATATGAGGAGAGGTTGAGTAGATTGGGACTCTACTCATTGGAGTTCAGAAGAATGAGAGGCGATCTTATTGAAACATATAAGATTGTGAAGGGGCTTGATCGGGTGGATGCGGTGAGGATGTTCCCAAGGATGGGTGAAACTAGAACTAGGGGGCATAATCTTAGAATAAGGGGCTGCTCTTTCAAAACTGAGATGAGGAGAAACTTCTTCACTCAGAGGGTAGTAGGTCTGTGGAATTTGCTGCCCCAGGAAGCTGTGGAAGCTACATCATTAAATAAACTTAAAACAGAAATCGACAGTTTCCTAGAAGTAAAGGGAATTAGGGGTTACGGGGAACGGGCAGGAAATTGGACATGAATTTAGATTTGAGGATAGGATCAGATCAGCCATGATCTTATTGAATGGCGGAGCAGGCTCGAGGGGCCGATTGGCCTACTCCTGCTCCTATTTCTTATGTTCTTATGTTCCATCTCAGTCCATCCCACACAACTGCGGTGCCTTGTGCGCATCACGATGCAGACACTCCCCACCCCACCCGAAAGCCATGTGATCTCCCAGGAGAGGTAGAAAAAACAGATAAAAACCCAAGGCCAATTGCGGCGGGGGGGGGGATTCTGGAAAATTCCTTTCTGACCCCCTTAGGTGATCAAATCCTAGTTCAGGATGCTGCAAGTGGCTCTCTTCCTGACTTAGTGCTTAACAAGCCAGTTATAATCGTCTGACATTAAAAAATGTAGAAAAGAGAATGAAGTTTTGTGAAGAGAAAGTGTCGGCAGAGGTGGAGAAATAGTGTTTGTAGCCTCGGGGGCAATGACAAACGGAGAGCTGGGAGAATGCTTCGAAAAATTATGCAACTTCAGACTGTATAAACAGACTTTCTTTTAATAGGAGGTCCAGAGGTAGCAAATTCCACCTCTCAATTCATTTATCTTGGCTCGAGCTCGACGTTTAATTTATAGCAACGCTACCTGAAAACCAGCTGAGGATTGGTTCAAAATAAATATTATGCGAAATGTCTGTGTACCGAGAAAGAAATCTATTTCAGTGGCATGAAAATCAGCTGGGTGCAAAAACACCATGACTCACTCCGCTAAAAGTAAGAAAAACCTGTTTCTTAAAGGGAAGGGTAGTGAAAGGGACGTCTGGCACGGTGTGGGTACTGCTTGCCGGGTGTCGGGAGGGAGGGAAGACTTCCACGGGTTTACGTGTGTTAGCAGCATTGTAAACATAGTTGTAGGATTTCCTCTCTTTGTTTTATCCCGTAAAATCAGAAATCTGCTCTTTTAAGAGTTCTTTTACACTTTTGGCTCTGATACCTCTGACCACTTCACTCCACGGTGTAATTGCAACCAAATTCAGCTAGTCCCAGAAGATCATTTAGATATAAAAAACAGAGAGATTGCAGGAAACATGCTCACTAATCTTTGTGCTGTATTCTCGCCTCTCACTTACAAATGAACGTATAGCTATCTGCTTGTATCTCTGACTTGCGGCACATATAGCACCAAACCAACCGTGACAACGGCAGGATGAAACCCCCCCCCTCACATCTCCGTATAATTTGGATGTAACTGTCAGGCGGAGGTGAGATAATTTTTTTTGGGACACTGTGTGATTTTTAGCACCACTTCCAGTGCGAATTTTTCTTCATTTGCTCTCAGAATATGGGTGACGCTGGCAAGCCCGGCATTTGTCGCCCCTCCCTAGTTGTCCCTGAGAAGGTGGCGGTGGGTCTTCTTCCTGAGTAACGATTTTAAACAAGAAAAAAAACCTTGCTACACCACTTCAGATAGGATTAAGAATCAGCCACATAGCGTGGGTCATGTGTCGGCCAGACCAGGTAATGGGGCCAGGTTCACTTCCCTGATAATAGTGGATCAGTTGGTTACTTGGTCAGCCTTGGCTCAGTGGGTAGCACTCTCACTTATGAAGGTTGTGAGTTCAAGTCCCACTCTAGAGATGTGAGTACAAAATCTAGGCTGACACTCCAGCGTAGTACCGAGGGAGTGCTGCACTGTTGGAGGTGCCGTCTTTCGGATAAGACGTTAACCCGCCCTCTCAGGTGAACGTAAAAGATCCCATGGCACTATTTTGAAGAGCAGGGGAGTCCTCGCTGGTGTCCTGGTCAATATCTATCCCTCAATCAACATCACTAAAAATCAGATTATCTGGTCATTATCACATTGCTGTTTGTGGGATCTTGCTGTGTGCAAATTGGCTGCTGCGTTTCCTACGTTACAATATATGACTACACTTCAAAAGTACATAATTGGCTGTAAAATGATTTGGGATGTCCTGAGGTTGTGAGAGTCACTGTATAAATGCAAGTTTGTTCTTTCTTCTTAAGTCACTGTCATTCTTTTTTTACAACAATTCAGCAACTTTCACGTTCATTTTTCTGGTGCTAGCCCAAAATTTGCCAGATTTGATTGAGTTAATCAGGAGAAACTGTTTCCACTGGCAGAAGGGTCAGTAACCAGAGGTCACAGATTTACAATTCTAAAGTGGGTACAGGAACAGAGAGATCTGGGGGTATATGTGCACAAATCTTTGAAGGTGGCAGGGCAGTTTGAGAAAGCGGTTAAAAAAGCATATGGGATCCTGGGCTTTATAAATAGAGGCATAGAGTACAAAAGCAAGGAGATTATGATGAACCTTTATAAAACACTGGTTCAGCCACAACTGGAGTATTATGTCCAGTTCTGGGCACCGCACTTTAGGAAGGATGTGAAGGCCTTAGAGAGGGTGCAGAAGAGATTCACTAGAATGGTTCCAGGGATGAGGGACTTTAGTTACGTGGATAGACTGGAGAAGCTGGGGTTGTTCTCCTTAGAGCAGAGAAGTTTGAGAGGAGATTTGATAGAAGTGTTCAAAATCATAAAGAGAAACTGTTCCCATTGGCGGAAGGGTTGAGAACCAAAGGACACAGATTTAAGATGATTGGCAAAGGAACCAAAGGCGACATGAGAAAAAACTTTTTTACGCAGCGAGTTGTTATGATCTGGAATGCGCTGCCTGAAAGGGCGGTGGAAGCAGGTTCAATAATGACTTTCAAAAGGGAATTGGATAAATACTTGTAGGGGAGAAAGTTGTAGGGCTACGGAGAAAGGGCAGGGGAGTGGGATTAATTGGAGTTTCCTGTGCCTAATGGCACATGATGCAACCCATTTCTTCTACTGCTGTCCATCTGCAGCAAGAAATTTGACTCTGATCGGTGTGTCATCTTGCCTTAACATCAAGCAGATGGTGGTTCTCCACAATTGATGTTTATATTTGCTAGTCTATAACAGGCTCGTCTTGCCTCCGGATTGTTTCCATAACAAAAGGGTGGACAGGTCATTAGCCTGACTCACAACCTCCTACCAGGAGGACTGGTGGACTGGCCTTTAGCCTGCCTCATACCTTCCGATCTGTCAGGCTTGGGTGTCCCGGCCAGGAGTTATATTCCTGCCTCCATGGCTCTCAGGAGGATGTAAGACCTCCCTACTATGTCAAGGCGCAGACCCTAGGGAAGGGCTCATGAGGGAGCATGGGACCTCATACCAGCTCCCCTTCACCCAGACCACCAAAGATTGGGCACAGGTTAGATTGAAACAAGGAGCAGAACAAAACATGAGATCATATTTAATCATCTGGAAAAGGAGAACCACATGTCCAGCAACAAGAATATAGAGAGACGATTACTGAAAAGTTGGAAGTTACTTACATATAATAATATTTTCCCGTTAGTACACCTTACTTCAGATTTCTTTTTTATTTGATAATTTCAGTACAGGCCTTAGGGCAAGCTGAGAACAAAGTTTTAATTAGGCCACAACACTGCAACATTCGCACAATTTTAATTTAATTGCGCCCAGATTTCAGCAGATGTCTTGGGTTTGCAGATGCTCCCACAGGGCAGCTCAAGTTGAAAATATCAATTCGAAAAAAAAGAAAGAAAAAGTGAACATTTCCAGATCCCCAACTCCTGTTTCTGTTTAGAGAGGTCAGGTATGTTAATTGCATGGCCTCAACCATACGGTTTGAAGCTGGAGAGAGAGAAACGATTAAACGTCTCGTATAAAGGGCCAGCGACGTTGTCAAAACCACTGGTGCTTCTTATGTGCTGACTGTTCAGTTCCCTCACAGTGTGAGTCAGCTCAGAAATACCGTCTGCTGTTTATAAAATATCCCTGGGTCACTGTATCTCATTCAATGCTTCCAAATGTCAATGTTATTTCCAGTTAATGGTTAGCGTTGAGTGTTTCAAAAGCCATAAAACAAAATTCTCCCACAATTTATCTTAAGGCACTTGTTAAATTTATAAATATTGAAAGCGAAAGTCTTCCCTTCTACATAGCGTCTCATCACATCTCTCAGAAACATACCACAGTGGTTCAGATACAGTGGCCCAGAAATTTGCTGCAGCAAGGCATCCCTTGGCGAGAGCCATGAGTTGGATTTTTTAACTCACCGTTCAGAATGTATTATTTTTGTGCCACTAATTGCTGGGAGTGCGAGCTGATAGCTGTGTGGCGAGGGCAACGGGGCATCGGGGACCTCACGGACATCAGGTCCAATGGTCTATCTCCTTAACCAATGAAACTTAAGGACAGAGAAGGAAACAGAGGAACGACAGAGAAGGAAGTATGGTGAATTGGCGTCTAATTAGATACAGAATGAGAAATAAAGAGAGGGAAAGAAAGATTGGATTAAGAGAGAGAAAAAAGAGATGGAAAGGAAAAGTAAGAAGAAAATTTTAAAATTTAAAATTTAAACAACCTCGAGGAACAATTTATTACCTGCAGAAATGAGACTCTACGGTTTCATTGTTCCATTTCTGGACCTCCAAGGTTGAGTTTCATGTCAATAAATCACGTCATTAACAGGGTCCCTACGGCATGAAATACCAGCCCCAAATGTCTGCGGCGAGATTCGTTCGTATTTACGGCGCAAATCCAGCAATTTCTTGACACTCATGGAGAGGTTGACGGCGAGATCCGTTTTTGTGAGGCTAACAACAGAGTGGCACAAATCATCCAGCAATTTGTGACAATTCGCAACTCACGGCCTATCTCTCCCTCACCACAAATTGCTGGGGTTTTTTTACACACTAATAATGGCGTGCACCATGAGCTCACCATTATTTTTCCAGCAACTTCTGGGCCAATGAAGTGCAGTAACTATTTTTATGTAGGCAAGTGGGGCAGCCATTTTGAACACATAAGAGCCACAAACAGCAATGTGAGGGATGACTGGCTGATTTTTTTTTTGATGATGTTGGTTGAGGGAGGAAGGTTGGTCAGGATACGGGAGAACTCCTGCCATGGAAATCTCTAACATGCAGCAGAACAGGCTGACAGGCTCTTGGTTGAATGCCTCATTTGAAGGTTAAGACATCCAATAGTGCAGCGGCTCTCTCAGTACTGCACTGAATTATGCGCTCAACTCCTAGAGTGGGGCTCGAACAACAGGTTAAAGGGTCAGCTGTAGACGCCTTGCAAGATGTGATGAGGAATTTCCACCTTTTTTTCTCTTTCAGACACTGACTGATCTGCTATGCACTTCCTGTACTTTCTGTTTTCATTTTAGATTTCCAGCATTGACAGATTGTATGTTCAATACTTCATTATAACAAACTTTGTTGCTTTAACTCACTCAATGTAACAAATAATTATGTTATTTCAGCTGAAGCTTCATTATAGTCGATAGAAAACTTCAATGACGTGAACTCCTGATTGTAAGAACTTCCTTGTTGGTCCTTAGGGGTTTGTATTGATAAGCTTTGATCTTTTCAATGTTGCTTTTCTGCGTGTGTGTAAGGAGTGGCTAACTTCTCCAAAGGGTCCTTCAACAAGAATTAGACTCACCATTAACATTCAAGGGGCCTAATGCCTGCTTTTGGCTTCGGCCCGGGGCGCCTAAAACATGGGCTCCTCGAATTTAGCAGCGGGACCAACACCTGTGCAGATTGGGCACAGGCCATCCCATTTCTAAATCAGTATACTTTGCGCCTGTTTGACGCCCGAGAAATGGTCGCAACACATATCAATTTCTGCCCGAGCTTGGGGCACAATTGTGCCTTGTTGGCCTGAAGGAAGAATGATATTGATTGAGGTCAATTGAGATCAAAGCCATCAGGATTTGAATTTCCTCCGTTCTCACCCATGCCGAATATTTGAAAATTGTTTTCCAATTGCTAAGAGCGATTTAATTGTTGAATTCAGTGACCGAAATTCTGAAGCTGATGCTTTCGATCGAGATACCGTACCAAAAAAATACAATCAAACTGCATTTGGCAGCTGAACAGATCCATCAGATTTGATCACAACTTGTTTAAAGCCGGGAGCTAGACAGGATAATCATTTGGAGACGCTGAGGGGAGAAGAGGAAGCAGGTAGACGATGGCGTACACTGAGCTGGATTTAAGAACCAATGTAATCGTGACTTGGCTCAAAAACGCAACGGGAATACAGAAAGGGTGATTAGCTTCTGTGGAAATTCCAATTTCCCCAGCGATCGTGGCTTCTCCAATTTACTTGTGGGGACGTTGTGGCCGGAATTTGCTGAAAACATAAAGGTGTGTGAACAATGCATGCCGTTATTAATGTGCAAATTGGACAGCAAATTACGGCAAGGAAGAGATATCTCATGAATTACAAATCGCCACAAGATTTAGCTTCGCAAAAACAGCATCTCCCCGTTAACTTCCCCATGCGTTTCATGAAGTTGCTGCATTTGCACATTAATTGTCCACTAAACTCACCACAGAAAGTTAAGTCCAGTAACTGCCCTTTTAATGACGTGATAATTGTTAATGACGGCCAATCAATCACTCTAGCCCAGAAAGTGAACAAGTAAAAAGGTGGAATCTCATCCCTTCAAATTGTGAATTGTTGTTGGAGATTTTTAAAATGTCAAATTTAACATTAAAATTTTTTTTTTCTTACTGTTCCTTTCTGTCTGTTTTTTCTCTCTCTTAATCCAATCTTTCTTTCCCACCTTTTCTCTTCCTGTACCTGATTTGACTCTAATTCATCCTCCTTCTCAGTCCGTCCTTTGCTTATTTCTCAATCCTTAAATCTCCATTGGTTAAGGAGATAGACCGTTGGTCCTGTCTTTCACCAAGGCCCCAGATTCCCCCCTTGCTCTCGCCGACCGTTATCAGCTCGCAGTTCCGGCAACTTACAGGGCAAACATTTTTTGAGCTGAAGGCTGCAGGAAAAGGTTTAACTAACCAGGCATGGCATGAGAAGCCCCACTCCTGCAAATTCCGGCCCATTTTAATGAGCCTATTCCTCGCTGGTTTCTGCTTCCTGTGTTCCTCAATCATAATCGGATTCTTCCTACAGATGATGCTTTTTTTTTGTGCTGTAATGAAAAATGACTCTTTACGGCAAAATGTTGGGCTCGATTTTAGGGTCGGGTTACCTGCGGGTTTCCAGCGGGGGGGCCCCGAAAATCCCGATCTCCGATCACGTGACCGGATTCGGACGAAATCCCGGCCACTTCCGGGTACCGCGCTAACGTGCGGGGCTGCGCGCGCAAGCCCCGCTGGTGGGAATCCCGCAGGCAATTAAAGCCAGCGGGGTTCCACTTGAGAGTACTTAACTTGCTCGTTGTGGTCAGTTAATGAGCTGAAGCAGCTGTCAAAAGAGGAAGTGTGGGATTTTACGTTCAAAGCAGTCAGTTTCCCACACTGGGGGAAACAGGACCCTTCAAACCAGGCGTGTTGCAGCCAGCAGCCTGTGGCAGGTGCCAAGGTGCGCTCCACGGGGGAGCGCCCTCACCCACGCAGGAGGCCACCGCGTCACATAGGGCAACCCCTGCCCTCCACCAACCCCCGCCAAGCCAGAGGACAGACCGACACGAAACCGCAGCCCCAGTCCGAGGACCCACCCACCTACCCTGCACAACCCCTCACACCAACACCTGCCAGATGGGTGGTGCGTTGACATCGTCGGAGGACGAACAGGATGACCAGCCCCAGCAGCCTCGCAGTCCACGCCGTCCGCCTCGGAGACGTGGGGCCCCCCAACACGGTGCTGCGGCACACCCACCTGCACAGCAGGAGGGAGGGCAACCGCAGAGAGAGATGCGTCGCAGGAGGCACTACCCTCCGCACAGGGTGTACAGAGCGAGGCTCAGCTTCATGGACCTCTCCGAGGAGCAGTGCATACGTCGGCTCAGAGTCAATCGCCAGGTAGTCGCCGACATCTGCAGCCTCCTTAACGACGAGCTGCTCCCTGATGGACCAAGCAGCATCTTCTTACCTGTCGCCGTCAAAGTCACCACTGCCCTCAACTTCTTCGCATCCGGTTCCTTCCAGGGTGCCACCGGGGACATCACCGGGGTCTGTCAGTCGTCTGCACACAAGTGCATAAGGCAGGTCACCGATGGGTTGTTCCGCAGGGCCTCCCACTACATCAACTTCGCCATGGACGAGCGCAGCCAGATGGAGAGGGCGGTTGGATTCCATGCCATGGCCGGCTTCCCACGGGTGCAGGGTGTAATCGACTGCACCCACATCGCAATACGGGCACCTCCGCATGAGCCAGGGCTGTTCATCAACAGGAAGGGGTATCACTCCATGAACGCCCAGCTCATCTGTGACCACCGCCAGAGATTCCTACACGTGTGCGCCAGATACCCCGGCAGCTGCCACGATGCCTTCGTCCTCAGGGAGTCCGCCGTCCCGCCCATCCTGCAGGCACCCAACGCCGGCAACGGCTGGCTCCTCGGCGACAAGGGGTATCCCCTCCACACGTGGCTCATGACAACTCTGAGGAACCCCATCACCGAGCCGGAGCGTCGGTACAATGACAGCCACACTGCTACCAGGTCTACAATTGAGCAGACCATAGGGCTTCTCAAGATGCGCTTCAGGTGCCTTGATCGTTCTGGGGGAGCGCTCCAATACACACCATTCAGAGTGGGACGAATCATAGTTGTCTGCTGTGCCCTGCACAACATGGCCCAACAGAGAGGGGTGCCGCTGGAGGAGGCCCCATCCACACCCGCCACCCACATTGAGGAAGGCGAGGGCGAGGAGGAGGAGGAGGAGGAGGAGGAGGCGGAGGAGGAGGAGGCGGAGGAGGAGGACGCGCCCGAGGATGTTGGACGACCCATGCGCCGAGCCGCAACTCACCGGGATGGTCGCCAGGCCAGGGACGCACTCATACGTCAACGGTTCTCCTAGAGTCAGACACTGCGATGCGCTCGCATCTCCTCACCTGCACATGCGAGCGGCCATACCAGCCCCCTCCACTGAAGAGTGCTGCCAGTAATCCTGCACCCACAGCAGTGTGCCCAATGGGTGGCAGCAGGTGTTCGCCGTCATGATGGCCTCCACGGAACGCAACTATTGCACAAGCCGCGGAAGAATGGACGAGAGGTGGCAGGAGTGGTGAGAATAGACTATTTAATATCTGGAATGTGACATCATTTAAGAAACAAAGTACAAATTAATAAACACCCTGGTGTATTCCCTTTGTGATTATAAGGCCTTTGGAATTCTTCTCCGGGAACCCCTACGTGGTGCTACCCCTGTGGCTCCAGCAGAGGTAGTGGCAGGTTGCTCGTCTTCTTGCCTTGACCGGGTAGATGCTTTTGGCGGACGGCCCCTGGGTTTCGGTGCCCGTGACGGCACCTCCACAGACTGCTCCTCCTGCACCTGTGCAGGGGCAGACTCGGCCACCTGGAGAGGAGGCACCATTGCGGGTGCTGGTTGAGAGGTGGGCGACGGGTGGGACGTGGGGACGCCTTGAGAGGCGTCCCCGCTTCCATGTCCCCGGTCACCATCATCCCTCTCTTGGCCTCGGCCCACATCACCCCTTCCACCCTGCTGGACGGCAGTTTGGACGGCATGTGTGAGGCCTTGCAAGGCCACCCCTAGTGTATCCGTCAGCCTGTTGGTGGCGTCGGAATGTTGCTCACCCTGAATCCGTACAGACGTTGTGAGGGCCTGCAAGGACTCGAAGTGGAGCTGTGCGTGACGCTCGAGGGAGGCCAGCCTGTCCTCCACCGCAGACAGTCCCGCACCTACCCGCGACACTGTGTCGCCGGTACCCTCCTGTGCCTGCGCCACCAATGCCCACATGCAGGAGGTGGACTCCTCCATCGCCTGCGCTATTGTGGACAATGCACGCGGCACCTCTGCCAGCACCTCAGCAATTAGCTGGTGGCCCTCGACGACTCTCCTTTTCTCTGGTGGCCCCCTGGGTTCAGCATCTGGGTCCGGCTGAGCAGAGCCTGGAGATGAGTGCTCCCTCCGTCGCGGACCCTCCGCGGCTGCCCCTGCCACCAGGGTCTGCTCATGCTCACTCGTGCGCAGTGACTCACCAAGTGCTACCCCAACTAGTTGGCGAGGGGGACCCACCGAGGTGCGTGTCTCTGCGCTGGTGGATGGTTGGCTCTGATGTGACGATGCACCCTCAGAGACCGTCATGTCCTCTGAGGAATCGCCCTCCACGCTCGCTTCACACAAAGACGGACCTGCAAGAGAACAGAGGGCACTTTGAGGCATGTGGACCAACTTGACAGTGCGCCTGATGGCAGGTGATGATACGGTCACTCGCGATCATGGGTGTTGAGTGTCAGCTTTCCCTTACCGGCCGTTTCGGCAGCGACACACTCGCCATCGGCCACCGACAGGCAATGTCGCGTGCGGGCGAGGTCGAGCGCCTCCACCTCGGCGTCGGTGAGCTCCACCACTTGCGGCGGCCCACCTCCGGTGCGTGCCCTTTCGCGGTTGTTCTTGCTCCTCTTCTCCTGTGAAGGCAAAACACAGATGTGTGAGTGGGTGCGTCTTGCATCGTGAGACGCATCGAGCATCGGTGTGGTTGGGTTGAGCGTGGCGCGGAACGGATGGGAGGAAGTGTGGGCCACGTGCCCATCCCATTGCATGGGGATTGGGGTGTGTGGTAGTGTTCGGGTGGGGTCAGGGACGGTGGGTACTTGCGTGCACGCCGAGGATGGTGAATGAGTGGCTGTGAGGATTGCTGATGGAGCGCAGTGGTGGCTGTGCAGGAGGGGGTTGTGATCTGTTTGGCGTGATGGTGGGGACGGGATGTGGGAGGGTGCGTTGGTGTACTCACCTTGCCAGACCTAGTCAGGTCATTGAAGCGCTTGCGGCACTGCTCCCAAGTCCTTGGGGTGTTGCCCCTGCTGCTCACCTCCGCCGCCACCTCTGCCCATGCCTTCCTGGTTGCGGCGGCAGGGAACTTGCGCCCATCCTCAGGGAAGAGTGTTTCCCTCCTCCTCCTCACGCCCTCCAGCATCAGCTGCAGTGCCAGATCTGAAAAACGGGGCGCAGCCTTTCCCCTTTGTTGAGCCATTCTCCCAGACCTCTTGCTTGCAGCAGGAGGGGCTTTGGGAGACTGCCCCTTTAACTGGAGCTCCTACATCGCGTCGACGGTACTGCGCATGCGCAGCCGGCCGGCACGCAGCTGGGGAGCGCAGAACCCGGAAGCAGGGCTTAATGGGTCCAATTATCCCGCGATCGCGTGGGGGACGCACACAATTACCCGTCCGCGTTTTCCACACTCCCGGAGGACCACCCGCTGGGAACCCACAGGCCTGCTAAATTCAAGCCCGTTGTTTTTCCCGACTTTTGTCCTTCCTTACAGGAAGGCACTTTCTTGTGCTGGGATATGGTTCCATGGGGCGGCAGCTGCCTTCCTGTATCTCAATTGAGTTGACATTCTTTGTGGCTGAGCCCAGAGAGTCAGTGTCGGCAGTCGATTCGATTATGGTGGGAGGGGGTTGGTAAGACCATGGTCAGGCCTGATCCTGCCCTCTCACCCCACATCCACACACCAGGGCTTTCAAGCAATGAATGGTGATCAAGAGCAAAAATTCCAGCTTTTTTTTTTCATCTTCAAAGGGCAGAAGCATTGAGGGTGATTGTAGCACTCTTCTCAATATGCCAGCTAACTTAGCATAGACCAGGGAACAACTCTGGGATCTTCCTAGCCTGCATTCTTCTTTTTCAAATTCATTATCAAGAAATGGACGTCACTAGCAAGGCCGGCATTTATTGCCCATCCCTAGTTGCCCTTGAGAAGGTGGTGGTGAGCCTTCTTCTTGAACCGCTGCAGTCCGTGTGGTGAAGGTTCTCCCACAGTGCTGTTAGGGAGGGAGTTCCAGGATTTTGACCCAGCGACGAAGAAGGAACGGCTGATAAGTGTCCAAGTCGGGATGGTGTGTGACTTGGAGGGGAACGTGCAGGTGGTGGTGTTCCCATGCACCTGCTGCCCTTGTCCTTCTAGGTGGTAGAGGTCGCGGGTTTGGGAGGTGCTGTCGAAGAAGCCTTGGCGAGTTGCTGCAGTGCATCCTGTGGATGGTACACACTGAGGCCACAGTGCGCCGGTGGTGAAGGGAGTTCCAGGGTTTGGGCAGAATGTTTTACTAAGTAAGCCAATGAGAGTCCTGGGAAGAACTTAACATATATTTTTAAGAATTTGCTGAGGAGTTTACATACAGACATAAGGAAGACTTTGGGCTCGATTTTAAAAGTAAAAAATGGGTGGGTTGGGGGCAGGGAGGGCATTGAAAATTGCCACCATTTCAGGCCCGCCCCCAACCCGCCCATATCCGGTTTTCACTGGGGTGGGACAAGGGACAGGTGGCGAACCCACTCCCAGGAGGCGGGACGGGCCTTAAAACTTTTCAAGGAAGCTTCAAACCTCCATTTTTCACTAATTCCCGATTTCAACCCCGGGGGGCCGGGATTCCCGGGCCTTCTGTTTTACGCCTAGTGAAAGGAGGCGAGAAGGCCAGAGACTAACAGGTAAGTGCCCGGAAAAGCACAGCTTGTGGGCCTGGAGGAGCAGGAGTGCTTCCCCCAGATCCAAAAAACCTACCTGCACCGACTCCCCCGCACCCCCCCCTCCTCCCGGACTGTTTGCGGACCCCCCCTGATCGCGGACTCCCAATCCCGATCCCGATCCTCCCCCTCCGACTCCGGACCCCGATCCCCCGATCCCGACCCCAACCCCCAACCCCGATCTTGCGACCCCGATCCTCCCCCTCAATGATCGCAGACCCCCGTGATGACCCCTGATCCCGCCCCCCCCATGACTGACCCCCAATCCCAACCCCATGACTCACAATCTCCATGCCCACCCATGCCCCCCCCCCCCCCCCCCCCCCCGTGCCCCCCCCGCCCCCCCCATCCATACAAGCAAAGACTTACCTGAAGACATCCTCTCACTGGTTGGTCTACCATCCGACTGAGACCAGTCTGTCAATCGGCCAATCAGTTGGACGGGAAACCGACCAAGAAAAATAAAAGACATCCTTACGTCAAAATCATAAGGACGTCCGGGAAACTCGTACTAATGGGTCTCCTGACCTCAAATTGACCCCCCCGCCCCCTTCCTGGCTCCGTTTTAAAATTAAGTCCTTTGTATTTATACATGACAGATTGGATAGGCTGGGGTTGTTTTCCTTGGAACAGAGGAGGCTGAGGGGTGATTTAATTGAGTGGTACAAAATTATGAGGGGCCCAGATAGAGTGGATAGGAAGGACCTATTTCCCTTAGCAGAGAGGTCAATAACCAGGGGGCACAGATTTAAAGTGATTGGTAGAAGGATTAGAGCGGAAATGAGGAAAAATCTTTTCCCCCAAAGGGTGGTGGGGGTCTGGAACTCACTGTCTGAGAGGGTGGGAGAGGCAGAAACCCTCAACTCCATTTAAAAAATACCTGGATGTGCACCTGAAGAGCCGTGACCTGCGGGGCTACGGACCAAATGCGGGAAAGTGGGATTAGGCTGGGTGGCTCGTTTCTCAGCCGGGCGCGGAGACGATGGGCCGAATGGCCTCCTTCTGTGCTGTAAATTTTCTATGATTCTATGGTTATACAGCGCTGCATCACGAACTATGCATGTCCCAAAGTGCTTTACAGCCAATGAAGTACTTTTGAAGTGCCGTCATTGTTGTAATGTATGAAACGCTGCAGCCAATTTGCGCACAGCAAGATCCCACAAACAGCAATGAGATAAATGACCAGATAATCTGCTTTAGTGATGTTGGTTGAGGAATAGATATTGTCCAGGACACTGGGGAGAACTCCCTTGCTCTTCATCGAATAATACCACGGGATCTTTTACATCTAAACATGTGGTTTAATCAGGGCCTCATCCGATAGATGATACCTCTGATAATACAGCAGTCCCTTCGTACTGCACTGAAGTGTCGGCCGAGTCCTGGACTGTGGCGTAAACCCACAACCTTCAGACCCAGAGGTGAGGGTGCAGCGGAAAGGTTAGAGGGAGCCATCAAGCTATGGAGAGCATCGGAGATAGTCAATGCACTTAGTGTATATTTGTAAACAATTTTACAACACCAAGTTATAGTCCAGCAATTTTATTTTAAATTCACAAGCTTTCGGAGGCTTCCCCCTTCGTCAGGTGAACGATGTGAAATAGTGTATAGTGTGGGAGAGGGACGAGCAGCTCTCACACTGTATGATACAGGGTCTATTGGTCGCCTTGGTAAATTGGCCCCTCCCCCCACAGATACAGCTGAACGGTCGAGACTTCCAGTCAAAATCAAAGCAAAAAAGTCAGCTTTTGATTATTATCTAGTGATCCCCACTGCTACATAGGAACAGGAATAGGCCATTCAGCCCCTCGAGCCTGTTTCGTCATTCGATTAGATCATGGCTGATCTGTATCTTAACTCCATTTTTGACCAAGCTTTTGGTCACCTGTCCTAATGTCTCCTCATGTGACAAGGTGTTAATTTTTGTCTGATGATGGTTCCTGTGAAGGGCCTTGGGACGTTTTACTACCTTAAAGGCGCTACATAAATGCAAGTTGTTGTTGTTGAATATAATTTAGCCCGCTTAGCAACCGGACGGATGTGCATTTGATTTGCTGGCTTTACTGTATTTTCCCTGTGTGCCCACGTGAATAAAAGTAGCTCGAGAACATCTGGAAACAGCGAAAGTTTAGAGAAATACAGTAGTTTCCATACAGCTGTGAGTGGGGTGGCTCATTAGCCCAGAAGTGCCACTTCCTCGGCCAGCCCACGCATTGAAAGTTTCTGGCCTTGGCCAGGCTTGATTACAATTCCACAGGGGATCGAGATATCCTATCAGTTCTGTCTGATATTTAAAATCCAGCGTGATCTGCAAACGGGCTTTTTAATGCGACAACAGGCTGCACTCGATTGCCTGATTTCTCAGCGGATTGGAGGGAGACATATCCCGACCTGCCCTCCTGTTCCTCCTGCGGCCTAGTTTCAGAGCGCCATTGCCGGGGGCCTATGGACTGGTCAACTGCCTGGCCTCTCAGCCGCAAGTCACGAGTAGCGTGTTGAAGATCTAGGAAGAAGGAGAAATTTAACCTGATGCCAGGGATGAGAGGCTTCAATTATGAGGAGAGACTAGAGAAACTGGTGAAATTCAACTTATTTTAATTGCCCAAAAAAGTCCTTAATAATTGAGGCTAAAACAGTAAAACTGGCAACCTAGAAGCATAGAACCATAGAAAAGATACAGTACAGAAGGGGGCCGTTCGGCCCATCATGTCCGCCCCATCTCGAACAACAACCAGGTGCCCATTCTAATCCCACCTTCCAGCACCCAGTCCGTAGCCCTGCAGCTTACAGCACTTTAGGTGCAGGTCCAGGTACTTTTTAAAAGAGTTGAGGGTCCCTGCCTCTACCACCAATTCGGGCAGCGAATTCCATACACCCACCACCCTCTGGGTAAAAAAGTTTTTCCTCATGTCCCCTCTAATCCTTCCGCCAATCAGCTTACATCTGTGTCCTCTAGTTCTTGAACTCTCCGCTAGGGGAAACAGGTACTTCCTGTCTACTCTATCTAGGCCCCTCATAATTTTGTACACCTCAATCAAGTCTCCCCTCAGCCTCCTCTGCTCCAAGGAAAACAACCCCAGCCTATCCAATCTCTCCTCGTAGCTGCAATTATCAAGCCCTGGCAACATTCTTGTAAATCTTCTCTGCACTTTCTCCAGAGCAATTACATCCTTCCAGTAATGTGGTGACCAGGACTGCGCACAATACTCCAGTTGTGGCCTTACCAGCGTTTTATACAGTTCCATCATTACATCCCTGCTTTTGTATTCTGTACCTCGGCTAATAACGGAGAGCATTCCGTATGCCTTCTTCACAACCTTATCTACCTATACTGCCACCTTCAGGGACCTGTGCACATGCACTCCAAGGTCTTTCACTTCCTCTACCCCTCTCAATATATTCCCGTTTACTGTGTATTCCCTTTTACTGTTTGCCCTCCCTAAATGCATTACCTCACACTTCTCCGGGTTGAACTCCATTTGTCACTTTTCCACCCACTCCACCAACCCATTGACATCTTCTTGGAGTCTACAGCTATCCTCTTCACTATCAACTACAAGGCCAATTTTTGTGCCGTCTGCAAATTTGCCAATCATGCCCCCTACATTCAAGTCCAAATCATTAATATATACCACAAACAGCAAGGGACCCAACACTGAGCCCTGTGGCACACCACTGGAAACAGATTTCCATTTGCAAAGACATCCATTGACTTTTACTCTTTGTTTCCTGTTACTGAGCCAATTTTGGATCCATTTCACCACATTTCCCTGTATCCCATGGGCTTTTACCTTTCTGACCAGTCTGCCATGTGGGACCTTGTCAAATGCCGTACTAAAATCCATGTGGACAACATCCACTGCACGACCTTCATCAATCTTCCTTGTCACTTCCTCAAAGAATTCATTCAGATTTGTAAGGCATGACCTTCCCTGAACAAATCCATGCTGACTATCCCTGATCAAACCATGCCTTTCCAAGTGACAGTTTATCCTATCTCTCAGTATTGATTCGAAGGGCTCGAATTTAGCAGGCCTGCGGGTTCCCAGCGGGTGGTCCTCCGGGAGCGTCGAAAACGCGGACGGGTAATTGTGTGCGTCCCCCACGCGATCGCGGGATAATTGGACCCATTAAGGCCTGCTTCCGGGTTCTGCGCTCCCCAGCTGCGTGCCGGCCGGCTGCGCATGCGCAGTACCGTCGACGCGATGTAGGAGCTCCAGTTAAAGGGGCAGTCTCCCAAAGCCCCTCCTGCTGCAAGCAAGAGGTCTGAGAGAATGGCTCAACCAAGGGGAAAGGCTGCGCCCCGTTTTTCAGATCTGGCACTGCAGCTGATGCTGGAGGGCGTGAGGAGGAGGAGGGAAACACTCTTCCCTGAGGATGGGCGCAAGTTCCCTGCCGCCGCAACCAGGAAGGCATGGGCAGAGGTGGCGGCGGAGGTGAGCAGCAGGGGCAACACCCCAAGGACTTGGGAGCAGTGCCGCAAGCGCTTCAATGACCTGACTAGGTCTGGCAAGGTGAGTACACCAACGCACCCTCCCACATCCCGTCCCCACCATCACGCCAAGCAGATCACAACCCCCTCCTGCACAGCCACCACTGCGCTCCATCAGCAATCCTCACAGCCACTCATTCACCATCCTCGCCGTGCACGCAAGTACCCACCGTCCCTGACCCCACCCGAACACTACCACACACCCCAATCCCCATGCAATGGGATGGGCACGTGGCCCACACTTCCTCCCATCCGTTCCGCGCCACGCTCAACCCAACCACACCGATGCTCGATGCGTCTCACGATGCAAGACGCACCCACTCACACATCTGTGTTTTGCCTTCACAGGAGAAGAGGAGCAAGAACAACCGCGAAAGGGCACGCACCGGAGGTGGGCCGCCGCAAGTGGTGGAGCTCACCGACGCAGAGGTGGAGGCGCTCGACCTCGCCCGCACGCGACATTGCCTGTCGGTGGCCGATGGCGAGTGTGTCGCTGCCGAAACGGCCGGTAAGGGAAAGCTGACACTCAACACCCATGATCGCGAGTGACCGTATCATCACCTGCCATCAGGCGCACTGTCAAGTTGGTCCACATGCCTCAAAGTGCCCTCTGTTCTCTTGCAGGTCCGTCTTTGGATCAAGCGAGCGTGGAGGGCGATTCCTCAGAGGACATGGCGGTCTCTGAGGGTGCATCGTCACATCAGAGCCAACCATCCACCAGCGCAGAGACACGCACCTCGGTGGGTCCCCCTCGCCAACTAGTTGGGGTAGCACTTGGTGAGTCACTGCGCACGAGTGAGCATGAGCAGACCCTGGTGGCAGGGGCAGCCGCGGAGGGTCCGCGACGGAGGGAGCACTCATCTCCAGGCTCTGCTCAGCCGGACCCAGATGCTGAACCCAGGGGGCCACCAGAGAAAAGGAGAGTCGTCGAGGGCCACCAGCTAATTGCTGAGGTGCTGGCAGAGGTGCCGCGCGCATTGTCCACAATAGCGCAGGCGATGGAGGAGTCCACCTCCTGCATGTGGGCATTGGTGGCGCAGGCACAGGAGGGTACCGGCGACACAGTGTCGCGGGTAGGTGCGGGACTGTCTGCGGTGGAGGACAGGCTGGCCTCCCTCGAGCGTCACGCACAGCTCCACTTCGAGTCCTTGCAGGCCCTCACAACGTCTGTACGGATTCAGGGTGAGCAACATTCCGACGCCACCAACAGGCTGACGGATACACTAGGGGTGGCCTTGCAAGGCCTCACACATGCCATCCAAACTGCAGTCCAGCAGGGTGGAAGGGGTGATGTGGGCCGAGGCCAAGAGAGGGATGATGGTGACCGGGGACATGGAAGCGGGGACGCCTCTCAAGGCGCCCCCACGTCCCACCCGTCGCCCACCTCTCAACCAGCACCCGCAATGGTGCCTCCTCTCCAGGTGGCCGAGTCTGCCCCTGCCCCGGTGCAGGAGGAGCAGTCTGTGGAGGTGCCGTCACGGGCACCGAAACCCAGGGGCCGTCCGCCAAAAGCATCTACCCGGTCAAGGCAAGAAGACGAGCAACCTGCCACTACCTCTGCTGGAGCCACAGGGGTAGCACCACGTAGGGGTTCCCGGAGAAGAATTCCAAAGGCCTTATAATCACAAAGGGAATACACCAGGGTGTTTATTATTTTGTACTTTGTTTCTTAAATGATGTCACATTCCACATATTAAATAGTCTATTCTCACCACTCCTGCCACCTCTCGTCCATTCTTCCGCGGCTTGTGCAATAGGTGCGTTCCGTGGAGGCCATCATGACGGCGAACACCTGCTGCCACCCATTGGGCACACTGCTGTGGGTGCAGGATTACTGGCAGCACTCTTCAGTGGAGGGGGCTGGTATGGCCGCTCGCATGTGCAGGTGAGGAGATGCGAGCGCCTCGCAGTGTCTGACTCTAGGAGAACCGTTGACGTATGAGTGCGTCCCTGGCCCGGCGACCATCCCGGTGAGTCGCGGCTCGGCGCATGGGTCGTCCAACATCCTCGGGCGCGTCCTCCTCCTCCGCCGCCTCCTCCTCCTCCTCCTCCTCCTCCTCCTCCTCGCCCTCGCCTTCCTCAATGTGGGTGGCGGGTGTGGATGGGGCCTCCTCCAGCGGCACCCCTCTCTGTTGGGCCATGTTGTGCAGGGCACAGCAGACAACTATGATTCGTCCCACTCTGAATGGTGTGTATTGGAGCGCTCCCCCAGAACGATCAAGGCACCTGAAGCGCATCTTGAGAAGCCCTATGGTCTGCTCAATTGTAGACCTGGTAGCAGTGTGGCTGTCATTGTACCGACGCTCCGGCTCGGTGATGGGGTTCCTCAGAGGTGTCATGAGCCACGTGTGGAGGGGATACCCCTTGTCGCCGAGGAGCCAGCCGTTGCCGGCGTTGGGTGCCTGCAGGATGGGCGGGACGGCGGACTCCCTGAGGACGAAGGCATCGTGGCAGCTGCCGGGGTATCTGGCGCACACGTGTAGGAATCTCTGGCGGTGGTCACAGATGAGCTGGGCGTTCATGGAGTGATACCCCTTCCTGTTGATGAACAGCCCTGGCTCATGCGGAGGTGCCCGTATTGCGATGTGGGTGCAGTCGATTACACCCTGCACCCGTGGGAAGCCGGCCATGGCATGGAATCCAACCGCCCTCTCCATCTGGCTGCGCTCGTCCATGGCGAAGTTGATGTAGTGGGAGGCCCTGCGGAACAACCCATCGGTGACCTGCCTTATGCACTTGTGTGCAGACGACTGACAGACCCCGGTGATGTCCCCGGTGGCACCCTGGAAGGAACCGGATGCGAAGAAGTTGAGGGCAGTGGTGACTTTGACGGCGACAGGTAAGAAGATGCTGCTTGGTCCATCAGGGAGCAGCTCGTCGTTAAGGAGGCTGCAGATGTCGGCGACTACCTGGCGATTGACTCTGAGCCTCCGTATGCACTGCTCCTCGGAGAGGTCCATGAAGCTGAGCCTCGCTCTGTACACCCTGTGCGGAGGGTAGTGCCTCCTGCGACGCATCTCTCTCTGCGGTTGCCCTCCCTCCTGCTGTGCAGGTGGGTGTGCCGCAGCACCGTGTTGGGGGGCCCCACCTCTCCGAGGCGGACGGCGTGGACTGCGAGGCTGCTGGGGCTGGTCATCCTGTTCGTCCTCCGACGATGTCAACGCACCACCCATCTGGCAGGTGTTGGTGTGAGGGGTTGTGCAGGGTAGGTGGGTGGGTCCTCGGACTGGGGCTGCGGTTTCGTGTCGGTCTGTCCTCTGGCTTGGCGGGGGTTGGTGGAGGGCAGGGGTTGCCCTATGTGACGCGGTGGCCTCCTGCGTGGGTGAGGGCGCTCCCCCGTGGAGCGCACCTTGGCACCTGGCACAGGCTGCTGGCTGCAACACGCCTGGTTTGAAGGGTCCTGTTTCCCCCAGTGTGGGAAACTGACTGCTTTGAACGTAAAATCCCACACTTCCTCTTTTGACAGCTGCTTCAGCTCATTAACTGACCACAACGAGCAAGTTAAGTGCTCTCAAGTGGAACCCCGCTGGCTTTAATTGCCTGCGGGATTCCCACCAGCGGGGCTTGCGCGCGCAGCCCCGCACGTCAGCGCGGTACCCGGAAGTGGCCGGGATTTCGTCCGAATCCGGTCACGTGATCGGAGATCGGGATTTTCGGGGCCCCCCCGCTGGAAACCCGCAGGTAACCCGACCCTAAAATCGAGCCCTAATAGTTTGCCCACCACCGAGGTAAGACTAACCGGCCTATAATTGTTCGGCCTTTCCCTTGTACCCTTTTTAAACAATGGTACTATGTTTGCAGTCTTCCAGTCCTCCGGTACCTCCCCTGTATCTAGTGAGGATTGGAAAATGATCCTCAGAGCATCCGCTATTTCCTCCCTGGCTTCCTTCAATAGCCCAGGAAACAATCCATCCGGCCCTGGTGACTTATCAACTTTCAAGGATTCCAGTCCCTCTAGTACTTCCTCTCTCGTTATGTTTACCTTATCCAATATTTCACACCTCTCCTCTTTATCTACTACGTCCGGATTATCCCTTTCCTTTGTGAATACGGAGACAAAATATTCATTTAAAACCCTACCCACATCCTCTGCTTCTACACACAAGTTACCCTTATCATCCCTGATAGGTTCCACCTTTTCCTTAGCTATCCTCTGGTTCTTAATGTACTGATAAAACATCTTTGGGTTTTCTTTAATCTTACTGGCTAATATTTTTTCATGCCCTCTCTTTGCTTTCCTTATTTCCTTTTTTACGTCATCCCTGTACTTTCTATACTCCTCTAGGCTTTCTGCAGTATTTAGTTTTCGGTGACACTCGTAAGCTTTCTTTTTCTGCTTTATCTTGCCCCGTATACTTCTAGACAACCAGGGGGCTCTAAATTTAGCAGTGCCACCCTTTTTCTTTGAGGGGACGTGTCTGCATTGTACCCGTAGAATTTCACTTTTTAGTGCCTCCCACTGGCTTGCCACTGATTTCTCCTCAAGTAGTTGTGTCCAGTCCACTTCTGCCAAATCACCTCTTAATTCTGTAAAATTTGCCTTACCCCAATTTAAAATGTTTATTCCTGATTTAACTCTGTCCTTTTCCATAATAATGCTAAAACTAACTGAATTGTGGTCACTATCTCCAATATGGTCACCCACTGTCACTTCACCCACTTGCCCATTTTCATTTCCCAGGACTAAATCTAGAATTGCCTCCCCTCTTGTTGGGCTTGTCACGTACTGGCTAAAAAAGTTCTCCTGGACACCGATCAAGAATTTTGCGCCCTCTGTGCCCCTCACACTGTTTGAATCCCAGTTGATGTTCGGGTAGTTGAAGTCCCCTACTATTATTGCCCTCTTATTTTTGCACTCAGAAATCTGCCTACATATTTGTTCTTCTATCTCCCTTTCGCTATTCGGGGGTCTATAGTACACTCCTAGTAGTGAGACTGCCCCTTTTTTATTTCTTAGCTCAACCCATATGGCCTCGATTGATGATCCATTCAGCATATCATCCCTTCTCACAACTGTAATTGATTATTTAACCAATAATGCTACCCCCCCTCCTTTTTTATCACCCTCTCTATCCTGCCTGAAAACTCTATATCCAGGGACATTGAGCTGCCAATTATCCCCCTCTTTAAGCCAGGTTTCCATTATAGCAATGATATCATGCTGCCATGTGTCTATCTGTGCCCTTAGCTCATCTGCTTTGTTTGTCATACTCCTTGCATTGAAGTATATCCTCTTTAACCCCATCAAATTCCTGTGCTGAACACTATTTGACCTTTGCTTCTTTTGCCTTTCTGAGTCGCTAACTACGTCACTAACTGCTTTTCTACTTCCCGTTTCCTGGTCTGAATTTGTCCTATCTGTACCTGCCCTTTGGTTCCCATCCCCCTGCCATACTAGTTTAAACCCTCCCCAACAGAACTAGCAAATGCCCCCGCGAGGATATTGGTCCCAGTTCTGCTTGGGTGCAACCCGTCCAGTTTGTACAGGTCCCGCCTTTCCCAGAATTGGTCCCAATGCCTCAGGAATTTAAACCCCTCCCTCCTACACCATCTCTCAAGCCACGCATTCATCTGGTCTATTCTCCTATTTCTGCTCTCGCTAGCACGTGACACTGGGAGTAATCCTGAGATTACTGACTTAGAGGTCCTGCTTTTTAATTCATTTCCTAACTCCCTATATTCTGCTTGCAGGACCTCATCCCTTTTTTTACCGATGTCATTGGTACCGATATGGACCACGACCTCCGGCTTTTCACCCAACCTACAAAGTTCTCTTTTCTTTATTCATTCTCAGGATATGGGTGTCATTGGCAAGGCAGGCATTTAATGCCTGCCCTGATTTGATGCAACTAAGTGGTTCACTAGGCCACTTCAGAGGGCAGTTAAGAGTCAAACATGTTGATGTGAGACTGGGGTCACAGATAGACCAGACCGGGTAAAGACAACAGGTTTCGCTTCCTAAAAAAACATTTGTGAACCAAATGGGTTTTTATGACAATGTGACAACTTCATGGTCATTTTTGCTGATTTATTATTTATTACTTTTTTGACACCTTTGCTTAAACAGATTTTTTTTAACCAAATTCAAATTCCCAAACTGCCATGGTGGGATTTAAACTCCCGTTCATACTGCATTACTAGACTAGTAACATAAACCTCTTCACGGTCATATATCTGATTGCCACGTTCCTCACCTGACAGGGTGGAAAAAAAAAACTCCGAGCACAGGATTAATTGATTATTTTTAACATGGCTTTTCGATTTTCTGTTATTTACACAGATTGCTTCTTTTTTCTGTGTGTGCCTCAGTCCTGGCTCCTCTCGGCAGCTGTCTCACTTACTCTTATCCCATCTACCAGTTGAGGGAGAGCTGGGTCCACGCTGGTGGAGGTCTGGATCTTCCGTGAAGCCACAAGTGGCTAAAATGGCACTTCCTCCTCGAACTTCTCTCATCCCATTGAGAGAGCGAGGAAATAACTTGCATTTATATAGCAACTTTCACAACCTCAGGACGTCCCAAAGCACTTTACAGCCAATGAAGTACTTTTGGAGTGTGGTCACTGATGTAATGTGGGAAGCGCGGCAGCCAATTTGCGCACAGCAAGATCCCACAAACAACAATGTGATAATGACCAGACAATCTGTTTTTTAGTGATGTAGGTTGAGGAATAAATATTGACCAGGACACCGGGGAGAACTCCCCTGCACTTCTTCAAAGGTCATGAAAGGCGCTATATAAATCAAAGTTCCTTTCCATTTTCTTTTTAATTCAATATGGGCTAAGGAATCAAACCCTGCGATCGCCCCGGTCTTTGTGTTTTAGCAGCTTATCAGGTCATCCATTCACTCATTGAGCAGTCAAGGGAACCCTAGTCATTGTTCATACTGGTTACACATCAGGGATGGACCCTTTCACTCAGGGTCCCGAATCCAAGCCTGTACGAATTCCGAATTGTGCTTTATTTCAAACCTGTCTGTCTTGTCTTCCTGATACTTTCAGCTGATTACTTAGCGAGCAGTTAAATGGGAAGGGAAAGGGATGTCAGACTAAAGCAAATGGAAGTGGCTGCTCTCCATAGCGTGTGATCATGTTCTAATGGTTGGAGATGGGGTGGGAGGGGGTTGTGCATGGGGTGGGGGGAGTGGGTGGTGTAAGGGTGCTGGAAAAGGAAATGAGAATGAAAGCAAAGTATTCATTCAAATAGGAGACAGAGTTGCAGAAATAGGGTGAAGTGGGGCAATGGAGAGAAGGGTAAAGTGGGGCAATGGAGGGAAGGGTAAAGTGGGGCAATGGAGGGAAGGGTAAAGTGGGGCAATGGAGAGAAGGGTCATTTGGGGCAATGGAGGGAAGGGTCAAGTGGGGCAATGGAGAGAAGGGCCATTTGGGGCAATGGAGGGAAGGGTAAAGGAGGCAACGGAGGGAAGGGTAGAGGAGGCAATGGAGGGAAGGGTAGAGGAGGCAATGGAGGGAAGGGTAAAGGGGGCAATGGAGGGAAGGGTAGAGGAGGCAATGGAGGGAAGGGTAAAGGAGGCAATGGAGGGAAGGGTAAAGGGGGCAATGGAGGGAAGGGTAGAGGAGGCAATGGAGGGAAGGGTAAAGGAGGCAACGGAGGGAAGGGTAAAGGAGGCAATGGAGGGAAGGGTAGAGGAGGCAATGGAGGGAAGGGTAGAGGAGGCAATGGAGGGAAGGGTAGAGGAGGCAATGGAGGGAAGGGTAGAAGAGGCAATGGAGGGAGGGGTAGAGGAGGCAATGGAGGGAAGGGTAGAGGAGGCAATGGAGGGAAGGTTGAAGTGGGGCAATGGATCTGTGGTTGAGATTGGAATTTGTGTGTAATCTTGTACCTATCCACTTCTAAGCCTACTCACAAAACAATTATTTAACTTACAGATAGGACACTGAATTAGTTCCAGCTCTAAATCTTCCATTGTTTACCCTTTGTTTTTCCATTAGATGGATAAATCACAAACAGAGATGAGGGAAAGAGTTGAAATGAATAAATCATTTAAAAAAATATGGAAACATTTAAATAATTTTTTTCCAATTCTAGTTTCCAGCCATAACACTGAAAGTTAATATTCATTCCTTAGATGCTTCCAACATTCGTGGTCTTTTGTTTTTGGTACATTTACAAATAATATTTTTTCTATGTGTGTCAAAGAAAATGCGCAAAAGGAAACGTCATGTGACCGAGGTATTGGACAATGCCCAGGATCTATGGAACTTCTAGACAAGAAAGATGGAAGGTGAAGGGAGCAGGAGACATGCAAGAAAGCTCTGAAATTGGATCTTAGGTTGTTGTGCTTTTTCTCTCCACACAGTTACAGCTTTATTCTTATGTACACGCTCTAGCAGACCTCCCATGGCATTTCTCATGAGTTGCATGGGGTCTGGAGCATGATTGTGATGTTTTAGCCATGGCACAGTGGTTGGCACTCTTGCCTCTCAGTCAGAAGGTCGTGGGTTTAAATCCCACTCCAGGGATGTGAGTATAAAATCTAGGCTGACATTCAGTGCTGTACTGAGGGAGTGCTCTGGAGGATGCATCTTGTGGATGAGAAGTTAAACCGAGGCCCCATCTGCCCTTAAAGATGGACATAAAAGATCCCATGGCACTATTTGAAGAAGAGCAGGGAGGTTCTCCTGGTGTCCTGGCCAGTATTTATCCCTCACCCAACATCGCTAAAACAGATTATCTGGTCATTTGTTTATCTGCTGTTTGTGGGACCTTGCTTTGCAAAAATTGGCTCCTACATTACGACAGTGACTACACTTCAATAGCACTTAATTGGCTGTAAAGCACTTTGGGACGAGCTGCGGCCGTGAAAGGTGCTAAAGAAATGCAAGTTCTTTCTTTCCTAACTTGGCCTCCCCTTTTAAGGCCATTTCTTAAGTATCCCCTGAGCGATTTCAGATAATTATAACCATTTGTAACTTTTAAATTGTAAATCCTATCTGAAGTCAGTTCGAGGTGAGCGAATTGCTTTTAACTTTCAGGCTCCAAGGTCAATGACTGGCTTTCTTTTATATAAATGTAAAAAAAATCTTTTGTTTCTGTAACAAAGTGTGATGCCTGGAATATATAATGCCTAGAGTGGAAAATTTGGCTCGTGCCAGATACAACGTACCAGTGAATCCCCTGTGCAATTGCTTATCGTAAGAGGGAGGTTACAACAATAACAACTTGCATTAATATAGCACCATTAACATGGTAAAACGTCCCGAGGCTCTTCACAGGAGCGTATTCAGACAAAGATTGACACTGAGCCAAAGAAGGAGTCATTAGGAGAGGTGACCAAAAGCTTGGTCAAATAGGTAGGTTTTAAAGAGAGTCTTAAAGGAGAAGGGAGAGGTGGAGAGACGGAAAGGTTTAGGGAGGTTTAGGGGATGCACAAGAGGCCAGAATTGGAGGAACCCAGAGATCCAGGAGGGTTTTAGGGCTGGAGGAGGTTACAGAGATAGGCAGGAGTGAGGCCATGGAGGGATTTGAACATGAGGATGAGAATTTTATAATTGCCGGACCGGGAGTCGATGTAGGTCAGTGAGCACAGGGGTGATGGGTGAACGGGACTTGGTGCGAGTTAGGATACGGGCATCAGAGTTTTGCATGAGCTTAAGATTGGATGCCAGCCAGGAGAGCATTGGAAAAGCATGTAAGAGGTTGTTAGCAGCAGATGGGCTATGGCAGGGGCGGAGACGGGTGATATTACAGAGGTGGAAGTTATGCTGTTGTAGGGATCTGCTGGATTGTGGGAATGAGAGGTGCCCATGGCCACTGTCAGGAGTTTGTGGGAGACGAGCTCAACAACAGTGAAGTGTCTTTCGATTGGTCCCTGAAAAATTTAAGCCAATTAGAATTTTTTGTGTGATAGACACACATACATATTTGGAAAGAATTTTGTAAAAGATTTCCCCAGAGACAGTAAAGTAATTAATTTATGGAAAATAGTGTTTTGCTTAGACATTTCAGGTAGATAAATAAAATGGCCTCCACATGCATCATGGGGAGCAGTTCTTTAATGCCCATCTATTCATATCATAGAATCATAGAGCACAGAAGGAGGCCATTCAGCCCATTGTGCCTGAGCCAGCTCTTTGAAAGAGCTAGCCAATTAGTCTCACTTCCTTGCTCTTTCCCCATAGACCTGCATTTTTTTTCCTTTTCAAGTATTTATCTAATTCCCTTTTGAAAGTTATTATTGAATCTGCTTCCACCGCCCTTTCAGGCAGCGCATTCCAGATCATAACAACTCGGTGCGTTAAAAAATTCTTCTCATCTCCCCCCCTGATTCTTTTGCCAATTATCTTAAATCTGTGTCCTCTGGTTACTGATCCTCCCGCCAAAGGAAACGGTTTCTCTTTATTTACTCGATCAAAACCCCTCATGTTTTTGAATACCTCCATTAAATCTCTTCTTAACCTCTCTCCTCTAAGGAGAACAATTTTCTGTAGTCTCTCCATACATGAATAATGGTTGTTTTCCAATTCTCCATATAAACAAAGGAAAGTGAACTGCCATAATCAATTAGTAAATGTTAGAAAATATAAAGACTTCACGTTAAAATTTGGCAGTTTAATGTTTTATTTGTCATACATTTAACAAGCTGTACACTAACCTTGAATGTGGGAACCTAAATTGTTTTTTTGAGGAAAATGTGTCGGGAAAAGTTGCCTTGTCTTTGTACAGAAAGAAACTCCACCTACTTTCACTATCCGAAAAATGGTTTACCTTGGACCTTGCCAATGGAAGAGGAGGGCTTACAAGCAGCAAGTTACGGCATGCACTGTGAATGGCCAGTCTTGCTGTCAATCAAAAAATCTAGAGGTTGTACATGTAGATGTAAACTGAGAGGTATCGCCTAGTAGTTTTTGGTCTCATCAGATAACTGTCCTGGGAACCTGTATAAACTCAAGGCTGAGGCTTCTCATATCGGTAAAGTCTTGTGATGGAAAACAACATGAGAAAGAAAAACAAGTATTTCACACACAGAAAATGCTATTATAGAAGGTAACTTTAAAAAAAATCTTGCAAGTGTAATTTTTCTGTCTTAACTTTGTCACAAACAATAGATCCAATCATGAATCCTCACAGTTTAGCGAAAAAGCAAATTGAGTTGCTTGCCAGCCTTCTCGGGAGGCATTAAATGTCAACCAGATAGTATGGAATCAGAGTCACATATAGGCCGGACTAGGTAGGGGTGGTAGGTGCTTTTTTCTGAAGGCCTTTAGTTAACCAGTTGGGTTTCTACAACAATCTGGCAGCTTTCATGATCAGTTCTTGTAATGTCAACCCACACATTGCCAGATTAATTTAATTTATTAATTTAATTTTAAATTTCATAGCTTAACTTGGTGGTGAATGGAACCCACAACCATCTGGATTGCTGATCCAGTAACAGAAACACTACACTGCCATATGTTGAACTTATGGTGGGGACGAAGATTTAATATCTGGTCTGAACGGCAGCACCTCCAGCAATGCAGCACTCCCTCAGTCCTGCACTGACACATCAGCCGAAGTTATGAGCTCAAGCCCGGGAGTGGGACACAACTTTCTGACTCAGAGACAAGAGTGAAACTAACTCACACTTAAACATCATCACTGAAGAATGGCGAAGAAGAGAAAATGGGATTTAAAAAAGGGATAACAGCAAAAGTAAATAGTTTAAATACTAAGGCGCAATTTAATGTGAAAATATAAAACATTGTAGTATAGGAATATTTTTTCAAAAATTTGTTCATGGGAGATTAATGATTCTGGCAAGGCTGGCATTTATTGCCCTTCCATAGTTGCCCTGAGAGGGTGGTGCCATCTCCCTGAATTGCTGCAGTCTGGGTGGTGTTGGTGCTTCCACAAAGGTGTTAGGTCGGGAACTCCCAGCTACTGACCCAGTGACGATGAAGGAACGGCAACATATATTCAAGTCAGGATGGTGTGAAACTTGAAGGGGAACTTGGAGATGATGGTGTCCCTATCAAAGTAACCTAGGTGAGTTGCTGTAATGTTATGGAAATAAAAATATTCCTGATCTGTAAGCAGATTTATGGCTGTAATATTCATGATTATTTCATGGTATGAGTTCATGAGGTGCTTATTGATTTCTAGCACTGGGTCAGAAGAAACCAGCATAAAATGACAGGCTTTCTTGCACTTTTGTTATACGTTTGACATTTCAGAGTGCGAAGTCTGAAGTGCCATCTATTATCTCGGCCACACAACACTTACTCACCCGCAAGCCTTGACAGTGAGTGCCGGCAGGGCTATTCAACCGTGCAGGATGGCATGGCATCACAGTCCAACCTATTCTCATCCGATGCCCCCACATGCATAGTGTCCAACCTGTGTCTGATACCAAGTAATCCACTGAAACCTTTACCCATAACCCTAGGTTCTGGTTCCACATTAAGCCTGTGGCTCTAGATCTAGAACCGTCTATCAGGTGTATAGTTAAACTGAGGCCCCATTTCCCTTCTCAAGTGGATGTAAAACATCCCATTATCAATAAAGGAAGATGGGCTAAAAATTGATAAAGAAGAGGTACTTGAAAGGATAGCTGTACTTAAAGGAGATAAATCACCCGGTCCAGATGGGGATGCATCCTAGATTGCTGAGGGAAGTAAGGGTGGAAATTGTGGAGATACTGGCCATAATCTTCCAAACATCCGTAGATACGGGGGTGGTGCCAGAGGACTGGAGAATTGCAAACGTTACACCCAAGTTCAAAAAAGGGTGTAAGGATAAACCCAGCAACTATAGGCCAGTCAGTTTAACCTCGGTGGTGGGGAAACTTTTAGAAATGATAATCCGGGACAGAATTAACAGTCACTTGGACAAGGATGGATTGATTAGGGAAAGCCAATACGGATTTGTTAAAGGCAAATCGTGTTTAACTAACCTGATAAGTTTTTTGATGAAGTAACAGAGAGGGTGGATTAGGGCAATGCGGTTGATGTGGTGTATATGGACTTTCAAAAGGCATTTGATAAAGTGCCGCACGGTAGGCTTATCATCAAGATTACGGCCCACGGAATAAAGGGGGCAGTAGCAACATAGAAACAGAATTGGCTAAGTGACAGGAAACAGAGAGTAGTGGTGAACGGTTGTTTATCGGACTGGAGGGAGGTGTACATTGGTGTTCCCCAGGGGTCAGTACTGGGACCACTGCTTTTCTTGATGTATATTAATGACTTGGACTTGGGGGTACTGGGCACAATTTGAAAATTTACAGATGACATAAAACTTGGAAGTGTAGTAAACAGTGAGGAGATAGTGATAGACTTCAAGAGGATATAGAGAGGCTCGTGGAATGGGCGGACACGTGGCAGATGAAATTTAACACGAAAAAATGTGAAGTGATATATTTCAGTAGGAAGAACGAGGAGAGGCAATATAAACTACAGGGCACAACTCTAAAAGGGGTAAAGGAACAGAGAGATCTGGGGGTATATGTGCACAAATCTTTGAAGGTGGCAGGGCAGGTTGAGAAAGCGGTTTAAAAAAGCATACGGGATCCTGGGCTTTATAAATAGAGGCATAGAGTACAAAAATAGGGAAGTTATGATGAACCTTTATAAAACACTGGTTTGGCCACAACTGGAGCACTGTGTCCAGTTCTGGGCACCGCACTTTAGGAAAGATGTGAAGGCCTAAGAGAGGGTGCAGAAGAGATTTACTAGAATGATTCCAGGGATGAGGGAAATTAATTATGTGGATAGGCTGGAAAAGCTGGGGTTGTTCTCCTTGGAACAGAGAAGGTTGCGAGGAGATTTGATCGAGGTATTCAAAATCATGAAGGGTCTAGACAGAGTAGATAGAGAGAAACTGTTCCCATTGGCGGAAGGGTCAAGAAGCAGAGGACACAGATTTAAGGTGATTGGCAAAAGAACCAAAGGTGACATGAGGAAAATCTTTTTTACACAGCGAATGGTTAGGATCTGGAATGCACTGCCCGAGGGGGTGGTGGAGGCAGATTCAATCATGGCCTTCAAAAGGGAATTGGATAAGTACTTGGAAGGAAAATATTTGCAGGGCTGTGGGGATAGGTGGAAAAGCAAGTTGCAATGAGGACACAAAGTGTCTGCAAAGGGATATTGACAGGTTAAGCAAATGGGAAAAAATTTGGCAGATGGAATATAATGTGGGAAAACGTGAAGTCATCCACTTTGTGAGGAAAAATAAAAAAGCAAAATATTATTTGAATGGAGAAATACTACAAAATGCTGCGGTACAGAGGGATCTGTACATGAAACACAAAAAGTCAACATACAGGTGCAGCAGGTAATCCGGAAGGCAAACGGAATATTGGCCTTTATTTCTAGGGGGATGGAGTATAAAAGCAGGGAAGTCATGCTACAACTGTACAGGTGCTGGTGAGACCACACCTGGAGCACTGCGTACAGTTCTGGTGCCCTTATTTAAGGAAGGACATACTTGCAGTGGAGGCAGTTCAGAGAAGGTTCACTAGGTTGATTCCGGGTATGGAAGGGTTGTCTTATGAGAAAAGAGGAGACCTTATTGAAACATACAAGATTCTGAGGGGACTCAATAGGGTAGATGCTGAGAGGAATCTAAAACTAGGGGGCATAATCCCAGAATTAGGGGTCGCCCATTTAAGACGGAAATCAGGAGGAACTTCTTCTCCCAGAGGGTCGTGAATCTTTGGAATTCTTTACCCCAAAAAGCTGTGGAGGCTGAGTCATTGAATACATTCAAGGCTGAGTTAGACAAATTTTTGATCAGCAAGAGAGTCAAAGGATATGGGGAAAGGGCGGGAAAGTGGAGTTGAGGTAAAAATCAGATCCGCCATGATCTCATTAAATTCGAGGAGCCGAATGGCCTACTCCTGCTCCTATCTCTTATGGTCTTATGGATAGGGTGGGTGAGTGGGACCAGCTGGATTGCTCTTGCATAGAGCTGGCGCTGACCCAATGGGTTGAATGGCCTCCTTCCATGCTGTAACCTTTCTATGATTCTATGATTCTGTGGCATTATTTCGAAGAAGAGCAGAGGAGTTCTCCTCGGTGTCCCAGCCAATATTTATCCCTCAACCAACATTACTAAAAAACAGATTATCTGATCATAATTACTTTGCTGTTTGTGGGATCTTGCTGTGCGCAAACTGGCTGCCGCGTTTCCCTACATTACAACAATGACTGCACATCAAAAGTACTTTATTGGCTGTAAAGCACTTTGGGGTGTCCTGAGATTGTGAAAGGGGCTGTATAACTCCAAGTCTTTCTTCCTTTTACTTACTGTCCCCCACATTATCCACTCCATAACTCAGATGCATCTCAAAGGTTTTTGTCCAGTTGCAAAGAGTAGTGGCAGAGCCTCCCTGCCCACCTTAGGCAGTGTTAACACCAGTGTGTCTGTCCCAAGTTAAAGCCTGTCTCACACAGAAAACCGTTCCCTCCAGATGCCAAAGGAAAGTCTAGATTGGAGGACATGTCCAAAGTCTTAAGTTGAATCAAGTTAACTGGTTGGCGAAATTCAGCTCCTGTCAACAGTGTTAAACAATGATTGTACATCCATAAAAGACAGGTATCTCTCAGAGTCACATTGCGCACTATAACACCTCCATGTGTTTTGCATCACAATGGCAGTCATTAGGCCAAAATGGATCATTTATCATCACTTGTAACAGGCACAAACAAGTTGCAGCTTTTATTTTAACGGACTATCATAAATTCAAACTAACACTATCATTTTTTGTTTGATGGTTGCACTTATTTTGTTACAACCTTCGAAAAAAAATTACACAGACTCTTTGCTGAGCATTATCTTTCCCAAGTGAGGCAAGGAATTACAAGAAGTGCACTGCTTCTCCCCCAGATGATCAGCCCCCCCACCCCACCCCCTGTCTCCGTTTCCTCTGACCCACTTCCGTGGGACGGCTTTCGATACCAGACATGGTTTTTCCAACACTTTCTGTTTCTCTTCACCCCCGGCAGGTCAGTCAACGCCTGCTGAAAGGCAGGAAAGGTCGTGGAGTGTAACTGAATATAAAGAGCTTGCTCAATATTTCTGTTTATTAGAATCTGGTCACCGTGACCTTGAGTTTGGAAACAGCTCTGGCACGCAGGCCAGCTTTTATTTCCCTTCTCCAATTATTAACACCCCTTCGCCGCTCTCCTGAAGCCATCAGCTGCCTGCTGAGGATTCTTCCATGTGTGCCTCTATTACAACATGTACATAAAGAAAAAAAGAAAGACTTGCATTTATATAGTGCCTTTTATGACCTCAGGGCAGCCCAAAGAACTTTACACCCAATGAAGTACTTTTGAAGTGTCGTCAATGTTGTAATGCAGGAAACATGGCAGCCAATTTGTGCACAGCAAGGTCCCATAAACAGCAATGTGACAATGTGATAGGTGTTGGTCAAGGGATAAATATTGACCAGGGCACCGGGGAGAATTCCCTTGCTCTTCTTCGAAATTGTGCTGTGGGATCTTTTGCATCTACCTGAGAGGGCAGACGGGGCCTCGGTTTAATGTCTCACCTGAAAGATGGCACCTCCAACACAGCAGCTCTCTCTCAGTACTGCACTGAAGTGGATTATGTGCTCAAGCCCATGAAATGAGTGTTGCCAGGCTATTTGACTGCGCAGGGAGGCATCGTGCCACAGTCCAATGTACCTCACACGATGTCTTCACATGCACATTGCTAAATGGATCCCTGAGTAACGACCCAGAGCAGGAACTCCATCTGACCAAATTTCCCCTAGGACTAGGGCCAGCTACTGTTATTGTCTGAATGCTTAACCAGCTCCTATCAAATGATGCACCTGTATCAATAAACTGGGTTAATAGCTCTGTTCAAAAATCAGAGAGAGGGATTTGATACAAGTGTTCATAGGATAACACCCACAACAGTTATTTTCGTCCTGTACTCACATTGCCAGAGTTACTGGACAGTGATCGGGAATGAGACCCCCCCTCCCCTAACTAATTTCCCACTTAGGGGATCACCCTGACTGCGATTGGCTAGCTCAGACTACACCAGCCGATCGAACCTCAGATTGCCCTGCACCGTAGGGCTCAGTACCACCCCGAGTGGTGGATTTAAAAGCTGGAGGTTGCGTTAGGCTCAGTTACACCTAGAAGGCTCAGGGCCAATTGTAACTCCCGGCGGCATGGAGGCGGAACCGGGCCTCAATAACCGGGGAGGCCTTTGTCGGGAGGCCTCATTTGAATGCCGCCGGTCAGCTGCTCGTCCATGTAGGGCGCAAAGTGACAGCTGGCAGGAGGGTGGGGGACGAAGATCTGGTTGCCTAGAGGCTGACCGCAAGCACCAAGAGAAGGCTGCTGGCAGCAAGGTCAGTCCGGGGGGTGAGTTGTTGCGAGGGTCCAGAGCCTAGTGAGGTGGGGGGAGCCCAGGGGAGCCACCTCACCCCACGAAGGAAAAATTTTATTAACTTACCTCAGAGGTCCTCGCTGGCTTCTCGACAGCTTCATCTGGCAGAACGGCTGGGGTAGGCGCCCAGCTCAGGAGCGGGTAAAGATGCCATCAGGATCCCATCTATGCCATGGGAACCCTGATTTATATTTATTAATGAGGCTCCCGCTGAGATGTCACACTCAGATGCCACATTCAGAGATGTCACACACAGATGTCACACTGAGATGTCACACACAGATGTCACATTCAGAGATGTCACACTCAGATGTCACACTGAGATGTCACAGTCAGATGTCACATTCAGAGATGTCACACTCAGATGTTACATTCAGAGATGTCACTCTCAGATGTCACATTCAGAGATGTCACACTCAGATGTCACACTTCAAAGCAAAAGCCCTGGCGTGCTCCCAGCATGCTGTGCGCTGGGTGCTGAGTCTCCCATGGCTTGGCAGGAGCAACATCACGAGTGGCCTACTAGTGGTGAAAATAAAGTTTGATGTAGATGAGTGTTCAAATTAGTTTTTCTACTTACATTTTGCCCAAATGACCTTCTCATGAGTGAGTTGACCGCAGTCCAGAGAAAACACTGGTGAGTCGACCGTTCTAGTCATTGGTAATTAATATTTTTCTCGCTGCGCAGACAATGCCAGGCCACACCGCAGATGCTTTTGTCATTAGGGTTCCTGAAGTTAGCCTCAGGAATGCAGCAGGATTTCCTTTCTACAGCCTTGGGAGTCCAGCAACAGTCTTTCATTCTTACTGAGCCAAGATAACCAAGGCCCACAGCACACAGACACAAATACAGATAGACAGACAGATTACAGGCATATACAATAGGTAGATAGACAGACAGAGATAGATAGATAGACAGATAGATAGACAACAGCTTCATTGGTCATTCAATTCAAACATAACAAGTTTCAACACACTAAATTGGGCACAATTTCTATATTTATGCTTTGGCCTGTATTCAAACTGTCTTTCACGTTCCCTTTTGCACAAGGTGCTGTCAAAATCTTATATTTTGTAAGAATTAGTTTTAGTTTTGGACTGGCAGTTCAAATACTTTCGTCAATTTCAGGGCAGTGTCAGGTCCCCAAGCTTCCTATTGGAGTGTCCTTCAGCACGTGGGAACTGCGTGTAGGTCCATTGGATGCCGCACATGCCCCTTGGTGTAGATTTCGGAATGAGTCTGGTGAAACAGGATAAATTGCCATGGTGCATGTTGAATTTGTGCAGAGTGCTAAAGAGTTTGGCAGGTACCTGAATTCAAAGGAGATATCGTTGTGTCTGTCTCTCACGCTGGTGCCTACATTTTTGCTATTTCCTTATGCAAATTCTTTGCTGGGTGCAAAAATCGTGCCCTGACTCTTAAACAAAGCATGCTTGGGCCAGTCTCAATCCAACTCCCAGTAGATGTGACGTGAGATCGCAAGTTGGATACCGATGAGGAAGGCCGATTCACCCATTTTAGCTCATTCATCCAGATTAAGGTCCGACTGTCCTCTTACAGGATCCAAAGGGGGAATTTTCACTCCCGGATGGTCAGCCGATGGAACGTGTGGGCAGACTGACCGAGGAGGTGCAGCGGGAGGCTCCGGTCTGTTTTAACAGAACTGCAGCTGCAAGGAGAGCAAATAGAAGGAGACGTGCTCACGGGAATCCTCACCCCCCCCCCCCCCCAGTGGAGTTTATAGGCCCAGGACAATATACCAGCCCATCTATGAGGAGCATAAGGAGACTGGGCTTCTTTAGCAACGCTGTCACAGAGTTGTGTCACCTCCTGGAACAGGACCTACAGCCAACTGCCAGAGCTAATGCAGCATTTCCTGGTGCAGTCAAGGTCACTGCAGCCATGAATATTTTTACCTTTGGCGCCTTCCAGGCTGCCACTGGAAGATACCAGTAACATCTGGCAATCACAAGCTCACGCTTGCATTAAGCAGGCGACTGATGCCGTGTTTGACATTTTCCCCATGGACAACCGAAAGCTGTAGGATAGAGCTCTGGAGTTTGCTAAGATTGCAGGATTCCCCCAAGTCCAGGGCCTCATTGACTACACTCACGTCACTCTGTGAGCTCCTTCAGATGTCCCTACTGCCTTCATGAATCATAAGGGCTTCCATTCCATTAATGTGCAACTTGTGTGCAATCAACAGTAGCTGCCATGATGCTTTTATCTTGCGTGAATCCTCCATCTCCCCCCCCCCCACCTACTTTTAGTTCCTGCAGAGCAAGTAAGAGACTGGCCACTTGGTGACAAGATCCGACCCCTGCACTCCTTGTTCCTGACTCCTCTCACACTGAGTGGCCAAAGTGTGCTACAGTCAAATCCAGGAGTCAACTAGAGCCCTCATCAAGCAGACCATTGGAATCCTCAAGCAGCCATCCCACTGCTTGGACAGGTCTGGTGGCTTCCTGCAATACAGCCCACAGAGAGTGCTTCATATCTTAACATACGAAAATGGACAGGAAACGATCTACTGGTCCATCTAGCCTGTCCCATACGTTGCATCACAATGCAGACACACCCCACCCACGGAAGCCATGTAAACGCGTGGTAGAGGTGATAAACCAGATAAAAGCAGATGTAAGGAGCCTTACAACACCAGGTTATAGTCCAACAGCTTTATTTAAAATCGCAAGCTTTCGGAGGCTTCCTCCTTCGTCAGGTGAGTGACGAAGGAGGAAGCTTGTGATTTTCGGAAGCCTCCGAAAGCTTGTGATTTCAAATAAAGCTGTTGGACTATAACCTGGTGTTGTAAGACTCCTTACATTTGTCCACCCCAGTCCATCACCGGCATCTCCACATCATAGATAAAAGCAGGGCCAATTAGGGAAAAAATATTTGGAAAATTCCTCCCCAACCTCCTAAGGCAATAAAACTAGTCCAGGTGCCTCCCTCTTGTACGAGGTGATCTCCGCCCCAGCCAGGAACAGGTCCAGCTCTCTCTTGAAGGAAATCAACGAATCGGCATTCACCGCACGAGCCGGCAGCCTGTGCCACAGGTCCACTATTCTCGGGGAAAAGAACTTCCTAACGTCTAACCTAGTTACATAGGTACATAGAGTCTACAGCACAGAAACGAGCCATTCGGCCCAACTGGTCAATGTCGGCATTTATGCTCCACACGAGTCTCCTCCCCTCCTACTTCATCTAACCCTATCAGCATAACCTTCTATTCCTTTCTCCTTCATGTGCTTATCTAGTTTCCCCTTAAATACATCCATGTTACTCGCCTCAACTATTCCTTGTGGTAGCGTGTTCCACATTCTTACCACTTTTTGGGTAAAGAAGTTTCTCCTGAATTCCTTATTGGATTTATTAGCGACTATCTTATATTTATGACCTCTATTTTGGTCTCCCCCACAAGTGGAAACATTTTCTCTACATCTACCCTATCAAACCCTTTCATAATCTTAAAGACCTCTATCAGGTCACCCCTCAGCCTTCTCTTTTCTAGAAAAAAGAGCCCCAGCCTGTCCAACCTTTCCTGATGAGGATATCCTCTCAGTTCTGGTATCATCCTTGTGAATCTTTTTTGCACCTTCTCCAGTGCCTCTATATCCTTTTTGTAATATGTAGACCAGAACTGTGCACAGTGCTCCAAGTGTGGTCTAACCAAGGTTCTATACAAGTTTAACATAACTTCTCTGCTTTTCAATTCTATCCCTCTAGAAATGAACCCCAGTGATTTGTTTGCTTTTTTTTTAATGGCCTTATTAACCTGCGTCGCTACTTTTGCGTTCTGCCCTTGAATAACTTGTAAGAGTGACCTTTAAAAGTCTGCACATTTCGGTAGAAAGCAAAGACTGACGGAATGCCAGAGTCCTGAGGGCCTTGAAAAAGAATGAGTTAGAATGGGCAATGGTGAGTCAGCAGAGTAAGATGGCGTCCTGGGAGTGTGGGGGAGTATTGGCTACAGTAGTACATAGAGTAAATAAAGACAAGACAGGTTGCGACACGGGCTGAAAGGTCGGAGATTAAAGGTGAGGAAGAGATGGCATATCAGATGACAAGCCTTTTCTTGTATCCTGTTCAGGAGTGTTAAGAGGTGGGAGAAGAGCGTCCTCACTTACTGGAGCACCACAGGTAGACACGGTCAGACTCTGATTCAGGAAACGATGACAGATACTGTGCGATTGTTAAAAATATATGGAAATGCGATTCCAATCTATGTGCAGAGAGGAATGAGCAGAGAGTTTGTTTAGTGGGTCAAGGCCAGGGTATTGGCCTGTCAAAGCAAAAGGCGGCGGCTAACATTCTCTGTGGTGAGCTGTTTATGTTTATTGTACAAGAGCAATCATGACCACAAAACGGCTCTCCTCCGCAAACACCGGCCCTTCCTCCAATTTTACCTTCTGAGCAGACTGCCCTGGGGAGAGTGGTACAATGGTGCTTCTTCTGACCAAAGGAAGATTTAGGAGCAATCACCTTGGATGCTGCATAGCTCAACTTCAAAGGACAATTCAAGTTATCGGCCCCCGAAAACGTACTTGTCTTCTGGAGAACTCCCATCGCATCTTCCGTAGGAGGCCAGCGGAAGGTCTGGGAAATAGGCCAGAGTCTGAATGCAATGGGTCCACGGCATTCGCTGGGGAAGCCTTGTCAGGGGCGGAACCTCTGTCCGCCCCAAACATGGTTCCCCCCACCAGCGTCAGAAGTGGTGGGGCTGATGGCGTAGACTGCCTGGCCTCGGTGGGACTGGGAGTAAATATGGAGGCCTGTATGCCCTATGTGGAGAGAGTAGGGGGGTGGGGTGAAATTAAGACCAGGGAAATTGCCTGGACTCCTGAAAACGAGACGAGTTTTTAAAAAAATTATTTATTGGCCCTTGCCGTACACCCATAATGGCATGGGCGCCCACTGACTCCGTGCTAATTAGATGCCTACCCACTGATCTCAAATACCCTGGTGGGGAAGGGCTTTAGTGCTGGATAGTCATGATCCTGACCTAGAAAATGGTCCATGCAAATTCAGGGGGGCATTGTCTGCCAGAGCACAGCGAGCAAAAGGAGGAAGTAAAGGAAGTGGGTGGACGAGGGAAGTCCGTCTCCCATTCTCCTTATAGGGAACCAGGCCAATGAAGGAAAGAAAGCTCTTACAATACAAGAGCACGGGAGAGAGATTAAAGAACAACTATCACTTCCCTTACAAGACTCTTGAAATTACGGGCAAGAGGCATTCGGCATTGGAGCGTGTGATCTGGCACAGCCGCAGAGGGCCCTTTAGAATAAGTTAATGAAAGGTGCCGTCTCCAGCAGTTTATTGGGATTTAAGTAGCAGGTAAGACAGCCAGTGCCTCCACATGATTGACTGGCAGAGGACGGACATGCCATCAGGGCTGTTCCTGTGCCCAATTCCTCTTAATGGATCCAGCATATCAGCGTCCTAGTGAGTTTGCCAGCAGCTAACACCTGCCAAAGTTACGACGGGAGTCCACCGTAAAGAGCCGAGGAATTTCGGCCCTGAGGTATACTCATATTACAGGTGTGAAGATTGTCCACTTACCATGTTAAGCCCTAGTCAAATTCAGGGGAAAAGAATTCTAGGAAAGGTGGAAGGAATAGAGGGCCGTATATCTAAGTTTGCTGACGACACTAAGTTAAGTGGAACAGTAAATAGTGTAGATGGGAGCAGAAAGATGCAATGGGACATTGATGGAATAAGTGACTGGGCAGATGGAGTTCAACATGGGAAAGTGTGAGGTCATCCACTTTGGACCTAAGAAAGATAGGTCAGAGTATTTTCTAAATGGCAAGAAGCTCGGAACTGTGGATGAGCAAAGAGATTTAGGGGTCCATATATAGAAATCGCTATAAACAAATGGATAGGTATAAAAAAATAATTAAAAAGGCTAATGGAATATTGGCCTTTATCTCAAGGGGGCTGGAATACAAAGGGGTGGAAGTGATGCTACAGTTATATAAAGTTCTGGTCAGACTCCATCTGGAGATACTGCATTCAGTTCTGTTCACCACATCTCAGGAAGGATATTTTGGCCTTGGAGGGGGTGCAGCGCAGGTTCACCAGAATGATACCGGGGCTAAAAGTGTTAAATTATGAGGACAGGTTGCATAGACCAGGCTTGTATTCCCTTGAGTATAGAAGATTAAGGGGTGATCTAATTGAGGTGTTTAAGATGATTAAAGGATTTGATAGGGTAGATAGAGAGAAACTATTTCCTCTGGTGAGGGAAATCCAGAACAAGGGGGCTTAATCTTAAAATTAGAGCTAGGCCATTCAGGGGTGATGTCAGGAAGCACTTCTTCACACAAAGGGGAGTGGAAGTCTGGAACTCTCTCCCCCAAAAAGCTGTTGAGCCTGGGGATCAAATGAACATTTCAAAAGTGAGATTGATAGATTTTTGTTCGGGAAGGGTATTAAAGGATATGGAACCAAGGCGGGTAAATGGAGTTAAGATCGAGATCAGCCTTGATCTAATTGAATGGCCGAATAGGCTTGAGGGGCTGAGTGGCCTCCTCCTGTTCCTATGATCAAAAACAAGTTGTAGGAGATAACAGTGACCATGAGGTACCTTTGCCAGTAGAATTAAACATCGTCAACATGTTTCATGCAATGAAAAGGTCTACCAACCTCACATGGCTGGAGTTAAATTGGTTCTAGAGATATGAAGGATATGTGACTTGGAGGGGAACTTGGTGGTGATGGTGTTCCCATGCACCTGCTGCCCTTGTCCTTCTAGGTGGTGGAGGTCGCGGGGTTGGGAGGTGCTGCGAAAGAAGCCTTGGTGAGTTGCTACTGTGCATCCCGTAGATAGCATGCACTGCAGCCATGGCACGCTGGTGGAGGGAGTGGGTGTTTAGGACTGGAGCTGCAGCCAAAGGGCAAATTTAGCATCTCACTGCCAGTGTTGTGGTTATACAGGATATTGTCATATATCTCTATTGCCCTTGTGGAGATATTATAGGATATTGACATTCATCCATTATCTCGAATACAAGTTCGAGGAGTAGGAAACACTGAAAATGTCTGCTGAATACTCTTTATCAAATCAAGTCAATGGGATTAAAAAAAAACACAACCCCTTACATGAAGTGAATGTGAGATATAGGCACCAATTAGACCACGTACCAAGGACTCCTCAGGAGGTCGCAAGCCTGTCGTTTTGCCTGCTTACACTAGCCTCAGCAAGATAGCTTGAAGTTTCACAAGGAGCTTCAGTGTATTGTATCTTTAATAGGTTTAATTACATAGGACAAATGTGAGGACCATATGTCATCACGTTCTGTGTGTATCCTATTGCTACAGCTGCTATCATTTGTTGTGCATGCTTTTGATGTCTTATGTTACTATACTCTGGACATTCCACACATGAGTGAGCATTTGAAGTCTATCTCTCTTATCTCTTCCCAAATGATCCATAGCACAGTCTTATTCATAACACTGCCTCACCTCTGTATTCTGGACTGATTTGCTATACACCTACTACGTTTCTTGTCTCTTCTCATGGATGGCTAATGAGGTAATATCTCCCATACTCCAGGCCTGACCATGTATAGCCATTGCAGAATGAGTATTAATATGTGGATATATATTTTAAAAGCTTACAACAACAACAACTTGCATTCATATAGTGCCTTTAACATAGTAAAACGCCCCGAAGCATTTCACAGGAATGTTTGACACTGAAAATTTGACACCGAGCCACATAAGAAGACATTCCACCATCTACAAGGCACAAGTCAGGAGTGTGATGGAATACTCTCCACTTGCCTGGATGAGTGCAGCTCCAACAACACTCAAGAAGCTCGACACCATCCAAGATAAAGCAGCCCGCTTGATTGGCACCCCATCCACCACCCTAAACATTCACTCCCTTCACCACCGGCGCACTGTGGCTGCAGTGTGTACCATCCACAGGATGCACTGCAGTAACTCGCCAAGGCTTCTTCGACAGCACCTCCCAAACCCACGACTTCTACCACCTAGAAGGACAAGAGCAGCAGGCACATGGGAACAACACCACCTGCACGTTCCCCTCCAAGTCACACACCATCCCGACTTGGAAATATATCGCCGTTCCTTCATCGTCGCTGGGTCAAAATCCTGGAACTCCCTTCCTAACAGCACAGTGGGAGAACCGTCACCACACGGACTGCAGCGGTTCAAGAGGGCGGCTCACCACCACCTTCTCAAGGGCAATTAGGGATGGGCAATAAATGCTGGCCTCACCAGCGACCCCCACATCCCATGAACGAATAAAAAAAAATTAGGACAGGAGACCAAAAGCTTGGTCAAACAATTGGTTTTAAGAAGCCTCTTAAAGGAGGAGAGAGAGAGGTGGAGAGGGGGAGAGGTTTGGGGAGGGAATTCCAGAGCTTAGGGCCCAGGCAGCTGAAGGCACGGCCGCCAATGGTGGAGCGATTAAAATCGGGGATGCGCAAGAGGCAAGAATCGGAGGAGCGCAGAGATCTCGGAGGGTTGTGGGGCCGGAGGAGGTTACAGAGATAGGGAAGGGCGAGGCCATGGAGGGATTTGAAAACAAGGATGAGAATTTTAAATCGAGGCGTTGCTGGACAGGGTGACAATGTATGTCAGCGAACACAGGGGTGGCGGGTGAACGGGATTTGGTGCGAGTTAGGATACGGGCAGCAGAGTTTTACTATGGTTATTCTGCCTGGTACACCTATACTTACTGCCAGCAGTGACAATGGAATTTGATCTGTTTTGCTACAAAGTCCTTCCAGATGACTGCCTTTTCCTGTTCCCCCAAACATTCCATATTCCTGGAACCACACCACAATCATTCAAACACCGAGACTCTGGTGCTGGGTGTGCAGTTTGATTTATAGGAAGAAACAAGAATTTGGTGTAAACTTTTCTGGTGGCTTAAAAGTGGAATTTTCACATCAGGAAATTTCTGGTTGCGCCAGAAAACGGCAGCTGTCTGAAATAATTACACCAGCACCCCTCAAACGTGACACTGCTCTTTTAATCATGGCAATACTGCTCCCATAATTACAGTGTTCCTTTAATCAAGGAACTACACTTTAAATCACAACAGTGCCCTTTTAATCAAGAAGTTATCCCTTAAATGATGACTGAGTCTTTTTTAATCATGACAGCACCCCTTTAAATATGGTAGTGTCCCTTTAAGTATAATTATACTACCGCATTCATCACAGCACTACCCTTTTAATCAGGACATTTCCCCCCCCAATAGCACCCCTTTAATGATGACAGTGCCCCTTTAATTATAATTATACTGGCACTTTTATCACAACAGCACCCCATTAATCAATACACCACCCCTTTAATCACTACTGAAACCCTTTATTCACTACAGGTCCCCTTAATCAAGACAGTGCCCCTTTTAATAACTACAGTACCTTTATTAATGACACTGTCCCTTTAATAGTCTTACTACTTAACTCGAAGTACAGTTTTCATGGGTTTTTTTTGATACTTTGTAAACGGAGCAATTTATAGTTTCAGATTAAATAAACTGCTTTTAATATCCGGCACTCTGGAGCTGGGGAAAAAAACACATTATTGACTTCTATTCCAAAAACTTTTTATTTGTTGAAAACATTCTTTGTGTCCAGCTGTTCGAACAATGTTCTTGAAGACTATTTGTGGTTCTTTAAGAGTAACTGGCCACATGTGTTTTCCTCCTTTAAGAAATGAAAAAAAAAAGTTTTTTTTATTTAAGCCTGATTCGTGTTAATGTTGTTCTTCTTCTCCTTCTTTTCCTCCTTCTTCTTCTTCTTGTGTTGCTAGGAGGTGCGGCAGACGGGGCTTCCAAAGGTCCCAACCACCTTCCCCGCCCCAGCAACCTCTGGGTTTTAAGAAGGTAAGAAAGCACTGAACGAGAGAAGGTCATTCAGCTCACGCTCTGGTAGAGAGCAGGGTTCGGAGAGATGTGTGTCCGCCACAGGCTGGTGCCTGAATGGCAGGTTGCTCGGAGTCCGTGAAATTCAGCAACTAAATCCATTAGTGTCCGAAATTCCTGCTTGGTGACATTTTTCTTTAAATTCGAACTCGGGAACGTGGACGTCGCTGGCAAGGCCGACGTTTATCGCCCGTCCCTAGTTGCCCCTTGAGAAGGGGGCGGTGGGCTTTCTTCTTGAACCGCTGCAGTCCGTGTGGTGAAGGTTCTCCCACAGTGCAGTTAGGGAGGGAGTTCCAGGATATTGACCCAGCGACGATGAAGGAACGGCCGATATATTTCCAAGTCAGGATAGTGTGTGACTCGGTGGGGAGCTCGGAGACGAACTCAAGGGACATGGATCAGAGGCGGGTAAATGGAGTTGAGGTACGGATTATCCATGAATGGTGGAACAAGCACGAGGGGCTGAATGGCCTCCTCTTGTTCCTATGTTTCTTTGGTGGTGTCCCATCATGTTGCTGCTCTCGTCCTTTTCAGTGGAGGAGGCGACTCGAAGGGGAGGTGGAGTCAAAGTGCTTTCACAGCCCACTGTAACCAACATGTCATCAAGGGGAGAAAACATATCTAAAACTTATTTGGATTGGAGTCAGACTGACACAGGCTGTGATCTCACCTCAGGGTTTAGATCGTTAACAAACCTCTCGAATGTCTTGTCTGTGTGATTTATGATGTTACCTGAAGCCCTTGACTAGTTTACTGCCTCGTAATCCAGCCCTGTGCGTCGAGTATCCCCTGGATAATTTTGCTACCCACTTGCATCTGTGCACTTCATTTGTGGATTGTTACACAGGCGTGAAATCGCGAATTAAAGTCTCAACTAACTACGGAGGATATTCTGTTCACCCTAAAAACAAGTTGAAGAGGTTAACGGCAGCGTCTGATCCAACTGACGCGCTTAGGCTGAGGATGAATAATTGCTTGCTTTGGTTCCATATCTTGGTTCCTCATGTGAGATCTTCTGAGGGAGGCACAGATGATTCGTCCAAGTCTTCAGCTGGCTTGAAGCTTTGCCAGAATAGCTCGAGCTGCGGTCTGATAGTCCAGTGAGCTTTTCCAGTCAATAGCTCAGCCATACCGATAGGGTCCAAGGTTCAATCTCCGGGGTGTGTTGAGTTCCCTGAAGTGATGGTAGAGGTGCTGCAATTTACTGTAACGTCCCTGGTTTAGACCGGGGGGTGGGTGGGGTGGTGGGCACGGGGTGGCGGGGGCTGGGAAGAGGGGGCAATCAACCAGGGTTCCTGCTTATGGTTCCTGACAAACATCAAGTGAGGACAGGATCGGGACTGGCTAAGATTTTTCTTTATATACATTCTCGGGATGTGGGCATCACTGGCAAGGCCGGCATTTATTGCCCATCCTTAGATGCCCTGAGAAGGTGGTGGTGGGCCTTCTTCTTGAACCACTGGTAGCGGTTTGATACAACTGAGTGGCTTGTTAGGTCACTTCAGGGGGCAGTTAAGAGTCAACCATTGGGACCGGAGTCATATATAGGCCCAGGCCAGGTAAGGACGGCAGGTTTCCTTCCCTAAAAGACATCAGTGAACCAGTTGGGTTCTTACGACAACCCAACAGATTGACGGTCACTTTTACTGATACCAACTTTTCATTTTTTCTCAGATTTCTTTTTAAACTGAATTCAAATTCTCAAACTGTCATGGTGGAATCTGAACTCACATTCTCTGGATTATTGGTCCAGGCCTCTTGATTACTAGTCCCAGTATCATAACCACTACACTACTGCACTCTGGATTCAGTTGAATAGCATGGCAACACAGCTAGGCCGCTCAGTACTTGTGGGACCGTCCCTTGATGGGGCGGGGGAGAGGTGGGGTGGGGAGGGAGGACTCATAAGGCCTTAAGGGAAGGGAGAAAATGGACGAGAAAGATAATAGCTTAATAGGTTTACTTGTTTTCCAGGAGTCCTTTCCTATTTTAACATGGAAAACCACATCAGACATTAACCTGGCAACAACAGCGCACTATGTCCAAAATCAACGAGCTGTGAGCAGACGTTACAGGAAACTATGTTCCGACTGGAAAAAAAGTAAGACTGGGAACTGGGGGTGGTGGGTTGTCGGGGTGGCGGGGGGGGGGGGTCCAAGTTTTATAATCATGAATGGAATCAGTGAGGTGGGACGTGCAGAATTTCTGTCACCCAACCAGAAGGTTCTATTCTAAGGAAACTCCGAGCAAAAAACAAATCACCAGACAGCTCCAAATGTGAAGAGACTGCCATCTAGTGAAGAGGGAGTACTGACTCAGTTGAAGCATTCAACGAACAAACGGACAGATTGCTGATATAACAGGCAAAGGGGATGGGGGGGTAAATGAAAGTGGTCCAAGAAGGACGGCAATGGACCTGGATGACAGGTCAAGCTGTGTCACGTGGTATGAATGACCTCACAGTCCAATGCCTGAATTAGGCCACTGGACCCATGAAGACCATCCTCTCTCCTTCTCATTAAAACAACTACAAGAACAGAGCCTTTAACATAGTAAAACGTCCCAAGGCGCTTCACAGGAGCGATTATCAAACAAAATTTGACACCGAGCCACATAAGGAGATATTAGGACTGCTGACCAATAGCTCGGTGAAAGAGATAGATTTTAAGGAGCGTCTTAAAAGAGGAGAGGGAGGTGGAGACAACATAAAAAGAGGATATCAGAGAGGAACTGAATGCTGAAGTAGTTGAGAGTGAGACAAGCAATATTATGATGGCGAAAAGGAACTTTTTTTGGATAAAAACAGAAAATGCTGGAGAGGCTCAGCGAGTGAGGCAGCATCTGTGGAGAAAGAAACAGAGTTAGTGTTTCAGGTCGAAGACCTTTCATCAGAACTGGAAGATGTTAAAGAGTTAAAGTTTTTAAGCAAATACAGAGCCAGGGAAAGGGGGGGGAGGGGAGGGGAGGGGAGGGGAGGAAAGAACAAAAGGGAAGGTCTGTGATAGGATAGAGGGCACGAGTGATTAAATGACAAAAGGGATGATGGTGCAAGGCGAGGAAGGTGGGAATGGGACAGGTGAAGAAACAAAAGATTGACCAGGAGTAGCTGTAAATGGCAGCAGCAGAACCATTACCAGCACCGGCTGTCCGAAAAAATGGGAGCAGTGGTTATGGTCAGAAGTTATTGGAATCAGTGTTGAGAGCTTTAACTCTTTTAACATCTTCCAGTTCTGACGAAAGGTCTTCGACCTGAAACATTAACTCTGTTTCTTTCTCCACAGACGCTGCCTCACTCGCTGAGCATCTCCGGCATTTTCTGTTTTTATATTTCAGATTTCCAGCATCCGCAGTATTTTGCTTTTTTGTTTGGATAAGTTAGTTCGGCGAAAGGAAGAGAAATCGTTAAGGCCCAAAGGACTGCATCCTATTATCCCGAGGGAGATGAGGGAGGGAATTACCAAGGCCCTAGAAATTTATGCCTCAGGCGCTATTGAGCGTGGATGTGTGCTGGAGGATTGGAAAGTGTCCAGTGGAGGAGCCAACTTTAAAAAGGGAGACAGAGCTGATCCAGGTAATTTCAGGCCGGTTAGTTTAATATCTGTGATCGGGAAAATTTTAGGTCTTTAATTAAAGATGAAATTACCACATGTCTAGATAAAGAGAAAATAGTTAGAAGCAGCCAGCACAGATTTCAAAAGGGATGATTGTGCGAGACAAATCTCATAGATTGTTTTGAGGTGGTGGGTGGTGGAATGCGGTGGATGGTGTGTATGTGGACATTAGGAAAGCCTTTGACAAGGTACCACATGGGAGATTACTATACAAGATTGAGGGGTATGGAATTAGGGGAAGGATAGCAAACTGGATTAAAAATTGGTTAGAAGGGAAAAACCATAGATTAGGAATTAATGGCAGTTTTTCAGAATGGTTGGAAGTGGATAGCAGTGTCTCACAAGGTTCAGTTCTAGAGCCATTTCTGTTCACTGTGTATATCAATTAATTAAATAAAAATCTGGAATTAAAATACTAGTATCAGTAATGATAGCCATGAAACTACCGGATTGTCGTAATAACCCATCTGGTTCACTAATGTCCTTTAGGGAAGGAAACCTGCCGTCCTTACCTGGTCTGGCCTATATGTGACTCCAGACCCACAGCAATGTGGTTGATTCTTAATTGCCCTCTGAAATGGCCTAGCAAGCCACTCAGTTGTAAAAAATCTCGCTAGGGATGGGCAATAAATGCCGGCCTTGCCAGCGACGCCCACATCCCGTGAACGAATAAAAAAAAAAATATCAATGATTTGCATATAGACCGAGGGAGAGTCGTGTTGAAATTTGGAGATATCAAAATAGGAGACACAGTTCATTCTTTAGAAAACCAAAGGACACTGCAAAAGGGTATTGATAAAATGGGGGAGTGGGCTGAAAAGTGGCTGATGGAATTCAATGTCAGTAAGTTATCAGGAGTTATCCATTGATCAATACCAACAAAAATAGAGCAACAGATCATTCATCTCATTGCTGTTTGTGGGATCTTGCTGTGCGCAAATTGGCTGCTGCGTTTCCTACATTACAACAATGGCTACACTTCAAAAGAAATTCAATGACTGCGAAGTACTCCTCCATCACCATCCCTGGGTATCCCTGTCCCACAGGCAGGACAGACCCACCAGAGGTGGCAGCACAGTGGTATACGGTCAGGCGGGAGTGGCCCTGGGAGCCACAACATTGACTGCGGACCCCAGGAAGTCTCATGGCATCAGATCAAACATGGGCAAGGAAACCTCCTGCAAGGATTACCACCTATCTCCCTCCCTCAGCTGATGAATCAGTCCTCCTCCATGTTGAGCCAAGCTGTTCCACTACAGCTACAACACTGGCAACTACCCGACAATGTAGAAAATTGCCCAGGTATGTCCTGTCCACAAAAAGCAGGACAAATCCAACCCGGCCAATTACCTCCCCATCAGTCTACTCTCAATCATCAGCAAAGTGATGGAAGGTGTCATCGACAGTGCTATCAGTGCTATCTTACTCACCAATGACCTGCTCACCGATGCTCAGTTTGGGTACCACCAGCCTTGGCCCAAACATGGACAAAAGAGCTGAATTCCAGAGGTGAGGTGAGAGTGACTGCCCTTGATATAAAGGCAGCATTTGACCAAGTGTGGTACCAAGAAGCCCTAGTAAAACTGAAGTCAATGGGAAGCAGGGGGAAAACTCTCCAGTGGCTGGAGTCATACCTAGCACAAAGGAAGATGGTAGTGGTTGTTGGAGGCCAATCATCTCAGCCCCAGGGCATTGCTGCAGGAGTTCCTCAGGGCAGTGTCCTAGGCCCAACCATCTTCAGCTGCTTCATCAACGACCTTCCCTCCATCATAAGGTCAGAATTGGGGATGTTCGCTGATGTTCGCTGATGATTGCACAGTGTTCAGTTCCATTCACAACCCCTCAGATAGTGAAGCAGTCAGTGCCCACATGCAGCAAGACCTGGACAACATCCAGGCTTGGGCTGATAAGTGGCAAGTAACATTGGTGCCAGACAGGTGCCAGGCAGTGACCATCTCCAACAAGAGAGAGTCTAACCACCTCCCCTTGACATTCAACGGCATTACCATCGCCAAATCCCCCACCATCAACATCCTGGGGGTCACCATTGACCAGAAACTTAACTGGGCCAGCCATATAAATACTGTGGCTACAAGAGCAGGTCAGAGGCTGGGTATTCTGTGGCGATTGACTCACCTCCTGACTCCCCAAAGCCTTTCCACCATCTACAAGGCACAAGTCAGGAGTGTGATGGAATACTCTCCACTTGCCTGGATGAGTGCAGCTCCAACAACACTCAAGAAGCTCGACACCATCCAGGACAAAGCAGCACCCTTGATTCGCATCCCATCCCCCACCCTAAATATTCACTCCCTCCACCATCAGCTCACTGTTTCTGCAGAGTGTACCATCCACAGGATGCACTGCAGTAACTCGCCAAAGCTTCTTTGACAGCTCCTCCCAAAACTGTGACCTCTGCCATCTAGAAGGACAAGAGCAGCAGGCACATGGCAACACCACCTGCACGTTCCCCTCCAAGTCACACAACATCCCGACTTGGAAATATATCGCCGTTCCTTCATCGTCGCTGGGTCAAAATCCTGGAATTCCCTTCCTAGCAGCACTGTGGGAGAACCTTCACCACACGGACTGCAGCGGTTCAAGAAGGCGGCTCACCACCACCTTCTCAAGGGCAATTAGGGATCGGCAATAAAAGCTGGACTTTCCAGCAACACCCATATCTTGAGAATAAATAAAAAGAACATTTATCCTAGCGGGTATGAGGCAACAGCAGAAATCTACCCTTATGTGGCACTAACTCGAATTAAATTGGCAATTTCACTCAAAGAGAGACTACAAGGTTGGTCAGTGTGGCAAATGGGAGATGTCACATTGGTTCGGTAGGGGAGCTCTGTCACAGCCAGCATGGTGCAGAGAAGGATATCCTCTATATACAAACTGGATGTGAAAAACAGGCACAGGGGAGAGCAGGGGACTGGGGAGGAATATAGCAACAATAAGAAACATATAACTGGAACACTTTGTCACCTGCAGATTCAACTATATTTAAAACCTTCTCAAAGCCCATCTATATCGAAGAAATCTTTGGTCACCTCTCCTAACTTTCAAGACCCTGGGTGTCCATTGGTTTATCTATTATTCGTTTATTTATTTCTTCCTCCTTTCCCCAGGAAAAGCACCTTGGAAATCATGTTAAAGGTTCTGTATAAATACAAGTTGCTGTTATTCCTTGTTAGATTGTGCTATTTGAATTTTGTGAGTCTAGAGGTTTTGGAAAGGGCTCGATTTAACCTCCTTGGCGGATAAACCCTGTTAGTATTTGTAATTTGAGATGCAAATTAATGGGAATATTTCTTTGAGCTTCATACGTGACGTGCCAAGGTTCCATGGTGCGTATCAAGACAGATCACACAAAGCAGAATAAAACTCGGACTCCCGTCTGAAATGATTCCAAGGTTTATAAAAACTCAATGTTTCACATCGACCAGACTTGAGACACGCTGGGAATGTAACTCTGTCCCACGTGGAGGAGATGCAACTGCTTGGTGAAAATGTGCCTGAGGGTCTGATCAGCGTCTCGGGGCTTTCGAGTTAGGCCTTTGACTTTCCTTTGTTTCGCTCAGCTTTTTTTTTTCCCCTCCGTTGCCCACTCCTGGTGCCGAAGCTGCTTCTCAAAATTCTGCGGTTTTTGTGGAATGTTGAGATTTTCTTCCCTTTACGAGAGATCACAATCCACACATTCCGTGGTTGGAAGTGGACGATTTCATTCCAAAGATAATATCTTTCAATTTAATGCTTTATTTTTTAACTAAAATAAAAGTTGTCCTTCAGGAAAAGTGCCTGCTTGGCTCAGTTGGTAGCACTCTCACCTCTGAGTCAGATGTTTATGGCTTTAAGTCTCACTCCAGAGACTTGAGGGCGAAATCTAGGTTGACACTTTAGTGCCGTTCTGAAGGAGTGCTGCACTGCCAGAGGAGCTGTTTCTCAGATGAGATATTAAACCGAAGCCCAGTCTACCCTCTCAGGTAGACGTAAAAGATCCTATGGCACTATTTCAAAGAAGAGCAGGGGAGTTCTCCCCGGTGTCCTGGCCAATATTTGTCCCTCAACCAACATCATGAGAAAACAGATTATCTGGTCATTCTCACATTACAACAGTGACTACACTTCAAAAGTACTTCATTGGCTGTAAAGCGCTGTGGGACGTCCTGAAAGGTGAAAGGCGCTATATAAATGCAAGTTCTTACCATCGTTCATTCTCATCTTTGAGGTAGAAGGTTGTGGGCTTAAGCCCCATTCCAGGACATGAGTACGTAAGAGGGTAAATTTCTTCAGAGCATCTCCCGCTCTGCTGCTGGAAGTTCGGCAGAAACCACGAGGGAATCCACCCCCGCAATCTAGGGGGAGGGAGCACTGCGTCACTCGCGGTGCCGTCTTTCAGATAAGGCGTTAAACCGAGGCCCCGTCTGTCCTCTTAGGTGGACGTAAACAATCCTATGACACTAATCGAAGAAGAGCAGGGGTTTCCCTCCGGTGTCCTGATTAACAGCAGCACCTCGTCTCATTGCTGTCTTTGAGTTCTTGCTCTCTGTAGATTGCCTGTTGCATTTGCCTTCGAGACTACATTTTAAAAGTAATACATTGGGTGTGAAGAGGTTTGGGATGCCCTGAGGACATTAAAGGGGCTAAGTTCTTTGTTTATAAAACACGATCATCTTGACAGTGCTCTTACTTTTTAACTCAGTGGGGGTTAAACTGGGCTGTGTCGCACCTTTATTCAGGCACTATGCGGCCTCCAAAGGTCCCAAAATGGTGGCAGGAATCGAGTGCCCATCCCCGACCTGAAGTGCGCTGCCCGCGATATTGGGTAAAGACGAACAAGAGGCGTCCTTTACCCGCAACTGAAGCAGGCGTTCGGCTGTTTGCATATGCAAATAAGGGGCCCAATGCCTGCTTCAGGGCCCTGCTCCAACATTGGTTTGCCCCGAGGTGGCCAGCGCCAGGCCTAAACCAATCGTAAACATCGCTTACACAAAGAAAGGTAATTACTTACCACGATCACCATCGCGAATGCTGCCACAGCGGGTCCTGAGATCCCCACGCTCCAACCTCCAGACGTTGGCTCCGACCGCTGATCTCTCCACTGTCCCCCCCTCCCCCAGCCCCGACCTCAAGGCTCATTCGCCGATCGCCCTCCCTCCCACCACTGATTGCAATCCCCTCTGACCCGCAATCACTCTCTGACCGAGGTCTGATCTTCCTCCAGCCCGAGGCCCGATCTTCTTCCCTCCGATTCCAACCCCGATGCCCCGATCACTCCACCCCGAGCTCCACGATGCCAACCTCAAAGACCCGACCACTTACCCATGCAGTCTCCTCCCACAGTGCCGTCTTCAGTATAATGAGGTCCGAGGCCCAATATCCGGGTCTCCTCGGACCTCACCATTTGTGCTCCTTAAGTTCGTGTAGAAACATAGAAATTGCTGGACAAGAGAAAACACATCCATCTAGTTCACCTTCTACCATCCTGGTAATCGCTGATATCTCAATAATGGAGTCATTGACTAATCACAGCAACCAATCTCTATCAATGAGTCTACAACAGACCCAGACATGAGGTGAGGAAAACCCCCAGTGGTGGAGAGCTTTGGGAACCATAGGTCCAAAGTCACCTGTTGCTCCCAATCCTGTTACACTCACCACATGTCATGTCTCAAGTTACTCATATATATGAGAGTAAGTTCCACAATCCCACACTCTATGTAAGAAATCTGTGTTGGAAGAGACCATGGGTTGAAGATAGGGCTACAACTTTGTAGCTCCAGTCCTCCAATCCACCCTCCCTTGGACTGTAGCTCCCCACTGAAGTTGCCTGAGGTGCCTCATTCATTACTATTTGTTGCAGATAGAACGCTCCTCCCACAACCGCTCATTTGCTGAATTAGCCACACAGTGTGGAACGTAGGCACAAGTAGATCCCAGGTTCAACCTCAGCTTTGTGTTGAGTCAGTAACCAGATTTGTAGCTGTGATGCTACAATTGTCCCCAGCACCATTGGACTAAGGAGGGGAGAAATCAGCCAGGGTCCTCACCCCCAGTCGCTGCCCCGGTGGCTCCTGCTGGACCCCAGGCGAGGATAGGGTTAGGTTCTCCTGTGATGCACCTCATGGTCAAGCAGGCTCCATCACACACGATCAATGGCCACTTTGGCAAAGCGCCAGAGAGGAGTCTGAACCTGTGCATCCAGACCCTAGAATGAGTCAACAGCTTGAGTAGATGAGGGAGAAAACTGGAGGGGAGACGTGTGGGGGTTGGAGTATATTATCACTACTAATGTGCCTCATGGTTTCTTGTTTGAAAAATTCTGTCTCACTTTTAATAGGTTGCCAGTAATAAGTCAAGATCGGATATAAGATCATTCTGCTGGACAGTAAGTGAAGTCATCTATCGGTGTGTCAATTGTCCTCTCCAATCCTGTCACTTCCTATATTCCGATATTCCTGGACCCCTAAGTAACACAAGACTGTCGGAAGTACATTACGGCCTGCAAGTAAGCTTTGGACCCTTTTATCTCTAACCACAAAATTAAGATAGCAACACCAACAGTGATCTTGGTTGATGACATCTGGAGCAGGCCTTGTATGTGGGGATGAAAGGATCAGCATGTCATAATCTGTAAAGTGAATTATGGAAGATTATTAAAAACAGAGCACCCTCCATCTCACTAACTCCCGCTGGGATAATTCTACACATAAGATCTTACCAAAGGAATCCAAGACATCTGCTTGTACCCACTTTCTGAGGAGAGGTTGTCAACATGTTTGAGGGCTTTTCGTTATGTGATAATGGCCCAGAATTTGCTGTAGCGGGGCAGTGAACAGTGCCCACCGTTAGTTAAACCTGCCCTTTGCCCGTTTAATCTCCGTGATATTTTGCACCGCAAGTTGCTGGAAGTGGGAGATGGAAATGGCGCGGTGCCCCCTACAGGGCATCTGGGACCTGAGCGAACAGGGCAAGCAACTGGGTATCTCCTTATACAATCAGACTGAAGGATTGTAAAAGGACTGAGAAGGATGTGTGAGTTAGAGTGGGTGAATTCAATGTCAAATCAGGTGCAGAAAGAGAAATAGAGAGGGAAAGAAAGATTGGATTAAGAGAGAGAGAAAAAAGAGACAGAAAGGAAAAGTAAAAAAATAATAATTTTACATTTTTTAAAATCTCCTCCAACAATTAATACCTGAAGGAATGAGACTCCACACGTGTAATCGTTAATTTTCAGTGCCAGAGAGGTTGACTGGCAGTAATTAACACTTATCACGTCGTTAGACTGAAATGGACAAGACTTAACTTTCTGTGATGAATTTAGTTCGTATCTACCAGGCAAATACAGGAATTTCACGCCATTCAACGCATTTCATTGGTAAGGCAGACAGCGAGATGTCGTCTCAGACAGCAACTTTTGGATTGCCTCGTTTAACCGCGTAACTGGCCTCGCCTGAAGTTGCTGTGTGTTTGTGCATGAATAGCGGTAAGCACCATTAACCTCACCATTATTTTGACAGCAGATTCTGAGCCATTATATAGCACACTGTGTTAGGCTCCTGTAAACGCTTTTTGGATCGTAAACTTGAACTTATCCAAAACTCCGCTGCCCGTATCCTAACCCGTACCAAATCTGTTCACCCATCACCCCTGATCTACATTGGCTCCCTGTCCAGGAACAGCTCGATTTTAAAATTCTCATCCTTGTTTTCAAATCCCCCCACGGCCTCATCCCCTCACTATCACTGTAACCTCCTAGTGTCCTTCAGCCCTCCGAGATCTCTGCGCTCCTCCAATTCTGGCCTCTTGCGCACTCCTGATTTTCATCATTCCCGCATTGGCGTCCGTGCCTTCAGCTCTCTAGGTCCTAAGCTCTGGAATTCCCTCCCTAAACCTCCCCACCTCTCTCTCCTACTTTAAGACGCTCCTTAAAACCTACCTCTTTGACCAAGTTTTTGGTCACCTGTTCTAATATCTCCTCATGTGGCTCGGTGTCAAATTTTGTTTGATAATCGCTCCTGTGACGTGCCTTGGGATGTTTCCCTACACTAAAGGTGCTGTGTGAATGCAAGTTGCTGCTGTCGTTTTAATGCTGTTGTTTTGTTACCGAGGAACATAAGAATCGCAGGAACAGAAAAGACGATTGGCCTCAAATATCCATTGAGTGACCTCAATCCCATCTACGCATCACTTTCCTAGAAAGACATCTAGTTGCCTCTGGAACTCATTTATACCATTCATTTCAACAATCTTCCTGTTAACTCACTACCAGATCTTTGACCCTTTTTGTAAGAAAGAACTTGCATTTATAAAACGTCCCAAAATTGCTTTGCACCCAATGAAGTACTATTGTAATGTAAGGACGCCCCAGCGAACAGCAATGTGATAATGACCAGGTAACCTTTTTTTTATTGTTGGTTGAGGGCTAATTAATGGCCAGAACACCAGGAGAACTCCCCTGCTCGTCTTTGAAATAGTGCCATGAGATCTTTTACATCCACCCTTGAGGGGCAGACGGGGCCTCGTTTTAACATCTCACCCGAAGGGCAGCACCTCCGACAGTGCAGCACTCCCTCAGATCCGCACTGGGAGTGTCAGTCTGGATTTTGTGCTCAGGTCTCTGGAGTGTGACTTGATCCCCCTAACCTGCTGACTCAGAGGCGAGAGTTCTACCCACTGACCCAAGGCTGACACTTTGTGATAAAAAAAGGGTTTTTCCTGACTTCCCTTCTTTCTGCTAATTTTCTCATTTTCAAGCTTGCGTCCCCTGATATTTGAGTCCCTTGTCATGGTGAACAATTTAACATAGAAAATTGAAACATATAAAATTCTGACAGGGCTAGACAGACTGGATGCAGAGAGGATGTTTCCACTGGCTGGGGGGGGAGGGGGTCCAGAACGAGGGGGGTCACAGTCTCAGGATACGGGGTAGGATATTTAGGACTGAGATGAGGAGAAATTTCTTCACTCAGAGGGTGGTGAACCTGTGGAATTTTCTACCACAGAAGGCTGTGGAGGCCAAGTCACTGAATATATTTAAGAAGGAGCTGGATAGATTTCTAGACACAAAAGGCATCAAAGGGTATGGGGAGAGAGCGGGAATATGGTATTGAGATAGAGGATCAGCCATGATCATATTGAATGGCGGAGCAGGCTCGAAGGGCCGAATGGCCTACACCTGCTCCTATTTTCTATGTTTCAACAAAGAGTACAGAACAAGATAGGAAACAACTTGAATTACAGAATAGGGGAGTGGCCAGGTCAATGGATTGTAAGCGGCTCGGTGCACTTTCACTCCCCTGGTGTGGCGTGGAGGTGAGTTCATGATTTGCTGGCCCCGGGGATTTGGCCAGGGATCTCCTGCTCACTACAAAGCCCCACTGGAGCTGATACCTGATGCCTCAGGTTTGACCAGGAGCTGCCGTTTGGACCAGCAGTGAGAAAAGGGTCATCAAGAAGGAAGAGGGACTCTGTGAAATGAGAGGTGGTTGGAGAGGAGAGGACCTGTGTAAACTGGGAGAGAGCATCGTTGAACTGGAGAGTTAAAGGGGAGAGTGTCTGTGAATGGGGGGGGGGAGTTAAAGAGGAGAGTGTGTGTGAACAGGCAGAGTTAAAGGGGAGAGCTTCTGTGAACAGAAGGTTTAAAGGGGAGAGTGTCTGTCAACGGGGAGTTAAAGTGGAGAACCTCTGTGAATGGGGTGGATTAAAGGGGAGAGTGTCTGTCAACGGGGAGTTAAACAGGGGAGCGTCTGTGAACAGGGGGAGTTAAAGTGGAGAACCTCTGTGAACAGGGGGGTTAAAGGGGAAAGTGTCTGTGAACAGGGGGGTTAAAGGGGAAAGTGTCTGTGAACCGGGGGATTAAAGGGGAGAGTGTCTGTGAACAGGGGGTTAAAGGGGAAAGTGTCTGTGAACAGGGGGATTAAAGGGGAAAGTGTCTGTGAACAGGGGGGTTAAAGGGGAAAGTGTCTGTGAACAGGGGGATTAAAGGGGAGAGTGTCTGTGAACAGGGAGGTTAAAGGGGAAAGTGTCTGTGAACAGGGGGGTTAAAGGGGAGAGTGTCTGTGAACAGGGGGGTTAAAGGGGAAAGTGTCTGTGAACAGGGGGGTTAAAGGGGAAAGTGTCTGTGAACCGGGGGATTAAAGGGGAGAGTGTCTGTGAACAGGGGGTTAAAGGGGAAAGTGTCTGTGAACAGGGGGATTAAAGGGGAAAGTGTCTGTGAACAGGGGGGTTAAAGGGGAAAGTGTCTGTGAACAGGGGGATTAAAGGGGAGAGTGTCTGTGAACAGGGAGGTTAAAGGGGAGAGTGTCTGTGAACAGGGGGATTAAAGGTGAGAGTGTCTGTGAACAGGGGGATTAAAGGGGAAAGTGTCTGTGAACAGGGGGGTTAAAGGGGAGAGTGTCTGTGAACAGGAGGGTTAAAGGGGAAAGTGTCTGTGAACAGGGGGGTTAAAGTGGAGAACCTCTGTGAACAGGGGGGTTAAAGGGGAAAGTGTCTGTGAACAGGGGGGTTAAAGGGGAAAGTGTCTGTGAACCGGGGGATTAAAGGGGAGAGTGTCTGTGAACAGGGGGTTAAAGGGGAAAGTGTCTGTGAACAGGGGGATTAAAGGGGAGAGTGTCTGTGAACAGGGGGGTTAAAGGGGAAAGTGTCTGTGAACAGGAGGGTTAAAGGGGAAAGTGTCTGTGAACATGGAGATTAAAGGGGAGAGTGTCTGTGAACAGCGGGGTTAAAGGGGAGAGTGTCTGTGAACAGCGGGGTTAAAGGGGAAAGTGTCTGTGAACAGGGGGGTTAAAGGGGAGAGCGTCTGTGAACAGGGGGATTAAAGGGGAGAGTGTCTGTGAACAGGGAGGTTAAAGGGGAGAGTGTCTGTGAACAGGGGGATTAAAGGGGAGAGTGTCTGTGAACAGGGGGTTAAAGGGGAAAGTGTCTGTGAACAGGAGGGTTAAAGGGGAAAGTGTCTGTGAACAGGAGGGTTAAAGGGGAAAGTGTCTGTGAACAGGGGGGTTAAAGGGGAGAGTGTCTGTGAACAGGGGGATTAAAGGGGAGAGTGTCTGTGAACAGGGGGATTAAAGGGGAAAGTGTCTGTGAACAGGGGGGTTAAAGGGGAGAGTGTCTGTGAACAGGAGGGTTAAAGGGGAAAGTGTCTGTGAACAGGGGGGTTAAAGGGGAGAGTGTCTTTGAACAGGGTGATTAAAGGGGAAAGTGTCTGTGAACAGGGGGATTAAAGGGGAAAGTGTCTGTGAACAGGGGGGTTAAAGGGGAGAGTGTCTGTGAACAGGGGGGTTAAAGGGGAGAGTGTCTGTGAACTGGGGGATTAAAGGGGAAAGTGTCTGTGAACAGGGGGATTAAAGGGGAGAGTGTCTGTGAACAGGGGATTAAAGGGGAGAATGTCTGTGAACAGGGGGGTTAAAGGGGAAAGTGTCTGTGAACAGGGGGTTAAAGGGGAAAGTGTCTGTGAACAGGGTGATTAAAGGGGAGGGTGTCTGTGAACAGGGGTTTAAAGGGGAGAGTGTCTGTGAACAGGGGGTTAAAGGGGAGAGTGTCTGTGAACAGAGGGGTTAAAGGGGAAAGTGTCTGTGAACAGGGGGGTTAAAGGGGAGAGCGTCTGTGAACAGGGGGGTTAAAGGGGAGAATGGCTGTGAACAGCGGGGTTAAAGGGGAGAGTGTCTGTGAACAGGGGGGTTAATGGGAGAAACACACTCGCTGGAGAAGAACAGGAGGAGGCCATTCAGCCCTTCGAGCTTGTTCAATTAGATCATGGCTGATCTGTTCCCCAACTCCAACTACTCTCAACCTTCTAAACTGAAGGGAAGACAAGCCAAGTTTACGCAACCTGTCCGGGAGGAGAGCCTACGATGACAGATGTGATGTTGTACTTGGTGTCAGTAAGAGGCAGAAAACGAAGATCAAAGTGGAAGTGTGAAGATGACCACATTAATCTGAAGCTTAACTGTTTATATTTGGTGAATTGTCTGGCAGTATAAAGATGTTCACTTTGGCCCAAATCTGCCTCATCAAACACATGAGGGCGAAAGATGAATTGGACATAACAACGTGTAAAGTCAGTAAAGTATCCAAAATTCCACAAAGTGTGCAGGATTGCCAGCAACACTTTAATGACCACAAAAGGATACAGAGATGAGAATTAATACGATAAGCAGCCGGCCATAGCATCCCAAGGGAGTATGAAGCCCTGAGAGTAAATGACTTAAAAACATTCAGTGTCTATGTGGTGGGAGTCAGCCCGACCTCCGTAATGTCCAAACAGTCTGATAAATGTGAAATGCAGTTCTGAACATCTCACCTTGTTCCATGCCTCTCGCCTCGCCTTTAAAATCCTCCTTCTCTATCGCCCACCCAAGTACCACGCCAAGTTTCTCACTGAGATATCTTCACTGATTTCCTCCCTCAGCCTCTGCACTCAGCAACTTCTCATCCTCGGTGAATTCAATCTCCATCTCAACTCATCGTGCTCTCTCTCCTCTGAGTTCACTGCCCTCCTATCCTCCCTTAATCTCTCCCTCCGTGTAAACTCCCCTCCCCATATTTATGCCCACCCCCTCGACCTAGCCATCTCACGCGGCCTCTCTACTCCCATCATGCCAATCATGGATAAGGCCATCTCCGATCACTTCCTTGTATCCCTCTCCACTCACATCCCCCTTCCCTCTCCCAACCCCACTTCCTTCCGTATCCGCCCCTGGAAAAAACTCTCCCCCAGGTCACTTACAACGGCACTTTCAAATTCCCCACCCTCCAGTCTTTGGCCCTCCATTCACCATAATATTTCTGCAGCTACCGATCTGTTCAATCATACTCACCTCCACCTTTGATGCCCTAGTCCCCATTAAAACCATCACTCTCTCTCACCCTGGTCATTCCCCCTGGTATGGCCCTCATCTTCGCTACCTTAAGTCCAAGGGACACAGACTTGAACGTTTATGGCAGACAACTGGTTTGGCTGGATCACATAAAGCACTATCGGGTCCTGCTCTGCACTGCCTAAACTGCTCACTATTCCAGGATCATCCTGGAATGCAAAGATAACCCCCGGCTTCTCTTCTCCACTACAAACCGTCTTCTTAAACCCTTCTCCCCTGTCCCCTCCACCCTCATCTCCAATGAGATGTGTGAGGAACTCATGGAATTCTTTGTCACTAAGATTGAGACCATTCGTTCAGCTGCCTCTGCCGCTTCGCTCCCTTCCCAGAGCCCACCAAGCCAAACTTCCCCTAAGGTTCCCCTCCTGTCCTAGCCCTGAACTCACATCTTTCACTAGTTTCTCCCCTATCTCCTCTCATGCTTTCTCCGAGCTCACCTTGACCTTGAGACCCACCTCCTGCTCCCTTCACCATATTTCCACTAAAGTGTTGACCACCCAACTTCCCTTCCTGGCCCCCATGTTAGCTGATATTGTTAATGGTTCCCTCTCCTCAGGTACTGTCCCCCTCCCCTTCAAATCCGCTGCCGTCACACCCCCTTCTCAAAAAACCCACCCTTGACCCCTCTGCCCTTGCAAACTACCGCCCCATCTCCAACCTTCCTTTCTTCTCCAAAGTCCTTGAATGTGTTGTCGCCTCCCAAATCCGTGCCCACCTTTCCCACAGTTCCATGTTTGAATCCCTCCAATCAGGTTTCCGCCCCTCCCTCCCAAATGGCCCTTATCAAAGTCACAAATGACATCCTATGTGACTGTGACCATGGTAAACTATCCCTCCTCATCCTTCTCGACCTGTCTGTAGCCTTTGACATGGCTGACCACACCATCCTCCTCCAATGCCTCTCCTCCGTTGTCCAGCTGGGTGGGACTGCCCTCGCCTGGTTCCATCCTTATCCATCCAGTCGTAGCCAGAGAATCACCTGCAATGGCTTCTCTTCCCACTCCCGCACTCTTACCTCTGGAGTCCCCCCAAGGATCTATCCTTGGCCCCCTCCTATTTCTCATCTACATGCTGCCCCTCGGCGACATCATCCGAAAACACAACGTCAGGTTCCACATGTACACTGACGTCACCCAGCTCTACCTCACCACCACCTCCCTTGACCGCTCCACTGTCTCTTATTTGTCACATTGCTTGTCCAAATGAGCAAAAAATTTCCTCCAACTAAATATTAGGAAGACCGAAGCCGTAGTCTTTGGTCCCTGCCGCAAACTCCATTCCCTAGCCACCGACACCATCCCTCTCCCTGGCCACTGTCTGAGGCTGAACCAGACCATTTGCAACCACGGCGTCTTATTTGACCCTGAGATGAGCTTCCAGCCACATATCCGCTCCGTTACCAAGACTGCCTACTTCCACCTCCGTAACATCGCCTGTCTCCGCCCCTGCCTCAGCTCATCCGCTGCTGAAACCCTCATACATTGCCTTTGTTACCTCTAGACTCGACTATTCCAATGCTCTCCTGGCCGGCCTCCCATCTTCCACCCTCCATAAACTTGAGCTCATCCGAAACACTGCTGCCCGTATCCTAACTCACACCAAGTCCCGTTCACCCATCATCCCTGTACTCGCTGACCTACATTGGCTTCTGGTCTGGGAACGCCTCGATTTTAAAATACTCATCCTTATTTTGAAATCCCTCCATGGCCTCGAACCTCCCTATCTCTGTAACCTCCCCCAGCCCCACAACCCTCCGAGATCTCTGCGCCCCTCCAATTCTTGACTCTTGCGCATTCCTGATTTTTATTGCTCCACCATTGGCGGCCATGCCTTTAGCTGCCTAGGCTCTAAGTGCTGGAATTCCCTCCCTAAACTCTCAGCCTCTCCCCCTCTCTCTCCTTTTTTAAGATGCTCCTTAAAACCTACCTCTTTGACCAAGCTGTTGGCCAACTGTCCTAATACCTCTATATGTGGCTTGGTGTCAAATTTTGTTTGATAACGCTCCTGTGAAGCAACTTGGGATGTTTTACTACATTAAAGGCACTATATAAATGCAGGTTGTTGTTATTGTTCTTTTCTATTTTAGTAAGTAGTTTGATCAACTTTTCTTAATGTCATCCTAAATCCTCTTGAATCATGAATTCACTTGAAGTTCTACATCCATCTTAACCTGCTGCATTCAGGTGTCTGAAGCAGTCCTCCATTTCCAGTGCAAGGTCAGTCCATGGTAATTAATGGAACAGTGTCTTTCACAGCTTCAATCCAACCTTGATGCAACCGCCATTTTTGGAGGAGGTCACTGATGAAGCTCAAGAGGACATTGATGTCCTGGGTGAAGAGGAACCAACAGCAGCCATCAAAGATAGGAACGTAGGAATGTGCAAGACCAGAAAAGGTCAGCGTGGTCCATTTGGCCAGTCCCGGTGTCTAGGAAATGTCATATCCCCTGATACCTCTTGTATCCCTCCATCAAACTCTTCTCCTGCTACTTACGCAAGTATCTCTTGAGTTTTCTGAGAGACAGCCCATTCCACACATTCACCTTCCCTCTGTGTAAAATAGTTAAATCAAAACCTGTCTTTTCACCCTCCTTCTTCTGAGGTTATGTCCACAGATCTGCTGCTCAGCTAGTTCCCCCACTGAAAGCCAGAGAGACCCTTAAGCCATCACTGGATCCCCAAAGGATCTTCTCTGGAAGGTCTGCAGGAACAGCCCAGGAGATATGCGCATCACATGGCACAGGCACTGATCCTTTGACACCATTTTTTTTATTATTCGTTCACGGGATGTGGGCGTCGCTGGCGAGGCCAGCATTTATTGCCCATCCCTAATTGCCCTTGAGAACCATTGTAGAGGCTGCAGCTTGTAATCATTTACCTGACAATGACCATGGCCGATGTCGCGGGGAAGGAACTGCCGTGTGAATGAACTTACTGCAGTCCGTGAAGCGAGTTGGTTCTTCAGTCTACCTGCTTGCCACACTGGTTCAAACCTAGCAACTCTCCTCCATGCAGCTCCTGGATAATTTTACAATCCCATTTCAATCGTAGATCTGAAACCTTCAATGTTTTGCCATTCCGTTTGCAATTGTTTCAGCTTGTTGAATACACTCACACACTAACCAGAGCAGTGGATTTGGCATTATTTGACCTTGTCAACTAACAACTGCTTGCCACCAAGTGAACTAATTCTGAGGCCAACTGGAATTGGTGGTGTTACATGTTCACACGCTGCTTTTTCACTTCTGAGACTTGGGTCCCAATCCAACCCAGACTACTCAGTGAAAGTCTCCTCCATCTCTTGTCTGAAAGGATTCTATGTGACATAAGATTGGGCACTATCAACACAGTTTCCATTGGACATAGATCCATAGCGTAAAACTATCACTCATTTGGCACTAAAAGCTATATTTCGCATGCAGGGTACAAGGATGAGTGATGTTTCGCAAGTGGAAATGTCACAATGGTGGAGTGCTTGCCTGAGATTGGGTTTCGGGGCATGTTGTTGAGTCAGTAGGTTGTGGGTTCAGTTCCCACTCCAGTGACTTGAGCACATAATCCAGGCTGACACTTCACTACGATGCTGAGGGAGTGCTGCAGTATTGGAGATGCCGTCTTTTGGATGAGACATTAAACCGAGGCCCTGTCTACCTTCGCAGGTGGATGTAAAAGATCTCATGGCCACTATTTGAAGATGACCCGGGGAGTTCTCCCTGGTGTCCTGGCCAATCTGCAGCCAATTGGAGGCAATATGGTTGTTAACAAGGCAGAAAATGTTCAGATTCACTAGGATGATGCTTTTCTTGTTATATGTTAATGACCTGGCCTTGGATATAGGGAGTAAAACTTCGAAGTTTGCAGATGATACAAAACTTGGCAATGTAGGAAATAGTGAAGAGGATAGTAGCAGACTTCAGAAGGACTTAGATAAACTGGTGAAATGGGCAGACAGGTGGCAATTGCAATTAAATGCGGATATGTGTGAAGTGTTGCACTTTTTTGAGGAACAACATGGAGAGGCAGTATAATCTAAATGGTGCTATTTTGAGGCGGGTGTAAAAGCAGAGGGACCTGGGGCTGCATATTCGCAAATCTTTGAAGATGGCAGGGCAAGTTGATAGGGTGATTAAGAAAGTGTGTGGGATACTTGGCTTTGTAAATAGGGGCATTGAATACAAGAACAAGGAAGCCATGCTAAACCTTTACAAATCATCGGTTAGGCCCCAGCTGGAGTATTGTGTACAATTCTGGGCACCACACTTTAGGAAGGATGTCAAGGATTTGGAGAGGGTGCAGAGGAGGTTTACCAGGATGATACCAGTGATGAAAGACTTCAGTTATGTGGAGAGATTGGAGAAGCTGGGATTGTTCTCCTTAGAGCAGAGAAGGTTAAGGGGAGATTTAATAGAGGGGTTCAAAATTAAGAGAGGTTTTTGATAGAGCAAATAGGAAGAAACTGTTTCTTCTGGCAAGTGGGTCGGTAATCAAAGGTCACAGATTTAAAATAATTGCCAAAAGAACTTGAGGGGAAATGAGGAGAAATGTTTTTCACACAGAGGATTGTTATGATCTGGGACACACTCCCTGAAAGGGTGGTGGAAGCAGATTCCAGAGGAACTTTCAAAAGGCAATTGGACATGTACTTGAAGAGGATTAATTTGCAGGGTTATGGGGAAAAAGCTGGAGCGTGGGACTAGATTGGACAGCTCTTTCAAAGAGCCAGCACAGGCACGACGGGCCGAATGGCCTCCTTCCGTGCCTTAAGATTCTATGATTCTATGATGTTAGGGATGGGAAACTATAGTTGGAGGAGGAACCCGAGGAACTCTTTTCACTGGAGCAGAGAAGAATAAGCCAATTTAATTGAGCTTTTTAAAATGATGATGGGTTTTGATAGCGTGAATAGGGAAAGACTATTTCCTCTATTTGGGGAGGCAATGATCAGGGGTCATCAACTTAAAATTGTCACTAAGAGAGTGTGGAGAGAGATATGGAGACATTTCTCTACACAGAGTTGTTGGAGCATGGAATGCGTTGCCACAGGGAATAGTTAAGATAGAGACCACTGCACCTTTTAAGGGACATGTGGATAAATATTTAAAAACAGAGGAAGATACAGGGCCATGGGGAATGCGTAGGGCAGTAGAATTAGCTTTGGTTTGCTCTAGCAAAGAGCCAAATGGCCCCCTTCTGTGCTGTAAACTTTTGTGGTTTTGTAGCTCGAACTGTCTGCGTTCCATGAATATCTGTAGCGAAATATAGTTTCTGTACCAGCTGTCTTTGCTAGACTGTGCTGTTGCAGTCACTATAGGTAGAGGTGAACCCAAGCAATGTTAATGTATGATCGCTAAATTTGCTTGCATCAAAATGATAATGGTTAAAATAGTGGAGAAGAGGAATTGGATAGAATTTCAGCATTTGTACAATCACTGACTAATTTCCATCCTCTTATTTGAACATTTTTAAACAATTTTACAACACCAAGTTATAGTCCAGCAATTTTATTTTAAATTCACAAGCTTTCGGAGATTTTCTCCTTCCTCAGGCAAATGTTTCAAGATCTCCCTGAAGCCTACGCATTTATACATATTGAACAATAATAAATGGTGTTTACAGACTGCCCCTGCAACTGCCCGTTGCCAAGGCAATCACCGTGTTCAGACAGAGAGGTGTTACCTGCAGAACCTCCGAATACACATTCAATAAAAAAACAAACAGGGAAAAAAAAACAGAGAAAAAAAAAAACACAGAGAGAGGCAGAAACATCCGGAAGGCAGAGAGAGCCAGCAAATGACCCATTATATTAAAAACAGATAACATTTGTTCGCTGGTGGGGTAACGTGTAGCGTGACATGAACCCAAGATCCCGGTTGAGGCCGTCCTCATGGGTGCGGAACTTGGCTATCAATTTCTGCTCGACGATTTTGCGTTGTCGTGTGTCTCGAAGGCCGCCTTGGAGTACGCTTACCCGAAGGTCGGTGGATGAATGTCCATGACTGCTGAAGTGTTCCCCGACTGGGAGGGAACCCTCCTGTTTGGCGATTGTTGCGCGGTGTCCGTTCATCCGTTGTCGCAGCGTCTGCATGGTCTCGCCAATGTACCATGCTCTGGGGCATCCTTTCCTGCAACGTATGAGGTAGACAACGTTGGCTGAGTCACAGGAGTATGAACCATGCACCTGGTGGGTGGTGTCATCTCGTGTGATGGTGGTATCTGTGTCGATGATCTGGCATGTCTTGCAGAGGTTACCGTGGCAGGGTTGTGTGGCGTCGTGGACGCTGTTCTCTTGAAAGCTAGGTAGTTTGCTGCGAACGATGGTCTGTTTGAGGTTGGGTGGCTGTTTAAAGGCGAGTAGTGGAGGTGTGGGGATGGCCATAGCGAGGTGTTTGTCCTCATTGATGACATGTTGAAGGCTGCGGAGAACATGGCGTAGTTTCTCCGCTCCGGGGAAGTACTGGACGACAAAGGGTACTCTGTTGGTTGCGTCCCGTGTTAGTCTCCTGAGGAGGTCTATGCGATTTTTTGCTGTGGCCCGTCGGAACTGTCGATCGATGAGTCGAGCGTCATATCCCGTTCTTACTAGGGCGTCTTTCAGCGTCTGTAGGTGTCCATCGCGTTCCTCCTCGTCTGAGCAGACCCTGTGTATTCGCAGGGCCTGTCCATAGGGGATGGCCTCTTTGACGTGGTTAGGGTGGAAGCTGGAAAAGTGGAGCATCGTGAGGTTGTCCGTGGGCTTGCGGTAGAGTGAGGTGCTGAGGTGCCCGTCTTTGATGGAGATTCGTGTGTCCAAGAAAGAAACTGATTCTGAGGAGTAGTCCATGGTGAGCTTGATGGTGGGATGGAACTTGTTGATGTTATCGTGTAGTCTCTTTAGTGATTCCTTGCCGTGGGTCCATAGAAAGAAAATGTCGTCGATGTATCTGGTGTATAGTGTTGGTTGGAGGTCTTGTGCAGTGAAGAAGTCCTGCTCGAACTTGTGCATGAAAATGTTGGCGTATTGGGGTGCGAATTTGGTCCCCATGGCTGTTCCGTGTGTTTGGGTAAAGAACTGGTTATCGAAGGTGAAGACATTGTGATCCAGGATGAAGCGGATGAGTTGTAGGATGGCTTCCGGAGATTGGCTGTTGTTGGTGTTGAGTATTGATGCTGTCGCAGCGATGCCGTCATCGTGGGGGATACTGGTGTATAGTGCCGAGACGTCCATCGTGGTGAGAAGTGTTCCTGGTTCAACTGGTCCGTGGGTACTGAGTTTTTGTAGGAAGTCTGTAGTGTCACGACAGAAGCTGGGGGTTCCCTGTACGATGGGTTACGAGGCCATCCCCTATGGACAGGCCCTGCGAATACACAGGGTCTGCTCAGACGAGGAGGAACGCGATGGACACCTACAGACGCTGAAAGACGCCCTAGTAAGAACGGGATATGACGCTCGACTCATCGATCGACAGTTCCGACGGGCCACAGCAAAAAATCGCATAGACCTCCTCAGGAGACTAACACGGGACGCAACCAACAGAGTACCCTTTGTCGTCCAGTACTTCCCCGGAGCGGAGAAACTACGCCATGTTCTCCGCAGCCTTCAACATGTCATCAATGAGGACAAACACCTCGCTATGGCCATCCCCACACCTCCACTACTCGCCTTTAAACAGCCACCCAACCTCAAACAGACCATCGTTCGCAGCAAACTACCTAGCTTTCAAGAGAACAGCGTCCACGACGCCACACAACCCTGCCACGGTAACCTCTGCAAGACATGCCAGATCATCGACACAGATACCACCATCACACGAGATGACACCACCCACCAGGTGCATGGTTCATACTCCTGTGACTCAGCCAACGTTGTCTACCTCATACGTTGCAGGAAAGGATGCCCCAGAGCATGGTACATTGGCGAGACCATGCAGACGCTGCGACAACGGATGAACGGACACCGCGCAACAATCGCCAAACAGGAGGGTTCCCTCCCAGTCGGGGAACACTTCAGCAGTCATGGACATTCATCCACCGACCTTCGGGTAAGCGTACTCCAAGGCGGCCTTCGAGACACACGACAACGCAAAATCGTCGAGCAGAAATTGATAGCCAAGTTCCGCACCCATGAGGACGGCCTCAACCGGGATCTTGGGTTCATGTCACGCTACACGTTACCCCACCAGCGAACAAATGTTATCTGTTTTTAATATAATGGGTCATTTGCTGGCTCTCTCTGCCTTCCGGATGTTTCTGCCTCTCTCTGTGTTTTTTTTTCTCTGTTTTTTTTTCCCTGTTTGTTTTTTTATTGAATGTGTATTCGGAGGTTCTGCAGGTAACACCTCTCTGTCTGAACACGGTGATTGCCTTGGCAACGGGCAGTTGCAGGGGCAGTCTGTAAACACCATTTATTATTGTTCAATATGTATAAATGCGTAGGCTTCAGGGAGATCTTGAAACATTTGCCTGAGGAAGGAGAAAATCTCCGAAAGCTTGTGAATTTAAAATAAAATTGCTGGACTATAACTTGGTGTTGTAAAATTGTTTACAATTGTCAACCCCAGTCCATCACCGGCATCTCCACATCTTGAACATTTTTGGAATACGATTTGGAGCTGAGAGGGAATGGGGGGAAATGGAACACTTTTACCAACCATGGTACCCAGTGTCACCATCAAACGCTGCCAAATCAAGTAGAGATGCAGAGACAAGCTCCCACCACCCGGCTACAACAATGCCCAGCCTCAGAAGATCATCTATTACTTCTTCATCCCTACCCCGCAGCAGCCATCCTGGGGGATCAGTGAATGGCCTTGTCCAAATAGTGAGATTCACCCTTCCGTCTGAGATGGATTAACACTCAGATCACTGAGATTAAAGAGTTCTATTTCCTTGCAGTCCCAAATTTTTTTTGAATTAGTGAATCACATAAATTTATATAGAATCAAAAAGTTGGTATGCAGGTGCAGCAGGTGATCAAGAAAGCCAACGGAATGTTGGCTTTTATTGCTAGGGGGATAGAATATAAAAACAGGGAGGTATTGCTGCAGTTATATAAGGTATTGGTGAGACCGCACCTGGAATACTGCATACAGTTTTGGTGTCCATACTTAAGAAAAGACATACTTGCTCTCGAGGCAGTACAAAGAAGGTTCACTCGGTTAATCCCGGGGATGAGGGGGCGGACATATGAGGAGAGGTTGAGTAGATTGGGACTCTACTAATTGGAGTTCAGAAGAATGAGAGGCGATCTTATTGAAACATATAAGATTGTGAAGGGTCTTGATCGGGTGGATGCAGTAAGGATGTTCCCAAAGATGGGTGAAACTAGAACTAGGGGGCATAATCTTAGAATAAGGGGCTGCTCTTTCAAAACTGAGATGAGGAGAAACTTCTTCACTCAGAGGGTGGTAGGTCTGTGGAATTTGCTGCCCCAGGAAGCTGTGGAAGCTACATCATTAGATAAATTTAAAACAGAAATAGACAGTTTCCTAGAAGTAAAGGGAATTAGGGGTTATGGGGAGCGGGCAGGAAATTGGACATGAAGCTGAGTTCGGATCGGTCAATGCCCTGTGGGTGGCGGAGAGGGCCCAGGGGCTATGTGGCCGGGTCCTGCTCCGACTTCTTGTGTTCTTTAGATTTGTGGTTGGGATCAGATCAGCCATGATCTTATTGAATGGCGGAGCAGGCTCGAGGGGCCGATTGGCCTACTCCTGCTCCAATTTCTTATGTTCTTATGTTCTAATCTACAGCACAAAAACAGGCTATTTGGTCCAACTGGCCTATGCCGGTGTTTATACTCCACACGAGCCTCCTCCCACTCGAATTAATTCTTCCTACCCTGCTCCCCCCACCATATCCCTCTATTCCCTTCTCCTTCATGTATTCATCGAGCCTCCCCTTAAATGCATCAATGCTTCAACCACTGCATGTGGCAGCGAGTTCCACATTCTCACCACTCTCGGTGTAAAGAAATTCCTCCTAAATTCTTTATTTGATCTGTTAGCGACTATCTTATATTTCTGCCCCCTTGTTCTGGACTCATTCAAAAGTGGAAACAGTTTCTCCACATGCACCCTCTCGAACCCCTTCATAATTTTAAAGACCTCTATCGGGTCTTCTCTTAGTCTAATCTTTTGCTATTGGGTTCTCAAGAAAGTACCGTCACAGTTTATGAAGTTATTATACATATAGGTGAGCATTCACACATGTAAGGAGAGATTTTCCTTGGTTTGGGGCCAAGTGCAGTAGATCACAATGTATGCAATGAATATTGGAAAATCGGAGTGGGGTGGGGGGGGCTGTTGGGGTGCATGCCTGTAAAAGAACCCACCCAGATTTGTGACATTCACTCCCTCCAGGTGAAATAATGCACCCCAGGGGCAGACCCAGGGAAATCACTCCCATAGTTCATGAAACCATTGTATGATTAAGGTCCAATCGCGTTGATATTTTATGAGGTCATATATTTAGGTGACCAGTCACAGACATTTTAGAACAGTGTACATTCCCACACATAAAAGAAAGACAAAACTTGCATTTATATAGCGCCTTTCACAACATCCAAATGTGCTTTACAGCCAATGAAGTACCTTTTGAAGTGTAGTCACTGTAGGGAAACACAGCAGCCAAATTGCACACAGCAAGTTCCCACAAACAGCAATGAGATATATGACCAGATGATTTCTTCGAAACAGTGCCGTGGGATCTTCAACGTCCACCTGAGAGGGCAGATAGGGCCTCAATTTAATGACCCATCTGAAAGACGCCACCTCCGACAGTGCAGTACTGGAGTGTCAGACTGGATTATGTGCTCAAGTTTCATGGACTTGAACCCACTACCTTCTAACTTAGAGGCAAAAGTGCTACCGACTGAGCCACGGCTGACACCCACATAGCTGCTGCAGTCACTGCATATCCTGACTGCACTGCGTTGGACTTGTTGAGGCAAGTATACTTGTACTGGGTGTGATGTAGGTCAGGAGCCGAGGCAGCTGGGCTTGGGCCTTTGGTTATGGGGTTTTGTGAGATGTGGGGATGGGGGGGATAGCCCTTGCGTACTGTTTGGGGTCAGAGCCCCCTCATGGACAGTGGGTGAGTTACTGTGCTGATTAGATTGTGTTGAGCAGGCCTCCAAGAACCAGGCCCCTGTCTGCCTGGTATTTTCCCAGTTCCAGGCAGAGGTCAAACGTCATTCGTTCTGATTGACATGCCCTACATAAGTTTCAGCTCCAGCACCGGGGCGGTGGGGGTGAGGGGATACATCTTCTGTAGTCTCTTGTTTTAATCTATCTTGAGTTCCTGAGCCATTTAATTGTTAGTTTCCTTGTTTTTAATATAAATCTGGCCCAACCTGATTCATACCACATACGGATTTCACTGAAGGTACCATTACATCAGTGACAAATTTTCCATTCTAAAGCCCCCACCCCTCATCTCCCTCCCTCCCCCCACCACCTCCCACTCCCTCAAAAAATCTAGATCCCACTCGACTTAATGTTCAAAAAATTTCTGACAAATGTAAAAACTGCAACTATCCTGTTAACCGGGTAGAATCTCCTAATATTTACCATATGTTTCCCAATCCCAAGCTCTAGTACTGTCTAGACTTGGAAATGAACAGTCCATGACGTACCGAATGACTAAACAACAAAGAGCAGAACTATTTCGGAGAGGAAAGCGATCGGAAAACCTCTCGACGTTTTTGGGCATCCAAGCCTGTCAAATCCCGGATCCATTGGCCCTTCGCCACGTCTCGATATCACATCCAAAGTAGAGGTAAACGGGAAAACACATGTACCGTATGGAATTTAAAGAACTGCCATGATTACAAGGTGCATGAGATAAAATGCAATGTGTCCCCTGTTTAATAGTCCGATGGTAACCATCTCAATTTCTTCCCCTTGCCTCAGCTCATTGAAAAATACATTTTCAAAAAGTTGCTGACAACTCAGAGTGTTACAGCTAATGAGAACCAGATGGAAGTCAAGTATTTTATCTCCAGCTCGATTATGCAATGCTCTTGAAAAACGCTTTTCGGCAGGAGATGGCATGCTTCTGTCTTTGAGCGTGTGTCATTATTCATTATCTTCGAACTGTTGACACACTGTTGTAAGAGAAGAAAAAGAAAGAACTTGCTTTTCTATCGCGCCTTTCACCACCTCAGGACGTCCCAAAGCGCTTCGCAGCCAATGAAGTACTTTTGAAGTGTTGTCACTGTTGTAATGTAGGAAACGCGGCAGACAACTTGCGCACAGCAAGATCCCACAAACAGCAATGTGATAATGACCAGATAATCGGTTTTGGTGATGTTGGTTGAGGGATAAATATTGACAGGACTCTGGGGGAGAACTTTTTCTTCAAAATAGTGCCATGGGATCTCTTACACCCACCTGTGAGGGCAGACGGGGCCTCGGTTTAACGTCTCATCCGAGAGACGGCACCTCTGACCGTGCAGCGCACTTTCAGTACTGCCCTGGAGTGTCAGCCTGGATTGTGTGCTCAAGTCCCTTGGGACATTTTATTATGCTTAAAGGCTCTATATAAATGCATGTTGTTGTTGTTGTTGTTGTTGTTGTTGTTGTTGTTGTTCTTGCTAGGCCACTTCAGAGGGCAGTTAAGAGTCAACCACGCTGATGTGGGACTGGAGTCACATAAAAGACAGACTGGGTAAGGGCGGCAGGTTTCCTTCCCTAAAGAATATTAATGAACCAGTTGGAGTTTTACTACAATCCGACAGCTTCACAGTCACTTTCACTGATAAAAAATAGCAGGTTCAACACCATCTCTGGGAACAGTCCAACACATGTCCGCTGCTCTCCAGCACCTCTTCCAAGTGGCCATTTTTCATGTATGAGCCTGGGAAATAAGGCAAGTCATGGCAGCAGAGCTCCCACCCGTGATATGCTCCTCCTGCACTACGTGGGAGGTCATGGACACTACCAGTGTCCCTGGCGACCATGTGTGCAGGAAGTGTGTCCAGCTGCAGCTACTGGCTAACCGCATTTCGGAGCTGGAGCTGCGGGTGGATTCACTGTGGAGCATCCGCGCATCTGCGATGCTGAGATTATCGTGGATAGCATGTTCAGTGAGGTGGTCACACCGCAGGTAAAGATTACGCAGGCAGAAAGGAAATGGGTGACCGCCAGACAGAGTAAAAGGATTAGGCAGGTAGAGCAGGAGTCCCCTGGGGCCATCTCCCTCTCAAATAGACATACCGCTTTGGTTACTGTTGGGGGAGATGGCTTATCAGGGGAAAGCAGCAAGAGGCAAATTCGTAGCACCACGGGTGGCTCTGCTGCACAGGAGGGGAGGAAGAAGATTTTTTTTTTAAATTCGTTCACGGGATGTGGGCGTCGCTGGCAAGGCCGGCATTTATTGCCCATCCCTAATTGCCCTCGAGAAGGTGGTGGTGAGCCGCCTTCTTGAACCGCTGCAGTCCATGTGGTGACGGTTCTCCCACAGTGCTGTTAGGAAGGGAGTTCCAGGATTTTGACCCAGCGACAATGAAGGAACGGCGATATATTTCCAAGTCGGGATGGTGTGTGACTTGGAGGGGAACGTGCAGGTGGTGTTGTTCCCATGCGCCTGCTGCTCTTGTCCTTCTAGGTGGTAGAGGTCGCGGGTTTGGGAGGTGCTGTCGAAGAAGGCTTGGCGAGTTGCTGCAGTGCATCCTGTGGATGGTGCACACTGCAGCCACGATGCGCCGGTGGTGAAGGGAGTGAATGTTTAGGGTGGTGGATGGGGTGCCAATCAAGCGGGCTGCTTTATCTTGGATGGTGTCGAGCTTCTTGAGTGTTGTTGGAGCTGCACTCATCCAGGCAAGTGGAGAGTATTCCATCACACTCCTGACTTGTGCCTTGTAGATGGTGGAAAGGCTTTGGGGAGTCAGGAGGTGAGTCACTCGCCGCAGAATACCCAGCCTCTGACCTGCTCTCGTAGCCACAGTATTTATATGGCTGGTCCAGTTAAGTTTCTGGTCCAGTTAAGATTGGCAGGGCTATAGTGATAGGGGATTCAATTGTAAGGGGAACCGATAGGCATTTCTGCGGCCGCAAACGTGACTCCAGGATGGTATGTTGCCTCCCTGGTGCTAGGGTCAAGGATGTCACGGAGCGGCTACAGGACATTCTGGAGGGGGAGGGTGAACAGCCAGTAGTTGTGGTCCATATCGGTACCAACGACATAGGTAAAAAAAGGGATGAGGTCCTGCAAGGCGATTTTAAGGAGTTAGCAGATAAATTAAAAAGCAAATCCTCAAAGGTAGTGATTTCAGGATTACTATCAGTGCCACGTGCTAGTGAGTATAGGAACAGGAGAGTAGACTGGATGAATGCGTGGCTGCAGGGATGGTGTAGGAGGGAGGGATTTAGATTCCTGGGACATTGGGACCGGTTCTGGGGAAGTTGGGACCTGTACAAGCGATCAGGTTACACCCGAGCAGGACCGGGACCAATGTCCTCGCGGGGGTGTTTGCTAGTGCTGTAGGGGAAGGTTTAAACGAGAGTGGCAGGGGGATAAGAACCTGAGCGGGGAGTCAGAAGGGAGTAAAGTTGAGAGCAGCAAGAGAGGGGAAGACTCAGGGGAAATTTACAATACAAATATTACAAACAGTTGTTCAAGAACAAGTGAAAGGGAAAAGCGTAGAGCAGCAGAAAGAAAGTGGACTTTAGGCACGACAGATAAATTGAAAACTAGAAGGCGTAAAGCGATTAACCCAGCATCAAAGCTGAAGGTCAGGCTAGGATGTGTGGCCCAACTAAGAGTTCTATATACAAATGCACGGAGAATAAGGAATAAATTAAATGAACTACAGGTTCAAATTCAAATTGGAGGGTATGACATGATAGCTATTACTGAGACATGGCTGCAAGATGGTCAGGATTGGGAACTAAATATACCGGGTTATAAGGTCTACAGGAGAGATAGGGAAAATGGAAGAGGGGGAGGAGTAGGCTTAGTGATTAGAGATGAAATCAATTCAATGATAAAGGAGGATATAACGAGAGGTAAGCAGCCAACAGAGACATTATGGGTTGAATTGAGAAATAGGAAAGGATCTAAGACTATAGTGGGAGTTGTGTATAGGACTCCTGGCAGCAGCTCTGAAGTGCTAAATTGTATAAATGTAGAGATTAGACAAGCGTGTAAGAAAGGCATAGTGGTCTTAATGGGGAACTTTAACCTTCACATAGATTGGGAAAAGCAGACCAGCAACTGTCAGAAAGGTAGTGAATTATTTGAGTGTGTCCGGGATAGTTTTCTACAGCAGTATGTCCTAGAGGCAACAAGGGAGCAAGCCATACTAGATTTAGGAATGAGTAATGAACCAGATTTAGAAAACAGCTTAACTGTGCGTGAACATCTATCCAATAGTGATCATAACATGATCGAGTTCAATGTAGTATTTGAAAGGGAAAAAAGTGAATTAGCTGCAAAGATACTAGACTTGGGTAAGGCCGACTTCAATGGGATGAGACAGAGACTGTCCACAGTAAACTGGGCAAATCTGTTAATGGGTAAAACGACTGATGATCAGTGGGAAATGTTTAAAGAATCATTTAACATGATACAGAATCGGTTTATACCCGAGGGGCAAGAACTCTACTTGCCAAAAAAAAGTCATGGACAACTAAAGAGGTAAGGGACAGTATAAGACATAAGGAAAGGGCTTACAAAAAGGCAAAAAATGGCACAGATCCTGGCGAATGGGAAAGATACAAAGATCATCAAAGGGTCACAAAACAGATAGTAAGAGCTACAAAAAGAGAGTATGAAAAGAAACTTGCAAGGGATATCAAAACCAACACGAAGAACTTTTATAGTTATATTAGGAAAAAGAGGGTGGTCAGGAGCAGTGTTGGCCCCTTAAAAACTGAAAGTGGGGATATTGCCATTGACAATGGGGAAATGGCGGACATGTTGAAAAAGAGGATAGCATGCCAGAAATCCCAAGAAAATTTATATTGAATCGGGGACAGGGACTCAATATAATTAACATAAGTAAAACAACAGTAATGAAGAAAATAATAGCACTAAAGAGTGACAAATCCCCAGGACCAGATGGTTTCCATCCCAGGGTTTTAAAGGAAGTAGGTGAGCACATTGCAGATGCCCTAACTATAATCTTTCAAAGTTCTCTAGATTCAGGAACTGTCCCTCTCGATTGGAAAATTGCACATGTCACTCCGTTTTTTAAGAAAGGAGAGAGAGGGAAACCAGGGAATTATAGACCAGTTAGTCTAACATCTGTTGTGGGGAAAATGCTGGAGTCTATAATTAAGGATAGGGTGACTGAACACCTCGAGAATTTTCAGTTAATCAGAGAGACCCAGCATGGATTTGTGAAAGGTAGGTCGTGCCTGACAAACCTGATTGAATTTTTTGAAGAGGTGACTAAAGTACTGGACAGGGGAATGTCAATGGATGTTATTTATGTGGACTTCCAGAAGGCATTTGATAAGGTCCCACATAAGAGACTGTTAGCTAAGATAGAAGCCCATGGAATCGAGGGAAAAGTACGGACTTGGTTAGGAAGTTGGCTGAGCGAAAGGCGACAGAGAGTAGGGATAATGGGTAGGTACTCACATTGGCAGGATGTGACTAGTGGAGTCCCGCAGGGATCTGTCTTGGGGCCTCAGTTATTCACAATATTTATTAACGACTTAGATAAAGGCATAGAAAGTCTCATATCTAAGTTTGCCGATGACACAAAAATTGGTAGCATTGTAAGCAGTGTAGATGAAAACATAAAATTACAAAGCGATATTGATAGGTTAGGTGAATGGGCAAAACTGTGGCAAATGGAATTCAATGTAGACAAATGTGAGGTCATCCACTTTGGATCAAAAAAGGATAGAACAGGTCCTTTCTAAATGGTAAAAAGTTAAAAACAGTGGATGTCCAAAGGGACTTAGGGGTTCAGGTACATAGATCATTGAAGTGTCACGAACAGGTGCAGAAAATAATCAAGAAGGCTAATGGAATGCTGGCCTTTATATCTAGAGGACTAGAGTACAAGGGGGCAGAAGTTATGCTGCAGCTATACAAAACCCTGGTTAGACCGCACCTGGAGTACTGTGAGCAGTTCTGGGCACCGCACCTTCGGAAGCACATATTGGCCTTGGAGGGAGTGCAGCGTAGGTTTACTAGAATGATACCCGGACTTCAAGGGTTATGTTATGAGGAGAGATTACACAAATTGGGGTTGTATTCTCTAGAGTTTAGAAGGTTAAGGGGTGACCTGATTGAAGTTTGTAAGATATTAAGGGGAACGGATAGGGTGGATAGAGAGAAAGTATTTCCGCTGGTTGGGGATTCTAGGAGTAGGGGGCACAGTCTAAAAATTAGAGCCAGACCTTTCGGGAGTGAGATTAGAAAACATTTCTACACACAAAGGGTGGTAGAAGTTTGGAACTCTCTTCCGCAAACGGCAATTGATACTAGCTCAATTGCTAAATTTAAATCTGGATAGATAGCTTTTTGGCAACCAAAAGTATTAAGGGATATGGGCCAAAGGCAGGTATATGGAGTTAGATCACAGATCAGCCACAATCTTATCAAATGGAGGAGCAGGCACGAGGGGCTGAATGGCCTACTCCTGTTCCTATGTTCCTATGTTCAATCACAGAAGGCACCAGAGTTTCACACAATTCTGTTCTCACCCAACATCTATAGCAGGATACTTTCCAGCAAGGATAGCAAGGATAGTCTTTGGATACCAGTCAGGAATGGGAACCCTGGCTGACTTTTCCCCCTCATAGTCCAGAGACACTGAGGCCAATTTTTAGTGTCTCAACTCAGCACAGACTGGAGACTGAACCTTTGACTTTCCTGGTCTGTATGTCGTACATTTTCACAGTAAGACCTCATGCAAAGCTAACATCCACTTGATCCTTCGTTGTTACTAAACATGACATTGTGTACTAAGTGCTGCATTCAAGAATTTCTTGCTTGCAAGTAGAAAATTCTTATTAACAAAAGAGACTCATCCTGGTAACTGTTCATGTTATAAAGCTCGCCCTGTGTTATCCTTGCCCCCACTCTTACTTTTTGTGTAAGCTTTAGGTGAATATATAGCTTGAATGATTTAAACCGAGTTCCAGTTTGCCTGTTCAGGTGGTTGTTGAAGACCCCATGGCATTATCAGAAAAAGAACAGAGAGCTCTCCCAGTCATCGTTTCTCCTTAGACTGATCTGAATGTGGTGCAAGCCAAAATTCCGAGATTTAGACCAGTTAGGCAGATCGTTTATCAGAAAAATGGTTACATACATTTCCAGCGCAATGGTTCCTTATCGCAAGTCAGGCCAAAACTTTCACTCCATTTTGGATCGGCATCATTGGATACAGCCTTTTTCAATGAATAAATATTTACACTTTTCAATTTTTTGTTGGCTGCTCCAAGCTCCCTGCTGGATGCACCTGCGTTCCCTGGTGGGCTTGGAGTGGGACCGCATCCAGGTTCCCTTGGTGGTCTTTGGAGGCATTTCCTGCCTGGAATTAGGTTATTGGTGAGAATTAGGATTTGCTGCTGAGCTTTGGCTATTATTCTAATGGCTGCTAAAGAAAGAAAGACTTGCATTTATATAGCGCCTTTCATGGCCACCGGACATCCCAAAGTGCTCTACAGCCAATGAAGTACTTGTGAAGTGTGATCAATGTTGTAATGTAGGAAACGTGGCAGCCAATTTGCACACAGCAAGATCCCACAAACTGCAATGTGATAATGACCAGATCATCTGTTTTAGTGACATTGGTTGAGGGGATAAATATTCGGCAGGACACTGGGGAGAACTCCCCTGCTCTTCTTCGAAATAATGCCATGAGATCTTTTACATCCACCTGAGCGAGCAGACGGGGCCATGGATAATGCAGCAATCTGCTCAACGGTAGGCTAATGTCATACTGATAGTCAGAATCTGTGCCAGTAAACACTTTACTTGTCCCCAAGAGCTCAGCACCCTTCATCTACCTATCCTATCACAACTAACAATGCTATAAGTCAATGGCATGTTTCCATTGATTCTCTCAACAACTCTTAGCTCACTCTCATTTTTTGTCTTCCCAAGTGTTAGCGTTACTCATGATTGGGGAGGGCAGTTACACCGTTTAATGGGAAGGTTGAACAATGGATGGGCCTGATGGTCCTTCATCACAGTTCCTTTTAGATGTTCACTTGTATGCTCTATAAAGCTGACCAATTGCTGCATTGTTGCAGATGCAGACCATTGACTGAGGTTCTGTTCCTTTGGTCCAGGTAGGCCCCTCGATAGCCCACAGGACTATCCAAGAAAGAGCAGGAACATCTGCCCCTGTCCTGGTCGCCACCCCTTCCTCAACCATCACTGCCAAGAAAACAGCTTAACTGGCTTTTTTGTGGAAATTGTTGGCACAAAATGGCAGACACAACAATCACGGCACTTCAAAAATCATTTATTGCGCAAAGCACTCGGAGACATTCAATGTGAAAAGTTCCAACTGTTAGAAAGTCCAAGCCCATCCAAAACTTGAATATGATTCCCATTTCTGGGGAGCATTTTCCAGCACCTCCTGGGACAGATTGTAAGAAAACACTTATTATCTAATGGGTGATTGTTCTCCTACCTCCAACCTACAACTTTTCCCGTTCTATTTCAACCTTTTTTTTTCTCTGTCTCTGTTTCATTGGTATCACAGGAAGTAAGCATAGGAACATAGGAACAGGAGTAGGCCATTCAGCCCCTCGAGTCTGTTCCACCATTCAATTAGATCATGGCTGATCTGTATCTTAATTTCATTCACCCGCCTTGGTTCTGTAACCCTTAATACCCAACAAAAATCTATCAATCTCAGTTTTGAAATAGTGGTTGGTTCGAAGTTGAGTTAGAAGAGATTGAGAGTGATGGGAAGACGGGAATATTGAGGGAGGAAGAAATTCTATGGTTTTGGATTCTGGGAAAGAATGAGTTAGAGTAAGAGGCAGTGCACTGAACCTTGATTTCAACATAGTAAGGTATAAGGAGGAGGCGGGGTTTGTAAGATGGGGCACTTGCCGCTCAAGAGGAACCAAAAGAAACATAAGAAACAGGAGCAGGAGAAGGACATACTGTCGCTCGAGCCTGCTCCACCATTCAATCAGATCATGGCTGACCTTCTACCTCAACTCCACTTTCCCGCCCTATCCCCATATCCCTTGACTCCCTTAGAGTTCAAAAATCTATCGATCTCAGTCTTGAATATGCTCAACGACTGAGCATCCACAGCCCTCTGGGATAGAGAATTCCAAAGAGTCACAACCCTCTGAGTGAAGAAATTCTTCATCATCTCAGTCTTAAATGGCCGACCCCTTATCCTGAGACTGTGCCCTCTAGTTCTAGACTCTCCAGCCAGAGGAAACAACCTCTCAGTATCTACCCTGTCAAACCCCCTCAGAATCTTATGTGTTTCAATGAGATCACCTCTCATTCTCCTAATTTCCAGAGAGTATAGGCCCATTCTACTCAATCTCTCCTCATAGGACAACCCTCTCATCCCAAGAATCAATCTAGTGAACCTTCGCTGCACCGCCTCTAAGGCAAGTATATCCTTCCTTAGGTAAGGAGACCAAAACTGTACACAGTACTCCAGGTGAGATCTCACCAAAGCCCTGTACAATTGTAGCAAGGCTTCCTTACTCTTGTACTCCAACCCCCTTGCAATAAAGGCCAAAAACCATTTGCCTTACTAATTGCTTGCTGTACCTGCACGCTAACTTTCTAACCAGAGAAGGATAATTCCGAGGAGGAATGGACAGAGTTACATTGATAAAACAGAGCGAGATAAGAAATAAATAAATAAAGAACTTGCCTTTATATAGTGCTTTTCACAATCTCAGGATGTCTCAAAGTACTTTACAACCAATGAAATACTTTTTTTGAAGTGTAGTCACTGCTGTAATGTAGAAAAGGTCACAATGGAGGGAAAGAAGTTAGAGGCTAGAGGTCAAGGAAGAATAACTTGTCAGACAACAAGCTCTTCCTTGCACCCTGCCTGGGATCTCAATGAAGGTATTAGAAGATCCTCCCCAGATATGGGAACATCACTCAACTCAGTTGCACTTAGCTTTATGGAGAGTTAGAAGCAGCTGAGGGTAAGTATTTGGTATAAACAAGGAAACTGAACTTCTTGGTGTTTGAGTTAGCAATAGAGAAAATATGGGAGTTCCATTTGAGAGCAGAGGAGACATCAAACCTAAGATTGTCCATAGATGAATAAGGACTAACGGTGGAGATTTTAAATCTAAGGTGTTGTGGCTGATTGGGGACTACATTTAAACTGCTTGTAAAGAATTGGAAGCATTAAGATTTTGATTGCCTCCATTTTGACCCATGGAGGAGATTGAGATACAGTGGGAGAGAACTGAGGTGATGTGAACTAAGGGTTTTCCAATCTGAAGGAAGTTGATAAATAGGGATCGGAGTTATCAGCAAACGAGTCGATAGGGGGTGAGTAGAGGTCATTGATCCAAAGAGTGAACAAAGTGAGAGAGGACAGAGCCCCAGGGAACTCCTGAGATGACAGAGAAATCATCAGAGAACGAGTCATCAATTACATAGAAACTTAGAAAATAGGAGCATGAGTAGTCCAATTGACCCTTTGGGCCTGCCCCGCCATTCAATATGATCATGGCTGATCCTCTATCTCAATACCATATTCCCGCTCTTTCCCCATACCCTTTGATGTCTTTTGTATCTAGAAATCTATCTATCTCCTTCTTAAATGTATTCATTGACTTGGCCTCCACAGCCTTCTGTGGTAGAGAATTCCACAGGTTCACCACCCTCTGAGTGAAGAAATTTCTCCTCATCTCAGTCCTATATGACCTACCCCATATCCTGAGACTGTGACCCCTTGTTCTAGACCCCTCAGCCAGGGGAAACGGCCTCCCTGCATCCAGTCTGTCTAGCCCTGTCAGAATTTTATATGTTTCAATGAGATCCCCTCTCATTCTTCTAAACTCGAGTGAATACAGGCCGAGTCGACCCAATCTCTCCTCATACGACAGTCCTGCCATCCCAGGAATCAGTCTGGTGAACCTTCGCTGCACTCTGTCTATGGCAAGTATATCCTTTCTTATGTAAGGAAACCAAAACTGCACACAATACTCCAGGTGTGGTCTCACCAGGGCCCTGTATAACTGCAGTAAGACATCCTTGCTCCTGTAATCAAATCCTCTTGCAATGAAGGCCAACATACCATTTGCACAGCACAGATGAAGCAATTTGAGAGGAAACTAGATGGTCAGGAACATAGCTGAGGTAGCTTACACCAGCACAGTGGTAACTTGCTCAGGAGTGTATGGTGCCAGATCCTATCAATGGTATCCAGGGTCGGCCACCTCACCCAAATACTAAACTCAGAAACTGCCAGATTACTGAATCACAATATCACACTCGTCATCACTAAACACACGGTAGCATTTAATGAGAGTAAGTCCTATTAGGATGACCACTATTTTTATAATTTGCAAAACTATTTTCAAGATTATTACCAGATGTATGATTTGGGGTTAAGCTTCTGCAATGATCATGATAGTGGGGGAACATTGCACTGCAGGTTTTATACCCACCTGAATGTTATGTCTGACCCCGATGGATGTTCAAGATTTGGACCTAATCACATATTCAAATTAAGTTCCTGAGCTGTAAATCATCATTCACAGGCTTAGAATTACATAGAATGTATGGCACAGAAACAGGCCATTCGGCCCAACAGGTCTATGCCGGTGTTTATGCTCCACATGAGCCTCCTCCCTCCCCTCTTCATCTAACCCTATCAGCATATCCTTCTATTCCTTTCTCCCTCATGTGTTAATCTAGCATCCCCTTCAACTCATCTATGCTATTCGCCTCAACTACTCCTTGTGGAAGCAAGTTCCACATTCTCACCACTCTCTGGGCAAAGAAGTTTCTCCTGAATTCCCTATTGGATTTATTAGTGATTATGTTATGTTTTTGGCCCCTAGTTCTAGTCTCTCCCGTAAGTAGAAACATCTTATCCACATCTACCCTATCAAACCCTTTCATAATCTTAAAAACCTCTATCAGGTCACCCCTCAGTCTTCTGTTTTCTAGAGAAAAGAGCCCCAGCCTGTTCAAATCTTTTCTGATAGGTATAACCTCTCAGTTCTGGTATCATCCTTGTAAATCTTTTTTGCACCTTCTCCAGTGCCTCTATAGTGTTTTTACAATATGGAGACCAGAACTATTCACAGTGATTCAAGTGTGGTCTAACCACAAGTTTTATACAAGTTTAACATAACTTCTCTGCTTTTCAATTCTATCCCTCTGGAAATGAACCCCAGTGCTTTGTTTGCTATTTTTGTGGCCTTATTCACCTGTGTCGTTACTTTTAGTGATTTGTGTATCTGTACCCCCAGATCCCTCTGCTCCTCTACCCCATTTAGACACTTATTTGCCAAGCAGTGTGTGGCCTCCTTATTCTTCCTACCAAAATGTACCTCCTTCACACTTATCTATATTGAAATTTATTTGCCAATTACACACTAATTCTGCAACTTTATTAATGTTTTTCTGGATTTTGTCGCAGTCCTCCTCAGTATTAACTTCACCCCTCAATTTGGTGTCGTCCGCAAATTTTGAAATTGTACTTCCGATTCCTGAGCCCAAATCACTTATGTAAATGATGAACAACAGCGGTCCCAGCACCGATCCTTGTGGAACTTCCCACCTTTTGCCAGCCTGAGTAGCTACCCTTAACCCCTACTCTCTGTTTACTGCTTTGCAACCAACTTGCTATCCATTCTGCTACCTGTCTCCTGACTCCGCGTGCCCTGACCTTAATCATGAGTCTACAATGCAATACCTTATCGAAGGTCTTTTGAAAGTCCAAATGTATTACTTCTACTACATTACCATCACTGTTACTTCTTCAAAGAATTCAATAAGTTCTTGTTTTTTAGTGATGTTCAGAAGATTGATTGATTGCCAAGAAACCTAGATTGGTTGCTGGACCCCTGGATCATTTGTCACCATTTGTCCGTGTATTGAAGCTCTAGCTCACTACAACCTCTCTCAACCCCTCCACCACCTCTGTGTTGTCAGACTGCCAGTCTGACATCCAGTCCTAAATGAGCTGAAATTTCCTCCAACTAAATATTGGGAAGACTGAAGCCATTGTTTTTGGTCCATGCCACAAACTCCATTCCCTAACCACCGACTCCATCCCTCTCCCAGGCCAAGTCGCAGGCTGGACCAGACCGTTCGCAACCTCAGTGTCCTACTTGACCCTAAGCTAAGCTTCCGACCCCATATCCTCTCCATCGCCAAGACATCCTACTTCCACCTTCGTAATATCGCCCCTCTCCGCCCCTCTCTCAGCCCACCTGCTGCTCAAAACCTCATCCATGCATTTGTTACCTTCAGACTCAACTATTCCAATGCTCTCCTGGCTGCTGTCCCATCTTCCATCCTCCATAAACTTGAGCTCATCCAAAACTCTGCTACCCATAACCTAACTTGTACCAAGCCCCGTTCATCCATCATCCCTGTGCTCGCTGACCTACATGGGCTCTCAGTTCCCAAAGGCTTTGATTTGAAAATTATTATTGTCATGTTCAAATCCCTCCATGTCCTCGCCCATCCCTATCGCTGTCACCACCTCCAGCCCTACAACCCTCCGAGATCTCTGCGCTCCTCCAACTCTGGCCTCCCGCCCATCTCCTATTCCCTTCACCATTGGCGGCCTTGCCTTCAGCTGTCTAGGCCCTAAGCTCTGGAATTCCATCCATTAACCTTTCCACTTCTCCACCCCTTTCTCCTTTAAGACGCTCCTTAAAACCTACCTCTTTGACCAAGCTTTTGGTCACCTGTCCTCATGTCTCCTTCTTTGGCTCGGTGTCAATTTTTGTCTGAATACGCCCTTGTTATCACCTTGGGATGTTTTACCACATTAAAGGCACTCTATAAGTGTAAGTTGTTGTTACTGAAGGTGTTAAAGGACTTTTGTTCTGAAGAGAAGATCTCCACTTCCTCGTGCAGGAAACCCGCCATCTGTTGCCTTGGTGGACTCCCTGTAGAAGTCACGAACCATTAACTGCCATAATTTATGTGAGTGGAGTGTCCGCATTGAACTTGATGAAAAATGCAGTTGGGAGCCAAGCGTCAAGAATCAGGATGCTGAAGAAATGCTTTTTTGTCCTTCAGTCAGCCTGACATCGTAGCAGCGAAGCTTTTTTTAATTAAAGTTTGTTTACTGTGAATCTTCAGCCTAAACATTTTGCCTGTTACATAATGTTGAGTCATGTATCTTGCGTAACTCATAACACGGTGCATTTCAAGGGTAGTTTACCTGAAGTAGCACAGCTAACACTTCAACTTTTCGAGGCAACCTGCAGCTGATGAAATGAAGATTCTTGGTGTAATTACAGTTGCATAGACTAGGCTTGTATTCCCTTGAATATAGAAGATTAAGGGGTGATATAATTGAGGTATTTAAGATGATTAAAAGATTTGATAGGGTAGATAGAAACTATTTCTTCTGGGGGGGAGTCCCGATCAAGGGGGCATAACCTTAAAATTAGAGCCAGGCCGTTCAGGGGTGATGTCAGGAAGCATTTCTTCACACAAAGGGGAGTGGAAATCTGGAACTCTCTTCCCCAAAAAGCTGTTGAGGCTGGGGGGTCAATTGAACATTTCAAAACTGAGATTGATAGATTTTTGTTAGGTAAGGGTATTAAGGATACCAAGGCAGGTAGATGGAGTTAAAATACAGATCAGCCATGATCTAATTGAATGGTGGAACAGGCTCGAGGGGCTGAATGGCCTACTCCTGCTCCTATTCCTATGTATTCCTATGTTCCTAGATGACGTGACTAAACCCATGCCGTTATGTTCTAGCCAATGCAAAGTAAACGTCAGTGGCTAAACACAAATTTACAATAGCTGATTAAAGCAACAACAAAAAAAAACGTTGCTTTTGTAAAAGTGCCCAACAAGAAGGGGGTGAAAACAAGAGGGACAATCACCGTCCAGGTCCCCTCAGCTCTGAGCTGGCATCCCACTGACACAGCTGCAGGTTGTGCATGACCCAGGGAGGACATGGGAGAGGAAAACGGTGGGCAATGGAGAATCCTTCAAGCAATCTGCAGGACAGATTCACCAAAATGGTACCAGGGATGAGGGACTTCAGATATGTGGAGAGACCTGAGAAGCTGGGGTTGCTCTCCTTAGAGCAGAGACGGTTAAGGGGAGATTTAATAGAGGTGTTCAAAATTAAGAGGGGTTTCGATAGAGTAAATGAGGAGAAACTGTTTCCAGTTTAATCAAACCGCTGGAGCCCTCATCCAGAGAATAATTTTTTAAAAAATTCTGACAGGGAAGCCCAGAAATTCTCAGCAGGTTGCTGTGGCCCTGGAAGTGGAGTGGGACAGGACCACCATCCATCAGTCTGCCAGGGTCGCGATCCCTTCTAAATCAGCGACGACAACAACTTGCATTTACAAAGCGCCTTTAACGTAGTAAAACGGGAACAATTATCAGACAACACTTTGACACCGAGCAACATGAGGAGATATTAGGACAGGTGACCAAAAGCTTGGTCAAAGTGGTAGGTTTTAAGGAACGTCTTAAAAGGAGGAGAGAGAGGCGGAGAGGATTAGAGAGGGAATTCCACAACTTAGGGCCTAGGCAGCTGAAAGCACAGTCGCCAGTGGTGGGTCGATGGAAATCGGGGATGAGCAAGAGGCCAGAATTGGATCCTGGAGATGAGATCATTAGCGTAAAGCAAGCGGGTACCTGCTCCACGTAAGGTGATTCCACAGGCAGATGCCCCACAGGTGGTGGGTGGGTGCGGGGTGTATTAGCGGCACCTTACGCTCCATGGGGGTAAGGACGGAGGGGCCGGCCGAGCGGAACTGGTGATAAAACACATTTTGTTTTGTTGCATAACCATTCTTCCTTTGGTTGAGATTGGTTGATGTTGGGAATCAGCATTGTGAGTCCCACCTACGCCTCTTGTACGGCAAGCAGCCTGCGTCAACGCAGGCATACTGTACATTGGCCGTGAGATGGGTGGAAACGCCAGAATTTCTGGTGGGGAACATCAGCCCCCTCCCCCACCCCCCCCAGTGCTGCCGCTTACACTGAAGTCAGGATGGGGGTGGATGTGGTGAAAGAAACATCTGCACATCCCTCCCACCCACCTTGGAATTCTGCATTGGAGCCAGGAAGGGTTGGACATCCGGAAAAATGAGGATCTGTCCTAAATTCCTATCCCCCATCCCAGGTTGCTCAGTTTTCACGCCAGAAAACAGGAGGAATTTCGGGAATAACGCCCCGGTCTGAAGCACTAACACCTTTGTTTTTTTCAGTTGCTGCTGGACAACCTGTTTGTCCTTTTCCAGAAGTTTCCGTTGCGACAGAGACTTGGGGCGGGTGCAGTCAATGTCTGGAAGACCACGTGTGCAGTGGGCTTAAACCCACCGAAACCGTGTCCTGTGATTTCTGTGCGCCGTATAAAGGGACCGGACCTGTCAACCTGGGCCGTGTTGACTTTGGCTGGAGTCGGAGTCAGCCATCACAGCCTTCCTCTGCAGTTCCTGTTCCACAGAAACGAGGGTTCCAGCTGTAGCCTGGTCCACTTGGGGTTTGGCTGCACTGGGATTCAACCCACTGGAGTTCGGTTCTGAAGTTACTGCCCCCCCGCACAGCATGGCCAGCTGTGCTTGACTGCTCCATATGGATTAAGAAACTGCAGCTGTTTTTTTACACAGCATTCTCTTGGAAATGCTGGAATGGTTCCTGTAACACTCCGTCAGACTGGCAGAGTCAAACAAGTGTCCATTAACACCTGAAAATTAAGAGCAACGTTGATGAGTCTCAATATAAATAGCATGTCGGTACATTTGCCTCCTTCGTTTCAGCCATGGCTCAGTGGGTAACACTTTCGCCTCTGAGTCAGAAGGTCGGGGGTTCGAGCCCCACTCCAAGGACTTGAACACAAAATCCAGTCTGACACTCCAGTCCAGTACTGAGGGAGTGCTGCACTGTCGGAGGTGCTGTCTTTTGGATGAGACATTAAACCGAGGCCCCGTCTGCCATCTCAGGTGCGTGTAAAATATCCCATGACACTATTCGAAGAAGAGCAGGGGAGTTCTCCTGGTGTCCTGGCCAATATTTATCCCTCAACTAACATCATTAAACAGATTATCTGTTCATTATCACATTGCTGTTTGTGGGACCTTGCTGTGCAAAAATTGGGTGCCACATTTCCCAAATTACAACAGAGACTACACGTCAAAAAAGTACTTCATTGGCTGTAAAGCGCTTTGGGACATCCCGAGGTCGTGAAAGGGGCTATATAAATGCAAGTTCTTTCTTTTTTTAATAAGAAATCGGAAAGTATGCACTTTGATAGAAACTGTCAAACTCTGAATTTCAGAGTCCCAATATTCATAGAGTTTTAAAATTCAAAACCTGACTGCAATTTATTGTGTTCCAGTTTGGTGATAAATAGTGACAAATAAACAGAATCATAGAATCATAGAAAGGTTACAGCACGGAAGGCGGCCATTCGCCCCATCGAGTCCGTGCCGTCTCTATGCAAGAGCAATCCAGCTAGTCCCACTCCCCCGCCCTTTCCCCGTAGCCCTGCACATTTTTTACTTTCAAGTACTTATCCAGTTCCCTTTTGAAGGCCATGATTGAATCTGCCTCCACCACCCCCTCGGACAGTGCATTCCAGATCATAACCACTCGCTGTGTAAAAAAGCTTTTCTTCATGTCACCTTTGGTTCTTTTGCCAATCACCTTAAATCTATGTAATAGAAACATAGAAAATAGGAGCAAGGGTAGGCCATTCGGCCCTTCGAGCCTGCCCCGCCATTCAAAATGATCATAGCTGATCGTCTAACTCAGTACCCTGTTCCCGCTTTTTCTCCATATCCCTTGATCCCTTCAGCATTAAGAAATATATCTATCTCCTTCTTGAATACATCTAATGACTTGGCCTCCACTGCCTTCTGTGGTAGAGAATTCCACAGGTTCACCACCCTCTGAGTGAAGAAATTTCTCCTCATCTCGTTTCTAAATGGCATACCCCGTATCCTGAGACTGTGACCCCTGGTTCTGGACTCCCCAGCCATCAGGAACATCCTCCCTGCATCTAGTCTGTCTAGTCCTGTTAGAATTTTATACGTTTTGATGAGATCACCTCTCATTCTTCTAAACTCTAGTGAATATAGGACTAGTCAACCCAATCTCTCCTCATTCGCCAGTCCTGCCATCCCAGGAATCAGTCTGGTACACCTCCGTTGCACTCCCTCCATGGCAAGGACATCCTTACTTAGATAAGGAGACCAAAACTGCACACAATACTCCAGATGTGCTCTCACCAAGGCCCTGTATAATTGCAGTAAGGCATCCCTGTTCCTGTACTCAAATCCTCTTGCAATGAACGCCAACAAACCATTCGCCTTCCTAACTGCTTGGTGCACCTGAATGCTCACTTTCAGCGACTGGTGTACAAGGACACCCAGGTCTCGTTGCACCTCCCCTTTTCCCAATCTATCACCATTCAGATAATAATCTGTCTTTCTGTTTTTACAACCAAAGTGGATAACCTCACATTTATCCACGTTATACTGCATCTGCCATGTTCTTGCCCACTCACCCAACTTGTCTAAATCACATTGGAGCCTCTTTGCATCCTCCTCACAGCTCACATTCCACCCCAGCTTTGTGTAATCTGCAAACTTGGAAATGTTACATTCCATTCCCTCATCCAAATCATTGATATATATTGTGAAATCTGGGGCCCAAGCACTGATCCCTGAGGTACCCCACTAGTCACTGGCTGCCACCCAGAAAAAGACCCGTTTATTCCTATTCTCTGTTTCCTGTCTGTCAACCAATTCTCAATCCATGCCAGTGTATTCCCCCCAATCCCATGTGCTTTAATTTTGCACACTAACCTCTTGTGTGGGACCTTATCAAAAGCCTTCTGAAAATCCAAATACACCACATTCACTGGTTCTCCCCCATCTATTCTACTGGTTACCTCCTCAAAAAACTCCAGTAGATTTGTTAAGCATGATTTCCCTTTCATAAACCCATGCTGACTTTGTCCAATCCCATTAATGCCTTCCAAGTGTTCTGTTATCACATCCTTTATAATAGATTCTAGCATTTTCCCCACTACTGATGTTAGGCTAACTGGCCTGTAATTCCCTGTTTTTTCTCTCCCTCCTTTTTTAAATAGTGGGGTTACATTTGCCACCCTCCAATCTGTAGGAACTTTTCCAGAGTCTGTAGAATTTTGGAAGATGATCACCAATGCATCCACTATTTCCAGGGCCACTTCCTCTGGTTCTTGACCGTTCTGCCAATGGGAACAGTTTCTCTCTATCTACTCTGTCTAGACCCTTCATGATTTTGAATACCTCGATCAAATCTCCTCGCAACCGTCTCTGTTCCAAGGAGAACAACCTCAGCTTCTCCAGTCTATCCACGTAACTAAAGTCCCTCATCCCTGGAATCATTCTAGTAAATCTCTTCTGCACCCTCTCTAAGGCCTTCACTTCTTTCCTAAAGTGCGGTGCCCAGAATTGGACACAATACTCCAGTTGTGGCTCAACCAGTGTTTTATAAAGGTTTATCATGACTTCCGTACTTTTGTACTCTATGCCTCTATTTATAAAGTCCAGGATCCCGTATGCTTTTTTAACCGCTTTCTCAACCTGCCCTGCCACCTTCAATGATTTGTGCACATATACCCCCCCGATCTCTCTGTTCCTGTATCCCTTTTAGAATTGTGCCCTCTAGTTTATATTGCCTCTCCTCGTTCTTCCTATCGAAATGTATCACTTCACGTTTTTCTGCATTAAATTTCATCTGCCACGTGTCCGCCCATTCCACCAGCCTGCTTATATCCTCTTGAAGTCTATCACTATCCTCCTTACTGTTTACTACCCTTCCAAGTTTTGTGTCATCTGCAAATTTTGAAATTGTGCCCTGTACACCCAAGTCCAAGTCATTAATATATAGCCCCCCTGGGGAACACCACTGTATACCTCCCACCAGTCCGAAAAACAACCGTTCGCCATTACTCTCTGTTTCCTGTCCCTTAGCCAATTCTGTACCAATGTCGCTACTGCCCCCTTTATTCCATGGGCCGCAATCTTGATGATAAGCCTACAGTGCGGCACTTTATCAAATGCCTTTTGAAAGTCCATTTACACCACATCGACTGCACTGCCCTCATCAACACTCTCTGTTACCTCTTCAAAAAACTTATCAGGTTAGTAAAACACGATTTGCCTTCAACAAATCCGCGCTGACTTTCCCTAATCAATCCATACTTGTCTAAGTGACCAAGGAAGTGAGAGAGAGGATAGTGGTAAAATATCCTTTGCTATGCAGTGTAGGTTAGAAGAACAGTGTCCTTCATTCTGACTGGACGTTCAGACATCTGCTCTGTACTTGATTGATAAGAAACATGAGCATGCTGCCTAAATCTTCTTTCTGAAGTATAAGTGAAGGCCAGCAGAGATTTTAGAACTGTCTATTTACATGGTCACAGATAAATAATGTACTCACTGGTCATCCAGGTCCCACAGAGCATTGACCATGAGTAGAACTGAGGACCATCCATAACCCAATATTAGCTGTGGGACGAACGTCACACTTTATATTCTTGCATCTATTTTGTAACTGGAATTAGCGGATGGAAGACTCTCAGACTGCACACCTGGGTTGTGCTCCCTTGCGAGTGCTGTTTCGTGGGGAATGTCGGATGATGTCAACTTATGAATCAAACTACCAAAGAAAGGGACAAGGGGACAAGGGGAAGGTTCCCTCCGTGTGTAACATGTAGCAAAATTAGAAATGTGTTTAGGCGCTCACAATTTCATTATACACAGCCTAAATCATGCAAAGGATTAGTGTGCAGACTATAACATCAGTCACTATCTTATATTCCTTTCCTTGGACTTCAAAGGTGCCACTTGTGCTCAGGTAAGACTCAGCTGTTCTATTAGTGCACGGAGCTGAGGGTCGGAAAATCGCTAAATCCCGGAACTCCCTCCCTAACAGCTCAGTGGGAGCACCTTCACCATACGGACTGCAGCGGTTCAAGAAGAAGGCTCACCATCACCTCCTCAAGGGCAACTAGGGATGGGCAATAAATGCTGGCCATGCCAGTGACGTCCACATCCCAAGAATGAATTTTGAAAAAATATACTTCAAAAATAAAATAATTGCAGGGCTAGGGGGAAGGTGCTGGGGAGTAGGACCAATTGGCTAGCTCTTTCAAAGAGCCGGCAGAGGCACCATGGGTCTAATGGCCTTCTCGTGTGCTGCAGGATTCTATGGGCGCTAAATTGGGCCATTTGGCGCCTGTTGTTTCGGTGCTACTTGGCCTCTCGAACATCCAAGATGGCGTCTTGGCTGCGCACACACGTTTCCAGGGTGACGTGCACTTGACGCCATCTTGGTATAGGCAGTAGCGCAGGCGCAAATACCAAACACAGGCAGCATGTAAAGTAAGGAGAAAACGGATACAATCAGTGTGCAACGCTGATTTAAAGTGATAGACGCCATTTTGGGACTTAATGCTCAACTCAACGCACAGTCTTAACCACGACCATCTGAATGTGTCTTTTAGAGTGCCCGGAGAACCCCCCACCAGCGCTATTTAAAGGGACCATGCAAGATTTACAGGTTACTGGCTGGATTATTGCTTCTGGCTGCCAAGAGATTTGTAACTGTTTTTGGAGGTCTCCTATGCTTGAATACTAGGACGCGGGGACATAGCCTAACATTTAGAGGCAGGACGTGCAGGAGTGAAGTTAGGAAACGCTTCTACACGCAAAGGGTGGGAGAAGTTTGGAACGCTCTTCTACAGACGGCAGTTGATGCTCGCTCAACTGTGAATTCTGAATCTGAGATTGATAGGTTTCTGTGAACCAAGGGTATTAAGGGATATTGGGTTAAGGCAGGTATATGGAGTTAGGTCTCAGGTCCGTCATGATCTCACTGAATGGTGGAACAGGCTCGAGGGGCTAAGTGCCACTGCCACTTGCTGCCTCCTGTTATGCGCCACCTTCTCCTGCAAGAAAGTGGGACGTGTGTCTGGATGATGTGCCTGTCATGGTGGAATAGCTGCCAATGTGTGTGGCCTGTGAGTTGTGGGTGGGCGGCTTGCAACAGTGGTAATGTGCAAGGGGGAGAGGAAGCATCTGATTGGAAGAGTTGAGTACTGATTGAAAGAGTTTGTTGGTATGTGGGTGATGGGGTGTGTAGCGCGTGGTGCAGTTGGTAGGAGACGCCGCTTGACAATTGACCTCACTCACCTTGACCACTCGTGTCAAAGCATTGAACTTCTTCCTGCTCTGCATCCATGTTCGTGGTGCTATGCGCCTGGCATTGACTTCGTCCCCTACTGCCTCCCACAGCCTCTTGAGCATATGTCTGGAGGGCCTCTTGCCCTCCTGGGAATATAAGATGCCCCTCCTTCTGTCCACCTTTTGCACCAAGGCCTCTAGTACATCAGCAGAGAACCCTGGTACATGCTCTCTTGCAGGCCTGGTACAAAGATCGGCAGATTGGTGAGGTCTTGCATGCAGATTGGAGGATGTGGGATATAGTAGTGCGCAACCTTTATTCAATGTTTTAACATAACTCATCAGTGCGTAAACATTTGGACGGAACCTGCATTTGTGTGAGATGTCTGATCTCCATCCAGATTCTGCGCAGACAGCAGACTGTTATTTTTAGAAAATAACAGGTACCGGCTACCTTTAAGAGATTTTAAGAGACATCCTCCCTTTAAGAGTTTGGGGCTCCCCCTGCAGGTGGAAAGTGCAAATTCCATTGAATTTTGGTCTCCATTTGGTGACAACGGGTTTAGTGTGTGCGAACGCACAGTTACTGAGTGTAGCATAGTACACAATCCTGAGGGCAGCCACTGTGTGGCTGGAAACATGGCTCTGGGCTGAAGGTTGATGATTAACAATGAGTTAAGACGACAGCAGAGCTGTCTAGGGTATAGAATATTCAACAACAAAAAAAATGACTGCCAAAATATAACATATAACACTGATTCTTTAAACGTTCTAAATCAGCTTAGGAAAATAAACATGCACCATGCATGATATCAAGTCACTAGGAAATTAAGTGAGCTACTGACTCAGCTAACCTTTACATTTCCCTTAGGTTCAGTCCATTTACGAGCCCAGTCATGAGCCAAGTACACAATGCAGTCTTGTTGGAAGTGGAGCAAGGATGAGTCACCTGTGGAAATGGAACTGGTCAGAGTTGAATAGTTTGGTTTGGAAAGGCCAGGTTAATACCTCGGCGTATGTTTTGGGATTCGGCAGGAGATTCCACAGAACTTTCTCTCGTTGAGAGGTTTTATCTGCAGTCTAATGGGAGTCTGTGTAGGTTTGAGAGTCCGTGGATAGGATTAGAGGAACTTTACAGGGCTACAAATGACCAGTGGGATCCATCTGGCTGGTGCCAAAGTTCAAACTCACCATACTCTATCTCTCATATCCCTCAGCCACTGTCTGAACCAAACGTCTTTGCAGCTTTTTTCAGAGGTAGAGCTATAAACCAAGTACAAGCTGTATTCTTGGCCAATTGGAGGTTGGATACATTGAAGCAGCTGTGGGAATATAACTAGTTAACAGGTGAAATGTATAAATCAGTGTATACAACAGGATGGATGGGCCACAAACCATGTCCTGATTCTGTGCATTTATATCATCATTTATATGCATTAGCTGCCCATAGATTATGTCTACAGGGTTGGGGGAATGTTAGAAGTAACATGGCACACTTGATGGACCAGATGGTCTTTTCCTGCCCGTCAATTTCTTATGCTTGTATGTTCGTAACATGATCAGCAAGAATGAGACAGGTTACAAACCCATTTAAAGTACTGGGGCTGTGATTCTTAAATTAATCATATTTGTCTTTGGCAGCACCTCCCACCCCTGCGACCTCCCCCACCTAGAAGGACAAGGGCAGCAGGTGCATTGGAAACACCACCACCTGCACATTCCCCTCCAAGTCACACACCATCCCGACTTGGACACTTACCGGCCGTTCCTTCATCGTCGCTGGGTCAAAATCCTGGAACTCCCTCCCTAACAGCACTGTGGGAGAACCTTCACCACACGGACTGCAGCGGTTCAAGAAGAAGGCCCACCACCACCTTCTCAAGGGGCAACTAGGGACGGGCAATAAATGCCAGCCTTGCTAGTGACGCCCACATCCCCAGAATGAATTTTTAAAGATCATCGTAATGGAAACATTTTTAAATCAAAAATTAATTATTGCCACTCCCAATGAGCGAGCAGTTGTAGCGCTCTGAATTGTGTGTCCCAGGTACAACATAAAACTTCAACTACACTGTTCCAACAACTTGACTCTAACCTTAGAAGAGCATGGTTGACTGTGGGGATGGATGGGACTTATCGAGGGGAGGGGGTCTTGAATTTTTTGAGGGAATGGTGGTCTTACTTTTGTTTTCCATACGAAAATCTCTGTATTTTTGTGCATGGGACCTTCCTTTTTGGTGTTTTTTTCATGTATGGGAAGGTCTCCTTTTTTTGTGTACTGTGGCTTTTTCAGCAAAGTGATAATGACCAGATAATCTGCTTTTTAGTGATGTTGGTTGAGGGATAAATATTGTCCAGGACACCGGGGAGAACACTCCTGGCCTTCTCTGAAATAGTGCCATGGGATTTTTTACATCCACCTGAAAGGGCAGACGGGGCCTGGGTTTAATGTCTCATTCAAAAAACAACATCTCCGACAGTGCAGCGCTCCCTCAGTGCTGGCACTGGGAGCGTCAGCTTAGATTATGTCCTCCAAGTCCCTGGAGTGGGATTTGAACCCATGACCTTCTGACTCAGAGGGGAGATTGCTATCCACTGAACCTCGGCTGATACAGCTGTGGATGATGTAAGGTAGAGAACATTTGAATACAAGAGCTTGAAGTTCATTGCAATTATGTTTAAATGGATGAAAAGGATTAACAATTTACAAGAGTTGGCAAAAAAAATAGCAAATACTTGCCATAAAGTATTGAGATTCCTAAAGCAGACCCTTTTTTAGTTAACACAGCACAACGAACTTGCATTTCTGTAGCACCTTTCATGACCTCAAGAAGTCCCAAAGCATTTCACAGCCAATGAAGTGCTTCTTTTTGAAGTGTAGTCACTGTTATAATGTTGGGAAACAGGCCGTGATTCATGAATGACATTGCGACATCCGCAAGGAATGCACTTGGAACACACTGACACTTGGAATTAATGCTCATCGAAACTTTGGCCCACCACAAAAAAATTTGAGCCATCACTGCGAAGAAAATTCATGGCTCACTTGAGAATGCAGAGCATCAGCGGAGAGGGACTCCTGGGCCAGGGCTATCATCGAGGAGTTATCCCAAAACAAGAACCTGTGGAAAATCTCTGACTGTGTAATCTCCTTATTATGGAACCTGTCCACACGCAGAATTAAGAAGCAAAATCCATCCTGTATCTGAAGCACACGGAAACTTTTATGTTCTTTGTAACAAGTTGTCAGCACGAACATCTCATTCTAACAAATCTTTCCCCAAATCATAAACGCCCCAGGGGACAAAGGTTACAAGACGGGAAGCTCGAGGTAAGAAAGAAATGGGAATTAATACTGGCAAACGTAAAACAATTACACATTGTATGAAGAAAAAATGTACAACAGAAAAATGCAATCGAATTGGAATATAGGGTGATTTATAAAGGGATCTGGGGGTAAAAGTAACCCCTTGCAATATGTCAACGGGTCGGAATTTGCTGTAAAATAATGGTGTGTGGACGCCGTTATTAATGTGCAAATCGGCCAGCAACTTGAGGCGAGGAAGAGATGCCCCGTGAATTGCGAATCGCCACAAGTTGCTGGACGATCGCCATTAGCCTCGCGAAAACGCCATCTTGCCCTCAACCTCCTCGTGATTTTCATGGAGTCGCTGCATTTCCACATTAATTGCTCATTAAACTCGTCGCAGAAAGTTAAGTCTAGTGATTAACAGCATAAGCACCCTTTTAAGGACAGGATAATTGTTAATGACGGCCAATCAACCACTCTGGCCCAGAAAGTGAACAATTAAAAGTGTGGAATCTCATTCAAGTAATGAATTGTTGTTGGACATTTTAAAATGTCAAATTTAAAATTTTAAAACTTTTTTCTAACTTTTCCTTTCTGTCTCTTTTTTTGTCACTCTTAATTTAATCTTTCTTTCCCTCTCTTTATTTCTCTTCCTGTTCCTGATTTGACTCTAATTCACCCTCTTTCTCAGTCCTTCCTCTGTTTATTTCTCAATCCTTAAATTCCATTGGATACACTGTTGGTCCCGTCATTCACCAAGGTCCCAGATGGCCCTTTGCTCTCGTCGGCCGTCACCAGTTCGCACTTCCAGCAAATCACAGGGTAAAACATTTTCAAGCTGAAGGCTGCAGGAAAAAGTCGAACTAACCAGGCACACTGTGAGATTCCTCGCTCCAGCAAATTCCGGCCCAATACAATCCTGTTTCAGGGAGTGGGAATCTGCAGGGCATTTCCGGACTTTGAAAGACTGATTTAAAGATCCATGGCATTGGAGCCAAGGGGGTGGGAATTGCATTGGGCCCCATTTCGGTCAGACCGTCGAGCTGCGGTAACCTGCTGTGTGTCCCGAGGCAGCTCGCCGGCAAAGCAGACATCAATGCCAGGCCACTGGGATGTCAGCAGTGGATCTCAGGTAATTCCCGGGAAGACGGGGTTTAAGTGGGCTACAGGGGGAGGCTGATTGTGACACCTGTGGAGCTCGGGGGGAGCGCTCCTGCTCCTCCTGTCTCCCCAGGAAGGCCTTTTTTGAACAAAAGCTTGACAACTTATTCCTCGAATGGCGGCCGTGGCTGAAGAATCCTGTGTGAGGTAGGCCCGAAGCCTGCCCCCGCTCATTGTTGACTGATTTTCAAAAAGGATCCTTTAACTGGCCTTTAATATGTTAATAAAGGGCCTAATGCCTGTTTTAGGCATCCGCCTGGGACACCGACAAATTTAGCATTGGCACCAACACCTGCGCAGATTGGGCACAGGCCATCCCTCGGCTAAATTGGTGTGTATAGTGCACGTTTTACACACAAAAAAAGGGGGGCAACGGGTACCTTTTTGACAGGAGTGGCTCAGTGGTAGCACTCTTGCTTCTGGGGTCAGAAGGTCATGGGTCCAAGCTCCCACTCCAGTGACTTGAGCCTATACTCCAGGCTGACGCTTCAGCGCAGTACTGAACTGCCAGAGGTGCCATTGTGAAAGGTGCTATATAAATGGTTCTCTCTCCTCCCTCCCTCCCTCCCTTTCCCTCTTCCCTCCCCAGCCCCAGCACCGTGCTGGACGTAGACCGAGTGTGGTGTGAAACAGAAGTGTAATTTGACCCCAATCAGTCTCACTCCACTTTGCTCTGGAATCAGGTCGGTCCCTGTATCCAGGTTTAAATGTCAAATTAAGAGCTGAGGTGAAGCCTGAATCTTTCTCAGCCACCCTAATTTGGGAGGGTGAATGCAGTCTAAGAGTGACACAGATTGCAAACTTGGTTAAATATGAGGGGTGGGGATAAACTTAAGAAATTGTGTTCTGGCATGGAGCCTGGTCTGCTGGGGGCGCATGTCTGGAATGCCATTTGGACAGTGGATTGTGGCATGTGCAAGCCCGAGGCGATCTTGCAAAGTGACTGTTTACAGAGCTGTTTTATTTTAAGACTGACATATGACAACATAGGCTGAACTAACTGAATCTTTAGACTGAAACATGTGAACTGTGACTCCCAGCTAGTAGGATTTAATGTTTCTTGTCGTAGACCTCAGGCATGATCAAATCTTGTTACTACAGCAACTCAAACAGTGCGGGCATTCCCCATTCTCTGCCTGGATCCCCCTCTCTCCTTTTCTCCTGCATGGCAACATTGGAGAACTCCTTGTGCAGGAAAGAAATCATGGAATCTGGTTTCCCTGACAGACTTTCATCACTGCACTTTTAATCATTGTCAATGTTAGTGAGAGAGGTTATTTTATGTTTGAACAAGGTTCCATTCATAACTGGTTTATTTGAACTTCCTTCCCATCCCTGCTCCCAGTGCCTGTGTTTCCGGAGAGGATGCTTGTGGTCGAAGCCCTGGCTAACTGCTCGCGACTGCTTCTTATGTCCTTCAGAAAGCTGCGTCAACAAAGTGGCCACTTCAGGGATTGTTAGTACCACGAGATTTGGGTTTAAATCCAGACCACAGCGGTGGCACACAAGTCTCCGCCAGGTGTCAGGGTTCCACGTGCAGTAAGTCTGGAACAGCCTCAATCCAGTTCCTCATGAGTGGAAAAGCAGGTAACTTCCATCATTTGGAACCAGTCTCACTCAGGCTGCAAGGACGGCTGATGTAGGGAATGGAGATTTCACACTGGTGAATTGGCTCCGTTGATTTTGGGAGCTAAGAGTAAAAATTCCTCTGGTCGCTGCGTGTACAAGAACATAGGATCTGCTAAACGATAAAAGACTAAGGTCCATCTAGTTCGCCTTCTACCATCCTGGTAGTCACTTGATACAACGATAATGGAGCTGTTGACTAATCATAGTAATCAATCTCCATCAATGAGTCTACAACAGACCCAGACATGAGGTGAGGAAAACCCCCAGTGGTGGAGAGCTTTGGGAACCAGAGATCCAAAGTCACCTGTTCCTCCCAAGCATGTTGCATTCACCACATGTCATGTCTCAAATTACTCATATACTGTATCCTAAAATGTTATTTTCTGAAAGAAATTGTTCAAATTTGCATTTTAGTGAATTAACACTATCTGCTCCCACCGTTTCTCTCGGGATCCTGTTCCATAGATTGACCTCTCGCTCACTGAAGTGTTTTCGCAGATTAGTTCTGAATTTACCCCCTTCAAGTGCAGGCCGTGTCCCCTGGTTCTACTGTTCTAGGAGGCATTTATAATTTGGCTAGAATGACTTAATAAAGGAAACCTTCTCTACAATATCCCTGTAGCAACTCACCAAGGTCACTTCGAGAGCACCTCCCAGTCCCACGTCCTGTGCAACCAAAAGGCACAAGAGCGGCAAAGTCATAGGAAAGCCACCCCCTCCGAGTTCCTCTCCAAGTCACGGAACATCCCGACTTGGACATATATCGCCGTTCCTCCATCATCGCTGGGTCAATAGCCCGAATCGTGGGAGCACCTTCACCGCCCTCTCAAGGTAACTGGGGATGGTCATTCAATGTGGCCCTGCCAGTGTCGCCTACCCACCCCGAGAACAAATTAAAACAAAACATCGTTAGGGACAGCAGATAAAACTTTGCCTTGGACTATAACTTGATTGGGACCAAAAGTACATAGAAAAAGTCAAAGAGGAGAAACAGCCATTTTGCCCATTCTGCTCCAGCATTTTAACTCACCCAGCCTACCATCCAAAGACATTTTGAACTCCCCTAGTATCTTTAACTCCATCAACTTACCTGGTAGACCTTCCAAATTTTGAGCACCTTTTGAATAAAGGACTTTTTTTCTAAAATCTGTTTTAAATTTACCTTCCACTAATTTAAATTTATGGCCTCTTGTCCTGCTGGCCTAAAGTATTATTCTGGGTTCACCTTATCTACAATGTTTAATGCTAATATTCATCACATAATTACATTTAAAGCTACATCACCCTACAATATACAGCTTGAGCTTCTTTATTCTTCTTTATTCTTTCCTCCTGGCTCATCCCTTTTATACTGGAGGCCATTCTAATTGCTTTTCTCTGCACCTTTTCTAGTGCAAATACATCCCATAGAACCATATAAATGTACAGCACAGATGGAGGCCATTCAGCCCATCTTGTCTGTGCTGGTTCTCTGCTTGAGCAATCGAAAACTAACCCCACTGCCCTGCAATCTCCCCATAGCCCTGTACCTTTCTCTGCTTCTAATATTTATGATGTGGAGATGCCGGTGATGGACTGGGTTTGACAAATGTAAGGCTATAACCTGGTGTTGTAAGATTCCTTACATTTGTCTAATATTTATCTAATTTTCCCTTTGAAGATACAATGGTCTCTGCCTCAACCATTCCCTGTGGCAAAACATTCCATGCTCTAACAACCCTCCGTGTAAAGAAATTTCTCTTAACCTGTCTCCTCACTCCCTCAGTGACAATGTTAAATGGATGATCCCTCAACACTGCCTCCCCAACCAGAGGAAATAGTCTTTCTCTATTCACTCTATCAAAATCCTTCATAAATGTAAAAACCTCTGCTAGACCTCCTCTTAACTTTCTCTGTTCCATTGGACGTTGTCCCAGTAGCTCAAGTCTTTGATAACTGTAGCTTCCCATTTCTGATATCTTTCAGATGAGTCAACATTCCTTTTGGCTTTAACAGTCTTCCTATGATGAAATGCCTACAACTGCACACATTACTCCAACTACCTAGAGAGAAGGGTTTTGAGGCTTTCCAGCAGCCTAGAAAGAACTTGCATTTATATAGCGCCTTTCACGACCTCAGGATGTCCCAAAGCGCTTCATGGTCAATGAAGTACTTTTGAAGTGTGGCCACTGTTGTAATGTAGGGAAACTGCAACTAGTTTGCACACAGCAAGATCCCACAAACAGCAATCAGATAAATGACCAGATAATCTCTTTTTAGTGATGTTGGTTAAGGGCTAATTGTTGGCCAGGACACCGGGGAGAACTCCTCTGCTATTCTTCCAAATAGCGCTATGGAATTTTTTTTTACGTCCACCTGAGAGGACAGACTTCCTGTCTGAAAGACGGCACCTCCGACAGTGCAGCATTCAAATCCCTGCCTGGATAATGTTCTCAAATAACCAGGGTGGGGCTTCAACCCACATCTATCTAACTCAGAGTCAAGAGTGCTGCTACTGAATCAAACCACAGATCTGTACGAATTTACCATTACTTTTGAAGCACTTTCACTTGAAGTTCCATTTTAAATATGACGACCGAACGCAGCGTGCCAAGTCTGGCTTAACCGTTGCTTTATGAAGCCGTAGCAGTATCGCTGTAGACTTGCACTGCAGCGTTCTTGCTGCGTGTCCCTTAACTTGATCCAGGGTGGCCCAAGTGGAAAAATATGTTCCATTTGGGGATAACACTGATGTCCCTCTATACATTAAACACAAAAGTTAGCCAAAAAACATGTGCACAGACATACATATATATATATATATATATATAATCCCAAATTTGTCAACACATTTTAGAATAATGACTATTTTTAAATATACTTGACATCTGGCTCATACACAATGCCAGAAAACCTGATGATTAATGCCAGCCTCAAACAACTCCTTCATTTAGTTGACTGACTAGTCTCCATTATTTGTTGGCCCAACATAAACCTGAGCAGCCAGCTTTTGTAAAATTTGTAATGACAAGTGTTAATGACCGCACTAAGGAATTTGTCAACGAGTGTCGACAAGGGCCTTGATAAACAACAAACTGACTGCAAGATTCAATTTATTAAAACGTTAGCACAAGAATGGGAAGAAAAGGTCAAATAGTCTAGGCGAGCATTCTGCTGTCTGCTAGGTGCCTCAGAGTCTGAAGGTCGTGGGTTCAAGTCCCACCCCGGGGACTTGAGCACAAAATCTAGGCTGACACTTCGGTGCAGTACTTTGGGGAGTGCTGCACTGTCAGAGGAGCCGTCTTTCAGATGAGATGTCAAACTGAGGCCCTCTCAGGTGGATGTAAAAGATCCTGTGGTGCTATTCGATGAAGAATAAGGGAGTTCTCCCGATGTCCTGGCCAATATTTATCCCTCAGCTAACACCTATGAAAAACAGATTATCTGGTCATTATCACATTGCGGTTTGTGGGATCTTGCTGTGCACAAATTGTCTGCTGTGTTTCCTACATTACAACAGTGACCACACTTCAAAAGTACTTAATTTGCTATAAAGCACTTTGGGACGTCCTGAGGTCTTGAAAGGCGCTGTGTAAATGCTGGTGATTGTGGAATCCCAGAATGAATCAGGAGTGATGGAGTGGACGTGGGGGAATATAACCAGAGAATGCAGGAAATCTGAACTAGAAATAAGCAACAGATCAACCAGCATCCAAAAAGGAAAAAAAGGCCCAGCAATTCAGGAACGCCTATTTTCGGGCACATGGGTGGGGTGGGACGCAGGGTACATGTTATTTGCATACGCTAAGGGCCTAATGCCTGCTTCAGGCGTGGGTAAAGGATGCCTCTTGTTTCACCTTACCCAATATGGCACTTCCATCCGGAAATGTGCACGTGCTTCCTGCCCGGCCGTAAACGGGCGCTGCGCAGGCCAATTTATAGGCCGTAATCTTTTAACATTCGGTTCCACCCGACGTGTTCACTTACCTTTCTCGTCACAGATGATGAATGCTGTGCCTTTCTAGCACATTCTGTTTCTACTTTAGAAAAAGAGGAAGTCTGACCGTCACTGTGCAACCCAAAAAGAACATGTTTGGTCGGACTGATTAATGACTAATGGAACAACCTTTTGTTTGTCCTGCCAGCTTTGCTTCATTCTTTCTCCAGTTGGAACAGCCCGGGCTACCTGCGCACTCAACTCATCTTTCTTACACTGTCGGGGTCAGTAACTCCTGCAATGACCAGCGGCCCTCTCATCCCAGTGATACCATCGGTCCCTCTCCGCTTCATCAAAAAAAAACATATCTTTTTCTCTCTAGAACTCAGCAACAAAAGAACAGAGAAACAGAGTGTGCTCTGTCTAACCAGTGTAGGGGTTTGCCGTGTTGAAGTGAAAGGAAAGGTTTTGTGCCACGTTCTCTGAGAGGTGACTTCACGCCCATCGTGGCTTGAGTTGGAATTGCAGATTGTCCTGAGGGTTTACTTCATTCATCGCACTGTCCCCCCCCTTGGCAATAAACCCCATTGCTGCCACCGTTTTGTTGCAAGCCATGTTTGACCATGTAAACTGAGGAGATTAAGAGATCAAATTGGTTCATTTATTAATGGCAGTGGATGCTCACAATCTTGGGTGACTGCAGAGGCAAATCTTCTAGTTCAAACCTTTATGAGACTATTCCCATAGAATCATAGAATCATAGAAGTTTACAACATGGAAACAGGCCCTTCAGCCCAACATGTCCATGTCGCCCAGTTTATACCACTAAGCTAGTCCCAATTGCCTGCACTTGGCCCATATCCCTCCATACCCATCTTACCCATGTAACTGTCCAAATGCTTTTTAAAAGACAAAATTGTACCCACCTCTACTACTGCCTCTGGCAGCTCGTTCCAGACACTCACCACTCTTTGAGTGAAAAAATTGTCCCTCTGGACCCTTTTGTATCTCTCCCCTCTCACCTTAAATCTATGTCCCCTCGTTATAGACTCCCCTACCCTTGGGAAAAGATTTTGACTATCTACCTTATCTATGCCCCTCATTATTTTATAGACTTCTATAAGATCACCCCTAAGCCTCCTACTCTCCAGGGAAAAAAGTCTCAGTCTATCCAACCTCTCCCTATAAGTCAAACCATCAAGTCCCGGTAGCATCCTACTAAATCTTTTCTGCACTCTTTCTAGTTTAATAATATCCTTTCTATAATAGGATGACCAGAACTGTACACAGTATTCCAAGTGTGGCCTTACTAATGTCTTGTACAACTTCAACAAGACATCCCAACTCCTGTATTCAATGTTCTGACCAATGAAACCAAGCATGCTGAATGCCACTGGGAGCCCATGGTCAAGGAAACAACAATGGAAGAGGAAGAGCCCTTGAGAAGGTCCAACTACAGAAGGACTTTGCCAACCCACCATGTTTTTTTTAATTTCCCAATAAACAGCGACGGCAGTACAATCGAGAGGGATGTTCACTGTGAAGGCTGCCCACTCCTGGATTGGAGCCAGCATGTGAAGATAAAGATCGAGAAAGGAACGTGGTTTTAAATGATTGACATTGGTGGTTTGGAATGCAGATGTTTGGTGGACAAAGGGATGAATCACAACTGGCTCCACAAGGTGATTGGTTTACTCCTGTGTCCTGTTGCTATGAAGGTTCACCTTGGGAGACATATCGGAGGAAGAAACTACCTGCAGATTCTCGTGATAGGGACCTGATTGATAAGTTGCAGCACAGCCTAATGGGGGAAGGCCCAGGCACAATTGCAAATGCAATTTCAAACACATTCCATTGGTCTCTTAATTCCTTCAAATCTACAACAAGATCCATCACGTTCAAACCTATCAAGAGAAAGAGAGCAGCAGCAGGGAAAGGGAGACATGACCCCTTGCACGATATTTTAGCCTTCACTTATACTATCCACAAACAGGATTACCGGAGTCTGGTTTCATCCAACAGCTTTCTGCTGCTTATGATATTAAGCTGTGTAGATTGTACAAATCATTTGGCGGGCTTGGCTACTTGCATTGTGCATATGGTTTCGATTCTGTAATAATTAGCTTATTTGAATTGTATTGCCTAATAAAGTTTTTATTACTAATGAATATGGTATCTGCCTCCGTCTGTGTGTGGTTGATTTGGACTTCATGCAGCCTGGCTTCAGAAAACAGGGAACCTACAACTCTGCACCTTTAAGTAAATAACATTTGGAAGCAGGGCATCGGGCTTATTGCTACTGGCCTCTGTTTCGTTCCACTCGTCCCTCATATACAAATGCAGGGATGACCCACTTACACCAGGTTAGCATTTAGGATACACTAATTTTACATTCATCAAGGAAGAACTTGATTTGATTTAGAGCCCTTCACATTCTCAGGACATCCCAAAGTGCTTCACAGCTAATGAAGTACTTTTGAAGTAGGGATAAGTGGCAGCCAATTTGGGCACAATAAGGTCCCACAAACAGTAATGAGATAATGACCAGGTAATATATTTGAGTGATGTTGGTTGAGGGATAAATATTGGCCCAGGACACCGGGGAGAACTCCCTAGTTGCAATTAGCCATTAGCCATGCTCATTTGGAACTGGGTGGAGATTTTCACACTGATTTCAGTCAGAACCCTGACAGGAACTTTTAAGCCCATCAGTCCCATTTGCCATTGAATCCTAGACCCTGAGGTGACAGAACAGTGTGCCAATCACTGCCCAACCTGTGCCCAATTTTAATTCATTACTGCATAGATCTAAGCTGGCATTTATGTCTTTTTGAAACCTTATTTGTGTTGTTTGCTGGCCCTGGTTGCTATTTTATGGTTCTATTCATGTTTAGCTTTTCAGGAGTGAAGTTTGTGAAAGCAAGTGGCAGGATAGTCTGACAGTATGAGCCACATGGAATAACAATAGGACAGTGTGAATGACACTGCAAAATAATACCACTCAATGTGACCCTGCCCTGTGACACACTCCTCACTGTGTGCTATCCTGTATACAATGTAAATCATCTGAACCCTTCGATGTGACCCTGCCCTGTGGCACACTCCTCGCTGTGTATTACCCTGTATACAATATAAACCATCTGAACCTCTCGATGTGACCCTGCCCTGTGACACACTCCTCACTGTGTGCTATCCTGTATACAATGTAAATCATCTGAACCCTTCGATGTGACACTGCCCTGTGACACACTCCTCGCTGTGTGCTATCCTGTATACAATATAAACCATCTGAACCACTCAATGTGACCCTGCCCTGTGACACACTCCTCACTGTGTGTTATCCTGTATACAATATAAACCATCTGAACCTCTCAATGTGACCCTGCCCTGTGACACGCTCCTCGCTGTGTGTTATCCTGTATACAGTATAAACCATCTGAACCTCTCGATGTGACCCTGCCCTGTGACACACTCCTCGCTGTGTGTTATCCTGTATACAATATAAACCATCTGAACCCCTCGATGTGACCCTGCCCTGTGACACACTCCTCGCTGTGTGCTCTTCTCCACATAAATATATCTATTTACACTTCATTGCACAAAAATCAAACTGAAAACATCTATTCACATTTAAGATTGTTACAAAGCAGCCTGTCACACCCCCTATGGGTTAACTAACAAAGCCAAGGGGAGGAAATATTTCATATTTTATTGCGAGAAGTCGAGCGTGAAATCCTGCTGAAAGCAACGGAAGGCGAGAGGATCCATTGTACCCAAGATAAGAAACAAACCAAGTAGCTACAGAAGGAAAAGAAGGTTACAGATCGCAGCTCAGTGACAAGGGAGAAAGCTCAGCTGAAAATGCTATCAGCAGAGGGCAATTAAAGTTCAAGGGAACATCTGTAAAAATGGATCATTAATGGGCTTTTATATGATCAGACAGCAGGCTGCAAAAATAAACAGAACGAGAAGCAGGACGACGAAAGAAAAGCAGAGCTCGGCAGTGATGAGATCAAACTGTGTGGCGGGGGTGCCAAGGAATTCTTTGCTAGCCACGTCAGTGAAGTGTGGGCCCGCTCAACTCCCAAAGTTCAAGCCAGGGATTGTTCATTGGAAAGCACAGCACGTTCATTGTCACATGATGTTGTATATTTAGAACCTCTGGGTGTTGACAGCATGGGGTGGGGGGGGCACGGGATGGGTGGGAGCATTCACTGAGCATGTGTTGGTAGATTTGCCACCTCGCCCGCTGCCAATGTACTTTGGAAAGTTCACAGGTGCATGTTGTGCAGACTCCACAAGCCAACCCTATTATACCCTCCTACCAATCAAGTGACGGACCTTTGTTCCTGGTTTGGAGGTTACAATCGTCCTTTTCTTCCCACAGTTTCCTTCCCTTCCTGGGTGGGGCTCCATGGTACGAGTAGTCTTCCCAAATGGTCATTTTTCATACCGGAGCCTGGGGCAGTGATCTCCGAAAGCCTCAAGAACACTTGAGTTTGACCGTGCTTTCACGCGCTCAAGGACAAGTTCCAGCTGGACGCACTTTGGCCGCAACTGTTCATAAGCGATTGGCTTGCTGGACCTATTCAGAGGGCATTAAGGGCTAATCACGTAGTGTGGGACAGGAGTCACGTGTCGGCCAGACCAGGTAGGGGTGGCTGGTTCTCCCCCCTGAGGGACGTTAACGAGCCAGTTGGGTTTTTACAACAATCCAGCAGCTTTCATGCTCATTCTTTTTTCTCTCTGGGTGTTCGCCCACGAATAACCAGATTTATTAAATCCAATTTCACAACTTGTCATGTGGGATTTAAACTCACAACCTTTGGACTACTGAGTCCAGTTCCATAACCAGTACGCTACTGGCTTCGAGGGACCGGGAGGCGAGCTGCTCATCACAGAATACCTAGAGGCGGGTGCTCTGTGATGAGAGGCTCATCTCCTGGCCCCTGACAGCCTCTACACCATCCACAAGGATCAAGTCAGGAGCTGGTTGGAATACTTCCCACTTACCTGGATGGGTGATGGGTGCAGCTGCAATTACAATCAAGAATTGTATAGAATTACATAGAATTTACAGCACAGAAACAGGCCATTCGGCCCAATTGGTCTATGCCGATGTTTATGCTCCACACGAGCCTCCTCCCTCCCGACTTCATCTCACCCTATCAGCATATCCTTCTATTCCTTTCTCCCTCTTGTGTTTATCTAGCTTCCCCTTAAATGCACCTATACTATTCGCCTCAACTACTCCTTGTGGTCGCGAGTTCCACATTCTCACCACTCTTTGGGTAAAGAAGTTTCTCCTGAATTCCCTATTGGATTTATTAATGACTATCTGATATTTACGGGCCCTAGTTCCGATCTCCTCACAAGTGGAAACATCTTCTCTACGTTTACCCTATCGAACCCCTTCATAATTTTAAAGACCTCTACTAGGTCACCCCTCAGCCTTCGCTTTTTTAGAGAAAAGAGACTCAGAAAAGAAGTTTGACACCATTCAGGACAGAGCAGTTTGCTTGACTGGCGCCCCTGCCATTGGACTTTATATTCACCCGTTCCATCACTGGCGCACAGTGGCAGCAGTATGTGCAATCTACAGGATGCACCACAGCAGTTCATCAAGGCTACTGCAACAGCACCTCCCTCACCTGCGACCTCCACCATCAGGAAGGACAAAAGCAACAATGTCGTGGGAACACTGTCGCATTTAAGTTTCCCTCCAAGTCACACACCGTCCTGACTTGGACATATATCGCCGTTCCTTCATCATCGCTGGGTCAAAATCCTGGAACTCCCTGCCTTACAGCATCGTAGGAGAACCTTCACTACACGGACTGCAGCGGTTCAACAAAGCCCATCACCACCTTCTCAGAACATCTAGGGATCTGCATTAAATGCAACCTTGCCAGCACTGCCCACGTTTCAGAGTGAATAAGAAAAAATATTAACAGCAGGAAGCTGGGCTGATTTCTTTTCCTCTCCCTAAGCCAAGTCTAATGGTTGTCTGACCATGTCAAGCCTAACTGCAGTCCTGGCTGAAGTCAAACTAACTCAGCAAAGAAACTGGGATTGATTGAAGGAAGAACTGAGGCCCAATGCAATACTGAGCAGTGCCTCTACCCACTCAACCATCAAGAGACCATGTCGTTCTCTGTTGGCAAGTGCAGGTACATCTCTGCTTCCCTTGTGCTTGATGTTCTACACAGCATAGTTAAAAGTTTTGTATTTCAATTTAGGCTTGTATTTAATTAACATATTGGGCTGGATCTTGCTGGAAAAATAACAGTGTGTTAACGACACGCACCATTATTAAGGTGCAAATCGGCCAGCAAGTTCAGGGGATTAAGGGATTCACCATGAGTTGTGAATCTCCAGAATTTGCTGGTCGATTTACGCTGCTCCTCCGCACAAATGGCATCTCACCCTTAGCCTCCCCATTATTTTTCAGAACTTGCTGTATTTGCACATTAATTGCCCATTAAACTCGCCACAGGAAGTTAAGTCTAGTAATTAATAGTGTCAGTACCCTCTTTAATGGCATGATAATTGTTAATGACTGCCAATCAACCTCTCTGGCCCTGAAAGTGAACAATTTGAAGTGATCAATCTCATTCCTTCAGGTGGTAAATTAGTCCTAGAGATTTTTAAAATGTCAAATTTAAAATTATTGTTTTACTTTTCCTTTCTGTCTCTTTTTTCTCTCTCTTAATCTAATCTTTCTTTCCCACCCTTTATTTCCCTTCCTGCACCTGATTTGACTCTAATTCACCCTCCTTCTCAGTCCTTCCTCTGTTTATTTCTCAATCCTTAAATTTCATTTATTAAGGAGATAGACCGTTGGTCCCATCTTTCACCAAGGTCCCAGATTCCCCATTGCCCTCACAACTTCCAAGTCAAAACAGTTTTGAACTGAAGGTTGCAGAATAAATTCTAACTAAAGGGTCACGCAAGATCTGGCCCAATATATGTGCAGAGGAGATTATTGCTGGTGTTTACAAAGAAAGAAAACATTTATATTTATATAGCACCTTATTGTGTCTTCAGGACATTCCAAAGCACTTTACAACCAATGAATTTGTTTTTGAAGTGCAGTTACTGTTGTTATGCAGGCAAACACATGTGCCAATTTCTGCACAGAAAGGTCCCACAAACAGAGAATGAGGTGAATGACCAGTTCCTCTGTTTCTTTTGACGGTGTTGGTTGATGGAAGAATGTCGGTCAAGACCACAGGAGGACTTCCTACTCTCTTTTGAATAGTGCCATTGGATCTTTTTGCTTCTACCTGAACAGGCAGACAGGGTCTCAGTTTAACGTCTCATCTGAAAGACAGCACTCCTTCAGAACCGCTACTGAATTCCCAGCTCAGGTCATGCGCTCAAGTCCTGAAGTGAGGCTTGAACACACAGCCTCGGGACCTTTGCCTTTACCATTTTTTGAAGATGGTGGTCAGCTTCTGCTAGTTTCCTAGATTGGCTTGTGTGGGATAATCTGCGTAAAAATCAGTGATATTTAGACCTATCTGAGACCTGTGTGGCCCAATGCAACACTGGGCTGTGCCTTTACCGACTCAGCCTTCAAGGGACCATGTCGTTCTCTGTTGGCAAGTGCAGGTACATCTCTACGTTGAAGGTGCTATATAAATGCAAGTTGTTGTTGTTGACTCTATCTGCCTGTCTTTCTCTGTGTCTGTCTCTGTCTGTGACTATCTGGGGGGGAATTTTAACCTAACCCGTCTGGTGGGAAACTGACAGGATTGAGTTGAACACCGGGTTTTACATCCCATCACATTTTACTCTTGATTGACAGGGGGTGTAAACCTGGTGTTTGACTGGATCTGTCAGTTCCCAACTGGGCAGGCTAGGTTCTAATGACTCCTGTGAGTCTATCTGTCAGGTTTTTCTCTGTCTCTATATGGAATTGTGTGAGTCTATCTCTGTCTGAGTGTCTCTGACTGTGAGTCTGTCTGTCTTTCTCTGTGTCTGTCTCATATAAGAACATAGGAATTACTAGACGAAAAAAAGCTAAGGTCCATCTAATTCGCCGTCTACCATCTGGTGGTCACATGATTTAATCATAATGGAGTTGTTGACTAATCACAGCAATCAATCTCTCAATGAGTCTACAACAGACCCAGACATGAGGTGAGGAAAACCCCCAGTGGTGGAGAGTTTGGGGAACCATAGATCCAAAGTCACCTGTTCCTCCCAATCATGTTACACTCACCACATGTCATGTCTCAAATTACTCATATACTGGATCCCAAAATATTATTTTTGTCCCTCTGCATGTTTCCTTCCATGTCTCTTTTTTCTTTCCCAATTCCACTTGCTCTAAAAAGAAACTATACATCTCAACGACAAATAAGATTTACCTGTCTGTGGCACAGCATGCATGAAAATAAATTTCTCACCGGTCAGAACCAATTTCTGATACTGAGACATACACAGTAAGAAATGACTAGATCACAAATTCTTCCACACAGTAGCTGGAAAAATATGAAAAACAGCTTCAAACTATCAAAAAAATACCCTAAACATCACTGATTTATACACAGATTATCCCACACAAGCCAATCTAGAGAACTAGCAGAAGCTGGCCCACCATTTTCAAAGTAAGACAAAGTCTTACATCATCATGTTAATTAATGAATTGAGCCCTTACGTGTTGGCCTGAGCTCAGTCTCCTCAGAGTTGGATGGTTGTGGGTTCAAACCTTACTCCTGGGATTTGAGCACATAATCTAGACTGATGCTTCAGTGCTGCCCTGTTGGTGGTGCTGTCTTTCAGATGCAATGTTAAGTCGAGATTCTTCCTGACCTCTCGGGTGGATCGCATGACACTATCACAAGAAGAGCAGCAGAGGTGCCCTGACCAGAACTTATTCCTTAACTAATAACACCAGAAAAACAGATTGTCCGAGAACTCTGCGTCCCTCCAGCTCTGGTCTCTTGTGCAACCCCCACTTCCTTCACCTCTCCAATGGTGGCCGTGCCTTCAGCCATCTAGGCCATAAACCCTGGAATTCCCTTCCTAAACCTCTCCGCCTCTTCAACTCTCTCTCCTCGTTAACACTTACCTCTTTAACCAAACTTGTGCTCACCTGTCCTAATGACCCCTTCCTTGGCTCCGTGTCAATTTTTGTCTGATTATGCTCCTGTGAAGTGCCTTGGGATGTTTAACTACGTTAAAGGTGCTATATAAATGCAAGTTGTTGTTGTTGACTAGTAATCTAGAGGTTGTGAGTTCAAATCCTACCATTGCTCCTGAGAAGGCAATGGCCACCATAGCAAGTTATGGAACTGAATTCAATAATTCTGTTAATTTCCACCCTGCTATCAAAAACTAAACAGGTTCACCAATGTCCCTCAAGAATGATGCCTAGCAAGCCATCGCCTTCTCAGGAGCAACTAGGGATGGGCAAGTCGTGGAATTCACTGTTGCAGGTTATTTCACTGATTGGGGATCCATTGCTGTTAATTGGGAAAGAGATGAGTAGAATCCCTGAACCTCCATGCTACAGCCTACATACCAGGATATCACACCATGGGAACCATGGAGAACTGGGATGCGATGGAACTGAGGTGAGCAGCTACTCTATAACTCCAGGGACTAAGAGAACTGGGAATATTTACACTGGAAAAAGAAGGCTCAAGGGTGATTTTATTGCACTTTCGTGGAGTGGAAGGGAGGTGAAGTAAGGAAAGGACTTTGCATATGGTCTACCAAAGAAAGAAAGAACTTGCATTTCTATAGCACCTTTCACAACTTCAGGACATCCAAAAGCACTTTACAGCCAATTAATTACTTTTGGAGTCTAGTCACTGTTGTAATGTAGATAACACAGCAGCTAATTTGTGCACAGGAAGTTTCCACAAACAGCAATGAGATAATGACCAGATAATCTGTTTTTTAGTGATGTTGGTTGAGGGATAAATATTGTCCTGGACACCAGGGAGAACTCCCTTACTCTTCTTCAAATAGTGCCTTGGGATCTTTTACATCCACCTGAGAGGGCAGACGGGGTCTTGGTTTAACATCTCATCTGAATGACAGTGCGACGCTCCCTCAGTACTGCACTGGAGTGTCAGCCTAGATTTTGTGCTCAAGTCTCTGGAGTAGGGCTTGAACCCATGACCTTCTGACCCAGAGGCGAGAGTGCAGCCACTGAGCCAAGGCTGACATGCTCTATTTGAAAGAGTGGACTTGATAGGTTGGGTTTTTTTTTTTCCTCCTTCCTCACTTTGCAGTGTTCCTTGATTCCCATTCTAACTGCACAGAGGTCTAAGCTTAATTTATTGCACCATTGCCCCATGACAGTAGGATGTTCAGAAACCCATCTTGTTTTCTTCCATGCTCATGCGGTCTATAATCCCACCCAGGTGACCAGTAACCAAACTGATGTCCACTGCACATCTGTTACTGATCTCCCCATTGAATGTGTCTTGCAGCCTCTCTCTCCTGCTTTCAGCTTCCGCTTGTTACTCTTGCAACGTAGAGAATCACAGCTTCCAAAATCATTGCCTGCTCCCACCTCCAATTCGGTTCAAGATATGGCCAGTCATGGTAAAACCAGTTATGGTAAAATCAAAGCCAGTTACTGAGAAATTCAAGCAACGCATTCAAGTTAACGAGTTTAGTTAACTGTTACGATTAATAACACACATACAGTTTGAGAGTGTACATATGGGAACTGCTTGAAGTGTTGGGCAGTGCCATATGTAGACTGGATCATGAAGCAAAAGCAAAGCAATTACTGTGTCTGTTTAATATTCAGTGTGTTTAGTCTAGTGTGTTGGTTTGGCCTCGTCCAGTGCTTCTAAACGATTTTTGGCACCAGCCACAGTGTTTTAGTGTATTGAGTAATACTTGACGGATTTACTTGATTACTCCTAAGTAGGGTTCCCATTTACTGAAAACCTCCAGCAATTTACTTTTGTTCTTGGAAGGGTGTAAAGTTTTGGGGGATGTGACTATTGGAACTAGAAAGAACGAGGAAGTGCACAAAACTGTACAAAATATTGGTTGGGCCACAGCTTGAGTACTGCGTACAGTTCTGGTCACCACATTACAGGAAAGATGTGATTGCACTAGAGAGGGTGCAGAGGAGATTTACGAGGATGTTGCCAGGACTGGAGAATTTTAGCTATGAGAAAAGATTGGATAGGCTGGGGTTGTTTTCATTGGAATAAAGGAGATTTAATTGAGGTATGTAAAATTATGACAGGACTAGATAGAGTGGATAGAGAGGACCTATTTCCCTTAGCAGAGGGGTCAGTGACCAGGGGGCATAGATTTAAAGTGATAGTTAGAAGGATTAGAGGGGAGCTGAGAAGAATTTTTTTCGCCGAGGGTGGTGGGGGTCTGGAGCTCACTGCCTGAAAGGGTGGTAGAGGCAGAAACCCTCAACTCATTTAAAAAATAATTGGATGTGCACTTGAAGTGTCGTAACCTACAGGGCTACGGACCAAGTGCTGAAAAGTGGGATTAAGCTGGATAGCTCTTTTTCGGCCGGCACGGACACGATGGGCTGAATGGCCTCCTTCTGTGCCGTAACTTTCCATGATTCTAGGATAAGGAAGAGAGGGAGAGGGAGAGTGAGGGGAAGAGAGCAACAGAGGAAATAAGAAGTGAGAGAGCACGCACGAGGGAGAGAGCATCAGCAGAGAGAGAGGGAGCAAGAAAGAGGGACAGAGAGTGAGAGAGAAAGAGTGAGCAAGACAGAGTGGTAGCTTGAGGTAAATATCAATGAAAATTTATACTTATTCCATGAGGAGTTGAGCCATACAGACAAGGACGGCCCCAGTTCCATTCCATAGCTGATTTTGGCTGGGTGTGTGTGGGAAGGATGTTACACATGGCCTCAGTGCCCTTGAGTTAGAGAAAGGAAAATTATCCAAGATTCCAGCTCTTAATTGCTATCCAACAGCAAAGTCGATGTTAGCCAAGAACAGAAGTGGCTCTGTGATGCCCCTCATGGTTGGACAGCCTGCTGACACTCAATGTCAAGTTCACACATTAATGAAAGCTACTTGGACAAGGTGCCAGAGGATGGTAAACATCTGTAAGAAACCGACACAAGTCAGACCCTTTAAGATAGGAGGGGAGGGGAAGAAATATGCACAGAGAGAAAAAAAATTGGATATAACATAATGGAGTTGGGTCACCACCCATAACTGCAGTGTAACAGTTTACATAGGAAAACTGAATGGTAATTGTTGACTGAAAAACGTGACCAAAACCTGTGACAAATAGAAGTAAGGGATGTAGACAGGAAGGGTAATGTCCAAGAGAGAGAGATTTTGAGATGTCAATCATTCTCGGAACTCCTCAGTAGTCAGGAGTGCCAATGCATGAAGGGAGACCTTTACACTGTGACCTAAACCTGGCTCTTTATTTGAAGTCCATTAAGAGCCTCTCTCAAGCACAACTTTCCTTGTTTCTCTCTGTAGTATCAATACTACTGTGGTCATTGCTGCTCTCAATTGTCCTCCTTTTCCCCCTCTTAACCTCCAAATCCCATCACATGTGATCTTCCGTTTCCCTACATCCTCTGGGAGGATTTTTTTTCTCCGCATTTGGTGCAAATAAATAGTAAACGTATTTATAAGGAACAGATTAGCCGTACCGAGGATCTCTTCACCCTCTCTGTTGAAATCAAGACCCCAATTCATTCTTTTCCCGGATCTCCTTGTCTTCCCCAAACTTCCCTTCCCCCTACAGCCAACAGGTTTTTAAAAACCAAGGTTGTGAGTTCAATGACCGTACCAGCATTTGGGTACATAATCCAGCTTGACATTCCTGTCCTGTGGGAGTGCTGTAGCGTTGAAGGTGCTGTTCTTTGGATGAGACATTAAACCAATCTATGAACCATTGCCAATGGTTTAGATTGATGTTAATAACCCTGTGGCATTACTCAAAGACAAACAGGGAGTTATCTCAGTATCCTGGCCAACATTTCTCCCTCAGACAACATCACCAAAACTTAATTAGCCAGTCATTCATCATTGCTGTTTGTGAGAACTTGCTGTGCACGAAATAGCTGCCATATTTGGCTACATAAAAGAAGTCACTGCGTTTTGAAGTAACTAATTGTACGTGAGGCACTTAATGACACTGCTGAGATGTGGTAACGTACTATGTGAATCCAAGGCTCTCTTTATTACCGAACCACTACTTCTTGCTCTGCCTTCTCTTTGTCCAACTCTTTTCAAGCAAGGTGCCTTCCTGCACTATGGGCCTTGGCCCATCACTCAAGTTTCTCAAAACCAAGGGTAGGAAGTGGACTGATTCAAAGCATCCTGGAGGGTTTTCCCCACAGTATGTGTGGGCCTCGGTACAGGAGATCTTGGAAATTCTTCCAGGCTGTTTGGACTCACTGCCTCGAATCTTCTACAATTTTTGTTGGGTTACAAATAGACATGGAAACTCACAGAGAGAATAATAGAAAGAAAGACTTGCGTTTATATAGCGCCTTTCACGACCTCAGGACGCCCCAAAACGCTTTACAGGCAATCAAGGTACTTTTGAAGTGTAGTCACTGTTGTAATGTAGGAAATGCGGCAGCCAATTTGCAAACAGCAAAATCCCATAAACAGCAATGTGATAGTGACCAGATAATCTGTTTTAGTGATGTTGGTTGAGGGATAAATATTGGCCAGAACACCGGGGAGAACTCCCCTGCTTTTCTTCGAAAAGTGCCATGAGATATTTTACATCCACCTGAGGGGGCAGACGTGCCTCAGTTTAACGTCTTATCCAGAAGACAGCACCTCTCCCTCAGTACTGCACTGAAATATCAGCCTTGATTATGCACTCAGGTTTCTGGAATTTTGATTGAACCCACAACCTTCTGACACAGAGATGAGGGTGCTACCCATTGAGCCAGGGATGACTCCTGGCACCTAGCCTCAAACGGAAGAAAAGGGCGTGAAGTGAAAAATGCCACAAATAAATAATGTGAATGGTGTCAGTCAGCATCTGAAAGTGAAGGTCAGCATTTCAGCTAGGATCCTTCATCAGAATGGGCTAGGATCCTTCATCAGAATGGGCTAGGATCCTTCATCAGAATGGGCTAGGATCCTTCATCAGAATGGGCTAGGATCCTTCATCAGAATGGGCTAGGATCCTTCATCAGAATGGGCTAGGATCCTTCATCAGAATAGGCTAGGATCCTTCATCAGAATGGGCTAGGATCCAAACCAAAACCGTTGAGCCACCTCTTCTCTTTACAGATGCTGACCGAGCACGCTTTCTGTTCTTAATTTCAGATTCCCAGCACGTGTGGGGCTCTCTTTGGAAACTCCTGCTACTCTGCCCCTATCCGACAGGGAACGTCACTGATTACAACATGGACAACAGCCACTTCACCACACCGAGACTCTGGCTTATCAAAGTCTGCAGCAGTCAAAGAGAGCTGCAGCGTCATCTGTTTGCACTGGTCTAGCCTTCTGGCTGATGACTTTCCCATGCTGTTTGTAACATTGAAGAAATCTCATCTGAGCCTGCTGCAATAATAATCCAGATTGTATTCCAATCAAGCCCCAGTGAGCCAAAGCAACGTATGTGTCTCCACAACACCGCTGTGAACTTGCTCGGAGACTGAGCTCAGGAAGCTCAGTACTGCCACCCACTGCTGTTGCTCAATTTGTGCAGATGGGCCCGGGTATTGCTTAATACACAGTGATTGCCTTAAATAGTTAGAGACGCGCTTCGCTGGGCTGAGTGATCTTTTCTGGTCCTTGATTTGTCTCATGTTCCTTAAATGCTAAGTTTAGATACTTTGCTTTTTTTTTCTCTAAAAGGACTGAACTTTTATCTCCCAAATTATGGGCTCAGTTCTTCTCCCACCAGGACAAATGTGGACTGTGGGTTTTATTTTGGTTAGGGGTGATTTTACATGTACTGTAGACATATTGGTGTCAACTGTGGCTCAGTGGGTAGCACTCTCACTCTGAGTCAGAAGGTCGTGGCTTCAAGTCCCAATCCAGAAACTTGAGCCCATAATCTAGGCTGACACTTCAGTGCAGTACTGAGGGAGTGCTGCACTACCAGAGGTGCTGTCTTTTGGATGAGACGTTAAATGGAGGTCCCGTCTGCCCTCTTAGGAGGATGTAAAAGATCCCATGGCACTATTCAAAGAAGAGCAGGGGAGTTCTCCTGGAGTTATGGCCAATATTTATCCCTTAACCAACATCACTAAAGAAACAGATTAATCGGTCATTTATCTCATTGCTGTTTGTGGGATCTTTCTGTGCGCAAATTGGCTTCTGTGTTTCCCTACATTACAACATTAACTGGACTTGAAAAAGTACTTTGTTGGCTGTAAAGCGCTTTGAGTTGTCCTGAGGTCATGAAAGGCGCTATATAAATGCAAGTCTCTTCTTTCACCTTAAGTCACTGTGTGACAAGCCAGCAAGATATTCAATTCAAATAACACAAAGTGAGTTTCTCTACACTCCCTTCACCCTCAGCTCTTTCTTCCTTAATCAGTTGTCCCTCAAACCTCAAGACCCGCCCTCTTCCTCATCCCTAAAATGGATGTTGTTGTCTTCGTTTGGCGGAATAGACCTGTCAAAACTCCTCCAGTCTAAACAAGCATTTGGATGAGTGGGAGAGCTCTGGATCTCATAAAACCCTTTGCTTCAGAAACACTGTATCTAACATGCCTCAAAATTCCTAAAACCAGGGTGACTAGAAGGAGTTCTAGAAGGACAAGGGCAGCAAGTGCATGGAAACACCATCACCTCTAGGTTACACTCCAAGTCACCGACCATCCCCACTTGGACATACATCGTCGTTCCTTCATCATCGCTGGGTCAAAATCCTGGAACTCCCTCCCTAACAGCAGTGTGGGAGAACCTTCACCACACGGACTGCGGGGGTTCTAGAAGAAGGCCCACCGCCACCTTCTCAAGGGCAACGAGGGACGGGCAATAAATGCCGGCCTTTCCAGTGATGCCCACATCCCCAGAATGAATTTTTAAAAAACCTTTGCTAATTACCTAGAGACCTCACTGCCCTGCATCAGTCCACTAAATTTGCCAAAACTCTGGAGGTGAACTCTGATCATGGGACACAATTTTGCACTTGCAAGTAGCATATGAAATCATTCCAATTAATAATTGTTCCTGTGCCTGTGCGTGTGCGGCTGTATGTGTATATGCGCATGTGCATGCACGTATGTGTGTGTGCATGTGTATGTGTGCGTGTGCGGGTGTATGTGTATGTGTGTGCATGTGTGTGTATGCATGCATGTGTATGTATGCGTGTGAGCATGTGTGTATGTGTGCGAGCATGTGCATGGGTGTTCCTGTATGTGTATGTGTGTGTGTGTATGTGTATGCGTGCATGCCTGTCTATGTGTGTGCATGTGAGTGTGTGCATGTGGTGTGTGTATATGTGTGTGCGCATGTGTGTGTCAGTCCTAATTTCCTTGCTGTATGCTCCTTCCATGCTGCACTCTATTATTGAACACACTTTTTTTGCTTTTCCATCTTAAAAGGCTTAATGGGGTTTGAGACCTGCATGACTTCTACTGACTGTTCAAGACTACACTCAGCTACTGATATGTTTTCTCTACTTATTTTTCATTCTGGTTTGAGCCAAGTATTTTTTTTTCGCAACATAAACGGACACAGATTTTCCATTAAAAACTGTCAGTGGTAAATGAGTAAAAGGCTGCTGGGCCCACAGCCAGGGCAAGAAGATTCTAGATGGCTGATCCAGCCAATAGACCAATTAAGACCAAATGTGCTGGAGGGAAAGGAAGAGAGAGAGAGAGAGAGGAGGGAAGAAACCTATAGACAGCGCTGACAGTCCCACAAGACATTGGGGTCGGCCTTTAGTCTGCGTGCAGAGGGAGCGGGCCGAAGGTTCTCTCAACAGTTTCCATTGACCACGATCCTTTGGGAGCCAAGTCTTGCCCTGGTCTCTAACCATTTACCTAACTGCTCCCTACAGATACCTTGTGACTTATCATAAAAAGAACAGCAATGGAACACATTAAAAGATTCGTATGTGCCGTATGTAACATCGACGCTGATTTACGCGTCAGGCTTGTCTTTTTAAAACAAAATGTTGGCCATGACTGCTTAACAAACTGTGTCTGAATAGGACTAGGTGAATTTTTATTGCTGTTATTAATTTAAATCCCTTTGAGTTTGATCTCTTTATTGGGCAAGGTGGCATTGTTGGTTAGCACACTGTGCTTTCAGCTCTGGGATCTGACTTGAAGTCTAACATATACAGACAGAACAATAGGCTCAGCTTGGATCATCCCATCGAATATAAGGCTTAGCAACAACCTGTTTAGATGGTACTCATGCAGAAAAACATCTTTTACAAAGGAGAGAAAGAAAGGTCCAACAACCCTTATCTTGCTGACATTTTCTTTCAAACTTCAATACTCATGAACCCAATAATCAAATAAAGCAATGGTGAAATGTTTCCTTTTAACATTGTTTCCAAGAGATTGCATAATGCAGGCTGATCTGACTCATATTAGCATTGGCACTTGTGTTGTGCCAGTCTTGGCCAGGTAGTCTATGAGAGGGAGGGAGATGTGACCACGGGGACAGGGTAAGTTTCTCATTTTACTGCTCACATAGAGATGCCTCCTTAGAGGTCACCTGAGAGGTGACATTAACAGTGCCCAGGCATCTGAAGGTCCAGTCCACCAGCTTTAAGATAAATTTATCTCCCAATCGCTAAAACAGATTATCTGATCATTTATCTCATTGCTGCTTCTTGGATCTTGCTGTGCACAAATTGGCTTCTGCGCTTTCTACATTACAACAGTGACTACACTTCAAAAGTACTTCATTGGCTGTAAAGCTCTTTGGGATAGCCTGAGGACATGAAAGGCTCTATATAAATGGAAGTTCTTTCTTAAATCTGCATTACTCTTGGGATCGTAACGATATGTAATTCAATATGTGTCCACCAGTGGGGGCAAGCGACAGATGCAATGAGGCCATTTGGTAAACTCTTGGGTGGGGTGGGGGTGTGACGTGCGCTTTAGAGGAAAGGAATAAAGCAGAGAAAACCATCTCGTTCAGGTTTTATTTTCCTCTATTTCCAGCCACACATAACAGTGTGTACTATACCCTGCTGCTTTATGAGCATCAAGGCATAGTCATATCTTTGGCAAATCTCTAATGTCCAAAGCAATGAAGTTGTGCACCAGATGAACGTCCTCACATCTAACTCAAATATATAAGACCAATTTCACCCCTATGGCACTTAATTTGGATCATGGGTGGTATCGCGACCCTATATTTAGGCTTCATAATGAGATGGTTTCCAGAATAATATGCAAGGCCACTGGTTTTACAGTTTTCAGGTGAAAATAGACAGAATGGTGGAATTCAATCTCCAAAAGACCAGTAAAAATGAATGACTCATGCATTAAAAACAGAATTTCACCCATCTGTCATCACTAACCAATGTGGGAGTATCTTCACCCCACGGACTGCAGCGGTTCAAGAAGAAGGCCCACCACCACTTTCTCAAGGGGCAATTAGGGACGGACAATAAACGCCAGCCTGGCTAGTGACGCCCACATCCCGAGAATGAATTTAAAAATCCCAGACCGATGGGACGGAAGTCTCCTTTCTCTACTGACTTGAAGAGTCTGGTGTGAAATGAGTGCAAGTTGATCTCAGTTCCGTTGCTACTGGGCGCGAGTTCACTTGTGAAACTGTTGGCAGAAGTTGGCCGATACGAGCACTGGTGCGCTGACGAGGACTCCACTGAAGTCGGCCTCGAGACTGGTTGTTGGGCCAGAGTAAATGCTATCTCACATCCACCCACTGTTACATCTAACCCGGAAATGCCTGAAGAAGCACTGGGTGAAAATAGTAAAATAATGTGCTCAGCAAAGCCTTGGATTCTTGGTGAGTATAAACATCTACTTCACATTTCTTAAATGAACAATGTTACATTGACTTGGGACAAACAGATTGTCTGTGCTGAAGGCTGGTAAAAATTTGCTTACACCAAGGGCTTTGAAAGCAAGGTTCCTGCCCTGTTTATTTAAAGTGGTTTATAATCTGTAATTATTTAAACAGTCGGTTCGAGAGGAGCTAATAATAGGCTTGCAAGTGTTGGAAGGGATAAACCACTTCCTCATGCTTGAGGTAACAGAAATGGTCGGTTGTTTTTAGTGTGGAGGGGCGATTTGTAAATGAGCACTCTGAGTATGTGACATTTGAAATTAACTTTTGTGCTTTCCCCGCCAGCCAGTCTTGCGGCCTGTCTGAACGAGTTTGAGAGACTTGGCGCCAATCAATGGGTGGCTCTGTCCTGTTGGGCAGATACACCCCTAGCAGCTGCGTTCGACGGGTACCAAGTTAACCGCAGGAGTGCCGGCAGAGCCAGCGAGTGCCCGGAGAAGATTTCCAACTCTCCGCCGGGGTGTAAAACCAGCGTAGCGGATCGATGGAAATAATAATCAGGCAGTTTCGATAACCTGTCCCCGTTATCTCCCGGGCCAGTTAGTGGGTTCCAAAAGAATAACATTAAGATTAAGATGGTTGCACTGGGACAATTCTTCTGATCTAAAAAGTGCAATAAACATACATGAAAGCCGTTTCATTTTTTTTGGCTTATGACGCTTATTAGAAAGCGCTTATAATATAAACTTCTACAGAAGCCATTTAACATAGACATGCTCATTTACTGACACTCTCAGTGCAGTACTGAGGGAGTGCTGCACTGTCAGAGGTGCCGTCTTTTGGATGAGATGTTAAACCGAGGCCCCGTCTGCCCTCTCAGGTGGACGTAAAAGAACCCACAACATTATTCAAAGAAGAGCAGGTGAGTTGTCCCCGGTGTCCTGGACTTTCTTTATCCCTCAACCAACATCACTAAAAAACAGATTATCTGGTCATTATCTCATTGCTGTTTGTGGGATCTTGCTGTGCACAATTTGGCTGCTGTGATTCCTGCATAACAACAGGTTCTGAACTTCAAAAGTACTTCATCGGCTGTAAAGCGCTTTGGATCGTCCTGAATTCATGAAAGGACCTATATAAATACAAGCTCTTTCTTTCTTCTTTTTTTTCAATATTAACTTAAGGAGAGGAGGCAAGAAAACCAGGAGAAAATCGCAGGAAAAAATTCAGCAGTAAAATGAAAGGCTCACGGCAACCTGAACTGTCCAGTGAATGGGCAGCAGGTCAAAGTTCAGACCCAATATTCTGTCCAAGTGTGATAACATGACAGGGCTTTAAATTAAGTTGAAACCTCGCGCAAGAGACAATGCGACAGATAGAAATGAACCGTATGTTACAGCACAGAGAGACCATTCGGCCCATCGTGCCTGTGCTGCCTCTTTGAAAGAGCTATCCAGTCAGTCTTACTCTCCTGCTTTTTCCCCATAGCCTGTAAATTATTTCACTTCCAGTATTTATCCAATTCTCTTTTCAAGGTTATTACTGACTCTGCTTTCAGGCAGTGCATTCCAGATCATAACAACTCGCTGCGTAAAAAAAATGTTTACTCATGTCGCCTCTGGTTCTTTTGCCAATCACCTTAAATCTGTCTCCTCTGGTTACCCACTGTTCTGCCACTGGAAATAGTTTCTCCTTATTTACTCAATCAAAACCGGTCATGATTGGAGACCTCTATTAAATCTCCTCTTAACCTTCACTGCTCTAAGGAAAATAATCCCAGCTTCTCCAGTCTCTCCACATAACTGAAATCTCTCATCCCTGGTACCATTCTAGTAAATATCTTTTGCACCCTCTCTAAGGCCTTGACATCCTTCCTAAAGTGCGGTGCCCAGAATTGGACACAATACTCCAACAGAGGCCTAACCAGTGTTTTATAAAGTTTTAGCATAACTTCCTTGCTTTTGTACTCCATGCCTCTATTAATAAAGCCCAGCATCCCATATACTTTTTTAACAGCCTTCTCAACTTGTCCTGCCACGTTCAAAGATTTGTATATGTACACCCCCAGGTCTCTCTGATCCTGCATCCCCTTTAAAAATGTACCATTTGGTTTATATTGCCTCTCCTCATTCTTCCTACCAAAATGTATCGCTTCACATTTCTCTGCGTTAAATTTCATCTGCCATGTGTTTGCCCATTTCACCAGTCTGTCTATGTCCTCCTGAAGTCTGTGACTATCCTTCACATTGTTTACTACATTCTTGAGTTTCGTGTCACCACAAAATTTGAAATGATACCATCTATAGCCAAGTCCATGTCGTTAGTATATATCAAAAAGAGCAGTGGTCCCAATACCGACCCCTGGGGAACAACACTGTACACTTCCCTTCAGTATAAAAATAATAGTTCACCACAACTCTCTGCTATTTGACCCCTAGCCAATTTTGTATCCACGCTGCCACTGTTCCTTTAATCCCATGGGCTTTCATTTTGCTAACAAGTCTATTATGTGGTACTTTATCAAATGCTTTTTGAAAGTCCTTGTACACAGCATCAACCGCACTACCCTCATCAACCCTCTCCGTTACTTCATCAAAGAACTCAAACACGATTTTCCTTTAACAGATCGTGCTAACTTTCATTTATTGACTGATATTTTTCCAAGTGCCAACCACTGGGCCTTTGGCAAGGACTTTGCCGCTATTCCTGTGGCTGGTGACGTTATCATAGTAGGTACAGCACAGGAAGAGGCCAATTGGCCCATCGTGCCTGTGCCGGCTCTTTGAAAGAGCTATCCAATTAGTCCCGCTCCCCTCCTCTTTCCCCATAGCCCTGTAAACTTTTTCCCTTCAAGTATATATCCAATTCCCTTTTGAAAGTGACTATTGAATCTGCTTCCACCGCCCTTTCAGGCAGCGCGTTCCAGATCATAACAACTCGCTGCGTAAAAAAAATGTTTCCTCATGTCGCCTCTGGCTCTTTTACCGATCACTTTAAATCTGTCTCCTCCGGTTACCGACCCTTCTGCCACTGGAAACAGTTTCTCCTTATTTAGTCTGTCGAAAACATTCATGATTTTGATCACCTCTATTGAATCTCCTTCTCTGTTCTAAGGAGTAAAAATGCAGGGCTAAAAATTCGACTAAGCCACTTGAAGTGCATCATGTGAAATCGTGCACTCCCGGCCCGTGAGTTTCTGTCCCTTCACTTTAACTGACATAAAATCGTGGGCTGGGAGCGTAAGATTTCCCCGTGTGCGGTCCTGGTGTGCGCGAACAATGGTACAGAGGGTTTTTTCTTTTGCGCCATAGTGGAATCGGCACGAGACAAAGTTACCACAAGTAAAGCCGTGAGGCACAACTTAACTTTCTCTTAAGAGATGCCTTGTGAACATCCTAACTTCTAAAAACAAAAGACACACTCCCACAGATAAAGAACTCGGAGCAAAGTTAGGCCACAAATTAAGATTAAGGTGTGGCCTGATAGAGATCGTCTCAACTATAAAAGGTTACGATAAGGTAAATGGCGATAGATTGTTTCTATTACTCAGTGAAACAGTACGGAGCAGGCACAAATTTAAGATAGCCTTGTAAAGAATTAAAGGGGAGGTTAGAAAATGTCATGACACTGTCAATGTTAGGAAATGTCAGAGACAACCAGAGAGCAGGCTATTCTAGATCTGGTAATGTGTAATGAGACAGGATTAATTAATAACCTCATTGTAAAGGAGCCTCTAGGTAGCAGTGATCACAACATGATTGAATTTCGCATTCAGTTTGAGGGAGAGACGAGTAGGTCTAAGACTAGTGTTTTAAACTTAAATAAAGGCAATTATGAGGGCATGAAGCTGACTAAAGTGAACTGGGAAATTAGGTTAAGGGATTGGTCAGTAGAGATGCAGTGGCAGACATTTAATGAGATATTTCATAACACTCAGCAAAGATACACTCCAGTGAGAAAGAAAGACTCTAGGGGAAGGATGTACCATCATGGCTAACTAAGGAAGTTAAAGACAGTATCAAATTGAAAGAAAAAGCATACAATTCCGTGAAGATTAGTGGCAGGTCAGAAGATTGGACAGAATATAAAAAACAGCAAAGAATGACTAAAAGAATAGTAAGGAGGGAGAATTTAGAGTACGCGAGAAAGCTAGCTAGAAATATAAGAACAGATAGTAAGAGTTTCTACAGGTATTTAAAAAGGAAAAGAGTAAGTAAAGTGAGCGTTGGTCCTCTAGAGAGTGAGTCTGGGGAATTAATAATGGAGAATAAGGAAATGGCGGATGAATTGAACAGATATTTTGCGTCCGTCTTCACTGCAGAGGATCCAAATATCATGCCAGAAATAATTGTGAATCAAGAGGTGAAAGGGAGGGAGGAACTTAAAACATTTACAATCACCAGGGAAAGGGTTCTGAAAAAATTATTAGAACTAAAAGCCGACAAGTCCCCAGGACCCGACAGATTTCATTCTAGGGTCTTAAAAGAAGTGGCTGCAGAGATAGTAGATGCATTAGTATTAAATTTGCCAAATTTCCTAGATTCTGGAAGGGTCCCATCAGATTGGAAAATAGTAAATGTAACTCCTCTATTCAAAACAGGAGGGAGACAGAAAGCAGGAAACTACAGGCCAGTTAGCTTAACATCTGTCATAGGGAAAATGTTAGAATCTATTATTAAGGAGGTTATAGCAGGGCACTTAGAAAATCTCAAAGCAATCAGGCAGAGTCAACGTGGCTTTGTGAAAGGGAAATCGTGCCTGACTAATTTATTAGAGTTCTTTGAGGAAGTAACAAGCAACATGGATAAAGGGGATCCTGTGGATGTGGTGTACTTGGATTTCCAGAAGGCATTTGACAAGGTGCCATATCATAGGCTACCACACAAAATAAGAGCTCATGGTGTAGGGGGTAACATATTAGCATGGATAAAGGATTGGTTAGCTAACAGGAAACAGAGAGTAGGCATAAATGGGTCATTTTCAGGTTGGCGAGATGTAACGAGTGGAGTGCCACAGGGATCAGTGCTTGGGCCTCAACTATTTACAATCTATATCAATGACTTGGATGAAGGGACCGAATGTATGGTCACTAAATTTGCTGATGATACAAAGGTAGGTAGGAAAGTAAGTTGTGAAGAGGGCATAAGGATTCTGCAAAGGGATATAGATAGGTTAAGTGAGTGGGCAAAAATTTGGCAGATGGAGTATAATGTGGGAAAATGTGAACTTGTCCACTTTGGCAGGAGGAATAGAAAAGCAGCATATTATTTAAATGGAGAGAGATTGCAGAACTCTGAGGTCCAGAGGGATCTGGGCGTCCTAGTACATGAATCACAAAAAGTTAGTATGCAGCTACAGCAAGTGATTAGGAAGGCAAACGGAATGTTGTCATTTATTGCAAGGGGAATGGAATATAAAAGTCGAGATGTTTTGCTACAGTTGTACAGGGCATTGGTGAGACCACATCTAGAATACTATGTGCAGTTTTGGTCTCCTTATTTAAGAAAGGACATAATTGCTTTGGAGGCGGTTCAGAGAAGGTTCACTCAACTGATTCCTGGGATGAGGGGGTTATCTTATGAGGAAAGGTTGGACAAGTTGGGCCTGTATACACTGGAGTTTAGAAGAATGAGAGGTGATCTTATTGAAACATATAAGATCCTGAGGGGTCTAGAAGGGGTAGATGCTGAGAGGATGTTTCCCCTTGTGGGAGAGACTAGAACGAGGGGCTACGGTTTAAAAATAAGGGGCCTCCCATTTAAGATGGAGATGAGGAGAAATTTTTTCTCTCAGAGGCTCGTGAGTCTGTGGAACTCCCTTCCCCAGAGAGCGGTGGGGGCAGGGTCATTGAATATTTTTAAGGCTGAGTTAGATAGATTCCTGATTAACAAGGGAGTCAAAGGTTATAGTAGTTAGATGGGAAAGTAGGATTAAGGTCACAATCAGATCAGCCATGATCTTAACAAATGGCAGAGCAGGCTCGAGGGGCTGAATGGCCTACTCCTGCTCTTAATTCGTATGTTCATATGTTCGTATGACACAGAGTGTGGTTAGATGTGGAATTCTCTGCCACATACTGTTCAGGCAGAAGTCCAAAAATCCTATTAGAAGGATCTTGGATCATTGTTTGATTAAGAGGAATATTACAGAGTATGAGGATCAGAGTGGGATTAGCTGAGGTGGCACATCTGGAATAAAACACCAGCCCAGAGACATCTATCCTTTTTACAGCCGTCAACAGCTGTTGTTATACCACCTATATTTTAAAAAAACAATCAAGCTCCACATTGATAGTTTATGGAGTTCACTGAATTCCTCGAGGAGATTATGGTCTGATTGTTATTCCAAGGCACTCATTCTGCGACCTGACTTTTAGTATCAATAATCAGCCGCTGATTAGCACTCAATAAACAAACCACAATTAGACCACTATTAATCCTTCGGAGAGGAAACCAGATCAGCTGCCGACTCCGCCTCACCTCTCAATGTTTGCCTTCAGCAGAAAAAGAAGCATGAAATGGAATAAACTTGTCCAATCAACTCCGCAACTTAAATAAGAGAGGTCAACGTTTGACTGCACAGGTCAGGAATGGATCGGAAATTCAAGCAGGCACTGCACACGATTGCCTCATTAGTATTATAAATACCCAAAGGATCGTACGCAGCCTTGTAATCATTACATGCTCCCAGGTAATGTAGGTTTGGCTCAATGGGTAGCAATCTTGCCTCGGTCAAAAGGTCGTGGGTTCAAGTCCCCTCCAGGGACTGGGGTAAATAATCTAGGCTGACACTCCCAGTGCAGTACTGAGGGAGCGCTGCACTGTCGGAGGGTCAGTACTGAGGGAGTGCTGCACTGTCGGAGGGTCAGTACTGAGGGAGCGCCACACTGTCGGAGGGTCAGTACTGAGGGAGCGCTGCACTGTCGGAGGGTCAGTACTGAGGGAGTGCTGCACTGTCGGAGGGTCAGTACTGAGGGAGCGCCACACTGTCGGAGGGTCAGTACTGAGGGAGCGCTGCACTGTCGGAGGGTCAGTACTGAGGGAGCGCTGCACTGTCGGAGGGTCAGTACTGAGGGAGTGCTGCACTGTCGGAGGGTCAGTACTGAGGGAGTGCTGCACTGTCGGAGGTGCCGTCTTTCAGTTGAGAAGTTAAATTGAGGCTGCACCTGTTCAGGGGCATATAAAAGATCCCATGGAGCTATTGGAAGTGCAGGGGAATTGTTCTGGCCAACATTTATCCCTCAACCAAGACCGATTATCTGGTCATTTATCTTATTTGCTGTTTAAGGGATCTTACTGTGTGCAAATTGGCTGCTACATCTGCCTACAAAACAACAATGACTGTAAGGGCTGTGAAGTGCTTTGGCATCTCCTGAGGTTGTGAAATATGCTATATTAATGCAACCTCTTTCTTTAGGTATTCACTCCATATAGAAACCACCTGAACCCCTCAATTAGATTCCAGCCTGTAACTCACTCCCGGGTATCCATTATTCTATATATAAACCATCTGAACCCCTCGATTCGATTCCAGCCTGGAACTCACTCCCGGGTATCCATTATTCTATATATAAACCATCTGAACCCCTCGATTCGATTCCAGCCTGTGACTCACTCCTGGGTGTCCATTATTCTATATATAAACCATCTGAACCCCTTGATCAGATTCCAGCCTGTAACTCACTCCCAGGTATCCATTATTCTATATACAATCCATTTGACCCCTTAGAATTAAATTAATTTTGAATTTGCTCTCTGTAGGTGGATGGCATTGGTAAAAGGTTGGATATTGAACATTGTGACAAGTCGCCAAGCAAGCAAACTGCTCTGTCCGTGTCGAGCTTCTTGAGTGCTGCTGTGGCTGCACCTGTCCAGGTGTGTGGTGAGTATTCCATCATATTCCTGACTTCAGCATTATAGATGGCTTTGAGGGGTTGGGAGGTGAGCCACTCATCACAGTGTAGCCAGCTTCTGCCCTGCCCTTGTAACCAGAGTGTTGCTATGACAGGTCCATTGGATTTGGGGCTAAAGTTATTAGATTCAAACTTTGCCAGGCCCCAACAATATTTTACCTGTTGCTGGCAATGCTTCGATCTGTATTTTGACTTGATGAAAATTACATAGTTACATAGAGGCTACAGGCCCGATATTAGGAGGGAGGTGGGTTGGCAGCGGGAGGTCCACTGGGCGCCAGCGATGTCCCTGGTGGCACCCTGGAAGGATCCAGAGGAGAAGTTGTTGAGGGCAGTGGTGATTTTGAGAGCAACAGGTAAGAAGATGGTGCTCGGGCCAGCCGGGAGCAGCTCGGCATCAAGGAGGCTGCAGATGTCCACGACTACATGTCGAGCGACTCTGAGCCTCCGTGTGCACTGCTCCTCAGAGAGGTCCAGGAAGCTGAGCCTCGGTCTGTAGACCCTGTGGCGAGGGTAGTGCCCTCTGCGGCGCATCTCTCTCTGCGGTTGCCCTCCCTCCTGCTGTGCAGGTGGATGTGTCACAGCACTGTGTTGTGGAGCTCCACGTGTCAGAGGTGGACGGCGTGGCCGGCGAGGCTGGTGATGCTGTTCGTCCTCCGAGGAGTTCATGACTGCAGCTATGGCGGCCCCCACCTGGAAGATGTACTTTTGAGGGGGTCTGCAAGGTAGGTAAATGTGTCTGCACACCAGAGTTGAGGTTCCAAGTTGGTGAATTTTTGTGTTAGGAGGAAGGTGGTGCAGGCCAAACTTTGTCCAAAGTGACAGAGTGGCCTCCTGCAATGAGTGAGGGTCTCCCCCCACAACCTGTCAAATGGACCTTTGCAGCTGCCACAGGCTGGTGGCTGCAACACGTCCGTTTCAACTGGGAGTGTTTCCCCCAGTACGGGAAACAGTCCCAGTTGACCTGAAAATCCCACCTGTCCTAAAATATCCTCCCAATCAAGTCTGCAAACGACCTGAAGTATCAAAATAATTACCTTAAATGGGATCCCGCCGGCTTTAATTGCCGGTGGGAGTCCCGCATGCGGGGGCTGCGCGCGCATCTAAGCGCGTCACTGGGGAAGCCGGAAGTGGACGGGTTGAAGCCGGGCTCCGGACCCGTCCCGGGAATCCCAAATTTTCGGGGCCTCCCCGCCACGAACGCACCTGCTTAACCATCGTAAAATCGACTCCAACAGCTCAGAAACAGACCATTCAGTCCAACATGTCTACGCCAGCATTCATGCTCGACAAGAGCCTCCTCCCGCCCTACTTCATCTCACCATATCAGCAAATCCTTCCATTCCTTTCTCCCTCATGTGTTTCTCTAGCTTCCCCTTAAATGCATCTATGTTATTCGCCTCAACTGCTCCTTGTGGTAGCGAATTCCACATTCTCCCCACTCTCTGGGTAAAGAAGTTTCTCCTGAATTCCTTATTGGATTTATTAGTGACTACCTTATGTTTATGACCTCTAGTTTTGGTCTCCCCCCCCAACAAGTGGAAACATCTTCTCCACATCTCCCCTATTGAATCCCTTCATAATTTTAAAGACCTTTATCCCGAGCTGGCTATGTAAAGAGGAGCCGTACGATCCTCATGGTGTCAGCAAGAAAGAACGGACCGAGCACTCGAGGAATATTCTCTTCTGAAAAACTTTGCTCTTTTTAACAAAAACAATCACAAGTTGAACCAAAAAAGAAAGACACCAGTTTCAGATGGTTCCCTAGAATTTCCTGTATTGTCCGGAGTTCTTGGAATTCCAGGAAACTGGAATTATCTATCGCCGATGCTGAAAGAAAAGACATTATAATTGTCGAATCAAACATCTTGAGTACAGAAGCTGGTTTAATTTTGGCCACTGGTGCTGTCTTCTCAAATTAAAAACATATGAAGCAATTAAGAACAAAGTTGGGATTTCAAAGGCATTTGGATGCATTACATTCCCCGGCACACTGTGTACTTTTTCCACAAAGATTAATGGCAATTATAAACATGAGGTATTGTACTTGGAGCACGGGACGGTAACAATGACGAGGAAAGTAAGACTCATGCTGCTGCTCTGCTCATCAGATCCGATACATAGTTATGGCATGACTAAAATATTGATCACTTCTTTTGGTGGTGTAGAAACAAAGAACTTGCATTTCCATAGAGCCTCTCACAACCTCAGCACGTCCCAAAGTGCTTCACATCTGATTAATTAGCTTAGAAGTGTAGTCACTGTTGTAATCTAGAAAATGCGGCAGCCAATTTGCGCACAGCAAGATCCCACAAACAGCAATGAGATAATGACCAGGTATTCTGTTTATTTAGTGATGTTGGTCGGGGGATAAGTATTGGGCCTGGACACCAGGGAGAACGCCCCTGCTCTTCTTCGAAATAGTGGCCGTGGGATCTTTTACCTCCACCTGAGAGGGCAGACGGGGCCTCAGTTGAACATTTCATCCAGAAAATGATGTTTAAATTCACCACATCATGAGGTACGAAACTTTGCAAACCAGATGTTGCCAATTTCAGATCTGACTTATGCTGACTATTGCCAGGGCAGTAGTGGGGTATATTAAAATTAACCTCAAAGGAGAATCAGCTACGGCTTATGCCCTTGATCCAATGGCCCATGCTGGAAGGTGTATGGGCGTGGATATTGGGGGAGCACAGAGTCAGGCTTGGTTGTAATGTGATCCATGATTGGAAAGCCTGTCAAAACTCGTTGTCTAGACTCACACATGTGGAATGGCATTTGCGTGAGACAGCAGAGGTGTCTGGAACTTACCGAATCAACAAGCAGCCTCTCACTGACCGAACCAATAAACAGGCTCTCACTTACCAAACCAACAAACAGGCTCTCAGTTACCAAACCAACAAACAGGCTCTCAGTTACCAAACCAACAAACAGGCTCTCACTTACCAAACCAATAAACAGGCTCTCAGTTACCAAACCAACAAACAGGCTCTCACTTACCAAACCAATAAACAGCCTCTCAGTTACCAAACCAATAAACAGGCTCTCAGTTACCAAACCAACAAACAGCCTCTCAGTTACCAAACCAACAAACAGGCTCTCAGTTACCAAGCCATGGAACCATAAAATCATAGAAAGGTTATAGCATGGAAGGAGGCCATTCGGCCCATCGAGTCCGCGCCGGCTCTATGCAAGAGCAATCCAGCTATTCCCACTCCCCCACCCTATCCCCGTAGCCCTGCAATTTTTTTTCCTTTCAAGTTCTTATCCAGTTCCCTTTTGAAGGCCATGATTGAATCTGCCTCCACCACCCCCTCGGACAGTGAATTCCAGATCCTCACCACTCGCTGGGTAAAAAAGTTTTTCCTCATCTCACTTTTGGTTCTTTTGCCAATCACCTTAAATCTATGCCCTCTGGTTCTTGACCCTTCCGCCAATGGGAACAGTTTATCTCTATCTACTCTGTCTAGACCCTTCATGATTTTGAATACCTCTATCAAATCTCCTAGCAACCTTCTCTGTTCCAAGGAGAACAACCTCAGCTTCTCCAGTCTATCCACGTAACTAAAGTCCCTCATCCCTGGAATCATTCTAGTAAATCTCTTCTGCACCCTCTCTCAGGCCTTCACATCTTTCCGAAAGTGCGGAGCCCAGAACTGGACACAATACTCCAGTTGCGGCTGAACCAGTGTTTTATAAAGGTTCATCATGACTTCCATACCTTTGTACTCTATGCCTCTATTTATAAAGCCCAGGATCCCGTATGCTTTTTTAACCGCTTTCTCAACCTGCCCTGCCACCTTCAACGATTTGTGCACATATACCCCCAGATCTCTCTGTTCCTGTACCCCTTTTAGAATTGTGCCCTCTAGTTTATATTGCCTCTCCTCGTTCTTCCTACCGAAATGTATCACTTCGCATTTTTCTGCGTTAAATTTCATCTGCCACCTGTCCGCCCATGCCACCAGCCTGTCTATATCCTCTTGAAGTCTGTCACTATCTCCTCACTGTTTACTACCCTTCCAAGTTTCGTGTCATTTGCAAATTTTGAAATTGTGCCCTGGACACCCAAGTCCAAGTCATTAATATATATCAAGAAAAGCAGTGGTCCCAGTACTGACCCCTGGGGAACTCCACTGTACATCTCCCTCCAGCCCGAAAAACAACCGTTCACTACTACTCTGTTTCCTGTCACTTAGCCAATTCTGTATCCATGTTGCTACTGCCCCCTTTATTCCATGGGCTGCAATCTTGATGATAAGCCTACTGTGCGGCACTTTATCAAACGCCTTCTAAAAGTCCATATACACCACATCAACTGCATTGTCCTCATCCACCCTCTCTGTCACCTCATCAAAAAACTCGATCAAGTTAGTTAAACATGTAAACATGATTTGCCTTTAACAAATCGACGCTGGCTTTCCCTAATCAATCCACACTCATCCAAGTGACTGTTAATTCTGCCCTGGATTATCCTTTCTAAAAGTTTCCCCACCAACGAGGTTAAACTGACTGGCCTATAGTTGCTGGGTTTATCCTTGCACCCTTTTTTGAACAAGGGTGTAACATTTGCAATTCCCCAGTCCTCTGGCACCACCCCTGTATCTAAGGATGTTTACAACAAACAGGCTCTCGCTAACTGAACCAATGAACAGGCTCTCAGTTACCGAACAAATAAACAGGCTCTCAGTTACCGAACCAATAAACAGGCTCTCACTGACCGAACCAATAAACAGGCTCTCGCTAACTGAACCAATAAACAGGCTCTCACTGACCGAACCAATAAACAGGCTCTCAGTTACCGAACCAATAAACAGGCTCTCAGTTACCGAACCAATAAACAGGCTCTCACTGACCGAACCAATAAACAGGCTCTCACTGACCGAACCAATAAACAGGCTCTCACTGACCGAACCAATAAACAGGCTCTCAGTTACCGAACCAATAAACAGGCTCTCACTGACCGAACCAATAAACAGGCTCTCACTGACCGAACCAATAAACAGGCTCTCAGTTACCGAACCAATAAACAGGCTCTCAGTTACCAAACCAGCAAACAGGCTCTCACTGACCGAACCAATAAACAGGCTCTCACTGACCGAACCAATAAACAGGCTCTCACTGACCGAACCAATAAACAGGCACTCAGTTACCGAACCAATAAACAGGCTCTCAGTTACCAAACCAGCAAACAGGCTCTCACTGACCGAACCAATAAACAGGCTCTCACTGACCGAACCAATAAACAGGCTCTCACTGACCGAACCAATAAACAGGCTCTAACTGACCGAACCAATAAACAGGCTCTAACTGACCGAACCAATAAACAGGCTCTCACTGACCGAACCAATAAACAGGCTCTAACTGACCGAACCAATAAACAGGCTCTCACTGACCGAACCAATAAACAGCCTCTCACTGACCGAACCAATAAACAGGCTCTCAGTTACCAAACCAATAAACAGGCTCTCACTGACCGAACCAATAAACAGGCTCTCAGTTACCAAACCAGCAAACAGGCTCTCACTGACCGAACCAATAAACAGCCTCTCACTGACTGAACCAATAAACAGGCTCTCACTGACCGAACCAATAAACAGGCTCTCACTGACCGAACCAATAAACAGGCTCTCACTGACCGAACCAATAAACAGGCTCTCACTGACCGAACCAATAAACAGGCTCTCACTGACCGAACCAATAAACAGGCTCTCACTGACCGAACCAATAAACAGGCTCTCACTTACCGAACCAATAAACAGCCTCTCACTGACCGAACCAATAAACAGGCTCTCACTGACCGAACCAATAAACAGGCTCTCAGTTACCGAACCAATAAACAGGCTCTCACTGACCGAACCAATAAACAGGCTCTCACTGACCGAACCAATAAACAGGCTCTCAGTTACCGAACCAATAAACAGGCTCTCAGTTACCAAACCAGCAAACAGGCTCTCACTGACCGAACCAATAAACAGGCTCTCACTGACCGAACCAATAAACAGGCTCTCACTGACCGAACCAATAAACAGGCTCTAACTGACCGAACCAATAAACAGGCTCTCACTGACCGAACCAATAAACAGCCTCTCACTGACCGAACCAATAAACAGGCTCTCAGTTACCAAACCAATAAACAGGCTCTCACTGACCGAACCAATAAACAGGCTCTCAGTTACCAAACCAGCAAACAGGCTCTCACTGACCGAACCAATAAACAGCCTCTCACTGACCGAACCAATAAACAGGCTCTCACTGACCGAACCAATAAACAGGCTCTCACTGACCGAACCAATAAACAGGCTCTCACTTACCGAACCAATAAACAGCCTCTCACTGACCGAACCAATAAACAGGCTCTCAGTTACCAAACCAATAAACAGGCTCTCACTGACCGAACCAATAAACAGGCTCTCAGTTACCAAACCAGCAAACAGGCTCTCACTGACCGAACCAATAAACAGCCTCTCACTGACTGAACCAATAAACAGGCTCTCACTGACCGAACCAATAAACAGGCTCTCACTGACCGAACCAATAAACAGGCTCTCACTGACCGAACCAATAAACAGGCTCTCACTGACCGAACCAATAAACAGGCTCTCACTGACCGAACCAATAAACAGGCTCTCACTGACCGAACCAATAAACAGGCTCTCACTTACCGAACCAATAAACAGCCTCTCACTGACCGAACCAATAAACAGGCTCTCACTGACCGAACCAATAAACAGGCTCTCAGTTACCGAACCAATAAACAGGCTCTCACTGACCGAACCAATAAACAGGCTCTCACTGACCGAACCAATAAACAGGCTCTCAGTTACCGAACCAATAAACAGGCTCTCAGTTACCAAACCAGCAAACAGGCTCTCACTGACCGAACCAATAAACAGGCTCTCACTGACCGAACCAATAAACAGGCTCTCACTGACCGAACCAATAAACAGGCTCTAACTGACCGAACCAATAAACAGGCTCTAACTGACCGAACCAATAAACAGGCTCTCACTGACCGAACCAATAAACAGGCTCTAACTGACCGAACCAATAAACAGGCTCTCACTGACCGAACCAATAAACAGCCTCTCACTGACCGAACCAATAAACAGGCTCTCAGTTACCAAACCAATAAACAGGCTCTCACTGACCGAACCAATAAACAGGCTCTCAGTTACCAAACCAGCAAACAGGCTCTCACTGACCGAACCAATAAACAGCCTCTCACTGACCGAACCAATAAACAGGCTCTCACTGACCGAACCAATAAACAGGCTCTCACTGATCGAACCAACAAACAGGCTCTCACTGACCGAACCAATAAACAGGCTCTCACTGACCGAACCAATAAACAGGCTCTCACTGACCGAACCAATAAACAGGCTCTCACTGACCGAACCAATAAACAGGCTCTCACTTACCGAACCAATAAACAGCCTCTCACTGACCGAACCAATAAACAGGCTCTCAGTTACCGAACCAATAAACAGCCTCTCACTGACCGAACCAATAAACAGGCTCTCACTGACCGAACCAATAAACAGGCTCTCACTGACCGAACCAATAAACAGCCTCCCACTGACCGAACCAATAAACAGGCTCTCACTGACCGAACCAATAAACAGGCTCTCATTGACCGAACCAATAAACAGACTCTCACTTACCGAACCAATAAACAGCCTCTCACTGACCGAACCAATAAACAGGCTCTCACTGACGGAACCAATAAACAGGCTCTCACTGACCGAACCAATAAACAGGCTCTCACTGACCGAACCAATAAACAGGCTCTCACTGACCGAACCAATAAACAGGCTCTCAGTTACCAAACCAATAAACAGGCTCTCACTGACCGAACCAATAAACAGGCTCTCAGTTACCAAACCAACAAACAGGCTCTCACTGACCGAACCAATAAACAGGCTCTCACTGACCGAACCAATAAACAGGCTCTCACTGACCGAACCAATAAACAGGCTCTCAGTTACCAAACCAATAAACAGGCTCTCACTGACCGAACCAATAAACAGGCTCTCAGTTACCGAACCAATAAACAGGCTCTCAGTTACCGAACCAATAAACAGGCTCTCACTGACCGATCCAATAAACAGGCTCTCACTGACCGAACCAATAAACAGGCTCTCAGTTACCAAACCAATAAACAGGCTCTCACTGACCGAACCAATAAACAGGCTCTCAGTTACCAAACCAATAAACAGGCTCTCACTGACCGAACCAATAAACAGGCTCTCAGTTACCAAACCAATAAACAGGCTCTCACTGACCGAACCAATAAACAGGCTCTCACTGACCAAACCAATAAACAGGCTCTCACTGACCGAACCAATAAACAGGCTCTCACTGACCGAACCAATGAACAGGCTCTCACTGAACCAATAAACAGGCTCTCACTGAACCAATAAACAAGCTCTCACTCACCGAACCCAAGAGTCAACAATGTCAGGAAAGGAGGGGAGAGAAATAGAAAATTTGAAAAACATAAATTCTTTGAAATCAGTTTCCTTTTTTCAATAAAGATGGAATCAGCCCACAATTCAACAGGCCAATCAAGTGATCCTAGGCTCACAGCGTTGAGCTGCAATTAATGGAATGCAGGTCAGAGATCCGGCTGCAATACTGCAGCTCTCTTTCTCCAACCCACACTTCCTTTGATTATAGCACAATACTTGGGGTGGCTTAATTTGTCTTTAAATATCTTCTTCACAACATATTTCTTACATAGTCTGGTGATCTGCGAGACTTTTAAAGGTACAGTCCTCTGTTTCCATGTGGATATGGTGAAAACCTGCCCACCACACAGTGTCAATTACAGAAAACGAACGAGAACTGAACTCTGAACTTGAATGCTAAACAGAGGATGATTCGTCATGGCGGTGCCCTTAATGTCACCGGTGTTAAACTTGAGAAGTTAACTGCCTTCCCGATGATAAAGTTCCTGTTGCTTTAGCTGAGAGATTAACGGCCCAGAAATTGGATGCGGCCTGAATTGGGACAGGCGTATGGCCCCCTATTTGCAAATAAAAAGAGCTTAACGTCTGCTTCAGGCGTGCGCCCTGGACGCCTATACTGGGGCTTTTACCAACATGACTGGTAGCGCACTTCCAGCGCGTAATGAGCACGTGCAAGGCGTCCGCCATATTGGACCCTTTGGCGCTTGTTTTACGCCTGACCCCATCTATATTCTCCAGTTTCCAAACTTGCATACGTTAATGTCCCAGAAGGGGCCAAGACATCAAGTCATCTCTTGACACAATGGGGGTCATTTTAACTTTGGGCAATAGGTGTAAACCGGGCGATATTGAATTAGCCGCCGGTTACGGGAAAATCAGGCAGGGTGTATAATGGGCGGCTAATTCAATATCGCCCGGTTTATCCCACCGCCCAGAGTTAAAATGACCCCCAATTAGTTTCTGAATGGAGACCACAATATCAATGAAGAAAACCATGTCGAACATGATTGAGGTGAAGTTCAATTAGGAGAGCTTCACGCACTGACACAAAGCTCGGAGTAATCCCTTTAAAGGGGTCGCTAATCTAAAGTCAACCTTTAATTCACAATGCTCTGTCTATCTAAAGTTATGTTGAAAAGATGTAGTACAGAAATCTTCCGTTTGTTGATGGATGAGGTTTTTGCTTTTATCTTTTTTATGAAGCGCAGGGGAGCTTGCAAGCACAATGAATTGCAGCCTTCGTAGCGAGATCTGCAATCAACACAATGAGGTGTGAGCCAACAAATTATATATTTACAAAACAACATAAAAATTCCTGCCAAACAGTTTTTCAGTGCGGGAATCAGATCCCTTTAAATATATTCCAACCACAACAAGAAAATCATTGCTACAAATGTAATAATATTCATCCGGTGACTAGTGTCTAGCCAGTGTAAACATGAGCCTGCCGCTTGCACAACACTACTGTGTTATTGCTAATTTATGTTTCTATGTATTCATTTTTAACTACATACTTTTTCGCCTAGTTCTCCTCAGTTAAAAGTCGCAATGAATTTGCAGAAAAATTGTAGAACATTGGCCGTCTGCTGTTTCATTTCTCTTTGTCATGATCTGTCTCATTAAGGCAGACAATCTTTCATTTATACGTCACTTCAAAAACAACACAAAGCACTTTATATAATGAATTGCTTTTTCAAGTGCAGCAGCTATTCACAGGCAAGCATTCTCTCCCTTGCTTGTAGCCTTAAGCGGAGGTCAGGATCTTGTTTCCTTAAACATTCCCTGAAATCTTTCCCTCTTCATCGAACCTTCCCCAGTTTCTACTGCTCTTGTAGGGTTTTTTTTTTCAGTTTGAGATTTCCACTCACTCTGTCTGGTTGTTATATTCACTTGGAAAACTGATGTTCTAATGGAAGCTGTTGACTTAACATCGGCCATTGTGTCTGCTCAAACTAATCCCCAACCAAATCTTGACACAAATTGCCATTCATTACCAGTTTACAAATGTCCCTTGACTCACTATCTGTAGCTTCCCTGGGTGTGATGTTTATTGTAACTGGCTTACACAGAATTACATTGAATTTACAGCTCAGAAACAGACCATCCGACCCAACTGGTCTATGCCGGTGTTGATAGAATCATGGAATCATAGAATGCTTACAGCACGGAAGGAGGCCATTCGGCCCATCGAGTCCACGCCGGCTCTATGCAAGAGCAATCCAGCTAGTCCCACTCCCCCGCCCTTTCCCCGTAGCCGCGCACGAGCTTCTTCCCGCCTTACTTCATCTCACCCTATCAGCATATCCTTCTATTCCTTTCTCCCTCATGTGTTTATCTAGCTTCCCCTTAAATGCATCAATGCTATTCGCCTCAGCTACTCCACGAGATAGCGAGTTCCACATTCTCACCACTCTCTGAGTGAAGAGGTTTCTCCTGAATTCCCTATTGGATTTATTAGTGCCTATCTTATATTTGTGGCCTTGTTTTTCCAGGCCCCAGTGTTGCACACTCCCAGCGCTCCCTGTCCTTCAGCAGGCCTAGGCTCCCTTTGGAACTCTAGTGTCTGGTTGCAGACTGCCAATTATTCTGTGTTACAGGTTTACTTTTTCTCAATATATTCTGGTTCAGTTTTGTTGTTGTTTTTTCTGGTTTAAGGCCCCGTTCGGTCTGTTTACGTTCTCCTCTGAGTTCGATCCATAGCTCTTCCGTTGTTTTTGTCAATGATGCGTATGGAGCACACTCATAGGGCCCGATATTAGGAGGGCGGGGGATTCGCAGCGGGGAGTCGACTGGGCGCGTGGGTAACGTGCCCAGTGAAATCGGGGTGCTCCGCAAGCAATCACAGGCTAATTGAAGCCACTTACCTTTGCTTCCGGGTTTCGCGTCCAGTCGACCCCCTGCCGCCCTCCTAATATCGGGCCCATAGATTCTGCATGAATGATGGTTTAATAGGCTCAATTGCTTTTATTCTCTGGACTCACTTATGTCCTTATGAAGCTTTGATGTAGACACAAAGAAAAAAGCCCCAGGACGTCTCAAAGTGCTTCACAGCCAATGAAGTACTTTTGAAATGTGGTCACTGTTGTATTGTAGGGAAATGTTCATACCTAGTATCTCACCTACAGTAAGGTTGTTTGAGCACCAATATTGAGGCAGCCATTATGTTATGTAGCAACAAATCCCTGACCCTGCCAATGTCATCCTTTAACGCAGTGTTGTCCACTGCGTTAGCTACTGGCCACCTGTGGCTAATTGGGAATCCCATTTAGGTTAGTAAATAGCAAACGTCGTTGGTCACGTGATCTCAATACTTGTGTTCGCACGGCACGTGCATGTGAACTTTAACCTTTTTCTGCGTTTGTTGTTAAAATGGTGAGACGAAAAGCAGAGTGTGAGAGTGTTTTTTTGATCGTTGTGAGGGCTTTACTCCCATGGTTACTGAATGATGGTGGATGTTTATTAAGGAAATATACATGAGAAGTCCATTTACCTGGATTGTGTGTGAGGCGTTTTCTACTAAAATTAGAGCATGCGGCTAAAACATTGTCGATGTAGCCACACCCCTGGCCAGTCAGAGATTTCTATTGGACAACGCTGCTTTAATGTGGTGGTGGTTTTCTATTGGTTCTCACCAAACCACAATCATAAACAATATCTTCTCTGGTTTAATTTTGAATTGTTTATTTCTGTTCCAGTTAAATTTTCCTTGCAATACACATGGGGAGATTGCACGTGACACACACTATAAATGTCACACTACAGTGACTGCTAAGAAGTGAACTCTTTCCCAAGAGATGAGAAGGTCCATTCAAAAGGTTCTTTCTCCAGAACATAGAAAACATAGAAACATAGAAAATAGGAGCAAGACTAGGCCATTAGGCCCTTCGGGCCTGCTCCGCCATTCAAAATGACCATGGCTGATCGCCTAACTCAGTACCCTGTTCCCGCTTTTTCCCCATATCCCTTGATCCCTTTAGCATTAAGAAATATATCTATCTCCTTCTTGAATACATCTAATGACTTGGCCTCCACTGCCTTCTGTGGGAGAGAATTCCACAGGTTCACCACCCTCTGAGTGAAGAAATTTCTCCTCATCTCGGTTCTAAATGGCATACCCCGTATCCTGAGACTGTGACCCCTGGTTCTGGACTCCCCAGCCATCGGAAACATCCTCCCTGCATCGAGTCTATCCAGTCCTGTTAGAATTTTATATGTTTCGATGAGATCACCTCTCATTCTTCTAGACTCTAGTGAATATAGGCCTAGTCGACCCAATGTCTCCTCATACGTCAGTCCTGCCATCCCAGGAATCAGTCTGGTAAACCTTCGTTGCATTCCCTCCATGGCAAGGACATCCTTCCTCAGATAAGGAGACCAAAACTGCACACAATACTCCAGATGTAGTCTCACCAAGGCCCTGTATAACTGCAGTAAGACATCCCTGCTCTTGTACTCAAATCCTCTTGCAATGAAGGCCAACATACCATTCGCCTTCCTAACTGCTTGCTGCACCTGAATGCTCGCTTTCAGCGACTGGTGTACAAGGACACCCAGGTCTCGTTGCACCTCCCCTTTTCCCAATCTATCACCATTCAGATAATAATCTGCCTTTCTGTTTTTACAACCAAAGTGGATAACCTCACATTTATCCACGTTATACTGCATCTGCCATGTTCTTGCCCACTCACCCAACTTGTCTAAATCACATTGGAACCTCTTTGCATCTTCCTCACAGCTCACATTCCGCCCCAGCTTTGTGTCATCTGCAAATTTGGAAATGTTACATTTAATTCCCTCATCAAAATCATTGATTCAAAATGCTGGCCTTTATATCTAGAAGACTAGAGTACAAGGGAGCAGAAGTTATGCTGCAGCTAGACAAAACCCTGGTTAGATCGCACCTGGAGTACTGTGAGCAGTTCTGGGCACCGCACCTTCGGAAGGACATATTGGCCTTGGAGGGAGTGCAGCGTAGGTTTACTAGAATGATACCCGGACTTCAAGACTTAAGTTATGAGAAGGGATTACACAAATTGGGTTGTATTCTCTAGAGCTTCGAAGGTTAAGGGGTGATCTGATCGAAGTTTATAAGATATTAAGGGGAATGGATAGGGTGGATAGAGAGAACTATTTCCGCTGGTTGGGGATTCTAGGACTAGGGGACACAGTCTAAAAATTAGAGCCAGACCTTTCAGGAGTGAAATTAGAAAACGCTTCTACACACAAAGGGTGGTAGAAGTTTGGAACTCTCTTCCGCAAACGGCAATTGATGCTAGCTCAATTGCTAAATTTAAATCTGAGATATATAGCTTTTTGGCAACCAAAGATATTAAGGGATATGGGCCAAAGGCAGGTATATTGTGTTAGATCACAGATCAGCCATGATCTTATCAAATGGCGGAGCAGGCATGAGGGGCTGAATGGCCGACTCCTGTTCCTATGTTCCTATTGATATATATTATGAATAGCTGGGGCCCAAGCACTGATCCCTGAGGTACCCCACTAGTCACTGCCTGCCACCCGGAAAAAGACCCGTTTATTCCTGCTCTCTGTTTCCTGTCTGTCAACCAATTCCCAATCCATGCCAGTATATTCCCCTCAATCCCATGTGCTTTAATTTTGCACACTAACCTCTTGTGTGGAACCTTATCAAAAGCCTTCTGAAAATCCAAATACACCACATCCACTGGTTCTCCCCTATCTATTCTACTAGTTACATCCTCAAAAAACTCCAGTAGATTTGTTAAGCATGATTTCCCTTTCATAAACCCATGCTGACTTTGTTCAATCCCATTAATGCCTTCCAAGTGTTCTGTTATCACATCTTTTATAATAGACTCTAGCATTTTCCCCACTACTGATGTTAGGCTAACTGGTCTGTAATTCCCTGTTTTTTTGTCTCCTTCCTTTTTTAAATAGTGGGGTTACATTTGCCACCCTCCAATCTGCAGGAACTGTTCCAGAGTCTATCGAATTTTGGAACTCTGGGATGTAGATTATCAGGCCCTGGGGATTTGTCAGCCTTTAGCCCCATTACTTTCCCGAGCACTATTTTTTTTACTAATACTGGTTTCCTTCAGTTCCTCCCTCTCACTAGACCCTTGGTTCCCTAACATTTCCGGGAGGTTATTTGTGTCCTCCTTTGTGAAGACAGAACCCAAGTATGTGTTTAATTGTTCTGCCATTTCTTTGTTCCCCATTATAATTTCCCCCATTTCTGACTGTATGGGACCTACATTTGTCTTCACTAATCTTTTTCTCTTGACATATTTATAGAAGCTTTTACAGTCAGTTTTTATGTTCCCTGCTAGTTTACTCTCATGCTCTATTTTCCCCCCTTAATCAATCTCTTTGTCCTCCTTTGCTGAATTCTGAACTGCTCCCAATCCTCAGGCTTGCCGCTTTTTCTGGCAATTTTATACGTCTCCTCTTTGGATCTAACACTATCCCTAATTTCTTATGTAAGCCACGTTTGAGCCACCTTTCCTGTTTTATTTTTGCACCAGACAAGAATGAATAATTGTTGTAATTCCTGCACACGTTCTTTAAATATTAGCCATTGCCTATCCACCATCATCCACTTTAGTAAAGTTCCCCAACCTATCATCGCCAACTCGCACCTCATACTTTCATAATTTCCTTTATTCAGATTCAGGACCCTAGTTTCGGATTCAACTACTTCACTCTCCATCATAATGAGGAATTCTAGCATGTTATGGTCGCTCTTCCCTAAGGGACCTCGCACAACAAGATTGTTAATTAATCCTTTCTCATTGCACAATACCCAGTCTAGGATCGCCTGTTCTCTAGTTGGTTCCTCAACGTATTGGTCTAGAAAACCATCACGTACACAATCCAGGAATTCCTCCCCACAGTATTATAGCTAGTTTGGTTTGACCAATCTATATGTAGATTGAAGTCACCCATGATTATAGTTGTACCCTTCTTGCATGTGTCTCTAATTTCCTGTTTAATGCCCTCCCCTACATCTCCACTACTGTTTGGGGGCCTGTAGACAACCCCCACCAATGTTTTCTGCCCCTTGGTGTTTCTTAGCTCCACCCATACAGATTCCACATTGTGATTTTCCGAGCCGATATCCTTCCTCACTATTGCATTGATTTCCTCCTTTACTAACAACGCTACCCCACCTCCTTTCCCCTTTTGCCTGTCCTTACTAAATATTGAATACCCCTGGATGTTCAGTTCCCATCCTTGGTCACCCTGCAGCCATGTCTCCGTAATCGCAACTATGTCATAACCGTTAATATCTATCTGCGTTGTTAATTCATCTAGCTTATTGCGAATGCTCCGCGCATTATGGCACAATGCCTTTAGATCTGTCTTTTTAAGATTGCTAGTCTTCTTAATATTATTTTGCACTATGGCCCGATTTGTTTTTCACCCTTGTTTTCTCTGCCTTCCACTATTGCTAGGAATCTTACAACACCAGGTTATAGTCCAACAGTTTTATTTGAAGATTCCTTACATTTGTCCACCCCAGTCCATCACCGGCATCTCCACATCATTTCCACTATTGCTTCTTCCCTTTCTGTCTTTTGTTTCTATCCTTGTTTCCCCCTCCTCTGTCTCCCTGCTCAGGTTCCCATCCCCCTGCCAATCTAGTTTAAACCTTCCCCAACAGCACTAGCAAACACCCCCGCGAGGACATCGGTCCCGGTCCTGCTCGGGTGTAACCCGTCCCGTTTGTACAGGTCCCACCTTCCCCTGAACCGGTCCCAATGTCCCAGGAATCTAAATCTCCCCCTCCTTCACCATCCCTGCAGCCACACATTCATCTGGTCTATTCTCCTGTTCCTATACTCACTAGCACGTGGCACTGGTAGTAATCCTTTGAGGACCTGCTTTTTAATTTATCTCCTAACTCCTTAAATTCACCTTGCAGGACCTCATCCCTTTTTTACCTATGTCGTTGGTACCGATATGGACCACGACTACTGGCTGTTCACCCTCCCCCTCCAGAATGCCCTGCAGCCGCTCAATGACATCCTTGACCCTAGCACCAGGGAGGCAACATACCATCCTGGAGTCACGTTTGCAGCCGCAGAAACATCAATCTGTTCCCCTTACAATTGAATCCCCTATCACTATAGCCCTGCCACTCTTATTCCTCCCCTCCTGTGCAGCAGAGCCACCCGTGGTGCCACAAACTTGGCTCTTGCTGCTTTCCCCTGATAAGCCATCTCCCCCAACAGTATCCAAAGTGGATATCTGTTTGAGAGGGAGATGGCCCCAGGGGACTCCTGCTCTACCTGCCTAGTCCTTTTACTCTGCCTGGCGGTCACCCATTTCCTTTCTGCCTGTGTAATCTTTACCTGCGGTGTGACCACCTCACTGAACGTGCTATCCATGATAATCTCAGCATCGCGGATGCTCCACAGTGAATCCACCCGCAGCTCCAGCTCCGAAATGCGGTTAGCCAGTAGCTGCAGCTGGACACACTTCCTGCATACATGGTCGCCAGGGTCACCGGTAGTGTCCATGACTTCCCACATGGTGCAGGAGGAGCATATCACGGGTGGGAGCTCTGCTGCCATGACTTGCCTTAGATTTACACTGCGTTCACCTCTCGGACTCTCTTCCCGCTCTCGGGACTCTCGTTTTACACCGCACTCACCTCAAGGAATTCTCCTTTTACACTGCGTTCACCTCTCGGACTCTCCTCCCACTCTCGGACTTTCCTTTTACACTGCGTTCACCTCTAGTACTCTCTTCTCGCTCTTGGACTCTCCTTTTACACTGCGCTCACTACTCGGACTCTCCTCCCGCTCTCAGACTTTCCTCCCGCTCTCGGACTCTCCTTTTACACTGCGCTCACCTCTCGGACTCTCCTCCCACTCTCGGACTCTCCTTTTACACTGCGCTCACCTCTCGGACACTCCTCCCGCTCTCGGACTCTCCTTTTACACTGCGCTCACTACTCGGACTCTCCTCCCGCTCTCAGACTTTCCTCCCGCTCTCGGACTCTCCTTTTACACTGCGCTCACCTCTCGGACTCTCCTCCCGCTCTCGGACTCTCCTTTTACACTGTGCTCACCTCTCGGACACTCCTCCCGCTCTCAGACTCTCCTTTTACACTGCGCTCACCTCTCGGACTTTCATCCCACTCTCAGATTCTCTTCCCACTCTCGGACTCTCCTCTCGCTCTCGGACTCTCCTTTTACACTACGCTCACCTCTCGGACTCTCCTCCCACTCTCGGACTCTCCTTTTACACTGCGCTCACCTCTCGGACTCTCCTCCCACTCTCGGACTCTCCTTTTACACTGCGCTCACCTCTCGGACTCTCCTCCCGCTCTCGGACTCTCCTTTTACACTGTGCTCACCTCTCGGACACTCCTCCCGCTCTCAGACTCTCCTTTTACACTGCGCTCACCTCTCGGACTTTCATCCCACTCTCAGATTCTCTTCCCACTCTCGGACTCTCCTCTCGCTCTCGGACTCTCCTTTTACACTACGCTCACCTCTTGGACTCTCCTCCCACTTTCGGACTCTCCTTTTACACTGCGCTCACCTCTCGGACTCTCCTTTTACACTGTGCTCAGCTCTCGGACTCTCCTTTTACACTGCGCTCACCTCTCGGACTCTCCTTTTACACTGCGCTCACCTCTTGGACTCTCCTCTCGCTCTCGGACTCTCCTTCTACACCACGCTCATCTCTCGGGCTCTCCTCTCGCTCTCCTCGAATAGTAACTGATGGACAGTAGCAAACAGAACCCCATCCAAAACTTTGAAACTGAGAGATCCAAATTTAGCTTAGGTATTTTTGATTTTTTTTCTATAATTGGTTAGTGTGATTCATAAATTAACAGTTGTTTGGCCCTCTCCCTACGAAGTTATTGGCATCCTGTGTAATGCACTTTGACCTTCGACCCTATAGAGTAGTCTTTATACGAGTGGTTTATAATGAGAATAAACTTCGAAACAAATGGTTGTGCAAACATTTCAATATTAAGTCAGGAATGTAGCGCAATAGCAAAAGACAAATGTTAAGAATCAAACTAAAGAGCTGACTGCTCCATCTCAGTAATAACTTTAATTGACACTAATGAAGAGGGATGCCTTCAATAAGAAAGGAACTTATGTTAAGTGGTGTTAGGGCAGGATGCCATTGAGGGTACTTGGTTAAGGAATGATGGATGGACCTTAATATAGATAAATGTGAGTAGCTGTATATTGATTCGGGAAACAGCAAACACATGTACATGATGAAATCAGTTAGCAAAAGACGGAAAAGGACTTGAAATTCTGCAAAGGGGATTTCAAGGAATTAAATTCTAGATTAAGGAGCAGAACCTCCAGTGTTGTAACCTCTGGATTACTCCCAGTGCCACGTACTAGATCAGACTGGGGGAGAAAGATTAGGACCATCAATGCATGGCTGGGAGGATGATGTACAGGGGAGGGTTTCAGAATCCTGGGTCACTGGGCCCACTTTTGGGGCTAGGGAAGGCTGCACAGATGGAATGGCCTTCACCTGAACTATAGGGGCCCCAAAGAGGGTAGTGGGAAAAGATTTAAACCAGTTCATGGAGGGGGTGGGGGAGAGGTGGTGAATCAAAAACATGTGAGAAAAAGACCAGTAGGACATAAGGGCAGGGTGGGGACAGATACCTAGTTAATAGTTCTGTACACAAATGCTCATAACATAAGAAATAAAACACGTGAGTTAGAAGCACAAATTCAGCTTAAAGGGTAAGATGCAGTAGCCATTACAGAGACCTGGCTACAAGCTAGGCATGATTGGGAGCTGAATATTCCAGGCGATACAATCTTTAGAAAATGCAGGGAAATTGAGAAAGGAGGGGGAGTAGCAGTACAGTCAAAAAGACAGACAAATCTCCAGAACCTGATGGCTTCCACCCCCGGGTATTAAAAGAAATATTTGAGGATATTACCGATGCCTTAGTCATAACTTTCCAAAGCTCTCTAGATTTAGGAATTGTGCCTTTGGATTGGAAAATTGCAAATGTCACCCCATCATTTAAGAAGGGAGGAAGAAAGAAATTATGTAACTTCAGACCTATCAGTTTACCATCAGTTGTGCGGAAGGTACTGAAATCTATCATCGGAGACAGAACGACTGGGAACTTGAACAAGTACGAGCTGATCAGAGAGTCAGCATGGATTTGTGAAGGGTAGGTCATGTTTGGCTAATATAGTTGAATATTTTGAGGAGGTCACTAATAAGGTGGATAGGGGAGTGTCTGTGGATGTTGTCTATATGGACTTCCAGAAGGCATTCGATAAGGCTCCGCACAAGAGATTATTAGCAAAAATGAAGGACACAGAATTGGAGGTAGCCTTGTGACATGAGTTGTTAATTGGTTGGGAGGTCGGAGGCAGAGAGTAGGGATAAAAAGAATGTACTATGATTGGTGGCATGTGACAAGTGGTGATCCCCAGGGACCTGTACTGGGGCCTTAGCTTTTCACCGTATATATTAATGACTTGAATGAAGGAATAGAGAGTTGTATATCCAAGTTTGCAGATGGCACTAAGTTAGGAGGTGCAGTAAGTTGTGTAGATGGGATCAGGAAGTTACAAAGGGACATGGACAGACTAAGCGAGTGGGGAAAACTACGGCAGATGGAGTTCCATGTAGGGTAGTGTGAGGTCATCCACTTCGAATCCAACAAAAACAGATCGGAGCATTTTCTTAATGGTGAGAGACTAGGAGTTTAGTATATTGATGGGTGATCCAATCAAGATCTTTACAATGATGAAGCGATTCAATAGCGTAAATACAATGAAACAATTTCTTCTAGTGGGGGAATCCAGAACAAGGAACCATCATTTTATGATTAGAGTTAGGGCATTTAGGAGTGAAATCAGGAATCACTTTTTCACACAAAGGGTAGTGGAAATCTGGAACTTGCTCCCCCAAAACACTGTGGATGCTGGGGGTCAATTGGAGCTTTCAAGACTGAGATCGATAGATTTTTGTTGGGTCAGGGTATCAAGAGATATGGAAGAAAGGAGGGTAAATGGAGTTGAGGTACAGATCAGCCATGATCTAATGGAATGGCGGAATAGGCTCGAGGGGCTGAATGGCCTGCTCCTGTTGTTATGTTCCTATCTGGGTGTTATTATTGAATCAGAGTTAACAGCAATGTGAAGCTGTCATCGGTACTAAGCATTCGACTGTCAGTCAAAACTTCAACAGCTTCTCAGTGTTTTGTGATGCTTGCAATCTTGTTTCCACCAATGAAAACAAGTCCTGTTGCTGTCAATTTTCCCTCATGGCCTGGGAGCCCTAAGTCTTGGAATTATCTCTTCAGCTCTTGCATTTCCACAACAGCGACTGATTAAAATTGGAAACATGTCCTCATCCAAAACTCTGACATTGGGATTTCCAAATTTTGCCTTGGGTATTCTTTGTCATTGTATTTTTTCTCCCTCTCATTTCTGCCATTTGGAATCATATGTTTAATGTATTAGCAATGTTTTGGTCCATTCCCTACAAAGTTATTGACAACATCTGTGTGGTATATTACGACCTCTGACCCCTAGAATAGTCATGATGTGGAGATGCCGGTGATGGACTGGGGTTGACAATTGTAAACAATTTTACAACACCAAGTTATAGTCCAGCAATTTTATTTTAAATTCACAAGCTTTCGGAGGCTTCCTCCTTTTTCACATCGTTCACCTGACGAAGGAGGAAGCCTCCGAAAGCTTGTGAATTTAAAATAAAATTGCTGGACTATAACTTGGTGTTGTAAAATTGTTTACCCTAGAATAGTGTCCACCTTTCAATGCATCATTGAGCATAGTGTGCCCAAAACAGTACAAGTTGAGTAGATTTCACAAATTAATGCTCCTGGCACAAAGCGACTCCCAATGGAACTGTTCATTCCTCATTCAGACCGAGGGCCCGATGTTAACTGGGGGTGGGATCGGAGCATGAAGGGGGGGCTTCTGTGTGCCCCCCTACCCCGTTTGTGAGCCTGAAGGCTGGCTGGGCACGACTTCCCTGGCGACGGCCTCGAGCTCCCAGAAGTCACCAGCCACGAGCCTCTCCGAGGCCCCAATATCATCTCTGGCAGCTGAAGCCACAGTGGGGGCAACCTGGCTGAAGTAGCAGTGTGAGTAAACTTTCCTTTAAAGAAGGCACTGTGTTTTGACACTTGGGTGATTTATGATTTTGCGCAAATGATTGTGATCTCATCAAAATCTTTCTCAATTTGGTCTGCTGAGTGTTTACAGAACAGCTTATTGAGTCTTCTCCCCTTCCCCCTGCTTCATTAAGTCTTTGATGTAAAAGTTGGCTGATGCTTTTAGTGTTAGAGAATGCAGGACTAAGGGAGCGGTGAATGAGTTGATCAGGATTGTTACTTGAAGGACCGTTGGTTTTACTTTACTGGAAGTGGGCCAAGCTGGTCAGTTCAATTAGAGCATCTCTTGCACCTCTGCCACCAAGGTCCCCTCCTGCCTGCTCTTCCTCTGCCTCTCATTCACCCACTTGCTCCTCACCGGAGAATGATCCTGTCTCCGGAAGCTCCAGCCCTCTCCAGATGGCGATGTTGTGTAGGATGCAGCAGGCTCCTCTTATTCGGGCGACGTTGTCTGGAGTATAACGCGAGGAGCCCTCAGACCTATCGAGGCGCCTGAAGCGTAGGTTGAACAGCGCAATGGTGAGCTCGCTGACCCTTCTCGTGGTGGCACGGCTGTCGTGGTCTCTGATCTACTGCAGCATGCTGGGGTTGCCATGGTTGAAGAGGGTAGTTCCAAGCAGCCACCCTCGAACACCCCTGCCAAGTGAGTACCGTAGGAGGACAATTCGCAAGATGAATCGATCGTAGCATCTGCCCGGGAAGCAGGCACGGGCTTGCATTACTCGTTGGTGTGGTCGCACGCAAACTGAACATCGATGGAATGAAACCCCTCACTGTTTATGAAAGCTCCTGGCTGGTCCTGAGGTGTTCTGATCGCAACACGAGTGCAGTCAATCTCACCCTGCACTCAGGGAAAGCCAGCCGTTGCTGCGAATCCCACGGACCTCTCATTCTGACCACTGTCATCCAAGGGAAAGGAGATGCTTTGGCTCGACTTCGCAGATAGTGCAATGGTGACTTGTTTGATGCACCTGGACTGTGAGATACTTGAGATGTCCCCAGTAAAAGAAAGTAAGACTTTCATTTATATAATGACTTTCACAACCTCAGGACGTCCCAAAGCGCTTTACAGCCAAAGGACTACTTTTTTGAAGTGCAGTCACTGTTGTAATGTAGGGAAATGCGGCAGCCAATTTGTGCACAGCAAGATCCCACAACAACAATAAGTTATTCTGTTTTAGTGATGTTGGTTGCGGGATAAATATTGACCAGGGCACCAGGGAGAACTCCTCTGCTCTTCTTCAAATAGTGCCATGGGATCTTTTACATCCACCTGTGAGGGCAGATGGAGTCTCGGTTTAACACCTCATCCAAAAGGCGGCACCTCCGACAGTGCAGCACTCCCTCAATACTGCAGTGAAATGTAAGCCTAGATTATGTGCTCAAGTCTCTAGAGTGGGGACTTGAAGCCACAACCTTCTGACTCAGAGGCAAGAGTGATACCAACTAAGCCACACCTGACAACAGTAGCCATAGTAGCAGCCTGGAAGGATCTTGAGTTGTAAAAGTTAGGGCAGTGGTAACCTCGACACCTCTTGGAATTGCATGGCCCTCTGGTCCAGCAGGCAGTGGGTAGGAGGCTGCAGAAGTCAGACACTAGCTGCCTGAACAAACGGAGACTGCTCTGGCACTGCTCCTCAGACAGACTGAGAAAGGTGACCCTTTCTCGATCATTTCTCTGTGCGCAGCGTGCACTGCTGTCCTATGCACGTCATAGGGACCCCCGATTTGCATATTATCAGGGACCTGCCGCCCGAAACAGGCGAACGATTCAACTGCCCAGCAGTAGGCCCCCTTTGTAGATGGTGGCGGGCAGAACGCTGGTGTAACTGAAGGAGAGTGGGGGGGGGGGTGGGTTAAGCCATTAAAGGGCCGCTGCCATCACGTTTATGCCGGCGGCCTGAGTTACGGTGGAACTGTGTCTTTCAGCCCAGCCTTTCTCAGACATGTCGTAAAGGACACCTCAAAGAGAGTGAAGATTACCGTGCAGGAGAAATCACACTCCCTACAGTCTTAGCAACGACACAGCACGGCATCATCTATCACATAGGCTTCAGAAAATCAATCAAAGTTTCTGCTGAAATGGGGCCAAAGCCACAAGGATTTCAGCTGCAGTATATACAATAAATAAACCTAATCAGTATAAGCTGAGAGAGGAATCCAGGAGCTGTAGATTCAAGCCAGCTCCTTAAGATTTTCAAGTTAAATGGGGCCTGGTAAAATTTTTGGCTCTCATTCAGACTGCAAGTAGATAATGGAGTCTTGGGATAATAACATGCAAACGCTTGCCTGGTTCCCTAAGATTCCTCGTTGTACTATTTTTGCGGATCCATTTAAAAGGACGTTGCTGAAAGGGAGGAATATCAGATGCACAAGTTAAGCATTCGCATGCTTTCGCCGCACAGCGCAATTCCGCGGACAATGACTTTCGCAAACACAGTTATTTACATGATGTACATTTGTGGCTGTCTCGACCCCTCTTAATCTTTTGCTTGTTGCTTTTGACTTAACTAGGCCGACACTCCAGCGCAGTACTGAGGGAGCGCTGCACTGCCGAAGGTGCCGTCTTTCAGATGAGACATTAAACCGAGGCCCCGTCTGCCCTCTCAGGTGGGTGTAAAAGATCCCATGGCACTATATGAGGAAAAGCAGGGGAGTTCTCCCCGGTGCCCTGGCTAACATTTATCCCTCAACCAACATCACTAATCAACAGATTACCTGGCCATTACCACTTTGCTGTTTGAGGGACCTTGCTGTGCGCAAATTAGCTGCTGCATTTCCCAATATTACAACAGTGACTACACTTCAAAAAGTAGACTCCAAGAAGATATCAATGGGTTGGTGGAGTGGGTGGAAAAGTGGCAAATGGAGTTCAACCTGGAGAAGTGTGAGGTAATGCACTTAGGGAGGGCAAACAGTAAAAGGGAATACGCAGTAAACGGGAATATATTGAGAGGGGTAGAGGAAGTGAGAGACCTTGGAGTGCACGTGCACAGGCCTTGTGAAAGGCACTATATAAATGCAAGTCTGTCTTTCTTTCTTACTGCACTCATTCGCAAGCTTAGCTGTTGATAGCGTTAAGTTTCTGCTGCTGTCATTGGTATGTTTCCAAGTCATACAATAGATAATGGATGGAATGACTAATGTTACTTACTTGAGTTGATAAATTGGGACAATAAGCTCTTCAGCCTGTTTACTGGCTTTGTTGGCTAGTTTGAGGCCATCTGTTACCTTGGGACAATGACTAATCCCACAGCTCCCAGACGGATCGTGCATGAAGCCAGAAAACCAAACGACTACTGTCTGCCTCAAACAGGCTCTGTCAGTTTAATTTTATGACCACATTCCATCATTTATCAACAGCCAATGGACAACAACTTGGAATTTGTTTCTCTGGCACATTTTGAAGTTTATTGACTCATTTTCTGAATTTGTTGACCGAAGGTTAACAGATTTTCCCCGTCTTAAGGACTGAACAAGAATCCTGTCCTGTCTCGTTAATTCACACAGTGAATTGGTCAGTCGTTAAAATATCAAAACTAGTCAGAAAAATTGTCGACAGCACAACTAGAAGTAGGTAGGCTCAGTATGGTGCCTTTTCTATCTTCTGTTGGTAAAAGATATCATTTTTGGCCCTTTCTTTACAACACCAGACCTCCCAGTATCAGAAGATTGTGGGTTTGAGTCCCATTCCAGGGACTTGAGCACATAATCTAGGCTGACACTCCCAGTGCAGCACTGAACAAGTGCAGCACTGTCAGAGGTGCCGTCTTTCGGATGAGACATTAAACCGAGGCCCCGTCTGCCCTTTCAGGTGGACGGAAAAGATCCCATGACACTATTTTGTAGGAAAGCAGGTGAGTCCTCCAGTGTGTCCTGGCCAATATTTATCCCTCAACCAACATCACAAAAACAGATTATCTGGTCATTTATCACATTGCTGTTTGTGGGATCTTGCTGTGTGCAAATTGGCTGCCGCGTTTCCTACATTACAACAGTGACTACACTTCTGAAGTAAATAATTGGCTGTGAAGCACTTTGGGACGTCCTGAGGTCGTGAAAGGTGCTATATAAATGCAAGTTCTTTCTTTTTTAATACTTTGCTATCCAATCTTGTAACAACCAATGGAGAACAGCATGCTGTTTAAATGAACATAACTGTTCAAACCATGAAGCAGCCATTAGAGAGCAGGCTACCACCTACTGCTCTGTCGAGTTTCTTGCAGGTTCTCCCTCGGCAGTAACAGGAGGGTTAGAAGGCCTGGCCTCAGTGACAGCAGGAGGAGCAGGTACTTAGGGCATAGCTTGGGTAGCAGGAGTGACAAGGATTTAAAGCCAGGCCTGAAGTAGAGGCAAAGACTCTTCGCTGGGAGTAGTGAGCTGAGTGAACGTTGCAGGCCCGGGGTTGAGGCTTAGTTGGAGGTGGGACCCCAGGTGAAGCTCTTGGGAGTTGCGCAGGTTGAAGAGAGCAGGGTGAGAGACTGTGGCTTCTTCCCAACCAGGTTGTGCTATCTCTCTGGTCCATGCTAATCATGCGGCATTACTTAGAAGATCACAAGATAGTTTAGGATGGGGGAAGCCACACTGGTCCATCGTAGCTCACCCATTCTGAGGGACGCTAAACTCTCCTCGCTGCAGTATTCAACAGTTTCTTCAATGATTTCAGGGTTTTCATTTCCATGACTCCATCCGGGAGTCCATTCTGAGTGTTGAAAACTCTTGGTGTGAACTCCCTGGTGGCAGTCCAAAATTTGCCTTTTACTAGTTTCGACCTGTGATCCCTTGTTCTACTCTCACCATTTAATTTAAAGAAATATTTCCAGATTTACTTTCTCTGTACCATTTCTGCACACAAATTGTGCTTCTCTACTTCATAACAGTGACTACATTGCAATAGTACTTTATTGGCTGTAAAGTGTTTCAGGATGTCCTGAGGTCACGAAAGGTGCTATATAAATGCAAGTTCTTTCTATCTTTCTCAATCCCAATCTTTAAAGAGCACACACTGCTGCATCAGTATAAAATTTCCATGTCCCGGTCCTGCCAACCTAAAGGTTCAAGCCTGCCCAACAAATGCCAACTAATATTGACTTATGGTTTTCCTTTTGGTATTAATGTTATCCTCAGATTAAACAAATAAAGGTCACTTGTTATTGCCAACTCTGGGCCTTTAGTCAAGTGGTGTTGGGCAGTCTCGGTGTAGGCACACTACAAGACTGCTCGTAATTCAGAGCTAACTGTCGCTAAGTTGACAGTCTCATCCAGATCGTCGAACTATCAAACTGCCGCCCCCCACACCCACCTCCCCAGGAATCAGGGCTATTTACCTGCAGCTGGAGACTCCCTGCCTGACGTCCCACATTGATGAGGGGCAGAGTAGAAATAGATTTACTTTAATTCACTTTGTACCTGACCCAGGAGTGTTGGATGTTGACACTGTGTTGAACGATTCAATTCGCTCGCACTGAAATCATCCCACTCAAAACAAATTAAAATGTCAAGTGAATGAAATTCTGGACTACTGATCAGTTGCGGCTAATTTACATGGAGTGAAGGAATCATCACCGATGAGGTCATTGGTTTTGCCCACTGACGGAGAGAGGGGAGGTTGGCGTGAGATGTAATGTTTCGGTGGTTCCCTCACCAACCAATTAGGAAAGGAAAACAACACTGTGAGCCCTGAGTGTTCTATACTACAAGCCTCGAGGCGCACTGAGCAAGCAGCGTGGTAAATTGAGAATTTACAGATTTACAGCCCCTGCAGGTTAGCAGCAGCAGGGCAATATTAATCCCAGGAGAATTTTAATTTGAGAAGAATGACAGCGTGCACTGGGATAGGGGGAAGCATGAGGTTGGCAAAGGAATCCATCAGAAATAAAAATCAGTAATTTTTAATTCACCCCCAGCAGTTTCCCATTAGGGTTTAGACACTTTGGTGAGATGACGGAGGAGGGTGGCATGGGGAATGAAAATACAATACCTCAAACTATCGCAGTGAGGTGGGTTGTGGGGCGGGGGGGGCAGATTCACATGAAAGCAGGGTTGGGGAGGAAAACTTTTTTTCTTGTTTTCTCCTGGTATCAAGCTTTCACCTTAGGTTTTTTCCTAAACTGGGCCCATCTGTCACGGTGGAGGTGTCTGATGCTCACAGGCAGGCTCCAACAGATGGCAATAATAAGGGCAAGAAACAAGTGCTCACTGACTGGAGATCAACACGATAACATCGCTGTGAAGATCTGTGGGCTGCAGATCTGTCCAAATATGGCAAGCAGAGAAACCGTAAACCAATTTGAGGGAGTAAGTGTAAAAGAGATCATTAATCAAAGCTCCATCCCTACCTCAGACATAATCAGATCAAATTGAGGACTAGCCATTAGTTATCATGGAAAATATCTGCAATGACCCACATTATCTTTGAATGAGTCATTTCTTTTAAGTCGGGAATTACACCAGGGTAATGAGAGACAATGGAGTTGAGTCCAAAGGAATTCTCAACTGAACTTTCTAACCTTTCAGGAAAAGCCCTTGGAACATTCTTTTCCTTGCATTTACTAACATTTCTAAAGTCACTCGTGTACAGTCAGGAATAAAATATGTGTTCCTGTTATTTATGCCCAGACTACCAATTGCTGCTCTCGCTGTGTAGACAAGGGCTGAGATTCCGCATTTAGGTGATAAGATAGAGTGGAAAAGAAATGCCCCTATAGAGACAGGGAGAAACAGGAGTCACAGAATGCATGAGAGAGAAAGGTAGAGAGGTTGATGAAAAGAGTGTCCATTTATATAGAATCGCATCACATCTCTCAGGTCATTCCCAAAGCATTTCACCTAAAATGAAATATTTTGCTTTGATAAAGGCATATATAGTAGCCATTTTGCACACAGCAAGATCCCACAAACAGAGATCAAGTGAACGACCAGTTAATTTGTTTTCAGTGGTCTTGATTGAGGGAAGAATGTTGGCCAGGGCACTGGAAGAATTCCATGTTCTTCTTTAAATAGTCGCATGGGATCATTAACCTCCACCCATAGGCCTCGGTTTGGTATCTTGAAAGATGGCACCCCCAAAAATGCAGCCTAGTTTCACGTGATTAAATCCTGGGCTAGGACCTGACCCTCCAACCTTTAGCTTCAGAGGCAAGAATGCCACCAATTGAGTCAAGTTAACAATGTTATTGGGAAGGGAGAGGGGAGTAAGGAACAATCAGTATCTGACAATGCACCAAACAGGTCCATTATATACAATCAGACTGCACAAGGCAGTCAGTCTGCAAGATGGAGTTTGTAAAGTAGTAGGAGCTACTTATTGATGCTGTATATGGAATTGTTTGAAATATGAATAAACTTCCTCCTTTTATCAATCAATTGTGAGTGTAAATGAACCCGACAACAAGTTCAAGATAAGAATCATACAACAGTTGCCTCTGGACACAACCCAAGCTGATTTTCCTTTCTAAGTATTTCATGTCAGACTCACTCTCATCTCTTTTGTCTGTTTCTCATGCAAAATAATGGTTTCTATAGTCAGAATGAGCCACCTATGAACAGGAACTTGTGTCTTGTGTTCAGTGGGGGGGGGAGAAGGGGGGTTGGAGAGAGGAGGAAGAAGAGTTTAGTCATGTGCTCTGGTCATCGTGATATGGGGCAGGCTTGATGGACCAGCTGGTCTTTTCCTGCCCATCAATTTTGTTTGTCCAATTTTGTATATCCTCTAGATATGCTAGTGGGCCACAGAATTACCTTCTAATTACAGTATAATGCATTGGAAACCAAGTGGGTTGCTCAAAACATTCACCTGTCTGGTCCAAAAAACAGTAAATACTACAGTGTCACACCACTGGCTAAAACTAATGGTTGGATTTATTTACCAGTACCACAATTACACAGAAGCATGAAGTCACAGCAAGAAATTATTCTTACAATACTTGATTTACACAATATATAAACTATATCAAAGCAAAAGAACCAGTCGGAAATCCTTGTAGCCCTTTTCAGTGGCTCCTGACTGAGTCTCTGACAGATGTTACCTGGGATATTTGACCTCTGCCCAGAAGCCCTTTTAGCCCTGACATGTGGTTGAAGCAATATGATACAAGCAACTGAAAATCATAGCGTGGACAATAAATTATATTGAGTGTCTTTTTCTTGATGTAAAGGCAGGACTACAGAATACAAAAGAAGTGCTAAACATGTGGAAATTATCAGTTAGGCTGCAATTATGATCAATTTTGTGACCCTTACATTAGGAAGGAAATCCAGACCATGGAGAGGGTGCAGAGGAGAATCACTAAAGATGATGGGAGGAATTTTCTTGGAGGGAGGTGGGTTTTTCGCGATCTTCCATTGTAACTTTGATTCAAATCCCTCCATGGCCTCGCCCCTCTCTATCTCCGTACCTTACAACCCTCCGAGATCTTTGCGCTCCTCCAATTCTGACCTCTTGCGCATCCCCCGATTTCCATCGCTCCACCATTGGCGGCCGTGCCTTCAGCTGCACATTCCCTCCCTAATCCTCTCCGCTTCTCTCTCCCCCTTTAAGACGCCCCTTAAAACCTACCTCTTTGACCAAGCTTTTGGTCACCTGTCCTAATATCTCCTTATGTGGCTCGGTGTCATATTTTGTCTGATATCCCTCCTGTGAAGCACCTTGGGACGTTTTACTACATTAACGGTGCTATATAAACTCAAGTTGTTGTTGCTGTGGTTGAAGTAATCCAGTTTTGAGTCAATTCTCTTGACCCCTGTTAGTGCACAATGTTGCAAGGGAAAGACATGTGTTTTCATTCTTGGAGCCTCTTTCCCCATCAGAAATATCAAAGGGTCCTTCACCAGATGCCTTGGCGCATGACATTCAGAGAGCTTCAAACAGTCCCTTGAAAGCCATTTGTCACAGTTCTTCTAAGTGTGTGTGTGTTTATGTTTTTGCTTTAATCTTTTAACTCATGTCACTTAATCCTCAGCACAGATTCCCTCTCAACTTTTTTGGCCATTTCAAAATTCAAAAATCCAGAGCGCAAGTAAATGGAGCTCAGACAGGACGGTCGATCCACGTGGCCTCCATGTGCTGTTGGCAATTCCAGCACCCGCTTCTCATGGATCTGTGGCCATTAAATGAGTTTAAGAGTCACTTTCAGCATCTGGATGAATGAAAGGAATCGTACGTGTTTACCATGGCGTCAGTCATTAGTCACGTTATTTATTTTCTCCCGCAGGCCTTGTTTTCACAAATGTAGAAAACGCATTTCCACAATAGACCCCTCCCCCACCGCATTGAACCGTTTTAAAAGGAGAGGCCTCACCCTTTCCAAGGTGAGACCGTGGGCCTGATTTTGAGCCGGGCCCTGCCTCTGTAAACGGGGCAGCGATGACCCAAGACCAGCAAAAAAACTGCCCCATTTACACTGGCGCACTGGCCACCGCCATCTTGGAAGGGGTCTTCCAATGGGCAGCCGCCACTGTTGCCAACATATTCCTGGAGGCTTCACCACAAGAGCTTCAACTGCCCCACCCAGTCAAGCAAACTTTTTCCCCATCTCCAGTACTTTTATAACTATTAAATGAAAGTGTTCAATATAACTGAAAAACACATCATTTTTTTTTTTAACACTTCTTCGATTTTTTTCTCCCGGGTTTTTGCTCGCAGCAGCGTCCTGGAGATTAATCTTCAATTCCTGGAGACTCCAGGCTAATCCTGGAGGGTTGGCAACCCCTAGTGGCCGGAGAGGCTGCCCGTTTGTAGCGGTAGGCCATTTTAATATGCAAGTTTGGGCCCTATGAAGTAGATAGGACCTGAAGAAAGAAGATGTCACTGGAGTACAGATTTTATGCAAAATGTTTGCTCCCAGGCTGCCTCTAACCAACAATTTAAAACACAGGAACAAGTGAGAGTAATAAGTACACCAATTCAGTGGACTACAGTTCCCCTATTACTTATTTATTCTACTTAATATCCATCAGAGAAGAGACACCACTCACAGTAATTAGTGCGGAATATTGAAGAGAGTTTCCTCACATGTGATTTGCTGGTCTTCAGTTAATCACAATTACCCTGTCAGTCCAAAAATGAATTGGATTTCTCTCTCCTACCGTTCTGGAAACTCTTCCAGCGCCTGCTGGGACTCACTGAGATGTCCTTAACTTCTAGAAACATTTTGCAATGACGACGACATGGCAGACGCCCAATTCATCATATGCATATCCCTCAACGCACCAAGTAACTGTCCCTCATTATTTATATCTATTAGTCAAGAGTGAGGGAGCGAGCTCGCCCTGACAAATACGGGTGATGAATTGAGTTGCTGTCTTCAGATCCCCTGGAGGGAGTTCAGCAGAAGACTGAAAACAGGAAAGGCAAACGCTCGCCTGCTGTGCAGTGACGTCGGAGTTGATGTTGTGATCCTACTCTGAATGTTATTATCGCTGTACCTGCTGCTGTCGAGCTTGCTCTGTCAGTGGAGTATGCACATTCACTAGAGCAGGCTTTGTACTAATTACATAGAATGACATAGAATTTACAACACAGAAACAGGCCATTCGGCCCAACTGGTCTATGCCAGTGTTTATGTTCCACACGAGCCTCCTCCCACCCTACTTCATCTAACCCTATCAACATGTCCTTCTAGTCCTTTCTCCCTCATTTACTTACCTAGCTTCCCTTTAAAGGCATCTGTGCTATTCGCCTCAACTACTCCATGTGGTAGCAAGTTCCACATTCTCACCACTCTCTAGGAAAGAAGTTTCTCCTGAATTCAATTTGGATTTATTAGTGACTATCTTATATTTATGGTCCCTAGTTTTGGATGCCCCCACAAGTGGAAACTTCTTCTCTATGTCTAACCCTTTCATAATCTTAAAGCCCTCTATCAGGTCACCCCTCAGCCTTTTCTTTTCTAGAGAAAAGAGCCTCAGCCTGTTCAGTCTTTCCTGCTTGTGGTGACTCTTGTAAAAGTATATTGACTGGCGCCCGCTCCTATTGAACTCTCCAACACTTACTTTTTTTCCCCTCTCATATCAGTTTTTCCTCTGCCAGCTCTCTGCCCTCTTTTCCTCTCGTGGACATGTTGATTGTTGGCTTCTTGCTGGGGCGTGATTCCATGGGCATCATGCACTTCACCCAATTGCCCATTATTCATGTCTCTTGGCCCTGACAGTGAACATCAGCAGGCTATTCAACTATACGGGGCACCTTAACTGAGCCTGTCTTCACCTGACCTCCAAGCATTCATCTCCAATGGCTCCTGCTGGCTAATGTACTTGAGTGGGCGTTGTGTGAATGCAGGAACAGGCTGAGATATGATGCTGCCCACAGTCGAATAACCTAATACCACTCACTGGGGGTCATTTTAACTCTGAGCGATGGCAAAAAAACGGGCAATATCGGATTGGTCACCCGGTATAGAAACCGCCCAATTTACATTTCCATTCAAGTCAATGTGAAGGGCATTTGGACGGGGTGTTTAATGGATGACCGATCAGAAATTGTCCATTTTATGCTATCACCAAGAGTTAAAATTGCCCCCATTATCTATGAAGAATGTTCAGCTTGGTGAAGTACCAGAGGACTGCCCGATACCAGTGGAACCAATGGAACAAGTCCGATCCAGGAAGAGGAGGGGGGGAGAAAATAGACAAATTACCCCCCAAAAAAACCAAAGTCCCAAATGTTTTGAAATGAAAATTTGTAAAAGGCATTGGTTAGGCCACAGTTAGTGTGCCAGTCAGTTCGAGCGCCCCACTATAGAAATGACATTAAAACCATAGAGAGTGTAGAGCATAGATTCACCAGGATGATGCCAGGGATGGGAAACTAAAGATATGAGGAGAGACTTGAGACACTGAGACTATTTCCACCAGAGCAGAGAAGGCTAAGAGAAGATTTAGTAGAGGTTTTTAAAATGACGAAGGGTTTTGTGAATGGGGAAAAGATCATTTCTTCTGCTTGGAGAGTCAGTGACGAGGGATCATCAATTTAAAATTTCCAATGAGAGAGCGAGGAAAGAAGTTAGGAGAGACTTTGTTATTAGAGGGTTGTTGGAGCATGAAATGCCATGCTTGAGGGAATGGCTGAGGCAAAGACCCTTGCATCTTTTATAAGGAAATTGGATAAATATTCACAAAGTTGGAAGAAGATACAGGGCTATGGGGATAGAGAGGGGCAGTGTGATTAATTTTGGATTAATGAGCCGGCATAGGTAAAATGGGCTGAATGGCCTCTTTCCATTCTGTAAAAGTATATATGTGCAATAGGAAAGGGCACAAAACCAGTTGACTGTATATTGCTTGAGGTCTAATTTAATCAACCCGACCTTAATGAAGATCTTGTAATATTCAAGTGAGTGGAAAGAAAACAATACAAAAATTAGTGACGTCACCAGTGTGCTAGGAATTCCAGCATTGTACATTCCTGAGGTATTCCTGATAACAACCATCCAATGAATTATTTACATATTTCTTGGAATTCAATGCAGAGCCAAAAAAATTATATTATTGAAGGGTTGCCAAAATTTATCCAATCTGCTTTGGCTTCCGTTTAATCAGGATACCAGCTGTAGCGCACGCCTTGTCCAATATTTTGTTCTCCACCGTTTCATTTTAATGCAGAGACCTCAGATCATTTTACAGACCAGGATTAGATCCAAGTGGACTAATTCCCCTCTTTTGTTTGTTTTCTTCCTTCTCTTTTTGGAAGACCTTCTGAATATCTCAACTCTCCCCGGGGGATAGAGGAGATTTAGATAAGGGAGGTTTGGGGGACAACGCCCAGTGATTTTGGACCCACATGACTTGGTCTTGTCAAAGTCCAGGAGCCGTTGGGTTCTGAACTGGCCGGGTTCCACTGTTGGCAGTTCTGGGTGGGATTAAACAATGACGCGTGTGAAAGTACTTTCCAGTGTGGGCTTTCGATGAGCCCCCCTAAATCGAATTGATTTCAAAGAAGCATTAACCTTTTCCTTTTAAAGATAGCCCTGAAAATAACACAACAGTGACTACACTTCAAAAAGTAACTCATTGGCTGTAAAGCGCTTTGGGACGTCCTGAGGTTGTGAAAGGCGCTATATAAATGCAAGTTCTTCCTTTCTTTTAGTTCGGACAAGTCGCCCAAGGGAAACAGTTGGTCAATCTTTCTTGCTTTTGAATGCAGTAACTGAAACTAAGGGGGCAATTTTAACCTAACTCACCGGGTGGGAAACCCACGGGATCGGGTGGAATGCCGATTTTACACCCGCCCAATATTGCTCTCCACTGACTTCAGTAGAGAGTAAAATGGGTGTAAATCCAGCATTGCCCTCGATCCTGTCGGTCTCCCGACGGGCGGGTTAGGTTCAAACTGCCTCTCCCCCTATTTCTCTTGATCAGTTTCTTTCTTCGACTACTTCTGTCAAAGGCCCACCTGCCCAAAACCTGAGTACATGCGCCTGTGGGTGTACATGTGCAGGTGCGAGCGTGCACATGCTAGTGTGCACATTCTGGAAACTTTAGGAAGAGGAAAAGGCCATTTGGTTGGACGTTTACAACACATTATGGTTGATCTCAATCCCACCTCCTCATCTTCCAAGCCAGATCCCACGATCCCATCTCTCTCCAAAAACACATTGGAAACACGGGAACGTACCAGAACGAACAAGACTCCACAGCCCGCCTGACCGATCCCAAAATCCAATAACCCTGATTCAGCCGCTGCCTCAAATATCAATCCATTTTCCGCACGGTCTGCTCTCACTGCCCCTCCGGCCCGTATATCCCACACATCCACCGTGGTTTCCCAGAGTTAGCTTGATTGCCTTTTACTGGGTCGGAGAGGAATTTCTCAAAGTTTTTCCCTAAATTGGCCTAAGGTTTTTTGTCTCTGTTTTCTCCCAGGAGAATGAGTGGCTGAGTGCGGGATGGGAGTGAAGGATGAAGGTACACCATGCCAGGACAGGACAGGACGGGCAGCATGCGCTAGCTGGTCTTTCCCTGTATTTCTCAGATATTCGTAATCACCTGCCTAAGAAAATGCCCCATTTTTCTCCCTCCATGGCATGGTAGGCAAATTTCTCCAGTATCCAATATGGTGGCTTCAGAATGGCACTTCAAAACTGGCTGTTCCTGTCTGCAAAGTCCATTAAAAAGAAGCAGCAACACCCCTTTATACAGGCTCAATCCCATAATTAAAGTCACTGTCTAGAACCTGCTTGAACACTCTGAACCTTACACTGCATCTGCTATCCAGATGGCGCAGTGAGTACCTCAGCCACAGACACACAAAGGTCTCAAAGTCAATCTGTGCTGAGCGATCTATCTAAGCTGGGACGGTCATATCAGCGCTCGGCAATTCAGGATTAAGGGAGGCAGAAATCGGACAGGGTTCCTGCTCCGGATCGGTAGCTAGTTGTTCTGGCACAGGTACGATAGGCAGAATGGCCTCCTTCTGTGCTGTAAGATTCTATGATCCTATGATTCTAGTGACCCATGCACGTGTATGGGCATCGGGTGAGATTGAATTGACTGTAATCGCCCTCCTCCTTCAGCAGCATGCTGATACACACTGCCAAGGCCGACACGTAAATAATTCCCACTGGAGTGCAACCATGGGACAGTATCCAGAAATGAATCCAAATATTCATGGGGAGGAGGTGAACTGGTTATAAGATGAGTGGGAGAGAAAACATACTAGCTCCAGAAAGAAATATTGATATTTATTTTTCACTTGATCTCTCCTGAAAGTTTACCAAGATTATCCTTTTGGAATCAGGACTGCACAAACTTTGGCTATTTGGTCCTATAGCAGAACAGTCCTCTTAAAAAAAATAGGAGGTTAAATGGCACCCTCAGAGAGCTTAATATATTTGTATGAAATTCTTTAATTCTCTATTTTAATCGAGGCATTAACTCATCTAAAGTACAAATCAAGTATTGAAGCCCTGTTTACAGAGGCCTGATTGGTCCATTAGCTCAAGTCAATGCTGAAGATTCCCTCGGCTTCCCTCCCCCTCTGCTGTCACCATTCACACCCCCCCTCTGGACCCATCTATTCTTGTCCCATTACCACTCCCTTTTGCCTCGCACCATCATCCCTTTTGTCATTTAATCACTCCTGCTCTCCACCCTATCGCAGACCTTCCCTTTTGTTTTTTTCCCCTGGCTCTGTACTTGCTTCAAAGCTGTTCATCTCTAACATCTTCCAGTTCTGATGAAAGGTCATCGGCCTGAAACGCTAACTCTCTTTCTTTCTCCGTCGATGCTGCCTGACCTGCTGAGTTGTTTCCGGCACCTTCTGTTTTTTTTTTAATGACTGAAGCTTTATCTCCCTGGGATCTGATGGGTTCATGATGAGCACATGGGAATTAATGTCACATGGTCAGTTGGGATCAATCAATGCAGCCCGTCAAGGCATCACCCATGTCCACAGCCCCAGCCTGCCGCCTCCAACCCAAACCCCCTACAACCCCTCCAGCAAGAGAGAGAATCAAGGCCCTTCTACTTGTACTCTAATATCACACAATGTGATTTCACCACATCATTTATAACGTTGCCAAAAATAATGATGGGAAATTCTAAGAGTCAGCATTCCAAAGATTCCTTCAGCTATAAAGCCCTTATTCGAGCCGCACTTTTGGCATGCAGCTCCCCTTGACCATTAAGATCCGTCGTTCTGGCGAAGTAAGTACTTTGCTCTTCTATCCTTCTGCTTATCACTGTACCTGCTGCAGCGCTGGTTTTTTTAGGGATTGAATCCAAGGATTTTTTTGAAATTTCTAATCTTGCCCGGCTCGGGCTGTTAACATAAACATGTCAATACCCATTTCATCGTCCGATAGTTTGAATCAATCTGACAAAAATTGGTCGTTTGGCCTGTTTACACGGATTCCGAAGCCTGTTGATGTTAGGCTAGTCACCATGTGCCAAGAAATTTTAAAAGCACTCAACATCTGAATGCATTTAAGGGGAAGCGAGATAAACACATGAGAGAGAAAGGAATAGCATTATATGCTGATAGGGTGAGATGAAGTAGGGAGGGAGGAGGCTCGTGTGGAGCATAAACACCAGCATGGACCAGTTGGGCCGAATGGCCTGTTTCTGTGTTGTACATCCTACGTAATCTATGTAATCTGGTGCATAAAACAAAGCCAGCAAATCTAGCCCCTCAAGCCTGTCCCAAACAAAATCTATTGATTAGTCAGGCACCTTATTTCCATGAAGCCACGTGAACAGTAGTGGACAATTTTTGTCATAGGAACACAGGAACAGGAGGAGGCCATTCAGCCCCTCGAGCCCGTTCCGCCACTCAATTAGATCATGGTTGGCCTGTATCTTAACTCCATCTACTCGCCTTGGTTCCGTATCCCTTAATGCCCTTGGCCTAAAAAAAAAATCTATCAATCTCATCTTTGACATTTTCAATTGACCCCCAGTCTCAACAGCTTTTTGGGGGAAGAGAGTTCCAGATTTCCACTCCCCTTTGTATGAAAAACTGCTCCCTGATTTCGCTCCTGAACGGCCTAGCTCTAATTTTAAGATTATGCCCCCTTGTTCTTTACTCCCCCAGAGGAAATAGTTTCTCTCTACCTACCCTATCAAACCCTTTTGAAAAAGGATGAATGGAAAGACAAAAGGCTAAAACTCAATATTTTGTTGATGTTACAAGGAAATTCTTCAGTGGTGATTAAAACGATGGAGACAAGCTGTTGAATAGCAGCAAAAATGCAGGACCACTAAAGCAGCAACCATTTAAGAAAAACTATTAAGCTGTGCCTGGGTGTCCCTGGCTACAGACGGCTAAATATCACGAATGAAAAGCCCATCTGTGGAATTTGTAACTAAGATGCCGAGAACTTCAATGGCTTCTTGCGATGGACACTGTCTAGGTTCTCAGATAGATGGCTTCTTGGCTGCTGTCCCATGGAGCTGTCCCCCCTCCAGCATAACTCAGCACTTTCAGGAGAGGATGGGGACTGGAACTGAAAGGAAAACCAAGAAGAAAATGAATGTTGGTTTGCACTTTGCCTCAACAGGAAATGGAACAACATCACTATTGACAGAAGGAAATGTAGTCTGTACAAGAAAGAATTAAACTCAACACAGCAAGCCATTGAGTTTAACAATGAGAAAAAAAATAAATAAAATTGGAGCTATTTGTTTTAGTGAGTATCATTGAGTTGAACAAAATAATTGCCCGGGAATGCAACTTTAACTTGGCTTGTCAGGAGCAATAACTGTCTTCAGAATGAATTAGTAATCTGAGAATCCTTTCAACTACTACCTGAAGTAGATGCCAGTGACTACAAGTCTATCTACATTGGTATCTTGCAATGTTTAAAACTTCAAATTCAACAAGGCACAGATGACCAAGATCTAAACCCACGTAAAAGTGATTGGGTGTAATTTAACTTTGGGCGATGGTGTGAAAATGGCCGATATCGAATAAGCTGCCCGTTATACTCCCGCCCGTTATACCCCCGCCCGTTATACTCCCGCCCGTTATACCCCCGCCCGTTATACCCCCATCTGTAATACCCCCGCCCGTTATACCCCTATCTGTTATACCCCCGCCCGTTATACCCCCATCTGTAATACCCCCGCCCGTTATACCCCTATCTGTTATACCCCCGCCCGTTATACCCCTATCTGTTATACCCCCGCCCGTTATACCCCCATCTGTTATACCCCCACCCGTTATACCCCCATCCGTTATACCCCTGCCCGTTATACCCCCATCTGTTATACCCCCGCCCGTTATACCCCCGCCCGTTATAACCCCCGCCCGTTATACCCCCATCCGTTATACCCCCGCCCATTATACCCCGCCGGTTATACCCCCGCCCGTTATACCCCCACCCGTTAAACCCCCGCCCATTATACCCCCCACCCGTTATACCCCCATCCGTTATACCCCTGCCCGTTATACCCCCATCTGTTATACCCCCGCCCGTTATACCCCCGCCCGTTATACCCCCACCAGTTATACCCCGCCCGTTACACCCCCGCCCATTATACCCATCGCCCGTTATACCCCCGCCCGTTATACCCCCACCCGTTAAAACCCCGCCCATTATACCCCCGCCCGTTATACCCCCACCCGTTATAACCCCGCCCATTATACCCCCGCCCGTTATACCCCCGTCTGTTATACCCATCGCCCGTTATACCCCCCGCCCGTTATACCCCCGCCTGTTATACACCCCGCCGGTTATACCCCCATCCGTTATACCCCCACCCGTTATACCCCCGCCCGTTATACCGCCATCCATTTTACCCCACACCCGTTATACCACCACCCGTTATACCCCCATCTGTTATACCCCCCGCCCGTTATACCCCCGCCCGTTATACCCACCGCCCGTTATACCCACCGCCCGTTATACTCCCGCCCGTTATACCCCCGCCCGTTATACTCCCGCCCGTTATACCCCCGCCCGTTATACCCCCCGCCCGTTATACCCCCATCCGTTATACCCCCGCCCATTATACCCCCATCTGTTATACCCCCGCCCGTTATACCCCCTGCCCGTTATACCCCCACCCATTATACCCCCCGCCCGTTATAACCCTGCCCGTTATACCCCCATCCGTTATACCCCCGCCCGTTATACCCCCGCCCGTTATAAACCCCGCCTGTTATACCCATTGTCCGTTATACACCCCGCCCATTATACCCCCGCCCGTTATACCCCCGCCCGTTATACCCCCGCCCGTTATACCCCCGCCCGTTATACCACCGCCCGTTATACCCCCATCTGTTATACCCCCCGCCCGTTATACCCCCACCCGTTATACCCACCGCCCGTTATACTCCCGCCCGTTATACCCCCGCCCGTTACACCCACCGCCCGTTATACCCACCGCCCGTTATACTCCCGCCCGTTATACCCCCGCCCGTTATACCCCCCACCCGTTATACTCCCGCCGGTTATACCCCCGCCTGTTATACCCCCGCCCGTTATACCCCCGCCCGTTATACCCCCATCCGTTATACCCCTGCCCGTTATACCCCCTGCCCGTTATACCCCCACCCGTTATACCCCCGCCCGTTATACCCCCATCCGTTATACCACCACCCGTTATACCCCCATCTGTTATACCCCCCGCCCGTTATACCCCCATCCGTTATACCACCACCCGTTATACCCCCATCTGTTATACCCCCCGCCCGTTATACTCCTGCCCGTTATACCCCCGCCCGTTATACCCACCGCCCGTTATACCCACCGCCCGTTATACCCCCGCCCGTTATACCCCCCACCCGTTATACTCCCGCCCGTTATACCCCCGCCCGTTATACCCCCATCCGTTATACTCCCGCCCGTTATACCCCCATCTGTTATACACCCGCCCGTTATACCCCCGCCCGTTATACCCCCCGCCCGTTATACCCCCGTCCGTTATACCCCCATCCGTTATACCCCCGCCCGTTATACCCCCTGCCCGTTATACTCCCACCCGTTATACCCCCCGCCCGTTATATCCCCGCCCGTTATACCCCCGCCCGTTATACCCCCGCCTGTTATACCCATTGTCCGTTATACCCCCCGCCCGTTATACCCCCGCCCGTTATACCCCCATCCGTTATACCCCCCGCCCGTTATACCCCCATCCGTTATACCCCCGCCCATTATACCCCCCGCCCGTTATACCCCCGCCCGTTATACACCCGCCAGTTATACCCCCGCCCATTATACCCCCGCCCGTTATACCCCCACCCATTATACCCCCGCCCGTTATACCCCCGCCTGTTATACCCATCGCCCATTATACCCCCCGCCCGTTATACCCCCGCCCGTTATACCCCCCGCCCGTTATACCCCCGCCTGTTATACCCCCACCCGTCATACCCCCCGCCCGTTATACCCCCATCCGTTATACCCCTGCCCGTTATACCCCCCGCCCGTTTTACCCCCACCCGTTATACCCCCGCGCATTATACCCCCCGCTCGTTATACCCCCCGCCCGTTATACCCCCATCCGTTATACCCCCGCCCGTTATACACCCCGCCTGTTATACCCCCATCCGTTATACCCCCACCCGTTATACCCCTGCCCGTTATACCCCCGCCCGTTATACCCCTGCCCGTTATACCCCCCACCCGTTATACCCCCGCCCGTTATACCCCCGCCCGTTATACACCCCGCCTGTTATACCCCCATCCGTTATACCCCCACCCGTTATACCCCTGCCTGTTATACCCCCGCCCGTTATACCCCCGCCCGTTATACTCCCGCCCATTATACCCCCCACGCGTTATACCCCCGCCCATTATACCCCCGCCCGTTATACCCCCGCCCGTTATACACCCCGCCTGTTATACCCCCATCCGTTATACCCCCGCCCGTTATACCCCTGCCCATTATACCCCCCACCCGTTATACCCCCGCCCGTTATACCCCTGCCCATTATACCCCCCACCCGTTATACCCCCGCCCATTATACCCCCATCCGTTATACCCCCGCCCGTTATACCCCCCACCCGTTATACCCCCGCCCGTTATACCCCTGCCCGTTATACCCCCCACCCGTTATACCCCCATCCGTTATACCCCCGCCCATTATACCCCCATCCGTTATACCCCCGCCCGTTATACCCCCGTCCGTTATACCCCCACCCGTTATACACCCCGCCTGTTATACCCCTGCCCGATTTACCTTTTCCGTTGAAGTCAATGGAAGGTAAAATTAAGTGGGGAGTGTAACGGGCGGCAGAGGGCAATGCACAATGATTTTTTTGTCCTTTCCCAATATAGCAGGAGGCGCATTCCTGGCTGGAAATATGGGCGTGTTTCCTGCCCGTCATATTGAGGGCTCAGCAGGCCGGTTAGCACCCAAACAATGGGCATGTGCAGCCAAATTTCTATTCCAAGTTCTTTCTTTCTTTAATGGAGAAGATATTGAGACAAGTGGAATTAAAAATATAATGGGGAGATAGAGATATAATGGGGAGATAGAAATATAATGGGGAGAGAGAAATATAATGGGGAGAGAGAAATATAGGGGAGTAGTGATATAAGGGGGAAATGGGGAAAATAGAGAAACAATGGGGAGGGAGAGATATAATGGGGAAATAGAGATATAACGGGGAAATAGAGATATAACGGGGAGATAGAAATATAACGGAGAGATATAATGTGGCGATAGGGATATAATAAGGAGATAAAAATACAATGGGGAGAGAGAAATATAGGGGAATAGTGATATAAGGGGGAAATAGAGAGTCTGAGATACAATGGGGAGATATAGATATTGGGGAATTTAGTGATATAAGTGGGAAATAGAGAATCAGAGGTACAGGGGAAGATAGAGATAGAGAGAGAAAAAGACAGTCAGTGACAGAGATACAGGTGGAAACAGAGATAATGAGGGAGACAGTGATGTAGGAGTACATAGAGATACAGGGGGAGATAGAGATAGAGAGGAGATAGACACTGGTGCAGGTATCAGCCAGGAGTCCTACCTTTGACTGCTATTCAGTGGCTTCTATTGGAAGTGTGAACTCTGGGCAAAGACAAAGATCAGCTTCAGTTGTAGTGGTCCCGCACAATTGCCCAGGCTCAAGAGTGAAGAATAGCCACCTGCATGAGGAACGAGATGGCCTCCATTGTTGGTTCTGCCATGAGTTACTCTCCTGAGAAAGGAGGGGACATTGGAAGAGCAAAATAAGGATGACAGAACAAGAGATCAAACCTGATTGGAAAGCAGTCACATCAATAAGGATAGACATCTAAAAATCAAGCTAGTTCCTCAATAATAGAGAAACAGTTCTCCCCCATTCATTAGTTTTGATATAGTGTGCTCCCTAACATGCTTCATCTGAAGAATCTTCAAACCTCAGTCTAAGGTTTGAGAGCAAAATCTAGGCTGACACTTCAATGCTGCACTGAGAGAGTGCTGCATCGTCAGAGGTGCTGTCTTTTGGATCAGACATTTAATCCAGGCCCTGCCCACCTGTTCAGATATATGGTAAAGACCCAACAGCACTATCTGAAGAAGGGCAGGGTGCGCTGTGCACTAACGCTCCCTCAACCAATTCTACCAAGAATAGACTAACTGCTTATTCATCTCATTACTCTTTGTGAGATCTTGCTGTGCACAAAATATCTAGCACATTTTCTAACATGATAAGAACATAAGAAATAGGAGCAGGAGTAGGCCATCCGGCCCCTCGAGCCTGCTCCACCATTCAACAAGATCATGGCTGATCTTCTACCTCAACGCCATTTTCCTGCACCATCCCTATAACCCTTGATGCCTTTAATGTCTAAAAATCTATCGATCTCTGTTTTGAATGTACTGAATGACTGAGCCTCCACAGCCCTCTGGGGTAGAGAATTCCAAAGATTCACCACCCTCTGAGTGAAGAAATTTAGTCTCATCTCAGTCCTAAATGGCCTACCCTTTATTCTGAGACTGTGACCCCTGGTTCTAGACTCCCCAGCCAGGGGAAACATCCTCCCTGCATCTACCCTGTCGAGCCCTGTAAGAATTTTGTATGTTTCAATGAGATCACCTCTCATTCTTCGAAAATCTAGAGAATACAGGCCTAGTCTACTCAATCTCTCCTCATACGACAATCCCGCCATCCCAGGAATCAGTCTGGTGAACCTTCGTCGCACTCCCTCAATGGCAAGTATATCCTTTCTTAGGTAATGTAGGGTGTTTTGAGGTTGTTCTCACCCTATTGATCGGTGCAGATATCTGGTCCCCGGTCTAGCCAAGGAACACTTATACCTCACGGATCGGGGGTTCAGGAAAACGGGATTTATGCTAACGCACCAGGTGATGGATCACGTAGCCGAATAGCACAGAGAACACACAAACTCGGTGTTTGAATTGAATTGGAATGTTGGTTTTATTATACCGTCAACACGAAGAAAATAACGACAAAAGCAGTCCTACACAATACATTGAGTTACACACACCCACTACAGTACTTTATCCCGCTAAACTAAAAGGTTGGTGGGGACCCTGGAGACACCTATCACACACACACACACACACAAGTATGGTCGAGGCTCACCAATCCTTTGCACTTGCAGGTCTGGCTGACCGGTTCTCTCACGTATACCCTTCTCTTACAATAGTCTTTGTCATTAAATGAGGCACTTCATGTCTGTTTAAACAGTTCTGACAAAGTCTTTAAGAATCTTTGATGGCTTTTGATGGTCTCTCATCATGTTGAAATTGCTTCTCCCGATGGGCCATTGTTCATTCCGATTTGTTGAGCACTTGCCACACAAGGCTCCCTTTTCATCCCACGTCCTAGGTGTCGATTGGTTTTGCATCAGAACCGAGGCATGGCCCCGCCATGTCTGGAGCAGTTGCCTCTCTCAAGGGCCGACTGCCTCTCTGATTGTTGACCACCTGCTGTAGGTTTTGCATTAAAACAGAGACATGTCTGAAGCAATAATTCTCCCACATTCCACTGTGTGTGTTGTTGATTCGTCTGGTGACCTCTCACCTATCCTTCCATCTTAGGATTTTAGTCAATGGCCAAAGTTTTACACACTCAGGGAAAAGGTGGAATTCCCAGAATTCTTACAGTAAGGAGACCAAAACTGTACACAATACTCCAGTTGCAGTCTCACCAAGGCCCTATATAATTGCAGTAAGACATCTTTACTCCTGTACTGAAATCCTCTTGTAATAAAGGCTAACATACAATTTGACTTCCTAATTGCTTGCTGCACCTCCATGTTAGCTTTCAGTGATTCATGTACAAGAACACCCAGGTCCCTTTGAACATCAACTTTTCACAATCTCTCACCATTTAAAAAATACTTAGCATTTCTGTTTTTCCTACCAAAGTGGATAACTTCACATTTTTCCACATTATATTCCATCTGCCATGTTCTTGCCCACTCACTTAGCCTGTCTCTATCCCCTTGAAGCCTCTTTGCATCCTCCTCACAACTCACATTCCCACCTAGTTTTGTGTCATCAGCAAACTTGGAAATATTACATTTGGTCCCCTCATCCAAATCATTGATATAGATTGTGAATTGTTGGGGCCCAAGCATCGATCCCCACTAGTCACAGTCTGCCATCTTCCAAAGCAATTCACTCTTTGTGAACCATTGTGAGAAATATGATAAGACTCTGTGCAAATAAAAATTTTAGAGGCACCAATGGCAGGATAGATAACGGACCATGTCTCAGAAGGGTAACCTAGCAACACAAAAGAGATGACACTGATGTGCCTTTGAAGGTCTTCCACTCAAGACTTGGTCATGTGCCTTAGTCATGCGCCTTAATAAAAGCCAAAAGCAGACTAAATTCTAGGAGCTGCTGAACGTCAATGATCCTTTTCCCTTAGGGTTGCCAACTCTGGTTGGGTGTATTCCTGGAGGTTTCATAACATGACGTCCCACCGCAAACTGCCCTGCCCCCACATTCACACCATTAGTCCATCTTCCAGGCTTTCCACCGCCATTAGACTCTTTGTTACCCAATTGGATTAATCTTGACTGCCGGTCAAACTGACTTTTGTCCCCCATCTCCAATATTTTTAGAACTAATAAATGAAAATGTTCAAAGAAAATTAAAAAATGACAATTTTGTTCATTGCTCCTATGATTTTTCTCCCGAGATTCCTTGCAGCAGTGTCCTGGAGATTAACCTTCAATTCCTGGAGTCTCCAGGGCAATCCTGGAGGGTTTGGCAACCCTACTTGCCCTTCTCTCTTCTGCGGAATTCTTGTTTGTTGAAGGCAAGCTGGGGATTGATGAATGATTTCTATTACAATTTTATCCAATAAAAGGTTTGGACTTTCCTCACACTTAATGTGTAGGAGGATGTCTGCACCTCTGGAATGCTCCCTGAAAACTTCATCTGGCTTCAATTTCTTTACCTCGTAAAAATGAAAGGATGTCTGTCCAACTTTGCCTTTTGGAAAGAGCAAATTGCATTACTGCATTCTGACTACATGGTGACTGAATGTGAAGATAATTCTCCCTAAGGAACCTGCCCGATTTCAGTAAAGCAAGTTACACAATTATTCCTTTGGTTACATTTGTAGATTACATTCTTTCTTATCCCTCTTCCAATTATCAATAGGTCCAAGCTTCCAGCAATGTTTCTGTCACTTTCAGCTATTTTTCTTATCTCTATTTCTTTCAGAATCTCAGAAGTTGCTTTCTGTCAAAAGTGCTCTCTTTTTACACCACCTGTTCTCTGTCTATCTTTGTTTTCTTCTCTCTCTAACCCTTGGCGTGAAACGATCAATTTGGCCTGGGGTGCAAAACCTGCGATATTGGAGTGGCCGCCCGATAGCAAACCCTGCCCATTATACACCCGCCCGATATACACTCTACCCTGCCCATTATACACCTGCCCGATATACACTCTACCCTGCCCATTATACACCTGCCCTGCCCATTATACAACCTGCCCTGTCCATTATACACCCGCCCGATATACACTCTACCCTGCCCATTATACATCCTCCTGTTATACACCCTACCCATTATACACCCGCCCGTTATACACCTGCCCTGCCCATTATACAACCTGTCCTGCCCATTATACACCCTGCCCTGCCCATTATACAAATTGCCCTGCCCATTATACACCCTGCCCTGCCCATTATACAAATTGCCCTGCCCATTATACACCCTACCCTGCCCATTATACACCTGCCCTGCCCATTATACAAATTGCCCTGCCCATTATACACCCTACCCTGCCCATTATACACCTGCCCTGCCCATTATACAACCTGCCCTGCTCATTATACACCCTACCCATTATACACCCGCCCGTTATACACCTGCCCTGCCCATTATACAACCTGTCCTGCCCATTATACACCCTGCCCTGCCCATTATACAAATTGCCCTGCCCATTATACACCCTGCCCTGCCCATTATACAAATTGCCCTGCCCATTATACACCCTACCCTGCCCATTATACACCTGCCCTACCCATTATACAACCTGCCCTGCCCATTATACACCCTGTCCCGCCCATTATACACCCTGCTCTGCCCGTTATACACCCTGCCCTGCCCATTATACGACCTGCCCTGCCCATTATACGACCTGCCCTGCCCATTATACACCCTGCCCATTATACACCCCCGTTATACACCCGTGTTATACACCCCGCCCGTTACACAGCCCGCCCATTTTAGACCCTGCCCATCATACACCCATCTGTTGTACACCCTGCGCTGCCCATTATACAGATCAGGAGATTAGACGAGTTGAGTGGAGTCCATGGCAGAGCATGGTACACGATCCTTGGAGAAGAACGGCTTCTTGAACCAAAAGGCCTGTGCTCAAACCTCGCTCCCGTTCTAGACCCCAAGTGATGTTATCTTCACGGGCATTAAAACCAATTCACAAAACTATCAGCGAACATTAGCTAAAAATTAGAGAAATGAAAGTCACAAATGACCGTGGTGCATAATCCCTCGACCTCTCTGCAGCCTTTGACACGGTCGATCACACCATCCTCATCCAATGCTTTTCCTTCGTGGTCCAGCTCAGTTGAATTGGTTCCTCTCTTACCGATCCAATCAATGGCTTCTCTTCCCAACTATATACCATTACCTCCAGAAGCCGCCACAAATCTATCCTTGGCTCCCTCCTCTTCCTCATCTACACGCTGTCCCTTGGAGACATTATCTGAAGATATAGGATCAGCTTCTATCTCTCCACCACCTCTCTCAACACTTCTACTGCCTTTATTTTGACAGACTGCATGTCTGGAATCCAGTCTTGGGTAGAGCCAAAATCTCCTTCAGATAAACATTGGGAAGATGGAAGCTCATTACCTTCAGGCTCCACTGCGTTCGCCGTACCCTCGCCACTGACTCCATCCCTCTTCCTGACCATTGCCTCAGGCTGAAACAGACTGTTTGCAATCTTGGCATCCTATTCAACCCTGAGCTTAGCATTTGACCCTATATCCCCTCCACCGCAAAGACCACCTAATTCTACCTCTGTAACATCGCCAGCCTCCACCCCCACCCCAGTTCATCCGTTGCTGAAACCCTCACCCACACTATAGTTGCCTCCAGTCTTGACTATTCCAATGCTTTCCTGGCCTGTCTCCAATTCTGCACCCTCCGTGAACTTCAGCTCATCCAAAATTCTGATGCCCATATCCTACACTGCTCCAAGTCCCGTTCACCCATCTCCTCTGCCCTCGCTGATATATATCGGCTCCTGGACTCCCAATGCCTCCAGTTTGTGTTTACATGCTTCATGGCCTCGCCCCTCCGTACATACCCTCAGATTCTGGCCCCGTCTGCATCCCCCTTCCCTTTGCCCCACCATTGGCTGCTGTGCTTTCAGCCACCCAGGCTCCAAGCTCTCGAGTTCCCTTCCTAAACCCCTCTGCCTCTCCGTCTCCCTCTCACTCTTTAAGACCATTCTTAAAGCCCATCTCTTCAACCTAGCATTTGGTCCCTGCTCCAAATATTTCCTTCTTCTGCTTGGTGTCCATTTTTTTTTCTGATGATGCCTCTGTGAAGCACCTTGGGATGTTTTTCTATGTTGAAGGTATAAATGCAAGTTGTTGCTGTTGTAAGTCAGGTGGAATTTTTCTTTCCAAACAGTAAGGGAATTATGGAATAAGTTCCTAAGAAAGGCTCTTGAAAAGGGTAGTATAAATGGGTTGAGGAGGTATTTCAATAGAGAGGGAAGATTAAGGGATTTGATCAGAAGCCCAAAAAAGCAGGGGACCAGAAACCAGAGGTATGGCCTCTGACTATTGAGTTGACATCGAGTGGGATACTTGTCTCAGATAGTGACCCCCCACCCCCCCCCATCGTATCTACCTGGTCCACATAAAAAGGGACTTTGTTACAGAAACTTCAACAGAAATTAGGGTGACCTAATAGAGGTCTTTACAATTATGAAGGGGTTCGATCGGGTAGACGTAGAGAAGGTGTTTCTACTTGTAGTGAGTCAAAAACTAGTGGTCATAAATATACGACAGTCACTAATAAATCCAATAAGGAATTCAGGAGAAACTTCTTTACCCACAGGGAGTGGTTAGAATGTGGAGCTTGCTACGATAAGACGTTCCTCCTGAATTCCCTATTGGATTTATTAGCGACTATCTTATATTTACGGCCCCTAGTCTTGGACTCCCCCAGAAGTGGAAACATCTTCTCTACGCCTACTCTATCAAACCCTTTCATAGTCTTAAATGCCTCTATTCGGTCACCTCTCAGCCTTCTCTTTTCTAGAGAAAAGAGCCCCAGCCTGTTCAGTCTTTCCTGATAGTTATAACCTCTCAGTTCTGCTATCATCCTTGGAAATCTTTTTTGCACCTTCTCCAGTGTCTCTATATCCTTTTTGTAAATATGGAGACCAGGACTATACGCAGTGTTCTAAGTGTGGCCTCACCAAGGTTCTATGTAAGTTTAACATAATCTCTCTGCTTTTCAATTCTATCCCTCTCAAAATAGTATGGGGATCCTGCAAAGGTTGGTCCCACACTTTTAATTTCTCTCATCATGATGTCCAAGAAGCTGAGTCTCCACATGACCACCAACAGTTATTTGAGACTCAGCAGCTGATTGCTACTGAATATATCTTGGGAGCTTCCCTGCATCATCCCTAACTGACTTGTTCAATTTGTAAATATATTCCAGAAACATGTCTCATTGTTTCTGCAGCAGGTGATAATCTGAATTCTTGGAGGCTGCAGGCTCAAACCTTGTCTATCAAAGACTTTTCACTCTGGAAACACATCTGTTTTCCCTTTAAGGTTGCGTATTAAGCATAAGAAGCCATGTGATAACCTAGAGCCCGAGCTCTGCCAATAGCCCAGCGCATAAGTGTAACACAAAGGGTGGTCCTGAGCCACTGTCAAAGTTCCAGCTCCAATTCCCACGCTGTGCTGAGTTAGCTTATCCCAGCTGAGGAATGGGAGGGTCACAACAATTTGGCCTCAGTGCTCCCAGGACTGGAGAGAGGGAAATCAGCCAAGGCTTCTGCCACTAGTAACCCTGATTGGATAAGGGCAGGATTGGGCTTGGTGGCAATGCCCTTTATATCCAAATAGCCTGTAGAACTGCCCTATCACCAGTTCTTTGTGGAAGTCGCATGTTGCGTGGCTCTAAATCTTGCCCTCTGTCCTGGCCCCAGTTATAGGGTGACCATACCTAGACACATTTTACAGAGCACAAGAAAGTATGGAATGAGGAAAGGCCATCCATTCAAAAGAAACTCTTGCGTCTGTAGTTTCCTGGTTTCTCCCTCCCACCTTTCTTAAATAATGGAGTAACATTTGCAAATTTCCAATCCAAAGGTACAATTCCCATTTCTAGAGAGCTTTGAAAAATTATGACTAATGCGTCTGCAATTTCCTCACTTATTTCTTTTACTACCCTGGGGTGGAAACCATCAGGTCCTGGAGATTTGTCTATCTTAAGTCCCATTATTTTCTCCATGACTTTTTTTTTACTCATATTAAATTCACTAAGTTCCTTCATTTCGACTTTTTTTTTTAGGTTCCCTTGTATGGCTGGCACGCTGTCCTCTTCCTCCACTGTGAAAACAGATATAAAGTATTCATTTAACAAGTCTGCCATTTCCTTAATGTCCATTATAATCTAGCCTGCATCTGTCTTTAATGGACCCACACTCCCCCTCACCGCGCTTATTTTCTTAATATATTTATAAAAACTTTTACTGTTAGCTTTGGTATCCCTTGTTGCTTTTTATGGCTCTCCCAGTCTGTTGGACTTCCGCCTTTCCTAGCATCTGTGTAAGCCTTTTCTTTTAGCTTGAAGCTAACCAGAGGTAGGGGCTGATTTCAGCATTTACGATACATTAGTTACAGAATAAACACTTGTTGGGAGCCAGCTGGAATATCTGGATCTGAGGAAGCAGTTCCCGAGATAGACAGTTGCTCCCTTCCCAAGATAATTAGGGATGAGGTCCCTCAAACCTTCCTCTCTGGGTGAGATTATCCATTCAGCCTATCTCAACACATCCACCCAGAAAGATCCTAAAGTCCCTCCCACTGTAGCATCCAATTGTTTCTAAAATTATTCAAGAGATTTTGGCTCCACTACTCCATCTGGGAGTCCCTCTTTACATCTAGAAGAACTTCCTGATATCAGTCTTAAAATTACCTTTAAAAGAAAAAAAGAACTTGCATTTATATAGCACCTTTCACGATGTCCCAAAGCGCTTTACAGCCAATGAAGTACTTTTGAAGTGTAGTCACTGTTGTAATGTTGGAAACGCAGCAGCCAATTTACACACAAGATCTCACATACAGCAATGTGCTAATGACCAGCTAATCTATTTTAATGATGTTGGTTGACGGATAAATATTGGCCAGGACACCGGGGAGAACTCCACTGCTTTCCTATGAAATAAGGGGACATAGATTCAAGGTAAAAGGCGGGAGGTTTAGAGGGGATTTGAGAAAGAACTTTTTCACCCAGAGGGTGGTTGGAGTCTGGAACTCACTGTCTGAAAGGGTTGTGGAGGCAGGAACCCTCACAACATTCAAGAAGCATTTGGATGAGCACTTGAAATGCCATAGCATACAAGGCTACGGACCAAATGCTGGAATATGGGATTAGAGTAGACAGGGCTGATGGCCGGCGCGGACACGATGGGCCGAAGGGCCTCTATCCGTGCTGTATAACTCTATGACTCTATGAAATAGTGTCACGGGATCTTTTATGTCCACCTGAAATGGCAGACAGGAGCTTGGTTTAACATCTCATCTGAAAGACGGCACCTCCGACAGTGCAGCCCTCCCTCAGTACTGCACTGGGCGAGTCAGCCTACATTTTGTACTCAAGTCTCTGGAGTGGAACTTGACCTCACAACCTTCTGACTCAGAGACGAGAGTGCGACCACTGAGCCACAGCTGACACATAACTACTTGGACCCTGTGTCCCCTGGTTCTACCCGAGCAGTTTAACTTAATGTAATATTCTGGGTTAACTTTGAATCTTTTCATGTATTGGAAAGGGAATATTTTAAGAGAAAGGGGGTGCTGAGAGAATACTGCATTGTGGGAAGTGCCTTCTTGTGGATGAGATGTGGACCAGATATGGACCAGAATGAAACCGGGGCTAAAAGGGTTAAACTATGAACACAGGTTGCATAGACAAGGCTTGTGTTCCCTGGAGTATAGGAGATTGAGGGGTGATCTAATTGAGGTGTTTCAGGTGATTAAAGGGGTTGATAAGGGGATGAGGGGGTGGACATATGAGGAGAGGTTGAGTAGATTGGGACTCTACTCATTGGAGTTCAGAAGAATGAGAGGCGATCTTATTGAAACATATAAGATTGTGAAGGGGCTTGATCGGGTGGATGCGGTAAGGATGTTCCCAAGGATGGGTGAAACTAGAACTAGGGGGCATAATCTTAGAATAAGGGGCTGCTCTTTCAAAACTGAAATGAGGAGAAACTTCTTCACTCAGAGGGTAGTAGGTCTGTGGAATTTGCTGCCCCAGGAAGCTGTGGAAGCTACATCATTAAATAAATTTAAAACAGAAATAGACAGTTTCCTAGAAGTAAAGGGAATTAGGGGTTACGGGGAGCGGGCAGGAAATTGGACATGAATTTAAATTTGAGGTTAGGATCAGATCAGCCATGATCTTATTGAATGGCGGAGCAGGCTCGAGGGGCCGATTGGCCTACTCCTGCTCCTATTTCTTATGTTCTTACGATAGGGTAGATAGAGAGAAACTATTTCCGCTGGCGGGGGAGTCCAGAACAAGGGGGCATAACCTTAAAATTAGAGCTGTTCGGGGGTGATGTCAGGAAGCACTTCTTCACACAAAGGGGAGTGGAAATCTGGAACTCTCTCCCCCACGAGCCTGTTCCGCCGTTCAATGAGATCATGGCTGATCTGTATCCTAATTCCATTTACCTGCCTTGGTTTCATATCCCTCAATACTCTTAGCTAGCAAAAATCTATCAGTCTCAGATTTAAAATTATTAATTGAGCTAACATCTACAGCTTTTTGTGGGAGAGAGTTCCGCACTTCTACCGCCCTTTGTGTGAAGAAATGTTTCCTAACTTCTCTCCTGAACGGCCTGGCTCTGATTTTAAGGTTACGTCCCCTTGTCCTGGACTCCCCCACCAGTGGAAAAAGTTTCTCTCTATCTACCCTAACAATTCCTTTTAAAGTCCTAAAAACCTCAATCAAATCGTTCCTTAATCTTTCATATTCCTGTGCTTTTGTTGGACCAAAGGGCTTGGAAAATCATTTGGGAACAAGCCCACTCTTCATTTATAACTGAGGAAAGAGGGGATGAATTGTAACCATCTGCTGACACAGTTAATTAAAAGTCTTCAATAAAAATGTCTGCACCAAATGCTCTAGGTCCCCTGGAGTAAGGTTTAAAGAGGAGACACTGAAATGGACCAAACTTGTAGAAATGAATTCAGGATCCACTCACACACCTCACATAGTCATCTTATACCTTTACAACTTCCAGTGTTCCTCTGCCCAGCAAATTGACTGAAGATTTTTCTATTTGCTTTCAAATCCCTCCATGGCCTCGCCCCTCCCCATCTCTGTATCCTCCTCCAGCTCTACAATCCTCCAAGATCTCCGCCTCCTCCAATTCTGACCTCTTGCACATTCCCGATTTTAATCGCTCCACCATTGGCGGCCGTGCCTTCAGCTGCCTAGGCTCTAAGCTCTGGAATTCCCTCCCTAAACCTCTCCGCCTCTCCACCTCTCTCTCTCCTCCTTTAAGATGCTCCTTAAAACCTACCTCTTTGACCAAGCTTTTGGTCACCTGTCCTAATATTTCCTTATGTGGCTCAATGTCAAATTTTGCCTGATTACGCTCCTGTGAAGCATCTTGGGACATTTTACTAGGTTAAAGGCGCTATATAAATGCAAATTGTTACTTTTGCTGCTTGTTTTCAAATTCTTCCAAGGCCTTGTCCCTCCTTGCCTAAACAACCTAGCCGAGTTACTCCTTGTTCCCCACACTCTCCATTCCACCATTGGTGGCCGTTCCTTCACTCAGTACACCTCTTGGTCCCTCAAACCTTCCTCTCTGGGTAAGATTATCAATTTGGAGCCAACTTACATTGACTCGTGGGCAGTTCAATGCTACGGGTTCGGACGTGGGAGGAGGCTGCACCAGAACCATTTGACTTCAGATCCTTATGTGTAGCGAAGGGAGGAGACGTGCATCTCACCAGTCTAGGCTGGATCAAAACTCAAGTCCCAGGCATGAATGACTATGTGCTAACTCACTCAATCCCCTCTATTAATGAGACCTCTGGTGCACATTAAAAGGCTGAAATTAATAGAGAGAAAAATCACCAGAAGCACACTCGTGATTTCCCAATATACGCTCCCAATGCGTAAGACTTCCCACCAAGAGCATCATTCCCAAACATTGTCCCTTAGGATGCGTGCAGAAGCATAGTGTTTATGTTATTGAACTAGTAATTCAGAAGCCTGGACTAATAATTCAGAGAACGTGAGTTCAAATCCCACCAATGGCAGTTTGAGAATTTGAACTTTTTAAAAATCTGGAAATGAAAAGTCTGGTATCAGTAAAAGTGACCATAAAGCTGTCAAATTGCCTTAAAATTCCAACTGATTCACTAATGTCCTTTAGGGAAGGAAACCTGCTGTCCTTACCCGGTCTGGGCCCATATGTGACTCCAGTCCCTCACCAACGTGGTTGACTCTTAACTGCCCCCTGAAGTGGCGTAGCAAGTCACTCAGTTAAGGGCAACTAGGGATAACCAATAAATGCCGGCCTTGCCAGTAATACCCACATCCGAGATTAATAAATATAGAGACTAACACAGTCAATATATGATTTGTAGTAGCACAGGCCTGGGGAACAAAATGTTGACATTTTTTACCTCATCCAGTTTTCCCTTCCTGCAATTTGCAAGATTTTGGCGTTTCCTCCATTACAACAGTGACCATACTTCAAAACTACTTCATTGGCTGTAAAGCGCCTTGATATATCCTGGGGTCAGAAAAGACACAACATGAATGTATACAGTATATTAAATCCAAATCAGCCCAGTCCGATGGGATGAGCGTCTCTTTGGTCTGTCGCTGTAAGTAGTCTGTGTGAAATGAGTTGGCCCACTCTCAATCCAGGTCCCAGTGGTATTGGGCCTGCAACACAAAAACTGTCCTCAGCTCGACACTAATAGGCCATCTCACTCAGAGAGGCCACAGGATGGATGGTGTTACTCTGCATCTAGTTGTTCTACACCTGACCTGGGAGTTCTTGAGGCTGAAATGGGAAGAGTTCCATTCCCCAGCATTAGCACTTCTCATCTTGATGAGCACAATAATGGGGAAAGAACAGGGGAGTGGGTCTAATAGGATAGCTCTTTCAAAGAGCCAGCACAGACATGATGGGCCAAATGGCCTCCTTCTGTGCTGTATGATTGCAAAGAAAAGAAGGTACTAGAAGGCAAATTCATGTTCATTACTAGTATTACAAAGCACGATTTGAACCCACTGGTGATACAATCTGTCGTGATCTCCTTACACTCTAGTTCCCGTACCATTCATCAAACAAAATAAAGAAGGCAGAGATCACTGTGGGTGGTGTTATCGTATGCATGCTTCTCCCCTCCTCTCCACTTACGTGTTACTTAACAAAGTTGTAAACATGTTTGAAATGTCCTTACCTCAAGCTTACGCACAACAACTTTGCAGAAGTGGAGGAGGGAGGAGAGGAAGGAAGGTAACCTGGTTGTGATCATCAGCAGCCACAAAGGCCAGATGTAGTACCCTTCACTCCGAGCTGATTGAGATTGCTCAGCTCAGCACAGACTCTGGGAATCGGACCTGGGACCTTCCATGTTCCTTTGCCTCAGTTCCACACCACAAATCATTGGGTAACACAACACCTTTGTAGATGGCCACCCCCAACGGCTAGGGTTCTATTGACTATGGCCTGTGTACGTCTCATCGTAAGATGGGATTCAGATGGCAGAGGTGGATGAGTGTGATGGGGTGGGGAGGGGTGTCCTTGGGAACAGATCACGAAGACACGAGCGAACTTATACAATTCCGTCAACCAGCACAAAGAATAAGAACAACGACTTGCATTTATATAGCGCCTTTAACATAGTAAAACGTCCCAAGGCATTTCACAGGAGCGATTATCGAACAAAATTTGACACCGAGCCACATAAGGAGATATTAGGACAGGTAACCAAAAGCTTGGTCAAAGAGGTAGGTTTTAAGGAGCGTCTTAAAGGAGGAGAGAGAGGCGGAGAGGCGGAGAGGCTTAGGGAGGGAATTCCAGAGCTCGGGGCCCAGGCAGCTGAAGGCACGGCCGCCAATGGTGCAGCGATTAAAATCGGGGATGCGCAAGAAGCCAGGATTGGAGGAGCGCAGAGATCTCGGAGCGTTGTAGGGCTGGAGGAGGTTACAGAGATATGGGAGGGGTGAGGCCATTGAGGGATTTAAATACAAGGATGAGAGTTTTAAAATCGAGGTGTTGCCGGACCTGGAGCCAATGTAGGTCAGCGAGCACAGGGGGTGATGGGTGAATGGGACGTAGTGCAAGATAGGATACGGGCAGCAGAGTTTTGGATGAGCTCAAGTTTATGGAGGCTGGAAGACGGGAGGACAGCCGGGAGAGCATTGGAATAGTTGAGTCTGGAGGTAACAAAGGCATAGATACGGGGTATGGATATGCAGGATACGGGGTCGGCCATTCAAGACTGAGATAAGGAGGAATTTCTTCACGCGGAGGGTTGTGAATCTTTGGAACTCTCTACCCCAGAGGGCTGTGGATGCTGAGTCTTTGAATATATTCAAGGCTGAGATGGATAGATTTTTGGACTCTCGGGGAATCAAGGGATATGGGGATTGGGCGGGAAAGTGGAGTTGAGGTTGAAAGATCAGCCATGATCTGATTGAATGGCGGAGCAGGCTCGAGGGGCCGTATGGCCGACTCCTGCACTTATTTATTATGTTCTTATGTTCTTATGAAAGGGCTGCCCTATGAGGAGAGATTGAGTGGAATAGGCTTATATTCTCTGGAGTTTAGAAGAATGAGAGGTGATCTCATTGAAACGTATAAAATTCTTAGAGGGCTTCTCAGGGTAGATGCTGAGAGGCTGTTTCCCCTGGCTGGAGAGTCTGGAACGAGAGGTCATAGTCCCAGGATAAGGGGTCGGCCATTTAGGACCAAGATGAGGAGAAATTTCTTCACTTATAGTGTTGTGAACCTTTGGAATTCTCTACCCCAGAGGGCTGTGGATGCTGAGTCATTGAGTATATTCAAGACTGAGATCGATAGATTTTTGGACTCTAGGGGAATCAAGGGATATGGGGATAGGGCGGGAAAGTGGAGTTGAGGTCAAAGATCAGGCTCGAGGGGCTGTCTGGCCGACTCCTGCTCCTATTTCTTATGCTCTTATGTTCTTTCCATAAATGTGACTGGACACTAACGTCACACACTGGTGAAAGAGTTCCACATTTCAATTCAATGCTGTGATGGAAAGGATTCATTTGAATATGATTTCCATTATGTAAATGCTCCCTCTGCTGGCTCCAGCGAGCACAACAGGCAGAGGGAACGCAGATTGATGATTAGCAGCTGATGGGCATCGAGAATTATGGGCTGCCTTATTTCCAGCCTGCTCCACAAATTTAAACAACTCACTGTGGCGACTGGCAGCATTGCAAATAGATTCTACTGCTCACATACAACCTATTTAACAAACACCGTGATCAGAAAGTTTAGTCACCAGCTGTTTAGAGCCTTCGTAATGGCAAAAGTGATGGGATTTCTCCAATCGAAGCAATGATTCTTTTGCATCAAAGCTTATTGAAGACCTGGGTGGCAAGGTGTCCTTAGAGACCAGAGGAATCTTCCCAGTGTTTATAGTGTTACTAATACACAGAGAGACCAGAGGGAATCTTCCCCCTGTGTTTACAGTGTCACTAATACACAGAGAGACCAGAGGGAATCTTCCCACTGTGTTTACAGTGTCACTAATACACAGAGAGACCAGAGGGAATCTTCCCCCTGTGTTTACAGTGTCACTAACACACAGAGAGACCAGAGGGAATCTTCCCCCTGTGTTTACAGTGTCACTAATACACAGAGAGACCAGAGGGAATCTTCCCCCTGTGTTTACAGTGTCACTAACACACAGAGAGACCAGAGGAATCTTCCCGCTGTGTTTACAGTGTCACTAACACACACACACACACACACACACAGACCAGAGGGAATCTTCCCGCTGTGTTTACAGTGTCACTAACACACGGAGAGACCAGAGGGAATCTTCCCCCTGTATTTACAGTGTCACTAACATACAGAGAGACCAGAGGGAATCTTCCCCCTGTGTTTACAGTGTCACTAACACACAGAGAGACCAGAGGGAATCTTCCCACTGTGTTTACAGTGTCACTAACACACAGAGAGACCAGAGGAATCTTCCCGCTGTGTTTACAGTGTCACTAACACACAGAGAGACCAGAGGGAATCTTCCCCCTGTGTTTACAGTGTCACTAACACACAGAGAGACCAGAGGGAATCTTCCCACGGTGTTTCCAGTGTCACTAATACACAGAGAGACCAGAGGGAATCTTCCCCCTGTGTTTACAGTGTCACTAACACACAGAGAGACCAGAGGAATCTTCCCGCTGTGTTTACAGTGTCACTAACACACAGAGAGACCAGAGGGAATCTTCCCCCTGTGTTTACAGTGTCACTAATACACAGAGAGACCAGAGGGAATCTTCCCCCTGTGTTTACAGTGTCACTAACACACAGAGAGACCAGAGGAATCTTCCCGCTGTGTTTACAGTGTCACTAACACACACACACACACACACACACACAGACCAGAGGGAATCTTCCCGCTGTGTTTACAGTGTCACTAACACACGGAGAGACCAGAGGGAATCTTCTCAGGAATCTTAAGGGAAGAGAGAGACAGCGAGACGTTAGAGTTTAGGGAGGGAACTCCAGACCCTGGGACTGTCTTCACAATGTTTAATTGAGGAAATTGCAGCTCATCCAAGATTGAATGTTTCACAAACAGTCTGACAACACAGAGGCAGTGGAGGGGTCAAGGGAGGTGGTGGTGAGATGGAGCTAGGTGTCATCAGTGGAATCTGACATCATGTCTTCAGATGACATCGCCAAGGGGCAGCATGTTGAAGAGGGCAAGGAAGTGGCCAAGGATACATCCTTGGAGGTAACAGTGCGGGGGTGGGAAAAGACGCCATTGCAGGACATGCTCTGGCCAGAATTGGACAGATAAGACTGAAAAGAAGTGAGAGCAGTCTCACTGAGCTGGTCAATGGAGGAGAGGCTCGGAGGTGGATGGTGTGGTCAACCATGTCAAAGGCTGCAGAGAGGTTGAGAAGAACAAGGAGGGATACTGCACCATGGTGACAGAGGATGTCACTTTGTTCCAGTGCTGTAGCAGGGACAGAAACCACATCTGCATCATGTTGGCCTAAGAAGGAAATGTTGTTGTCTTCAGTTGGGAACTAAAGTGAAGATGGCTGAAGATAGCAATAGGATAAAGAGGCCGAGGCATCACCAGCTCAGCCATTGCATTCTGGCTCTAATGTTGGGCATTGGTTAAGTATCGGCCCTGCAGCTCAACTTTTCTTTCATGTCTGGCACCTGGCATACTCTAAACATGGACATTACCTAACAACGTCTGAATGAAACTGGCGAGAAATCTACAGAAATAATTTGCATGGTACCTTCCAGCACAGGCATGATAGGCCGAATGGCCTCCATCTGTGCTGTACGATTCTATGATATGAAAGGCTCAACTTTGCTTCATTGAGACATACTCCGTCCACTTAAGTCCAGGGTATTTAGACATTGGTTGGAAAGAGCTAAGGATTAGGTGCTGCCCAAGTGCACATCGGGATGGAGCTGGAGTTTAATTGGCACTTACCCACGCAGAACACTGGAAAGCTCCCGCTACTTGTTCAGACAGGAGCAGTCCAACTGTTAGGGCATTGACTTGTAGGTTTATCCGGAGCTGAATGGGAAGAATCCCAGCCCCTAATGACAGATCAACTTCCCCAACAGGTGATCTGTGCCTCCCCTCACTTAGAGGCCCACTAAGAACATTCATGGTGCTTTGTGCCGTCCTGATGGCCATCTAACTCAACACAGATCAGGGATTGAATCCGAGACTTATAGTATTTATGGTCTTAGTTTTAAAAAAAATTCATTCTCAGGATATGGGCATCACTGGCAAGGCCAGCCTTTATTTGCCATCCCAAGTTGCTCTGAGAAGGTGGTGATGCAACTGGGCACTTTACTAGGGGAGTTAAGAGTCAAGGATGGTGGTGTCGGACTGGAGTCACAGATAGGCCCAGAGGTTTCCTTCCCGAAAGTGAACCAGTTGGGATTTTACGACAATCCGACAGCTTCACGGTCACTTTTACTGAGACCAGCTTTTTATTTCCAGATTTTGTAAACTGAATTCAAATTCTCAAACTACCATGGATGGGATTTGAACTCACGCTATTTAGAGTACCAGTCCAGTAATGTAACCACAACGCCGCTGTTCCCTTAACAACTCATAGCCAATCAGGGAGCTACAACTATCAGAAGCACTTATCAGCTTTGCCTTTGCTACAGCAAGAGAAGGAGAGAAAGAAACAGCTGCATTTGCTTCATCGTGTGTCTCCGAAGCCCTTCCCACGCTTTGAAGGGCAGTCGGCGTTATTGCGCGGGCAGGCCCGGTGCACAGCAAGATCCCACACACGGCGGCGAGACACAAGGGCCGTTAACGTGCTGGTTGGGGGGGGGGGAAATGTTGGCCAGGACAGAGAAAACATGATTTTACATGGAATGTACAGCACAGAAACAGGCCATTCAGCCCAACTGGTCCATGCCGGTGTTTATGCTCCACACGAGCCTTCTCCCACCCTACAATGTACTCTGGGTGGGGGACTTCAATGTCCATCACCAAGGGTGGCTCGGTAGCAACACTACTGACCGAGCTGGCCGAGTCCTGAAGGACATAGCTGCCAGACTGGGCCTGCAGCAGGTGGTGAGTGAACCAACACGAGGGAAAAACCTACTTGACCTCATCCTCACCAATCTACCTGTCACAGATGCATCTGTCCATGACAGTATTGGTAGGAGTGACCACCGCACAGTCCTCGTGGAGGTGAAGTCCCGTCTTTGCACTGAGGACACCATCCAACGTGTTGTGTGGCACCATCACCGTGCTAAATGGGATAGATTCAGAACAGATCTAGCAGCTCAAAACTGGGCATGCATGAGGTGCTGTGGGCCATCAACAGCAGCAGAATTGTATTCCAGCACAATCTGTAACCTCATGGCCCAGCATATTCCTCACTCTACCATTACCAACAAGCCAGGGGATCAACCCTGGTTCAATGAGGAGTGTAGAAGAGCATGCCAGGAGCAGCACCAGGCGTACCTAAAAATGAGGTACCAACCTGGTGAAGTTACAACTCAGGACTACATGCATGCTAAACAGCGGAAGCAACATGCTATAGACAGAGCTAAGCGATTCCACAACCAACGGATCAGATCAAAGCTCTGCATTCCTGCCACATCCAGTCGTGAATGGTGGTGGACAATTAAACAACTAATGGGAGGAGAAGGCTCTGTAAACATCCCCATCCTCAATGATGACAGAGTCCAGCGCGTGAGTGCAAAAGACAAGGCTGAAGTGTTTGCAACCATCTTCAGCCAGAAGTGCCAAGTGAATGATTCATCCTGGCCTCCTCCCGATATCCCCACCATCACAGAAGCCAGTCTTCAGTCAATTCGATTCACTCCACATGATATCAAGAAACGGCTGAGTGCACTGGATACAGCAAAGGCTATGGGCCCTGACAGCATCCCGGCTGTAGTGCTGAAGACTTGTGCTTCAGAACTAGCCGCGCCTCTAGCCAAACTGTTCCAGTACAGCTACAACACTGGCATCTAGCCGACAAAGTGGAAAATTGCCCAGGTATGTCCTGTCCACAAAAAGCAGGACAAATCCAATCCGGCCAATTACCACCCAATCAGCGTACACTCAATCATCAGCAAAGAGATGGAAGGTGTCATCGACAGTGCTATCAAGCGATATTTACTCACCAATAACCTGCTCACCAATGCTCAGTTTGGGTTCCGCCAGGACCACTCGGCTCCAGACCTCATTACGGCCTTGGTCCAAACATGGACTAAAGAGCTGAATTCCAGAGGTGAGATGAGAGTGACTGCCCTTGACATCAAGGCAGCATTTGACCGAGTGTGGCACCAAGGAGCCCTAGCAATATTGAAGTCAATGGGAATCAGGAGGAAAGCTATCCAGTGGCTGGAGTCATACCTAGCACAAAGGAAGATGGTAGTGGTTGTTGGAGGCCAATCATCTCAGCCCCAGGACATTGCTGCAGGGGTTCCTCAGGGCAGTGTCCTCGGCCCAACCATCTTCAGCTGCTTCATCAATGACCTTCCCTCCATCATAAGGTCAGAAATGGGGATGTTTGCTGATGATTGCACAGTGTTCAGTTGCATTCGCAACCCCTCAGATAATGAAGCAGTCCGTGCCCGCATGCAGCAAGACCTGGACAACATCCAGGCTTGGGCTCATAAGTGGCAAGTAACATTCGTGCCAAACAAGTGCCAGGCAATGACCATCTCCAACAAGAGAGATACTAACCACCTCCCCTTGACATTCAACGGCATTACCATCGCCGAATCCCCCACCATCAACATCATGGGGGTCACCATTGACCAGAAACTTAACTGGACCAGCCATATAAATACTGTGGCTACAAGAGCAGGTCAGAGGCTGGGTATTCCGTGGCGAGTGACTCACCTCCTGACTCCCCAAAGCCTTTCCACCATCTACAAGGCACAAGTCAGGACTGTGATGGAATACTCTCCACTTGCCTTGATGAGTGCAGCTCCAACAACACTCAAGAAGCTCGACACCATCCAGGACAAAGCAGCACGCTTGATTGGCACCCCATCCACCACCCTAAACATTCACTCCCTTCACCACCGGCGCACTATGGCCGCAGTGTGTACCATCCACAGGATGCACTGCAGCAACTCGCCAAGGCTTCCTTGACAGCACCTCCCAAACCCGCGACCTCTACCACCTAGAAGGACAAGAGCAGCAGGCACATGGGAACAACACCACCTGCACGTTCCCCTCCAAGTCACACACCATCCCGACTTGGAAATATATCGCCGTTCCTTCATCATTGCTGGGTCAAAATCCTGGAACTCCCTTCCTAACAGCATTGTGGGAGAACCTTCACCACACGGACTGCAACGGTTGAAGAAGGCGGCTCACCACCACCTTCACAAGGGCAATTAGGGATGGGCAATAAATGCTGGCCTCGCCCACATCCCATGAACGAATAAAGAAAATCTTCATCTAACATTATCAGCATATCCTTCTACTCCTTTCTCCCTCGTGTGTTTATCCAGCTTCCCCTTCAGTGCATCTGTGCTATTCGCCTCAACTATTTCTTGTGGTAGTGAGTTCCACATTCTAACCACTCTCTGGGTAAAGAACTTTCTCCTGAATTCCCTATTGGATTTATTAGTGACTATCATATATGCATAGACTCTAGTTGTGGTCTCCCCCACAGATGGAAACCTCTTGTCTACGTCCAACCTAGCAAATCCTTTCATAATCTTAAAGACCTTTATCAGGTCACCCCTCAGCCTTCTCTTTTCTCGAGAAAAGAGCCTCCATCCTTTTGCAAATGAAGCTACTGTGCTCTTGTCATCAAATCAGAATTGAGCAGCTCCAAGCAACATGGGAGCAGATGAGGCAGCGTGGAGCGAGCTGCAGGCGGTGAGGTAATCCAGAGAGTACTCATTACCTCTCGTGTCCCTCTCCCGTCAGCCATTCAACAAATCCATGTGGATTAAGCAGAAATTAGTGTGCACTTTATTTATTTTTTCTGTCATTGAATCAAGTCAGATTTTCCATGGCTTTGGCCGACTTTGATATTTCCAAATGACATAATTACTGCCATTGCAAGGATGGATGTAATGAATCAGGTACTTCTGGTGAATAGTTATGATTACAGTCTGGTATGAAAGATTTTTGATTAACATTGCCCGCTGACAATTGCCAAGTGAAGGTAGAGCTTTCTGTCACAGGTTCGTAATGTCCAACAGGAGGCAGCTTCCAGATAGCTGTCATCGATGGATTATCAGAAACAATTTATCACTTAACTTGACGCACTCAAGTGCCTCAGCTCCTCACTGAATAAATTTGTTGAATCATCAGGGAAGAGGTTTCCCCACTGACATAAGAAGGTCGAAATTTTGGGAATCAGGGGGTGGATCAAAGGCACAATTCTAACACAGAGCCGCCATTTTTCGATGGAAACACTGGATTTCCACTCCTCATAATTTGTCTGACAAATTGCGCTCGGAGGGACAGGGGCGGGGGGAGGTGTGGAGGTGGGGAGGGGGGCTGGGGGTGAGTGGTGGGGGGATGGGGACATGGTTTGGGGTGGGGGAGTTGGAGGTGTGGGGCGTGGGGGGATGTGGGGGAGGTGGGGGGTTAGGGGAGGTGGAGTAAGTGGGGAGTGAGGGGGTGTGGGGGGGGAGAGGAATGGGGAAGGACTCAGACCCTTCTTAGGCCCACGGAGAGCAGGCTTTGACGGCATGCCTTAAAGCAGGGGAGGAGTGCATTGCCAGAACATTCTAGGAATTCTGCCCGGCTCGCTCGCTCACTCGCTCCTCCCACCAACCTTCCAACTCCCCATCCCCCACCAAACCTCCAACCCCCCCTCCCCCACCAAACTTCCAACCCCCCCTCCCCCTCTTTCTTCCCACAAATGTGTCCACAGAATTTCCAGCTTGAAATTACAGAGGATTACATAGAATTTACAGCACAGAAACAGGCCATTCGGCCCAACCCATCTATACCGGTGTTTATGCTCCACACGAGCCTCTTCCCACCCCTCTTCATCAACCCTATCAGCATATCCTTCATGCGCTCCAGTATCTGGAGTGGGGTTTGAACCCACAACCTTCGGTCAGAGGGACAACTGAGCCACGGCTGGCAAAGTAGGGATGTTCCAATTTGCCTCAACTGCCTTGGGCTTCGGAAGGGATAAAAATCAACCACGGTTGGCAATTCCAATCAGTGCCCAGTTGTTCAAGAAACACAAAAAGTTAGCATGCAGGTACAGCAAGCAATTAGGAAAGCAAATAGAATGTTGGCCTTTATTGCAAGGGTGTAGGATAACAAGAGTAAGGGAGTCTTGCTGCAATTGTACAGGGCTTTGGTGAGACCTCACCTGGAGTACTGTGTACAGTTTTGGTCTCCTTATCTAAGGAAGGATAGACTTGCCTTAGAGATGGTGCAGCGAAGGTTCACTAGATTAATTCCTGGGATGAGAGGGTTGTCCTATGAGGAGAGATTGAGTAGAATGGGCCGATACTTTCTGGAGTTTAGATGAATGAGAGGTGATCTCATTGAAATATATAAGATTATGAGGAGGCTTGATGGGGTCGAGGCGGAGAGGCTGTTTCCCATGGCTGGAGAGTCTAGAACTAGGAGGCATAATCGCAGGATAAGGGGTCGGCCATTTAAGACTGAGATGAGGAGGAATTTCTTCACTCAGAGGGTTGTGAATCTTTGGAATTCTCTACCCCAGAGGGCTGTGGATGCTCAGTCGTTGAGTATATTCACAGCTGAGATAGATAGATTTCTGGACTCTCAGGGAATCTAAGGATATGGGGATTGGGCAGGAAAATGGAGTTGAGGTCGAAGATCAGCCATGATCTTATTGAATGGCGGAGCAGGCTCGAGGGGCCAAATGGCCTACTCCTACTCCTATTTCTTATGTTCTTATGTTGGGAAGTGTGGGCATCAGATGAGAACAAGACCAGGCTTGGCTGGTGATCTAAACACTCATGGGTTGCCAACGCGTCAGAAGAGAGCCCAAGCAGGTAGATTACTGGACAGCTGCAGTTGCCTCATAACCCAGCGTCAAGTCAGCACCTTCAGCAGAGGACAACAGCAACAACTTGCATTTATTTAGCGCCTTTAACATAGTAAAAACGTCCCAAGGCGGTTCACAGGAGCGATTATCAAACAGAATTTGACACCGAGCCACATATGGAGATGTTAGGACAGGTGACCAAAAGCTTGGTCAAAGAGGTAGGTTTTAAGGAGAGCCTTAAAGGAGGAGAGAGAGGTGGAGGTGGAGAGGTTTAGGGAGGGAATTTCAGAGCTCAGGGCCGAGGCAGTTGAAGGCAAGGCCGCCAATGGTGGAGCGATGGGAGTGGGGGATGCGCAAGAGGCCAGAATCGGAGGAACGCAGAGATCTCGGAGGGCTGTAGGGAGATGAGAGGAAATCTGGTAGAAATAAAAACCGCAAATTATAAATCAGTCAGCGAGATCAATGGGCTCGTGAAGGGCTCCAACCCATTTCTCCACACATGGCCCCTCTCAGCAGCTGGATGCCAACTGTTTATTTAGGAATTATTAGACATGCATTATAAATCATTAGAAATAATCTCTCTGGAAGCTTTCCGGGGAAAAATAAATATGATCCTTATTTGTCTTGAAAGGATTTCCTGTGTACCATGACTGAAATTATTGTTTTCAGATTTTTGTAAGTGAGCTGTGTACCAGGGTATAATAGCCGAACCTCCGTGATCCTCCTGGATTTGCGCTGAGACTCCAGCCATCATTCCCGCACCTGAAAGTGCTCCTCACGCGAAAACTGGAGCAGGACCCATCTCCGCTAGCTTTTGTTTTTTTTTTTATTTCTTCGTTCTCGGGATGTGGCAAGGCCAGCGTTTGTTGCCCATCCACAGTTGATGCTTGAGAAGGTGGTGGTGGGTCACCTCCTTCTTGAACCGCTGAAAGCACCAGGAGGACAGATCGAAAGAACGGCCGACTGCACCTTCCTCAGGGTAACAGGTGGTAGCCCTGCCCAAACCCTGACAACAGTCAACAGCAGTGCAGGTTGGATGCAGGGTTCACAGCTCATTCATAAAAAAAAAAATCTGAAAACAACGATTTCAGTCACGGTCCAGAAGAAAGTCTGGATTAATGGACATTGACCTCTGGATCTGGGATCTGCATCTACTTGATGTCAAATTGTAAGAGTTCATCTGGGGTGACATCCTAGATACTTTTGTGAAGGCCTCCTCCCTCGTTCCTTTCTGAATGTGTTTTCTGTTTCGCTAGAAGTATCTAATCTAGAAAACTTTCACAAACGCATTTGTTTCATGGCTTCCAGAGGAATTGTCATCCATTACGCATCAACCCTAAGTTCAGAAGGCAACTGCCCCAAAGACAATAACTTCTGATTACGTTCTAGCTACGTTGCAGTGATGCATTGCGCTTTGCATGATAGAACCACAGAAGTTTACAGCACAGAAGGAGGCCGATCGGATGAGCACGTATGTGCTGGCTGCTTGCCTGGAGCAAACCAGAACCAATACCACTGCCTCACCGACGCTGCGTCCACTCTGATATTATGGGGTGACATTTATAAGAAACCGGATGTTAAGGGCATCATCTAGAATTTACACCAATGAGAAATGGTCACTTTCTGTTCAGATAGGATTAGCATTCAATATCACGACGGGTTTTGATAAAGGAAATAAGGAGAAACTGTTTCCAGTGGCAGGAGGGTCGGTAACCAGGGGACACAGATTTAAGGTAATTGGCAAAAGAACCAGAGGGGAGATTAGGGGAATTTTTTTTACGCAGCGAGTTGTTATGATCTGGAATGCACTGCTTGAAAGGACGGAGGAAGCAGATTCAATAATAACTTTCAAATCGGAATTGGATGAATAATTGATGAGGAGACAATTGCAGGGCTATGGGGAAGGAGCAGGGGAACAGGATTAATAGGATAGCTCTTTCAAAGAGCTGGCACAGGCAAAATGGGCTGAATGGCCTCCTTCTGTGCTGTACATTCTGTGATTCTAGAAGCCAATCGGTCAATTGTGTACATATTTAAATTAAATTTGAATAAAAAAGGGCCTTTTTTGGAATGAAAAGCAAGTCCCACCTTCCTAAATTTTAAAATTTGTTAACATAATGCACTAAAATTGTTTTTATGTTAATGATATTGGACTGTGCTTTTTTTTTTCGTTCATGGGATGTGGGCGTCACTGGTGAGGCCGGCATTTATTGCCCATCCCTAATTGCCCTTGAGAAGGTGGTGGTGAGCCGCCTTCTTGAACCGCTGCAGTCCGTGTGGTGACGGTTCTCCCACAGTGCTGTTAGGAAGGGAGTTCCAGGATTTTGACCCAGCGACAATGAAGGAACGGCGATATATTTCCAAGTTGGGATGGTGTGTGACTTGGAGGGGAACGTGCAGGTGGTGGTGTTCCCATGTGCCTGCTGCTCTTGCCCTTCTAGATGGTAGAGGTTGCGGGTTTAGGAGGTGCTGTCGAAGCGAGTTGCTGCAGTGCATCCTGTGGATGGTACACACTGCAGCCACGGTGCGCCGGTGGTGAAGGGAGTGAATGTTTAGGGTGGTGGATGGGGTGCCAATCAAGCGGGCTGCTTTGTCCTGGATGGTGTCGAGCTTCTTGAGTTTTGTTGGAGCTGCACTCATCCAGGCAAGTGGAGAGTATTCCATCACACTCCTGACTTGTGCCTTGTAGATGGTGGAAAGGCTTTGGGGAGTCAGGAGGTGAGTCACTCGCTGCAGAATACCCAGCCTCTGACCTGCTCTTGTAGCCACAGTATTTATGTGGCTGGCCCAGTTAAATTTCTTTTTAAACTTCTCGACACTTTGTTGTGACTTTAAAAAATAGCAGAGATATGAAGGTAGATTTCCTGACAGGTATTGTTCCTGTACAAATGACTAATGTAGGGCAGAGTTTAGTAGGGGTGCATTCGATGTTCAGATGAGAACAGTGCCCGTCAGTAAATCTGCCCCATAAAGTGGCAATAGCAATGCAGGAGATGCAGCAAGCGATGTAACATCTCCCTCTGTTGGATGTTCTGAACATAACAACCAAAGCAAGGAGTTCAATTTTACATCGAATCTACAGCACAGAAACAGGCCATTCGACCAACTGGCTCACGCTGGTGTTTACAGTCCACTCACATCTCCGCCCACTCTAAATACCTCTTCCCACCCAGCCCCCATATCTCTCTATTCCCTTCTCCCTCATGGATGTATTTCCTACATTACAACAGTGACCACACTTCAAAATCACTTCATTGGCTGTAAAACGCTTTGGGACGTCCTGAGGTTGCGAACAACTCGATATAAATGCAAGTCAGTCTTTCTTTCTTTCTTTCTTTCTTTCTCTATCTCTTCCTTTTTCTTTCTCTCTATTTCTTTCTCTCTCTTTCCCTTTCTCTCTCTTTCTTTTTTTCTCTCTCTCTTTCTTTCCCGCTTTTTCTTTCTTTCTTTCCTTCCTTTAATGCTATCGGCTTCAGGGCAATAACCTGAGGTCATATTCGTTAGAAACCCTTCAGTTTACTTCATTGAATAACAAAACACAATGCAGTACCTGTATTACCTGCCACTTTAATGAGGGTGTTCACGCGCCATGATTAAAGAGCAGGATGTAAATTGTAGAAAAGGATTTGTTTTAATTGTTACATTTATTTTTGGATTTATTGATAAGATTGTATAAATCGCCTTTTTTTAGTTGTCCTAAGTAGGTGGGTTTTGGGCTTTCTAAGTGATTATTTGTGCAACTCAGTGGCTTGCTGGGTCACTTCCGAGGACATCAGGAATCAACCGTGTGAGTGTGGGACAGAGTCACCTATCGAGACGGCAGGTACCTTTTCTGAACGGCACTAGTGAAAAGGTTGGGTTTTTAATGACAATCTGGTTGGTTTCATGGTCATTTGTCCCCTAATTTTACAGATTTGGTGAATTTGGTTTAATAACATAGAGTGGTGAGATTTGAACTTTCAACCTGTGGCTTGCTGGTCCATTCACCATAACCATTACACTGCTGTACTATACCCAACACCTGGCATATGGTATTTTGCCATTCCCAGCTTTGATTCTGGCGTTCGATCCATTCCATTTTTCCCTCTTATAACTGCAACGTTACAACACTTGGAAAAGCTTGCGAACAACTTCATAAAAGCTGACATCTCAAGAAAACATGCAACAGAAAAACACCCCGAAATAAATCTCTGACCCACTTCAAGGCGACTGCTGGGGTTAAGTTGCTTTTTATTACTTTGGATCTCTTAGTGTTTTGGTATCACATTTCACAATTCAGTTTGCTTTGTTTTGGTAAAAGCCTAAACCCCCAATGGGATGAGATACAACAAGTAGTTACAATATGAGTGCAGTGGGACATGACCTTGTCATAACTTAAACTGGGGCTGCACCCATTATTCCATTCATTGCATTAAAATCCTGAAGCGCACGGAAGCATAATTCTTTCAGTGGTGGGTTTAGAAATTTGTGGAGTAGGAAATGAGCTGTGCCGATGCTAAATTTATTTGTGGGTGGAGGGGGGGGGTGGTAGTTCTGAGAGGAATGCCCCCAGGAAATGTTAGGAATCTTACAACACCAGGTTATAGTCCAACAGTTTTATTTGAAAATCACAAGCTTTCGGAGGCTTTCTCCTTCGTCAGGTGAGTGTTAATCTTGGTGCATTTTCCAGCATTTTGAAGTGCATTGTAGGACCATAGAACTACAAATGTTTACAGTGCAGATGGAGGCCTTTCAGCCCATCATGTCTGTGCTGGCTCTCTGCTGGAGCAATCCGTGTCAATCTGGCCTTTATCAAACACCCGAATTTAACTCAATATGACCAGTCATTTCCACTTTAGCTTAGAGGAGCATCAATTTTAGCACTTGGAATTTAAAGTCCTCGTCCTCTTTTTCAAATCCCTCCATGACCTCGTTCCTCATGCCACGTCAATCATCGCTAACCCTTAACCCCAGATCATCGCCTCCACTTCTCAGGCTTAATGCCACTATACATTCCCTTCTCCCAGTGGCTCAGCCTCCAGTCATAACTCCACCACTCTGAAATATTTCTTCCTCAATCCCTCCGCTTTGCCACAACTCTCCCCACTTTCAACACCTCCTGGAAACCTACAGAATCATACAGCACAGAAGGAGGCCATTCGGCCCATCTTGCCTGTGCCGGCTCTTTGAAAGAGCTATCCAATTAGTCCCACTCCCCCTGCTCTTTCCCCGTAGCCCTGCAAATGTTTCTTTTTAAGTCTGTCTCCACTCGTCTATCTTCTTCACTCTATTTGGTGGTCTATAGTATACAGCAGTGTAGCTTCTCTTCTGCTCCTTAACTCTAGCCAAATAGATTCTGTCTTTGAATCAATATTTACATCATCCCTTTCCTGGGCTGTAAGAGTATCTTTGATCAATACTACCACCCCTGTCTGATCTCTCCTATTTCTGAACTATTCTTTATTCTGATGCTGCTTGTCTCTCCCAGTAACTCCGTGCAGCTTGTTTCTGCTCTCTGATACTTCGTTCTGGTTCCCCTCCCCGTACATATATATATATTTTTTAAGCCTTGCCTTTTTATCTTGGCCTCTCTCCCTCCTCCTACCCAGGTCCTGTCTCCCTCTGAGGTGCTGTGTTTATGCCGTATGGAAGGTACTACATAAGTACAGGGCGTTGTTGTGAATTTGATTTTAGGATCTGATTGAAAAGTACTTTAAAAAAAAAAATTCCATAGCTTTTCTTGTATCCAACTAATCCTGGCTCCTGTGCCTGCCCAGTGTAAACAGTCATTAACAATTTTGCAATCCAAGAAGAAGAAAGCCCGATATTTTTTTTGTGACGGGGTGGGTTTGTTTCTCAATATAACATTCACGATTGGGATTTGTCTTTGCATAGCGTCTCACCTCATTGTTGCCCTGTGTAGCACTCTGCTTGACACTGGATGTGACTCAATATTGCAGGTCGCACACAGTGCTGCCCCTCATTCATCTTCACCACTTGAATCTAAATATGTTGTAATGAGCCCCATTAATCAGAACACAGCAGCCAGCCCAATATACCTTAAATAAGAAAAGGAATCTGAAATTCCAGGAACTCCTCAATGAAAATTCCCTATTCCCTGCCTTCCCACTAGACCTGACTTGCTTCCAAGTTACTCCAAGTACTCCAGCCTATGGACACTCCAGCTTCCAGCCCCGGCTCCCAATTAATCACCTTTTAATTCGTACGCAGCACCCGTCTACGAGGCTAGTGAGTGACATCAAAGGGATTCTGGTGCCTTATTGCTGGGTTTTCAGGAGGCTGAGGTCTGGAGCTGTGGAAATACCAAAGATCGGTCACCCCTCTGATTATTTGTTATCATTGGCACAACCTCCTGCAGCAGCCTGAATGTTTGGCCTGCAGTTTTAAGACTCTTTTTTTTCCCTGTTTTTCCCTCGTCTACGTCCAAATTAATTTATACGCAAGAACAGAGAGGTCTTCCTCCCCTGCTTCAAACACCCTGCCTAGCATGGCCCTGAGCCATTCGGCGTAGTGAGGTCCCATTTCCTTCTGCATCCACCACTCTCTTTCCAAGTCACTGTACCCTCAAACTGAATGATGGTAGATCCTTCATTGGCCATGATACCTCTGCAGCTGTTGATTTGCTCAACCACACCCCTTACCCCCACCTTTGATTCCTTCACCCCCCCCCCCCAAACCCTGACAAGAGGGATTCAAACATGGAGTTGTGGGAGAGATCAGCACGGATCTGGGAGATGGCAACACGCTCAAGGCCCTTGGAGCGGAAAGGAAGGTTGGAGATGGGGCTTCCATTTGCGAGGAGGGGAGCGATAGTTGTTTTGAAAGCATGGGGTGGCAGAGAGGGGACCGCTTGCAGTTTTAGCTAGCGTAGTGCGGGGGTGTGGGAAAGGAAGTACAGTGGTCGGGAGTTTAGTGGGTATGGAGTCAAGGGAGGAGGAGATGTGGCTCATGTCGCTTGGACAGCAGTTCAGTGTTACAGTGAGGGGGAGGGGTTTGAGGTGGGAGTTGTCATAAAAACCCAACTGGTTCACTAATGCCCTTCGGAGAAAGGGAACTCCCAACTGGTCTGAGTTACACAACATGGTTGCTATGGGCAACTAGAGATGGACAGTAAGCGTTGCCCAGATCCCAGGAACAATTTTAAAAAAAAATTTGTATGGATAGAGTTGGTGGCAGCTCCATTTTTGCACCTGATTTTTCCACCTCTCAAGGATAACAGATTTAAATCGAAGTGCTTGTCCTCATGGATCTGTCTGTTTATTAAATATGGCGCTCTCTTTGTCTACCCGGTTGGAGCTTTGTCCTCAACACAGTGGGACCCCTAGACTCATGTTTCCATGGCAATTGGAGAGGCCGAAAGAAAAAGGAAATACTGTTTAAAGTTCCTCCAACTGGCTCCGGGCTTTCAGCTGGAACCCTCCATTCCTTTTCCAGCCCCCCCGCTGCCCGCGTCGTTTCACGGTGCGCAGAGGAGCTGAATGTTGCCAGTGGAATTTGCTCACGAAATAAGCAAATTGGTGGCGGTGTGGGTGGAGAACTACCAGTGGAACACACCGGTGTGGGTCAATTTTAACTACTCATTGTTGGTTAAGTAGACAATAGCAGCTGGGCTGTGCCTGTGATTCATTTGTGAAACAGATGGGACATAAGTTATAGCTCAGCCCCGTTGTAAATCCTCCCTCTGGTCCAAATTAGCCTGGAGCATTGTTGTAAGGCCCGAGCGTTCACACCGACCTGTCAACATCTGTACTCGCCAATGGAGGCAGCCATCTTTATCCTGAGGAGATTCCCCCCTCCCCCCTAGAGGCCCTGCACACATGCAAAGCATCAGTCAATGTGTTGATTCCTGAGGTTGGGGTTAGGGTTAGTAAGTAAGTAAGTGCTGACAGGGACACTTCAAAGATCCATGGGGGGTGGGGGGGGAAGACAAAAACCTGGGCCTGGGTAAGTTTGCTGGAGATGAACATGTGGCCTCGAGGGAAGCTCTTCATAAAGCAACAAATCAACACTAATTTTCATAGAAATATCTCTCTCACACTGAATGCGTATGTACTTTAGCAGGCCAAGGGCGGAGTATTGTGACTACAGAAATGTTTTTTAAAATATTATTTGGCGTGGAAATCTGGAAGTTGCTCTACCAGATGCCCTGCTCCTCCAAAAGCCGTTTGGAACGAGGTCTCTCCCGGTGGGATAGGATGGACCAGGGCAAAACTGCTCCCCTGTCCAGCTGGAAATGAACTAATCTGCACAGAGAAAGGTACGCTCAGTCTAAGATAACTTTTAACAGCATGGTAAATATTAATGACAGCCAAACAACCTCTCCGGCACTGAAAATTAACTTTTAAAAACGTGAAGTCTCATTTCTTCAAACTTTAATTGTTGTTGGACGTTTGAAAAAAAATTTTAAATTTTAATTCTTTTATTTTTTCCTTCTGTCTCTTTTACCTCTGACTTTTAATTCAATATTTCTTACCCTCTCTTTATTTCGCTTTCTCTAACTGATTTTACATTGAATTTACTGTTGCACCTCGTACTTCCTGGTTCTGTCTCTACGCGGCTTGTCAAGGATGTTTCAATATGATTGGTTGAGGAGACCGAGAGATCCTTTCCCCGCTGACAGATTCCCGGGAGAGAGCGCTGCATTCTCTTCGACTCCCAATTACAGGAAGTTGCCGTACTAAAGCCTATGGATACTTTGTGGGTAAGTTTAAATCTAACGAGTGGCGTGCGCTGCTCATTCACCACAGAGAGCAAATTCCGGGTCATTATTTCTCATGCATTAATCTTTCCTCAATTAAAGATTTGTAGAAGGATTGACCAATTTAATTTGTACAGACAAATCTGCAGCCAACTGGACAAGTGGCTTTTTTTTTGGTGGTTAGGGTGAAGTGGAGTAATAGGGAGATCTGTAGAGGGGAGGGAGGATGGGGAAACAGTTAATGGGAGGGGGTGAACAGTTAATGGGAGGGGGGAAACAGTTAATGGGAGGGGGTGAACAGTTAATGGGAGGGGAGTGAACAATTAATGGGAGGGGAGTGAACAGTTAATGGGAGGGGGTGAACAGTTAATGGGAGGGGGGAACAGTTAATGGGAGGGGGGAACAGTTAATGGGAGGGGGAAAACAGTTAATGGGAGGGGGTAACAGTTAATGGGAGGGGGAAACTGTTAATGGGAGGAGGTGAACAGTTAATGGGAGGGGGAAACAGTTAATGGGAGGGGGAAACTGTTAATGGGAGGAGGTGAACAGTTAATGGGAGGGGGAAACAGTTAATGGGAGGGGGAAACAGTTAATGGGAGGGGGGAAACAGTTAATGGGAGGGGGGAACAGTTAATGGGAGGGGGAAACAGTTAATGGGAGGGGGTGAACTGTTACTGGGAGGGGGTAACAGTTAATGGGAGGGGGAAACAGTTAATGGGAGGGGGGAACAGTTAATGGGAGGGGGTGAACTGTTACTGGGAGGGGGTAACAGTTAATGGGAGGGGGGGAACAGTTAATGGGAGGGGGGAACAGTTAATGGGAGGGGGGAACAGTTAATGGGAGGGGGGAAACAGTTAATGGGAGGAGGTGAACAGTTAATGGGAGGGGGGAAACAGTTAATGGGAGGGGGTGAACAGTTAATGGGAGGGGGGAAACAGTTAATGGGAGGGGGGAAACAGTTAATGGGAGGGGGTGAACAGTTAATGGGAGGGGGGAAACAGTTAATGGGAGGGGGTAACAGTTAATGGGAGGGGGAAACAGTTAATGGGAGGGGGAAACAGTTAATGGGAGGGGGAAACAGTTAATGGGAGGGGGAAACAGTTAATGGGAGGGGGGAACAGTTAATGGGAGGGGGTAACAGTTAATGGGAGGGGGGAACAGTTAATGGGAGGAGGTGAACGGTTACTGGGAGGGGGTAACAGTTAATGGGAGGGGGGAACAGTTAATGGGAGGGGGTAACAGTTAATGGGAGGGGGGAACAGTTAATGGGAGGGGGGAAACAGTTAATGGGAGGGGGTAACAGTTAATGGGAGGGGGGAACAGTTAATGGGAGGGGGGAAACAGTTAATGGGAGGGGGTGAACAGTTAATGGGAGGGGGGAAACAGTTAATGGGAGGGGGAAAACAGTTAATGGGAGGGGGGAAACAGTTAATGGGAGGGGGTGAACAGTTAATGGGAGGGGGGAAACAGTTAATGGGAGGGGGGAAACAGTTAATGGGAGGGGGAAACAGTTAATTGGAGGGGGGAACAGTTGATGGTAGGCGGGAACTCAGTTAATGGAAGAGAGAATTCAGTTAACAGGAGGGGGAATTCAGTTAATGGGAGGGAGAAACGGTTAATGGGAGGGGGAAACAGTTAATTGGAGGGGGGAACAGTTGATGGTAGGCGGGAACTCAGTTAATGGAAGGGAGAATTCAGTTAACAGGAGGGGGAATTCAGTTAATGGGAAGGGGGAAACAATTAATGGGAAGGGGGAAACAGTTAATGGGAGGGGGAACTCAGTTGGATCACGGCGACATAATGGGAATTTGGGGCAGAAACTGGATCTGTTAGGTTTCCACCTCAGGATGGAGCAGCTCAAATTTAAGGCCCGATTTTAACCCTGCCCTCCCAACAGGAATGGGACTGGGGCGGGGAGGGGGGAGGTGGTTGAAATGGCAGTCGGGCGCTTCCCGCTACGTTTACGATGTGTCTGCACTCACCGCCATTTTAACCCCCCCCCCCCCCCGCCCCCCGCTGTTTTTGGTTGGGGGGAACGCTGCCCGGGTTGGGGGGAGGTTTGCGGGCCTCGTTAATATATAAAAGTCAGGGTCTGATGACGCCATTCAGACCCCGATGCGATTTTAACCCCGGGTCACGCAGAGTGCCGAGCTCGCCAGTGAAACCTGGCAGCAGGTAGAATCCAAGCCCGAAGAGGCCTGAGTAAGTTATCATTCCTAAAATCGTTTTAAGGTTTCCCTGCGGGCCAGTTGGAGATAATGAAAGAAAAAAAAAACCCTCGATTTTCATCTCACTTTATCGTATCTCAGACCATCGCAATGCACTTCGCACACAATAAATCACTTTGAAATTCACTGACTGTTGTGCGGGCAAACACGGAAGCCATTTTTGTGCAGAGGCAGCAATGGGGATGAATAATCTGATTTACAACAACAACTTGCATTTATATAGCACCTTTACTGTAGAAAAAACGCCCCAAAGCGCTTTACAGAAGTGCGGTCAGTCATGAAAATGGACACGGAGCTGAAGAAAGAGGTATTAGGAAGGAGTGACTAAAAATTTGGCCAGAGAGGTGGGATTGAAGGAGGGTTTTGGAGGAGGAGAATGAGGTGGAGAGGTTTAGGGAGGAAACTCCAGAATCTTAAATCATGGCCTTGAGTGCCCCAATGTTTACCTGAGCCGTTGTTCAAAAAGAGAGAAAAGGATAGACCAAGTAATTAAAGGCTGGTCAGTCCAACCTCGGGGGTCGTGGGCAAATTATTGGAATCAATTCTGAGGGACAGGATAAACCATCATTTAGAAATGGGTCAATCAAGGACAGTCAGCACGGATTTATCAAGGGAAGGTCTCGTCTGATTAACTTGATTGAATTTTTTGAGGAGGTAACAAGGAGGGTTGATGAGGGTAGCACATTTGATGTAGTCTACATGAATTTTAGCAAGGTTTTTGACAAGGTCCCACATGGCAGACTGATCAGAAAAGTACAAGCCCATGGGATCCAAGGGGAAGTGGCAAGTTGGATCCAAAATCGGCTCAGTGGCAGGAAGCAAATGGTAATGGTCGACGGGTGTTTTAGTGACTGGAAGGCTGTTTCCAGTGGGGTTCCGCAGGGCTCAGTACTGGGTCCCTTGCTTTTTGTGGTGTATATAAATGATTTGGACTTAAATACAGGGGGCATGATTAAGAAGTTTGCAGATGATACAAAAATTGGTCTCGTGGTTGATAGTGAGGAGGAAAGCTGTGGACTGCAGGAAGATATCAATGGACTGGTCAGGTGGGCAGAAAAGTGGCAAATGGAATTCAATCTGGAGAAGTGTGAGGTAATGCATTTGGGGAGGGCAAACAAGGCAAGGGAATATACAATAAATGGGAGGATACTGAGAGGTGTAGAGGAAGTGAGGGACCTTGGAGTGCATGTCCACAGATCGCTGAAGGTAGCAGGACAGGTAGATAAGGTGGTTAAGAAGGCATACGGGATACTTTCCTTTATTAGTCGAGGCATAGAATATAAGATTAGGGAGGTTATGCTGGAACTGAATAAAACACTAGTTAGGCCACAGCTTAAGCATTGTGTACAGTTCTGGTCACCACATTACAGGAAAGATGTGATTGCACTAGAGAGGGTACAGAGGAGATTTACGAGGATGTTGCCAGGACTGGAGAATTTTAGCTATGAGGAAAGATTGGATAGGCTGGGGTTGTTTTCTTTGGAACAGAGGAGGCCGAGGGGTGATTTAATTGAGGTGTATAAAATTATAAGGGGCGTAGATAGAGTGAACAGGAAGGACTTATTTCCCGTAACAGAGAGGTCAATAACCAGGGATCATAGATTGGTAGAAGGATCAGGGGGGAGCTGAGGATTTTTCACCCAGAGGGTGGTGGGGGTCTGGAGCTCACTATCTGAAAGGGTGGTAGAACCAAAAAGCCTCATCATATTTTAAAAGTACTTGGACGTGCACTTAAAGTGCCGTAACCTACAGGGCTACGGACCAAGTGCTGTAAAGTGGGATTAGGCTGGAGAGCTCTTTATCGACCGGCACGGACACGATGGGCCGAATGGCCTCCTTCTGTGCTGTAAATTTTCTATGTTTCCATGAGCCAATTAAATGCAGCTCCTCTCCTCCGACAGTGCAGCACTCCTTCGGTACTGCACCGGGACTGTCAGCCTGGGTTTTGTGCTCAAACCTCTGGAATGGGGCTTGAAGCCAGGACCTTTATGACTCAGAAGTGAGAGTGACACACAACACACGTACTACCACTGTTGCACTGTGGCCTGCCGACCGGTTGTGCTTTCTTATCGCGGGGCGGGGGGGTGGGTTGGCGGGGGAGGAGGGAGGGGGTCAGGTAATGATAACGCAGTCCGAGAAAAGCTGCCATAAAAGTATCAATCACCCATCCCCCAGCCACAGGAGACTCCCTCTACACTCTCTGTATTATCCGTGAATGATGTGATCTCTCCTGTGAGCGTATAATATCCACTCAATCAGTGTACTCGCTGCATATCTTTCCATTACCAGTGAGAGAATCACAAGGCATGATTCAGGACACCTGTTTTCCTCTCATTCTGAATTCGCGGAGGGAAAAATTCCATTTTTCCTGGAGTGTTCAATCGTGATTAAAATTTCCCTGCATTTTTACAGCAGGATGTCCTCTAAGATTTCCCCCCCGTCCCCCGACCACCCCCCCCACCACCGCCAAAATTTGATTCCTCTTCTCCGGTGCAGACTGCCAGAAGAACAGCCTCGTCTCAAAGCCCCCAATCATGTCCGACTTACGGGAGTAAAGCCAAGTCAGATGTAATTCCCTGCCTCGCTACAGGAAGAGATTGCCCATTCCAAACGGGGCTGAAACTGGGGTCAATTCAGACCTGCCTCAGGGTTCAGATCACATCCCCCCCCCCACAGCAGCTGTCCTCTTCTGCTGTCCAAAAACAATAAATAAATGGGTGACCAGAGGGGAGATGAGGAGGAACTTTTTACCACAGTGAGTTGTTATGATCTCTGTTATGCGCTGCCTGAAAAGGCGGTGGAAGCAGATTCAATAGGAATGATTGAAAGGGAATTGGATACATACTTAAAAAGGGAAAAGAAATTACAGGGTTATGAGGAAAGAGCAGGGGGAGTGGGATTAACTGGGTAGCTCTTTCAAAGAGCCTGCACAGGCACGATGGGCCAAATGGCCTCCTTCCATACTGTATGATTCTAGGTGGGTTCATGGCTGGAGATCTGTTTTGCTGCTAATGAAAGTTTGTTGAAAGTCTGAGTAACTTATATATTAAAAAAATAAAAATAGGAATTGTTGGAAATGCCAAACAGATCAGTCAGACCTGTAAAGGGAAAAGACCTGCTAATGTTTTGGGTGTAGACTGTTTGTCAGAACTGATTCTGGTGAAGGGCACACACCACATGTCTGTTCTCTTTATAGATGTTGGTTGGCCTGCTGTAAATTCCCAGCACTTTCCTTTTTTATTTCAGATTTCTAGCATTTCCATTACCAAATAATTTACAGTCTAAATTTTAAAAAGATCTTGGCGATATTAATGGAGGAACAATTGTTGTTGTGGCAATTCTGAGTCTAGCCGACACATGCAATAACAAGATGGATACGATGAGTGGAGTAGCAGAGGCCTGGGGAAGAGAGTGGGGCTTATCACAGAAACAGCCAGGCTGTCACAGTCAATAACCTATTGTTATCCGACCAGATCCTCCGTAGAGCAGGGTAATTAACAACAACATTTTTGCATTTATATAGCGCCTTTAATGTAGTAAAACGTCCCAAGGCGCTTCACAGGAGCGATTATCAGACGAAAATTGACACGCAGCGACATAAGGAGATAATAGGACAGGTGACCAAAAGGTAGGTTTAAAGAGTCTTAAAGGAGAAGAGAGAGGTGGAGAGACGGAGAGGTTTAGGGGTGCAATTCCAGAGCTTAGGGCCCAGGCAGCTGAAGGCACGGCCGCCAATGGTGGAGCGATTAAAATCAGGAATGTGCAAGAGGCCAGAATTGGAGGAGCGCAGAGATCTCGGAGGGTTGTAGGGCTGAAGGGTTAAGAACAAGGTGTTGGGCTATTACAGTATTACGTAAAGGCTGGCTCAATACTATTGCGTAGTTTGGGCTGGAGTTGCAGGAGGCTGTTATACATTACAATAAGTGGGAGAAGTACCATTGGGAAATTTGTGAAATTTCTTCATAGTTCCTCAAAGGGGGAAACACGGAGCTGTTAAATAGAGAGAGTCAAGGCCATATGTCTGAGCAACAACGTCTAGCGTCAGGGGAGCACCAGGCAGTTAAATAAGGCCCACGCAGTGCCTGCAACAGGGAGGCTACCAAAACCCAAGGCCTTTAATCAAAGAATGGCAACGGTTACCAGGGAAAAACGGGAAGTTTATTGCTATTGTGTTGCATTTTTGAGAGCTGATCGCTTTTTATATTGTGATATGTGTAGTGGAAAAACAGCAAATGGAAAAATGAAATCTAATTTCCCGAGCTGCTTCGATTAATTTTCTTGGCTGACAAAAACCATAAAAAAGGATCATTAAAATGTATTTTAGTTTCATTTATGACCTTTCTGCAGCGGTTTTGATTCATGAAAATGCAATGGCAGAATTGTTATGTCCCCTTGCTTGTGTAACTATCATGGCGAGCACTTTCCTTGATTTAAAAGTTATCACTTTTTTGTAACATTATTTTTGTGGGTGTTTATGGATCTTCCCCCTCTTTTTCAATCCTCTTGACCTGATAATCTGTAACCTAATGAGATGGGCAAGAGCACAGAATTATTACCCCCGTAGCCAATGAATAGGAGGTGTGAGGGGTCGGCCAGAAGTGATTCGCCTCTCCAACTGTTCGTTCTTTCCCCTGCCCCCGCAGGAGAACTCACTAGCTTTGTTCGGTACCTCCCACTCAACGTACCCTGCGATGAGGAACGGAGCAGAGCCAACACTGCAGCCCGTGTCCACTCCTGCTCCAAAGCACCAAACGTATCGACACTAAACACCATTCCACTGGCCGTGCGATTTTCTTTTTTTATTACTCATTCTCGGGATGTGGGCGTCGCTGGCAGGGCTGGCATTTACTGCCCATCCCCTAGTTGCCCTTGAGAAAATGGTGGTACAATTGAGTGTCTTGCTAGGCCACTTCAGAGGGCACTTGTGAGTCAGTTACGTTGGTGTGGGACTGGAGTCACGTATAGGCCCAGACCGGGTAAGGACGGCAGGTTTCCTTCCCTAAAGGGACATTAGTGAACCAGTTGGGTTTTTACAACATTCTGACAGTTTCATGGTCCATTTTACTGATACCAGATTTTTTAAAAATCCAATTCAAATTCTCAAACTGCCATTGGTGGGATTTAAACTCATGTTTTGTTTGGATTACTAGTCCGGTAACATAACCAATACACCACTGTCCTTATGCAGCGGAGTGCTGAACAGTGCCTATGGGTTACTTTTTTCTTAAATTTCATAAATGTGTTTTTTTTGCAAAGTCTTTTTCATCCTTATGGTCATTTTTCTTTTTGCAGTGCAGGAAACTTTTACTAGCCACGAGGCAAGGTAACCACGTCACCGAGTCTCACCGAGTCACCGGGTCTCACTGAGTCACCACGTCACCGAGTCTCACCGAGTCACCGGGTCTCACCGAGTCACCACGTCACCGAGTCTCACCAAGTCACCGGGTCTCACCGAGTCTCACTGAGTCTCACCTAGTCACCACGTCTCACCAAGTCTCACCGAATCTCACCAAGTCACCGCGTCTCACCGAGTCTCACTGAGTCTCACCAAGTCACCGCGTCTCACCGAATCTCACCAAGTCACTGGGTCTCACCGAGTCGCCGAGTCTCACCTAGTCACCGCATCACCAAGTCTCACCGAGTCTCACCTAGTCACCGTATCACCGAGTCTCACCTACTAACTGCATCACCGAATCTCACCAAGTCACCGGGTCTCACTGAGTCACCGTGTTACCAAGTCTCACTGCGTCACCGCATCTCACCACGTCACCGAGTCTCACCGAAACTCACCGAGTCACCGCGGAACCGCATCTCACCACGTCACCGAGTCTCACGAGCCACCGAATCATCGAGTCTCACCGAGTCTCACCGAGTCACCAAGTCTCACCAAGTCACCGCATCACCACGTCACCGAGTCTCACCGAGTCACTGCGTCACCGAATATCACCGAGTCTCACCGAGTCACCAAATCGCACCAAGTCACCACATCACCGAGTCTCACCGAGTCTCACCGAGTCACCGAGAGTCTCACCAAGTCACCAAGTCACCGCGTGCGAGCAACCATGGAATAAATGACGTACATTTCTGCCAGAGGTTTTGTCTTTCGGATGAGACGTTGGGCCGGGGCTCCTGTCATTATCTGGCTTATTCTTACCTTCTTTGTGGAAGAGGGATAACACATTTCCCACACTCCACTTCTCTGACATTATTTCCTTTTCCGGAGAATTTTGGAAAATTATAGTCAGAATTTCTATTATTTCTTCCCCAGCTTCCCTATGGACCTCAGATGAAAACCATCAGTTCCCAGTGACTTCTCTATGTTAAGTTCAAGTAACATCTTTAGTACCATCGCTCTGACCATTAACAGCTCTACACCCACCTCTGGTGGTTCTATAATCCCAATATCCAACTCATTGTCGCAAACTAAAAGTACTTATTTATTTTCTCTGTTATTCCATCACTCTCCACTACAAGTTTGCCTCCTCCATCTCTTAGCAACCCCACCCCCTACCGTTATTACCTTCTTACTGATAATGTGCCTGTGGGAAGTCTTTTTTTTTATAGTCTATCGCTATTTGGGATTTTTTTTCTGACCATTTTTTCTGCAAAAAGGATTTGCAGATGTGTTATATTGAAGTGGTGTGTTTTAAATTAAAGTTGATTTGTACAGATTTAATAATTATGCTTTCAGCCACATGCAGCAGCTGTAGAGGCAGAGGGGATTTATATTTTAATCATTAAACATTGAAGATGTTCCACAATGACCAGGGACATTATCTCATTTCAGACTTCCTACTAACATCCACACCCAGCATCATTGGGATAATCTGTCTCATCTGAGCCCAGCTTGGGATGTCTGTCGAGGATCCACTCTTGGAGCAAGGGGGGTCGTAGCTAACTGCTTTTATTGACAGACCTATTGGCGAATCACTGAATGGGGAAGATGTTGGAGAGACAGCTTCCCCCACTTCCTGTAGCAAAGAGGACTATATGTGCACTTTAGTTTGGTGCAAGATCTGGTAAGGGAACTAAGGGGCAGAGAGATTGACCTGGTTAAGAGAGAACCAGTCAGATTCAGCGATTAGGCGATTAGCAATTAGGAAATTAGGAAGTGAGCTCTCTGATATGGATATTGCAATCTTTATTTTGGATTATTTTTCTCATTCACAAGGATGGAACAGAAGTTAGTTGGAGCAAGATGGGATTTGATTATAACTGTTATTCTGTACGTTCACTTGCTTTTCATAAAATAAAGCAGCTTAACGATTCTGTTAGACCTTATCTCACTAAAGTGTTACTAAAGTGTTACTGGACTGCCTGTCAAAAGATTGGAACAGCACATGGGGGGGCATGTGTGAAAGAAACGATATCCAGATCCGATCACAGGGTGGTACTATTGGTATGCCCCTTGGGTTATATATTGGATTGTATAGGCACACTCCTGAACATAAGATACTCAGACCATTTATAGAACTGATTAGTACCTTGTCCGTTATGGGTTTTTTTGCTAATTTTCTTTCATACTGTCCCTTAGCCTGTACATTGTCCTTTTTTGTGGCTTTCCTATATTCTTTATATCTGTCGTGGCTTTCGTTGTTGTTATCTCTCCTGTGAGTACTAAATGCTTCTTGTTTTAGTTTCAAACTTGATGAAAACGCAGTCTTTGACGCACCACATTTTTTGCTTTACTGGAACATTAATTGTTTTGTACCCTTTCCATCACCTGTTTAAATATAGCCCATGGTGTTAGTGTCTTGGGATTGGGAAGGCACATGTAGCTGCACTTTCAAGCAGTAATTTGTAAAAGGCTACATTAGAAAGAACTTCATAGAATCATACAGCACAGAAGGAGGCCATTCGGCCCATTGTGCCTGTGCTGGCTCTTTGAAAGAACTATCCAAGTAGTTCCACTCCCCTGATCTTTCCCTATAGCCCTGGTCATTATCTCATTTCTGTTTGTGGGACCGTGCTGTGCAACAAATTGGTGCCACATTTCCTGCATTACAACAGTGTTTTGGTGAGACGCTGAGAAGCCTTGAGGTTGTGAAAGGCGGCATATAAATGCAAGTAAAAAATAAAGTATTTATCCAATTCCCTTTTGAAAATTACTACTGAATCTGCTTCCACCGTCCTTTCAGGCAGCGCATTCCAGATCATAACAACTCACTACGTTAAAATAATTCTCATCTCCCCTCTGGTTCTTTTACCAATTATCTTAACGTATAAAGTATCTTTCACATACTCAGGACATGCCGAAGCACTTTACTGCCAATGAAGTCCTTTTTTAAGTGTAGTCAATGTTGTTACTTTGAATAGTTCCATGGGATCTTTGACATCTACCTGAACTGGCATTCAGGTCCTTGGCATAACATCTTCTTTAAAGACAGCACCACCAACAACAATTCAGCACTCCCTCGCTACTGCTCTAGAGTCTGAGCCTAGATTATGTGCTCAGGGCCTGAAACGGGGCTTGAACCCACAACCTTCTGACTCCGAGGCAAGAATGGTGCCACTGTGAGCCAAGGCTGACACATTAATGGGTCTGCACCCATAGAGACCTAAACAATAATAAAGAGACGCTTCAAGGCAGGTGGAAGGAATTACAATGCAGATTTAATTGAATGGCGGAACAGACTCGAGGGGCTGAATGGCCTACTCCTGTTCCTATGTGCCTAGAAAAGTAAGAGTTGATGCTGCCTTGGAGACTGGGTGATGTAGTTATGAATCTGTAGGAGTTGGGTTTCGACCTTGCTCCTGTGTGTAATGAGTTTGGAGAATCTTAATCCAATATGCTGTGAACATAAGCCCACAGCACACAAAGCGCCCATAATTAGGTACATATTGCAGCTTTAGCTCACAGAGGTATACGATAGACTCATCTGAAATATATCTGCATTTAATTACACTCCAGTGAAATTTCAATTCCAACTTTGCGTCATTCATCTACAGACATGAAGAGGTCACAGCCAGCAATATATAAAAAAATACAACGCAGCTGCCAGTTAGCACGCAGCTAATTTTAGAGATAGTAAAAGACTTGAGAAAATAAATGTTATACTTCGAAACAAGACTAACTTATTTCGCAAGACCGCTTGGATGCTGAAGGCCTTTGGGCCCATTTGTTTCATTCTACCTACCAAACTCTCGTGTCAGCCGTGGCTCAGTTGGCTGCACTCTTGCCTCTGAGTCAGAAGATTGTAGGTTCATAGTCCCACTCCAGAGACTTGAGCACAAAATGTAGGCTGACACTCCAGTATAGTACAGAGGGGGCATTATGTTGTTGGTAGGTGCTGATTTTCAGCTGAGACGTCTGCCCTCTCAGGTGGGCATAAAAGATCCCATGAAACTATTTCAAAGAAGAGCAGTGGGGTTCTCCCTGGTGTCCAGGACTCAAACCCTCGTTCTAACTGTTGATAAGCCTCTGTGTAAAAGCATCACATTTAATACCACACGCATCTATTCGATTCCGATCACCAATGTTATTACTGTAAGGTTAGCAATAAAACTTGACCTTCAGAGTTAACATGATACAGTTCTGGCAGGGATCAACAACTTGGGTTTCAGAAGCTGTCTTTATGTCGTGTGAATGTTGGCGTAATGTCAAAGTGAAAAGGATTTACTGAGGCCATTGAGCAGGAAAACCTGTTTTTAAAAGAAAGCACTCGGCCAATAGAAAAGCAGGTAAAATAGTATAGCTGGTTATCAACAAGACATTCAAAATCCAACCTCTTTAATCTGATGACTGATTAAGTAATGTATAAGAACAACAACAGCTACTTGCATTTATATAGCGCCTTTAACATAGGAAAACGTCTCAAGGTGCTTCACAGGAGCGATTATCAGATAAAAAATTGACAGCGAGCCAAAGAAGGAGATATTAGGATGGGTGACTAAAAAGATTGGTTGAAGAGGTAGGTTTTAAGGAGGGTCTTACGGGTGGAGTGGTTTTAGGAAGAGAATTCCAGAGCTTAGGCCCTCGATGGCTGAAGGAACGGCCCGTCAATGGTGGGGTGAAGGAAGTGGGAGATGCACAAGAGGCCATAATTGGAGGAACGCAGAGATCTCAGAGGGTTGTAGGGCTGAAGGAGGTGACAGAGATAAGGAGGGGCGAGGCCCTAAATGGATTTTGAACATGAGAATGAGAAATTTAAAATCTCCTGGTGGACCAGGATCTAATATAGGTCAGAGCGCAGGAGTGATGGGTGAATAGGGTTTGTTGTGAGTTATGATACAGGCAGCAGAATGTTGGATGAGCTCAAGTTTATGGAGGGTGGAAGATGGGAGGCCGGCCAGGAGAGCATTGGAATAGTCAAGGCTTGAACCCACAACCTTCAGACTAAGAGGCAAGAGTACTACCACTGAGCCAAGGCTGACACCTGAACATAAGAACATAAGAAATAGGAGCAGGAGTAGGCCATACGCCCCCTCGAGCCTGCTCCATCATTCAATCAGATCAAGGCTGATCTTCATCCTCAACACTTTCCCGCCCGATCCCCGTATCCCTTGATTCCCCTAGAGTCCAAAAATCTATCGATCTCAGCCTTGAATATACTCAACGACTGAGCATCCACAGCCCTCTGGGGTAGAGAATTCCAAATACCAGACAGAGTTAAACACTGACATTGTCACTGAATCAATTTAAACCACATCTACATTAACACACTAACATTCTCACAAGATAAAGCATCGATATTACCAGAGGATTTTGGCGAGGTGCACAGTTACTGCAGCGTTTTGTTAAACATTTCTCCTTTTTTGTTAATCTGTTCTCCTCTGCAAAACTGCTCACTGTTCCAGGATCATCCTGGAATGCAGAGATAACCGCCTGCTTCTCTTCACTACAAACCGTCTTCTTAAACCCCTCTCCCCGCCCTCTCCACCCTCACCTCCAACAACAAGTGCGAGGAGCTCATGGACTTCTTCGTCACTAAGATTGAGACCATCCATTCAGCTGACGACACCCAGCTCTACCTCACAACTACCTCCCTCGACCCCTCCACTGTCTCTCATTTGTCACATTGCTTGTCCAGTACTAGATGAGCAGAAACTCCCTCCAACTAAATATTGGGAAGAACGAAGATATTGTCTTTGGTCTCTGCCGCAAACTCCGTTCCCTAGCCATCGACTCCATCCCTCTCCCTGGCCATCGTCTGAGGCTGAACCAGACCGTTTGCAACCTTGGCGTCCTATTTGACCCTGAGATGAGCTTCCATCACCAAGACCACCTACTTCCACCTCCGTAACATCGCCCGTCTCCGCCCCTGCCTCTGCTCATCTGCTGCTGAAACTCTCATCCATGCCTTTGTTACCTCTAGACTCACCTATTCCAAAATTCTCCTGGCCGGCCTCCCATCTTCACCCTCCATAAACTTGAGCTCATCCAAAACTCTGCTGCCTGTATCCTAACTCGTACCAAGTCCCGTTCACCCATCACCTCTGTGCTCGCTGACCTACATCGGCTCCTGGTCCGGGAATACCTTGATTTGAAAATTCTCATCCTTGTTTTCTGGGAGAGGCAAAATAAAAGGAAAAAAAACAGGATCAAAAATGGGAATAAAAACTCTGAAAATTCCTCTCCAACATCCTCAGGCAATTGAAACCAGTCCAGGAGATCACATTGACCATGAGTAAGTTAACTGTTAATCCACTTACCTTCTGTACCATGTTGATTGCTGGCTCAGCCAAGAACTGGTGTGGGTTCGGTGTTTCCTGGGCCTTTATCGTTTCCGCTAATTTACGTCCATTATGAGTTTGGACGTATTCTAATGAGATTGGGAGGCTTATTGGGCGTAACTTGACATCGGCAAAATAGGCGCAATGTTGGGCGCACTTTCGGGTCTAACTTTTGGGTGCCGCCCAATGAGGGAACCCCAGGCCATAGAGCGTATAGAATCATAGAATGGTTACAGCAAGGAAGGAGGCCATTCGGCCCATCAAGCCCATGCTGGTTGTCTGCAAAAGCAATCCTGCTAGTCCCACTCCTCCGTCCTATCCCCGTAGCCCTGCAAATTTTTTCCCTTCAAGTACTTATCCAATTCCCTTTTGAAGGCCATGATTGAATCTGCCTCCACCACCCCCTCAGGCAGTGCATTCCAGATCTTAACCACTCACTGCGTAAAAAAGTTTTTCCTCATGTCGCCTTTGGTTCTTTTGCCAATCACCTTAAATCTATGTCCTCTGGTTCTTGACCCTTCTGCCAATGGGAACAGTTTCTCTCTATCTACTCTGTCTGGACCTTTCATGATTTTGAATACCTCTATCAAATCTCCTCTCAACTTTCTCTGCTCTAAGGACAATATCACATTGCTGTTTGTGGGATCTTGCTGTGCGCAAATTGGCTGTCACGTTTCTTACGTTACAACTGTGACTACACTTCAAAAAGTACTTCATTGGCTTTAAAGCGCTTTGGGATGTCCTGAGGTCGTGAAAGGCGCAATAGAAATGCAAATTCTTTTTTTTTTCCTTTATAAAGCAGTACTCTCGTGTCTTGGAATGAGTTATCTCTGTGGGCTACCTGACTGATTTCACAAACAAAGTGACCTGTCCATTCCACTCTTCAGTTTGGCTGTTAGACAGTTTTCTGATACTTGTGGTGCCAGTCTTCATTGTCCCAGCCATTTCCTGGTTTGCGAGAAGTCTCTGTGGCTTTGCGTTCTCAGAATTCAGGCTTAACCCTTCAGGTTTTCCAGAATTCTGAAATGTGGTTCATATACTCTGTCACGTTACAGCTTCCCAAAATTTATTACTGTGCTTCGAGGTGCCAAATATGCTACAGGATTCAGATGGTTTATATTGTATACAGGAGCGTGTCACAGGGCACGAACACAGCGAGGGGTTGGCATCTGATTTTTCTGCCTTAGACAACAAGTACAAGTTGTGCTGCCTGATATGTACAGGTAGGATATGGTGAGGTACATTGTGTATCTCTAACATCATGCTGTCAATTTAGATACCAGTGAGTAAGAGCTTCACTCAATCATAAGAGGTTTTGATAGAGTAAATAAGAAGAAACTGTCTTCACTGGCAGGAGGGTCGGTAACCAGAGGACACAGATTGAAGGTCATTGGGAAAAGAACCAGAGGGGGAGATGAGGAGAATTTTTTTTAACGCAGAGAGTTGTTATGATCTGGAACGCGCTGCCTGAAAGGGCGGTGGAAGCAGATTCAATAGTAACTTTCAAAAGGGAATTGGATAAATAGTTGAAAAGGAAAAAATTGCGGGGCTATGGGGAAAGAGCAGGGGAGTGGGACTAATCAGATGGCTCTTTCAAAGAGCGGGCACAGGCACGATGGGCCGAATGTTCTCCTTCTGTGCTGTATGATTCTAGGTGATTTGAAATGACGTGCTACTGCCCCACACGAACTGCGCAGTCCGCCTCGTCTCAGATCCCGAGTTTGATGGCTTTAATGGTGGTCATGCTTTGATGTTCAATCTGGGTTTTATCCTCTTGACATTGAACCATTCTTTGATGTCGCTGAGCCATGTGGACCTCTCTCTCGCTCCTTTATTTTCCTAGCGGATTGGCCATCAGCGCAAGTCACAGGGGCGCAGCCTACCCTGCCTCCATCTCACGAAGGCATCCACGGGGGATCTTCATCATCGATTCCCCGGGTTATAAGGAAAATCTTCCTCTTGGGTAATCGGACGACTCATTTCTTTTTGTCTTTCCTGCGGAGTGCAGCAGGGTTTGGAAAGACGGATTGCTCCCCTAAATCCCGGTAGAGGCAGGGACACTGTGGAGTGCATTTAAAACAGGGAGCACTAAATGCATCCAAATGTCTTGCTGACGGTGCCTCAGGAGTCCAAGTTTATTGTGGCTTGAACCGTGTGAATTAGTGCCGAGAAACAAAGGCATGTCACTGAGCCTCTGATCATGAACATACAGGAAACCTCTGCATTTCATCTCTGTGCATGTGTTGCCGATCCAAGAACATTCTTCTTTAATTGGAAACACGGAATTAAGGGTGCAACTATTGGAGTCTCGGCCCTGCTGATCTCAAAGTCTTCGCCTGTTACAGTGGAGTAGACTGATTTGCCGACCTCCACCTTCGCAAGAGGGACCTGGTCAGGATCAGTGAACAAACGGTGGTGGACAAGGAAGAGAAAGGAATGTTGCAGCGTCATATGATATAAAGCTGGTCCTGTTCGCTGCCGCCGGGGCTAAGGATGGAGGGGGAGGTAACCATGAGAACTAGCCCGATTGGTACCAAGGATGAGGGACTTCAGTTATGTGGAGAGACTGGAGAAGCTGGGATTGTTCTCCTTAGAGCAGAGAAGGTTAAGGGGAGATTTAATAGAGGTGTTCAAAATTATGAGGGCTTTTGAAATAGTAAATAAGGAGAAACAGTTCCCACTGGTGAGAGGGTCGGTAACCAGAGGACGCAGATTGAAGATAATTGGCAAAGGAACCAGAGGGGAGATGAGGAGAATTTTTTCTTTATGCAGCGAGTTGTTGTTATCTGGAATGCGCTGCCTGAAAGGGCGGTGGAAGCAGATTCAATAGTAACTTTCAAAAGTTTTAATTGGATAAATACTTGAAAAGGGAAAAAATTGCAGGACTATGGGGACAGAACAGGGGGAGTGGGACTAATTGGATAGCTCTTTCAAAGAGCCGGCACAGGCACGATGGGCCAAATGGCCTCCTTCTGTGCTGTAAGATTCCATGTTTCTATTCTATGAACTC